>NC_090449.1:1062731062-1063931062 GCF_031143425.1 Pleurodeles waltl
TTTCGGCGGGAAAACACTTCTGCACGACTCTCCACGGCGTGGGGGATCCGTCCTCCAAAGGGGAAGTCTCTAGCCCTTGTCGTTCTTGCAGAAACCTACGCTTCTACTGTCCAGTAGCAGCATCTTTGCACCCACAGCTGGCATTTCCTGGGCATCTGCCCATCTCCGACTTGCTTGTGACTTTTGGACTTGGTCCCCTTGTTCCACAGGTACCCTCGACTGGAAATCCATTGTTGTTGCATTGCTGGTTTGTGTCTTTCCTGCAGAATTCCCCTATCACGACTTCTATGTCCTTTGGGGAACTTTAGTGCACTTTGCACTCACTTTTCAGGGTCTTGGGGTGGGCTATTTTTCTAACCCTTACTATTTTCTAATAGCCCCAGCGACCCTCTACAAGGTCACATAGGTTTGGGGTCCATTCGTGGTTCGCATTCCACTTTTGGAGTATATGGTTTGTGTTGCCCCTACCCCTATGTGTCCCCATTGCATCCTATTGTAACTATACATTGTTTGCACTGTTTTCTAATACTATTACTGCATATTTTGGTATTGTGTACATATATCTTGTGTATATTTGCTATCCTCATACTGAGGGTACTCACTGAGATACTTTTGGCATATTGTCATAAAAATAAAGTACCTTTATTTTTAGTATATCTGTGTATTGTGTTTTCTTATGATATTGTGCATAGGACACTTGTGGTACTGTAGGAGCTTCACTCGTCTCCTAGTTCAGCCTAAGCTGCTCTGCTAAGCTACCATTATCTATCAGCCTAAGCTGCTAGACACCCTATACACTAATAAGGGATAACTGGGCCTGGTGCAAGGTGCAAGTACCCCTTGGTACTCACTACAAGCCAGTCCAGCCTCCTACAGTATATGTTTCTAAATTCAACCAATACATTATATTTCACCTATTTACAACTGCAAGCATTTCATATATTTACAATTTTAGGCACTGGGAGAGTAAGTGATTTGACCAATTTTGTATGATTTTTCAGTCAAGGTTTGGAGCCGGGATTAGAACCCAGGTCCCCTGGTAGCTCAGCCACAAGACCACATCTCCCCATGTACACAATCAATCCTGGGCCTCCCTTCTACCTTGCGCAAGAAATATACCCTTCTCAGCCTTTCCTCTAGTTTACATACACTGCTATTTATTTATTCATTTAACTGGTGTTCTAGCTCCTGCTTGTAATCGGATGCATCTTCGTAGCACTAGCTAGGTGTCTGTTTCTGGTGGCATCTTAGAAGACCCTTCCCAACCTTAGGAGAAGTAGCTCCACGTGGGTCTTCAATGAGGGCTTCTGAAGAGGACATAATGCACTCAGAACGGTCCGGTGCCTGGCTGGAAGGGACACAGGGTAATCTCCCTATTATGAATGCAAGAGATAAAAGTTTCTTGCAAGACTGTTGTCTTCAGATTTCTTCTCAAGGTGGCCACGCTTGGTTGATTCTTGCATCAGGGTATAGCTGGTTCCAGAGCCGTGTGCCCAGGACACAGACGGCCAGATTCATGACTTCTCTAGCGGAATCAGGCCTGTCCCATCAAGTCTACCCTGCTTGTTTTTGCAATATGGGGTAAAAGCATCATAACGGATGCACAACAAGGACTATCTCAGTACCAGAAGATGATGCTTTCTCCTAGGAGATGTGGCCTAACCTTGGGACCTGTTCAGAACTGGGGGTTGGGGGAGTGCTTCCCCAAGATTTGTGGATCCTAGCAGTGTTGACGGCCAAACCTAGGTGCAGGTTTGGCCAAAGGCTTTGCACCCTGAGGTTTGGTCGTGGATAGCAGGATAGACGGTAATAACGGCTGAATGTGGTATATGATCCCCAGAACTTCACTGAAAACACAATGGCTAAAGTAAAGTTTTGGTTATTTTTCTTAAGGCCTTAAGCTATGTCTAAAAATTACCTCTGAAATTCAATGGAAAAAAACAGTTACATTTCATTTTTTATTACCAAACAAAAACTGTAAAACCACTAAAAAAAGGTAAACTAACTTGCCAATTGATCTCATATATGACATTCAAGACATGTTAAATTACATCATTGGTGACATCATGGACGAGATCTCAAAAAAGTTCTCTAATATTTGGCTTCTGTAAGTGAAGGCTGTTCACTGGTTACCAGTGAGGACCAAAGTGGATTTCCAAAGTCAGGCCCTGACATACAAGTGCCTCCTTGGCTTGGCGCCTATTTATCTAGCAAGATGATGACCATGTCATGGGCCTAGCAGACCATTCTGCTCAGACAATCTGTTTCTGCCAGTGACCCACTGCTCCAGAGGGGAGTCTAGAGGTGATGGGAACTTCTATGCACGGCGACTTCTGCACTAGAGTTAACGCCCAATTCACCTCCTTGTTCACCCAGAGGAAATCACAGACACAGAGGCACATATCAAGCACATGAAGGGGTATCTATCGGTGTATCAAGCACATAAAAGGGCATCTACCAGTGTACTGAGCACATAAAAAGCTATCTACCAGTGTATTGAGCACATAAAGCGGTATCTACCAGTGTATCAAGCACATAAAAGGCTATCTACCAGTGTATTGAGCACACAAAGGGGTATCTATCAGTGTATCAAGTACATAAATGGATATGTGAGAGATATTCATATATCCTATGTGGATAAATATTTTGTTCAGATTATATGTATATTTCTATTTATTTATAGTTTCTTTGGAAAATATGTATTGCTACTGTCATAACAATAAAATACACACACACTCTTTAAACCTGTCTGACTAAGTATTTTTTTACCCATGATTCTAATTATGTATTGTATGTGCATATGTGTGTGTGTGTGTGTATATATATATATATGTGTATGTATGTTTATATGTTGTTTCTGTGCTTGGCATGTTCGTGGATCATTGCATGGCTCCTGGTTTTGGGTTGTTATACTAGGTATCTATGAATCCCTGCTCTCATCTTATCACACTTATCTACTCATCACTCTTATGTCATGTCTCTATCAAACTATCCTCCATTCTCACTCTGAATCATCCCAAATCCCTTCTACCACTTTCATCTCCTAAATATCTCTGCCTAAGCTCTTCCCTCCACCTCCACATATAACACACCAAACCTCACTCTACCTCTGTGACCTCCCACACAACCCTACTAAATTCTCCTGCATTCATCTCACCCTGCTACTATGCTCTCCCTAACCCTTCCACATACTCTTCCCCCTCCGTCCCCCTTTATTCATCCCAAGCCTTTGGGTTGAGTAAATGAAGGATATACTCCCAATTAACACTTCTGGATTTCTTTCCTCCTCCACCCCTCCATTACTCCAGTCAATCTAACTAACAAACTCTCATATCCGCGTCTCAAATTAACTCATAATAATACTAAAACTGTACTCATTATTAAACGATACTAATCCATCAATAATTCTTGTTGGGTTCTGGAGTAGCATGCTACTCATCGAAAAGCGCTTCGACGCCTCGTCAGGGGTAGTAAGCGCTATATAAATACGATTACAATACAATACAAAAATAAAGGGGTATCTATCAGTGTATCAAGTACATAAAGGGGTATCTACTACTGTATCAAGCACATAGAGGGGTAATTACCGGTGTATCGAGCACATAGAGGGGTATCAACCAGTGTATTGAGCACATACAGGGGAATCGACCAGTGTATCGAGCACATAGAGGGGTATCAACCATTGAATCGAGTACATGAAGCGGTATCGACCAGTGTATCGAGCACATACAGGGGTATCGAACAGTGTATCGAGCATATAGAGGGGTATCGACCAGTGAATCGAGTACATGAAGCGGTATCGACCAGTGTATCGAGCACATAGAGGGGTATCGACCAGTGTATTGAGCACATAGAGGGGTTATTACGAGTGTATCAGGCACATTAACAGGTACCTACCAGCAAATCGTGCACATAAAGCAGTATCTACCGCACATGAAGCGGTATCTACCAGTGAATCGAGTACATGAAGCGGTATCGACCAGTGTATCGAGCACATAGAGGGGTATCGAACAGTGTATCGAGCACATAGAGGGGTATCGACCAGTGTATCGAGCATATAGAGGGGTATCGACCAGTGAATCGAGTACATGAAGCGGTATCGACCAGTGTATCGAGCACATAGAGGGGTATCGACCAGTGTATTGAGCACATAGAGGGGTTATTACGAGTGTATCAGGCACATTAACAGGTACCTACCAGCAAATCGTGCATATAAAGCAGTATCTACCGCACATGAAGCGGTATCTACCAGTGAATCGAGTACATGAAGCGGTATCGACCAGTGTATCGAGCACATACAGGGGTATCGAACAGTGTATCGAGCACATAGAGGGGTATCGACCAGTGTATTGAGCACATAGAGGGGTTATTACAAGTGTATCAGGCACATTAACAGGTACCTACCAGCAAATCGAGCACATAAAGCAGTATCTACCGCACATGAAGCGGTATCTACCAGTGAATCGAGTACATGAAGCGGTATCGACCAGTGTATCGAGCACATACAGGGGTATCGAACAGTGTATCGAGCACATACAGGGGTATCGACCAGTGTATCGAGCACATACAGGGGAATCGAACAGTGTATCGAGCACATAGAGGGGTATCGACCAGTGTATCGAGCACATACAGGGGTATCGAACAGTGTATCGAGCATATAGAGGGGTATCGACCAGTGAATCGAGTACATGAAGCGGTATCAACCAGTGTATCGAGCACATAGAGGGGTATCGACCAGTGTATTGAGCACATAGAGGGGTTATTACAAGTGTATCAGGCACATTAACAGGTACCTACCAGCAAATCGAGCACATAAAGCAGTATCTACCGCACATGAAGCGGTATCTACCAGTGAATCGAGTACATGAAGCGGTATCGACCAGTGTATCAAGCACATACAGGGGTATCGAACAGTGTATCGAGCACATAGAGGGGTATCGACCAGTGTACTGAGCACTAAGAGGGGTTATTACAAGTGTATCAGGCACATTAACAGGTACCTACCAGCAAATCGAGCACATAAAGCAGTATCTACCGCACATGAAGCGGTATCGACCAGTGTATCGAGTACATGAAGCGGTATCGACCAGTGTATCGAGCACATACAGGGGTATCAACCAGTGCATTGAGCACATAGAGGAGTTATTACGAGTGAATCAGGCACATTAACAGGTACCTACCAGCAAATCGAGCACATAAAGCAGTATCTACCGCACATGAAGTGGTATCTACCAGTATATGGAGCACATGAAGCGGTATCTACTAGTGTATTGAGCACATGAAGCGGTATCTACCAGTGAATCAAGTACATAGAGCGGTATCTACCAGTGTAATGAGTGCATACAGGGGTATCTACCAATGTATTAAGGCCATAAAGCGGTATCTACCAATGAATCAAGCACATAAAGTGGTATCTACCAATGAATCAAGCACATAAAGAGGTAATCTACCAGTGTAGCAAGCACGTGAAGCGGTATCTACCAGTGTATTGAGCCCATAAATCGGTATCTACCAGTGTACCGAGCACATGAAGCGGTATCTACCAGCGTACCGAGCACATGAAGCGATATCTACCAGTGTAGCGAGCACATGAAGCGGTATCTACCAGCGTTTTGAGCACATAAAGCGGTATCTACCAGTGTGTCAAGCACATGAAGCAGTATCTACCAGCGTACCAAGCACATGAATCGGTATCTACCAGTGTAGCGAGTACATGAAGCGGTATCTACCAGCGTTTTGAGCACATGAAGCAGTATCTACCAGCGTTTTGAGCACATGAAGCGGTATCTACCAGTGTTTTGAGCACATGAAGCGGCATCTACCAGCGTGTCAAGCACACGAAGCGGTATCTACCAGTGTTTTGAGCACATGAAGCGGTATCTACCAGCGTACCGCGCACATGAAGCGGTATCTACCAGTGTGTCAAGCGCATGAATCGGTATCTACCAGTGTTCCGAGCACATGAAGCGGTATCTACCAGCGTTCCGAGCACATGAAGCGGTATCTACCAGTGTGTCAAGCACATGAAGCGGTATCTACCAGCGTTTTGAGCACATGAAGCGGTATCTACCAGTGTTTTGAGCACATGAAGCGGTATCTACCAGTGTGTCAAGCACATGAAGCGGTATCTACCAGCGTTTTGAGCACATGAAGCGGTATCTACCAATGTGTCAAGCACATGAAGCGGTATCTACCAGCGTATCGAGCACATGAAGCGGTATCTACCAGCGTACCGAGCACATGAAGCGGTATCTACCAATGTGTCAAGCACATGAAGCGGTATCTACCAGTGTATCGAGCACATTAAGCGGTACCTCCTAACATTAGCAGCTTCTAAGGCAGCGGTGGGCCGGACGGGCCAGTGGGTTGTGGCCAGTGAGGACCGGGCAGTCACCAGGGGATGGGAAGACCATGATTTAAAACTACAAACAATCAGAGCAGAGCCATAAGCAGCCGCCATCTTGTGTCCAGTGCACCTGAGACCAGTACAGAGGGTGTGCAGCACAATGAGGGGTGACACTGCCCGTTCAACACACCCCACATCACAGGTGATACTGGGGGCGGAATTTGTAGATTGCCACCCCCAAAAAGAGAGACATTTTTACTTAAACCTTGCACTTTAAGGAAGAGTTACCGACATCATCCGGTCTTAGCAACGATAAAGTGAACATATTTTACAACGGGAAAATGTATGCTCATTAGGGAACCCCTTCTACACCGCACCCACACCCTGAGCAAGGGCGACATAACCTCAGGCTACATCCCACGTCCGTGCAACTGAGGCAGCAAACCTGGAAGAACTTCTCCAAATATCCCCCCACAGAGACGCAGTGGGGTGGAGGGCCTGTATTCACTGTTCCTTCACAGAGAGGCAGCCTGTTGGAGGGCCTGTATTAACTATTCTTTCACAGAGAGGCAGCGGGGTGGAAGATGTGTATTCACTGTGCCTTCACAGAGAGGCAGCGGGGTGGAGGCTCTGTATTCACTGTTCCTTCACAGAGAGGCAGTGGGATTGAGGCTCTATATTTACTATTCCTTCACAGAGAGGTAGCGGGGTGGAGGCTCTGTATTCACTGTTCCTTCACAGAGGCAGCGGGGTGGAGGCTCTGTATTCACTGTTCCTTCACAGAGGCGCAGTGGAGTGGAGGATATGCATTCACTGTTCCTTCACAGAGAGGTAGCGGGGTGGAGGCTCTGTATTCACTGTTCCTTCACAGAGGCGCAGTGGAGTGGAGGATATGCATTCACTGTTCCTTCACAGAGAGACAGTGGGGTGGAGGGTCTGTATTCAATGTGAGGCAGGGGGGTGGAGGCTCTGTATTCACTGTTCCTTGACAGAGAGGCAATGGGGTGGAGGCTCCGTATTCACTGTTCCTTCATAGAGAGGCAGTGGGGTGGAGGCTGTATATTCACTGTTCCTTCACAGAGAGGCAGTGGGGTGGATGCTCTGTATTCACTGTTCCTTCACAGAGAGGCAGTGGGGTGGAGGCTGTATATTCACTGTTCCTTCACAGAGAGGCAGTGGGGTGGATGGTCTGTATTCACTGTTCCTTCACAGAGAGGCAGTGGGGTGGAGGCTGTATATTCACTGTTCCTTCACAGAGAGGCAGTGGGGTGGAAGCTCTGTACTCACTATTCCTTCACAGAGAGGCAGTGGGGTGGAAGCTCTGTACTCACTATTCCTTCACAGAGAGGCAGTGGGGTGGAAGCTCTGTACTCACTATTCCTTCAGAGAGAGGCAGTGGGGTGGAAGCTCTGTATTCACTGTCCCTTCATGGAAAGGCAGTGAGGTGGAGTCTCCGTATTCACTGTTCCTTCACAGAGAGGCAGCGGGGTGGAGGCTCCGTATTCACTGTTCCTTCACAGAGAGGCAGTGGGGTGGAGGCTGTATATTCACTGTTCCTTCACAGAGAGGCAGTGGGGTGGATGGTCTGTATTCACTGTTCCTTCACACAGAGGCGCAGTGGGGTGGAGGCTCTGTATTCACTGTTCCTTCACAGAGAGGCAGTGGGGTGGATGCTCTGGGTTTGCTGTTCCTTCAGGGAGAGGCAGTGGGGTGGAGGCTGTGTATTCACTGTTCCTTCACAGAGAGGCAGTGGGGTGGAGGCTCTGTATTCACTGTTCCTTCACAGAGCGGCAGCGGTGTGGAGGCTCTGTATTCACAGTTCCTTCACAGAGAGGCAGTGGGGTGGAGGCTCTGTATTCACTGTTCCTTCACGGAGAGGCAGCGGGGTGGAGAGTCTGTATTCACTGTTCCTTCACGGAGAGGCAGTGGGGTGGAAGGTCTCTATTCACTGTTCCTTTACAGAGAGGCAGTGGGGTGGAGGCTCTGTATTCACTGTTCCTTCACAGAGAGGCAGTGGGGTGGAGGCTCTGTATTCACTGTTCCTTCACAGAGCGGCAGCGGGGTGGAGGCTCTGTATTCACAGTTCCTTCACAGAGAGGCAGTGGGGTGGAGGCTCTGTATTCACTGTTCCTTCACGGAGAGTCAGCGTGGTGGAGGCTCTGTATTCACTGTTCCTTCACGGAGAGGCAGTGGGGTGGAAGGTCTCTATTCACTGTTCCTTTACAGAGAGGCAGTGGGGTGGAAGCTCTGTATTCATTGTTCCTTCACAGAGAGGCAGTGGGGTGGAGGCTCTGTATTCACTGTTCCTTCACAGAGCGGCAGCGGGGTGGAGGCTCTGTATTCACAGTTCCTTCACGGAGAGGCAGTGGGGTGGAGGCTCTGTATTCACTGTTCCTTCACGGAGAGTCAGCGGGGTGGAGAGTCTGTATTCACTGTTCCTTCACGGAGAGGCAGTGGGGTGGAGGGTCTGTATTCACTGTTCCTTCACGGAGAGGCAGCGGGGTGAAGGTTCTGTGTTTGTTATTCCTTCACGGATGCAGTGGGGTGGAGGCTCAGGGTTTGTTATTCCTTCACCGAGGTTGTTGCTTTGGTTCTTATATGGAATGATAATTACAGTCATTGTTTACGATGGCCTGAAAGATTCTCCCATTACCTTTCAATTTTCCGTAAAGGGTGAAAAATTAAAGAAATAGCTTCCTGTAGCATCTTTTAAAATGGAGTCTGGATGTCTTTCTGTGCATTAAGCATTCGAAAGAGAAGACTGTGACCATTAACCCCCCGCAGTGGTACTCCGGGAGATGTGTCCACCTTCCTGGTTACCAATGGACTGTGTGCTACTTCTGCAGTAAGCCCCTTCGCATGGACAGAGCCCACCCCTCGCCCCCACAATCAGGCCAGGGGTGTGCTCCCTGGATCTCCTACCTCAGCACGGTAGCCTTTTGCATGAGGACCAAGACAGACAAATTGTTCCGCTGGGAAGTCCGAGTGGATGGTTTTCTGACCATGACTAGGTGTGGAATATTAGCGCCCTGATGAGGTGTGATGAACCTCCACCACAGTAACTCATCCTTATTTTCTGCACAGTCCTTAGCAGAGGTTTAAGGTTGCGTATCGAGAGGTACAGGATCTGTGACGTGCTCCCAGACTGAGAATCAATCCACACACTGTCCATTGTCAACATCTTCTGGAAAATGGATATCAGTTAGAAAACCTGCATTACAATAACATTAAGATCAGTTTTATCTAATCTTCAATTAGCACAACAGGATTAAATTTACAGCGCAACCTTACGCCAAGTATTACACATCACACACTTTTACTTGGAGCAACACACTAGGTTAAGGGAACCCTACCTGCATGTTCTCCCTCAGATCTGTGGCGTCGCGGATTGGCTGGACGGCATTCTTGAAGACTTCATCAATTGCTTTAATCGACAGAGGTCTCATTGAGGCGTAGTCCCGGGACTTCTTGGCCTTCCTCACAGAGAGGCCACGTTTGTGAGGTTTCCCGCCACCCCGCCGGTTCGTGATGGCAACGTGCACAAATAAACACGTGTGGGCCAAAACGTCTCCGGTCAGCGACTGCAGCGGGATGTGGCGGTAGCCTGTCTGTAAACACTCAAACGGAATTGTATACTGACCAATAAACTCATCCCCGATGTAGTCGTCATCCAACACAACGAACCGTACCATTGCCAGCTCAGGCAAATTGATTTGAAATTCAAAGCTTTCATCAAATATAGGGTTGTCTCCATTTTGGTGCACCGTTTTTGTCCTTTGCTCAGCGCAGTCGGCAGGGATACCATGAATCTCAACGTAGACATATGGGTCCACAACATCTCCTTTGGCCCCCGAGCCCTTAGGTTTGGGGAAGTGCTGACCGCTGATGATCTTAATATGGAGAAGCTGAGGCGAGACTCCAGGGACCGAGTCCTTTGTGTTGGCGCTGAAGAACGACACCTGCTCGCGCATGATGGCAGGTCGTAGGACATAGCCACAGTTCCCGTTCTGTCGAAACCACCCAATGTTGAGGTCCATCATCAGCCCCGGAGTCTGAAAATTCATTGCCACTATTTGGCAACCACATTTCCAAAAGTCCTGAGGATTCATGTTGCTGGAGTCAATTCTCATTGGGCTGGGAAACACCCGGGCCAGGAAGCGCTTGTTGTAGTTGACAAAGTCGCCAGGGTTTTCGTTGGCATACTTGCTGGCAACCACCTCATTGAACGAACATATTTCCCAGTACTTCTGGTTCTGAAATGATGCCTGAAACTCAGTGAACTGGACTGATTTACAGATGCTGACCAGCTCTGAAAGCTCCTTGCACAGCTGTACACGCTTCACTGGTCCCACGGTCTGCTGCTCAACACTGTCTTTGCCCACCCTCTGCGACATCTCCAGGCCTTCGTCTTCGTCTGTGACATCCCCTTCCAACCCAATGCAATTAGTTGGCAGCTTTTTGGCCTTCACCAATAGCTTTCCCTTCAGAATCTCAGGCGAGGGCAGGTAGGTTTCCTCTGCGTCTGGAGAAACTGTGTACAGTTTGTCCCCAAAAATTTTCTTCATGTGTTGCACCATAACTTTCTGCTGTTTAATCGAACAGTGGTTTTCCAAACACAATATAAGCGGGTACTCTGAAGCAACAAATCCATATTTGTTAATGATGTCAATCACACTGCGGAAGACTATCTGAGACGTCATGGTATGGCCGGTGTAAATAACTGGCTCGTTGTCCGGGCCGTCCCATACGTCTAGCTCAACACTACGGCAGCCCATTTTAAGCGCCCTTATGTAGCCAGAAATGTCCGACGGACCACGGAACTGGTCCTCAATAAGGTAGGTGTTGTGAGATGCGTTAATGTAGTAATGGGACAATGGCTGCTTCATATCCTGACACACGTTCTTGTGTTCAGGATCAAATATGTAACAGTCTGGAGATGTTAGGTAATTGGTAAAACCATCCATTGAGAGCCACCCCTTGGCCTGACCTTCTGCTGATGGCTCATATTTGTGAATAAGGCCCAAACTCATATCCTCAGTGACGTGTGCTATTCCCTGCTCAGCCTCCAGAAACATCATGATGTCCTTGGTGTCCAAAAATTCTTTATTGCTAGAAAACTGAACCAACAAGAAATAAATCTCAGGCCTAGTACAGAGCTCGTGGAAGACTTCGATAAACTCCTCCCTGGTGACGTCCGTGCCCGTTTTGTCCTTAGCTTTGTGCAACTCTTTGTACTTCAACTCAATTTTGCTGGTTTTCAGACCAGGGTTTAGGTTCTTTATACACTGTACAGCTTTACACAAGGTTATGTGTCCAAAGTTATCCTCATCGGCTTCACTAAACATCTGTGAAACCCAAGAGGTCCGCATGTTGTCCTGACTGCTTACGATCATGTCAAGGGTGTGCTTCCCATAAGAGATCAGGTACCGAAGCCCGGTGACCCAGATGTTGGCTACATCGGCGGAGTTGGCCACCAGGTCAAGGGACTCGTAGTTCTCACCGTAGATAATGGAGAAGGCAGAGTCCTCCGAGATCTGATCATATATTCCATTGCTTCGGAATATGTCAGTGTTTTTCCCCGTTCGGACTTCCTTGACCGACTTGATGTCGATCTTGGCCTTCTCAGAGTCCTTCTTGGAGGGCTCCCACCGCAGGGACTGCATGTCCGCATCCAGGAGGAAGTAGCGATAGTAGACCCTTGAGTTGGAGCGCACCTTCTTGAGCTCTGACCCTTCCACCATAGAGTTGATGCAGTCGCCGGCGCTGCTGATCTTCTTCTCCGCCGGCATGCTGCTGAAGGACACCGTCTTCTTGCGCTCCCGCTTCAGCTTCGTGCCATCCTGCGGAGGAGAACAGAAAAAGAGCCATCTTAGAAGGGTGCAGATCAGAAGACTTTCAAATTCCTGGCAATGCAAGGCTGGCAAGGGGGCAGCAGATCCCCAGACAGGGCAGACCTATAGAGGTGACCTACAGGGCTCTAGGAGATGGTCACAGTTCATGTCTGTACCTGTCCTGTGAATGTTCTGAGGGACAGCCGTGCATACCAGGCTGGTCTGCATTTATAGGAGAAGTAGACTGTCTCCTTACAACAAATGAAAAAGGCTTAAGTATATTCCAACAAGGTTTACTGATCATTCAAACAACACTAACAACCAAGTGATGGTTATGTACGCACACAGGTACCAGTTACACACGGATGCGTGACATACACAGGTACTAGTTACACACAGAGACATGATGCACACAGGTACTCGTTACCACTGACGTGTGACGTACACTGGTTCTAGTTACATGGATGTGTGGCGCACACAGGTTCTAGTTACACACCGTGTGACGCTCAAAGGTACTAGTTACACACGGATGCGAGTCGCACACAGGTATTAGTTACACACAGATACATGATGCACACAGGTACTCGTTACACAATAATGTGTGACGCACACTGGTACTAGTTACACAATGTGTGACGTGCAAAGGTACTAGTTACACACCGTGTGACGCGCAAAGGTACTAGTTAAACACAGATGCGGGTCGCACACAGTTACTAGTTACACACAGATACATGATGCACACAGGCACTCGTTACACACTGATGCGTGACGCACACTGGTACTAGTTACACGGCTGGATGTCGCACACAGGTACTAGTTACACACCGTGTGACGCACAAAGGTACTAATTACACACAGATGCGAGTTGCACACAGGTACTAGTTACACAGATGCGTGACACACACACAGGTACTAGTTACACACAGATACATGATGCACACAGGTACTAGTTACACTGATGCGTGACACACAGGTACTAGTTACACGGATGTGTGGTACACACAGGTACTAGTTACACACCATGTGACGCACAAAGGTACTAGTTACACACGGATGCGTGTCGCACACAGGTACTAGTTACACACGGATGCGTGACATACACAGGTACTAGTTACACACAGATACATGATGCACACAGGTACTAGATACACAGATGTGTGGTACACACAGGTACTAGTTACACACCGTGTGACGCACAAAGGTACTAGTTACACACGGATGCGAGTCGCACACAGGTACTAGTTTCACACGGATGCATGAAACACACAGGTACTAACCACACATGGATGCATTACGCACACAGGTACTAGTTGCACGTGGATGCGAGTTGCACACAAATACTAGTTACACACAGATGCGTGACATACATAGGTACTAGTTACACATGGATGTGCGATGCGCACAGGTACTAGTTACATAAAGATGTGTCACACACACAGGTACTAGTTACACACGGATGTGCGGCACACACAGGTACTGATTGCACATAGGCAATTGATTTACACTGGCACCAGCTCGGGCTAGTACCTAACTTACATGGGTCTGGAAACCAGGAGCTATCCTACCTAGTATCAGGTCACAGATTGTTCCCCATGCAGCTTCACCCTCTGATGCTGCTGATGGGATCTGACGGCAGGGCTAGTACCCCATCCCTATAAAATACTTGAGGCACTGGCTTCTTCTTGTGCCAGGCATGACTCCAAACCAGTCTTAATCACTCCAAACTTGGATAAATTCAAAGTACAACCAGGACCTCAGACAGCCATTGTTCAAAGACTTGCTACATCACTTGGGGTAAACTCCAATGGTATCCAGAAGTGTTTTGTGCCCCAGGACGCAAAACTAATACAATTATGAAGTTGTGAGACCCCTGTTGGCAAAATATATTTTGTTCAACTTAATGCAACTGTTGCTGAGTCTGCACTACAAACTTAAGATGTAAGTACAGGGACATTTTAAGGAGTTTGGGGACCCTGGGTCAAGAATATTTTGGGGGGGGGGCCTCTGTTTGGAACAGCTTTGAGCTTCTGATCCAATCTCTGCTCTTTCATGACCTCTTTGGCCAGGTCACTAACAGTGCACAACACACTGGCCCAAATTCTATGGGTCTCATTCACAAAGGTAAACTTACACTTTTCTGTAAGTTTACGATATTTTTCAACTCACAAAGGAATTTTTTGAGTTGTATTTTTAGGAATGTGGAGTCCTGGTGCAGACTCCATGCATAAAAAGATATGCAGTCCTAAAGAAAGTACTCCGAAAACTGCTTTGTGAATTGCAAAAAATTGTAAACGTACACAAAGGCGTAAGTTTACCTCTGTGAATCAGGCCTTAAATGTCTTTACAGAAAGTGACCTGTTTTCAATATTGTAACAAAGCAGCAGATCACTGATACTACAGCAAATGAGCTCTATGACACCTTCCAAGGTCCTAGCTTAAAAAATAAAATAATTTCATAGATGTTGCATGAATCATAAATACAACATTTGTCTGCATAACATAATAAACTCTCATACATCACCAACATTAAAAAAATATATCAAAAGAAAACGGATTTGAAAATCTTTTGAACATTTATTCAAGTTATCTCAAATAACTAGAACTCGTGCCTTAAGGTAACTATAATTCGCACCCCTGCCATGCACAGTTTTTTCGTCAAACATTTGACTGCATATATTACATTGGTATTGTCAATGTTATCAAAGATGTCATGAGTGCCGTAATTTGTGGGGTAATTAACAGTGCATAGCGAGTGCCTGAGCTGTAGTTACCTTAGTGCCACGCTTTTTTTTTCCCCAGCAGATCTGCGCCTAAATCTTTTTTTTTTTTTTTAATGCTTTTTAAGCCCTGGGAGGTCCCCTTGTCCCCTTGGGATCCCAGCACTAGAGCTAAGGGGTCAGGGTGAATCTACTTTTTTTTACGCCCCCTTTTTCTTGGCCCCTGCTTGACAGATCACCCGAAACTTTCCAGGCAGCAGCTGACATGACTGTCCAATTTTTTGGGGGAAATTTCATGAAGATTCGTCAAGCGTCACCAAAGATATAGGCAAGTCAAAAATGCTTTTTCTATAGAAACTAGGTCCCTATCTATAACTACCTACTGGTGACGGTCACTAGGTAATCGTTACATGGTCCTGTAAACGCCCTCCGTACTTCTTTTACAATAAGCATGTTTCCAGAGTAGGAGGCTGTGTGCGGAGGGAGCTCTCAGCAGAAACGAGCCAGTGCCACATTCACTCAGCGATGGGCGCTATAACAACCTCGAGGCACACTCTCCGGCGCTGCCTCTAAACAATCGATCATGAATTTATAAAGCACAAACAGCTACTCCAGGGAGTGAAACTGGGCTCTCTCCGTGTATGTGGACCTGCTTTTGTGATCAGGTGTTTTCTGAGTAAGGGAGCTGTATGTGTGTATGCGTGTGCACACAGACCCCATTCCCCCACCCCCACCCCACCCCCATCCACCCACCAGAAAATCGGCTCAGTGCACTGTAAATGTATTTGCTTCTATAATTAAGAGTGTTTTTAAAAGTTGAAGCCTGCACATCGGGGGGTCTCTCTGCAGCATTTATCATGGTTCCGACCCAATCTGTGCTCCTCGTCTGCTAACACACCCATACATGTAGGTGCCTGTAACCACCACTGCCAGGGACATCATAAGGATTTTGGGGGCCCTAGACCAAACATAATTTGGAGGCCGCTGTTGGGAACAGCATTGAATTAATGATCCAATTTAAGTTCTTTCATGCCCTCTTTGGCCAGGTCACTGGCAATGCACAGGACACTGGTCCAAATTTTAAATGTGTTTACATCTAATACTTAGGGATAGTGACATGTGTTTTCAATATTGTAACACAGCAGCAGCTGACTAATATTACTGCAAATACAATCTCTGTGACATCCTCACTTTTCTCATATACGAGGTTATGTTTTGATCTAATAGAAACATTTTTTTAAGGATGTTGCATAAAATATACACACATTTCTCTGCAAAAATGTTTGTAATAGACTCACACACATCACCCAGAATAAAAATAAATTAAAGAAAAGACTGTATTTAAAACCATCTGTTTAAGAATTATTCAAGGCCATCAGGGCAAGACTCTCTGCAGGACAGAACTGGCTCAATCAGGGGCCCCTGAAAGGCTGAGACCCTGGGCCAGGGCCCACTTTGCTCACACCTTAAAACGTCTCTGTCCCTGGCAACACAAAGCAGCCCATGACATCAAACATCCAAGCGCTTTCTTTAAAACGCTGGCACCGTATCCAGGATGTAATGATATTCCGAGAACGTACACGTTTGCTTCCACAAAATATGGCGCGAAGCAATTACCCTGACAGGCTTATCAACAGAATGTCAGAAAAGAGCAATCTCTCTCATGTTGTTCCAACAGGACTTGGGTGGGTGTGCACGGCGTATGCACCCGTCAGCTGACAGCAGCCTTATGTGCAGAGCGGGACTGCGCGCAACACAGGCCCCACGCGCACTCCAGGGTTCACTCTTGCCCATGGAGTATTCCTGTCCCACACCAGCATGGGCCAGGGAGACGTGCGCTGCAGACAGCACCCACTCGTAATGGTACCTCCAGGAAGGAGTAATCTCTACTGGACTTCTTGCCTATGGAGCACTCCTGTCCATGGAGTACTCCTGTGCTCCACCACCCAACGAGTGCCAGGGCGGCGTCCGCTGCTTGCCCCTGCAGACAGTACCCATGCGTAATGACACCTCCAAGAAGGAGTAATCTCTAATAACTCCTTGCCTATGGAGCATCCCTGCCCATGGAGTACTCCTGTCCTCCACCATCCCACTTGTGCAAGGGAGGCATGCGTTGCTTGCCCCTGCAGACAGTACCCACGCCACGTGTAATGGTACCTCGAGGAAGGAGTAATCTTTATTGGACTTCTTGCCAGCAGCACGGAAAACAAAATTTGGGATTCCTGGAAAGGGGACATTTTTCACCCAATCTACAATAAGGGTCCCTACGGAAACCCAGACAGCTATTGACTAATGTCACTGCTTGACAGTGACGCAAAAATATTTGTGGGTCTCCTGCTTGAGGAACTCAAAGAATGGGCAAGCAAACTCAATCGAATACCTTTGAATCAAACCGGCTTCAGGCCCTCAGTGAGGGCTTCTGACAACCTGATAACTCTAACCATGCTCGCTGAAAAATATACAGACAAAAAAATGGCCCTATACACCTGCTTCGTGGACTTGGACTCAGTGGACCGGAACAAGTTGTGGGGGAAACTAGCAAACCTCAAAATTCCACCAGAACTGCTAAAAGGAATACAGCTTCTGTACTCAGAAAACTGGGCAAGGGTGAAACTAGGAAATAATGGAATAGCGTCTGCCAGAATTCAGATGGACAGAGGTGTCAATCGGGGCTGTGTTCTGGCCCGATGCTCTTCAACCTTTATTTGGCAGACCTGTGACCACAACTGAACACCACTAGCTCCCATCCCCACAAACTGACCAACCACCCTCTAACAGCATTACTATATGCCGATGACATCGTCCTTCCGAATCTCTCAGGTACAGGACTCCAAAAAGTGCTAAACACCTTCAATCAATATTGCATGACTAATAAGCTGGTGGTAAACACAGAGAAAACCAAGGTAGTCATCTTTGGCCAATGGATAATTAAGAAAAATAAATGGCTCTGTGGGAATCAATCTGTAGAAAGAAGCAGAAGCTATAAATACTTTGGCGTCTGACTACAGGAGCGCTGGTCGCATCACCTGCACCTGAACACCCTGAAAGCGAGGTTGGGATCTCTACTTGCATCTATCCTAGCCCCGGCCTCAAAACTACAAAGCCCAATCTGGTGGCTAATCCTTACAGTGATCAAACCAAAATTCCTGCCAGCCCTGACATACGGTTCAGAAATATTTCCAGGTAAACTTAACGACTTCATGAACATTGCACAAAGCAAAGTCTTTCGCCTTCTCTTCTGCCTGACACACAGCTCCTCGCCAGCGCAGATTAGGTTGGAATTCGGATTACAAGATGGGGCATTGCTCAAATATGCATCCACGTTAAGACAGGCCCAACCAAACACACTAAAGGCACCGATTTGGGAGGAAATCAACAACAAACCAGTCGGAAGTCTCAAAAAGAATCGCTTTAGCCATAAATTATCTGCAGGCAGAAGAGCTACGGCAAAAGTCTTTACCCCATAAGCATTACTAAACAAACAAATCAAGATGATCTCCTGGAGCAAGTACAAAGATAAGTTCAGAAATCAACCACACTCTTGGATGAAAATTAACATATAAAGCTCCGATAGCACAACCTTACATGGCAGAAATATTTAAAACGTCACTAAAAAAAAAGGTGCTACACGCCAGACTCTGACTACTACCTTCATTGGAAGTCGCACCAAAATGGCTTAGACCTACAAACAGCAGAAGATGCAGACTCTGGGCACATCACCGGGAAGACTTCATACACATCCTCGGTATTTGCCCTGCACTGCTACCCTGGAGAAAGCTGTATCTGAAAAACATCTTCAACGCCAATGGTATCGGAACATGCCAGCAGGCTATCCTGTTTAGTCTAGAAGGATTGACTCCGCAACACATGGCCTGTTTTGCTAAATTTATTTTAAAAACTGAACACTCCTTAAAACATGCTACAAAAAAACAAGATGATAAAACAAGCCTTCAGATGGCATAGGAAATTAACACTGTCAGCTCCGGGCTTACGAGCAATGTCCGCAGCATTTCCACCAACTGCTCGAGGCATACCCCACCAGTGGACTGGATAACATATTTTATTAATCCCCCCCCAAAAAAAAAACCTCTTTCTGATGTTTATCCCCTTGAGCTACTTTTAGCAGGTCTAATTTACCAGTCAGTGACTCAGTGTTGATCCAGTAAGCATGATTATACATCTCAAGACTATCAACACGTGGATAGGGCTTATCTGGCCTAACAGCCGCAAAGAAAGCAGGAATATATTAATTGTTTTACTGTGTTTTTAACGTTTCCTTTTGTACGGTAATTGCAATGATTTTAATTAATTATGCAATAAAGTATAAACTTTCAAACTTCTTGCCTAAGGAGCATTCCTGCCCATGGAGTACTCATGTCCTCCACCACCCCACGTGTGCAAGGGATGAGTGCACTGTGTGTCCCTGTAGACAGTACCCGCGTGTAATGGTACCTCTAGGAAGGAATAATCTCTAATGGACTTCTTGCCTATGGAGCACTCCTGCCCATGGAGTACCCCTGTCCTCCACCACCCCACATGTGCCATGGAGGCGTGCGCTGCTTGTCCCTGCCGACAACACCCTCACGTAATGGTACCTCCAGGAAGGAGTAATCTCTAATGGACTTCTTGCCTATGGAGCACTCCTGCCCATGGAGTACTCCTGTCCTCCACCACCCCACGTGTGCCATGGAGGCGTGCGCTGCTTGTCCCTGCAGACAGCACCCACGCGTAATGGGACCTCCAGGAAGGAGTAATCTGCAGTGGTACTCCTGAATCCATTCGAGAAACATTACTTGTGGCCTTTGCTGCTAAACAATTGTGTGTTTATCACCCAACACCCTAGAAGAGCACTTCTTTTTAGGGACATCTTAAGGACTTTGGGGGCCGTGAGCCAAACATATTTTGGGGGGCTGGTTCCGAACAGCTTTGAATTTATGATCCAGTTTCATCTCTTTCATGCCCTCTTTGCAGGTCACTTACAGTGCACATGCTCACTGGGGCAAATTATAAATATGTTTACATTTAATATTCAGGGACAGTGATGTGTGTTTTTAATATTGTAAGGCAGCAGCAGCTCAATAATATTAATGCTAATCTGTAACACCCTTCAGATTCTCAGATGTGAGGGCCTGTTTTGATCTAAAACAAAAATGTTTTTGGATATCGCATGAAAACACAACATTTCTCTGTAAAATGACTGTAATAGGCTCTCTGATATCACCCACTTTAAAAATAAGCTAAAGGGAAAACGTTTTTAAAACAATCTGTTTAAGAATTATTCAAGGTAATCAGGACAAGACTCTCTGAAGGAGAGAGCTGGTTATGTCCAGGGGGCCCGGAAAGGCTGGGGCCCGGAGCCCACTTTGCACATGTCTTAAAGCATCTCTGCTCCCTTTCCTCTCAGGTGTACCTATGGATTCTTTGTCCTCGTACAGGTGTTGTGGTTTGACACTCGCCATTTGAGCCAGTCTTTCACCTGCTTAGCTGGCCTCCCGAAACTGACAAACTCCAAATACATATCCAGAGCTGGACAACACCGCAGATGTGGCTTCCAGAAGATGGGCACAATACCTGAGCCGCGACCTCCAAATCTGGACACAATATTTACTTCCTTTTATAATCTTTAGAGCGCATACTGTGACCCTGGCGGGTATCTTGGCGCTAGAGGACTGGAGCCTTGCTTCTGCTTTACTTTGCCACAGAAAAGATTTGGCCATTAGATGTGATGGATATTTTGAAATAACCAAGTTTATAACCAGTTTCCTAAATCTAACATCATTATTCTCCTCCTGGGTGTGTTATGGAAGTCGGTTTCAAATCTTGGTAGTTCCGAACGAAATGGGTCTGCAGATGCCCAGAGTTTTTGAAGTTTGTGACTTTTCAGGAGGTGGGCCTTGGAAGACTTCAGATGCCTAAAGGGACATATTTTTAAATTTAGCATGCAACTGGTTCTGGTTCATGGCAAAAACAAGTTTTTTAAACTCCTTCACATGAGTTGGGGGTAAACCCATGTTCTTCGGCCACCAGGAGTTTGATTTGAGTTCCCTCCTACCAACCACTGACCACATCTCAGGTTTGGACCCATTTAACTCAGGCTCCTTCTGAGTAGCCCATCCTGCAAGGCCGCAGAGGAAGCCTCTGAACCTCTCTTGTGCTCCTTTCAACTTGCCTTCTGTTCTGCGGATTAACTGAGTATTGTCTGTGCAAACACAAGAGCTAAACGAGTGTACAAACAAAGCCAGCGATATTAAATAGAGCCTGACTTCAGGGGATCCCTGCAGGAATCCACGAGGGGTGTGTTGAGCTGGTGATCTGAAGGTTTCACCCTGAACAGCAAGCAGGAAGAGGGCACCACCCTACCTCCACCTCTCGCAGCTGGTGTGCGGGATGGGAGACAGTGTCAAAAGCAGCCGAAAGACCCAACAAGACCGAAAAGCTGCCTGTCCTGTTTCTGAGGCAACCTGGAGATCAACCAGTGCTGCCCTCAATACATATGCAAAATCTGAACAGAGTAGTCTAGAAACAGGGCCTCGAAATGAAATAATGCAGAAAGTGCCCAATAACCCTTAACAATAGAACTAAAAGCAATACTAAACATGATGCCTCCATAACCGAGCACAAAACTACAGGTGAGGTCTCCAAAGACTGGTACAAGATTTCAACCAGACAGCAACCTCCAGAGGTGCCCGCCATAAATTAATACAATAGTACAGATGACGGCCTTAAGACTGAGCCCAAAACTCCAGATGTGGCCTTCAGAACTGGAAAAGAGTCCAGCTGCGACTCATTTGTTTTGCAGGTGTTGACACTTGTGCTGCTGTGTGTGATGAACTGTGCAATGATTCTACATGGGGCGTACTATTTCTGCGTGTAGAAGAAGCTTGCGCTGCCACCGCACAGCCCTGCCGTTTCGCTGTGAGCGACGCTTGCACTTTGCCTGTTTGGTGTCTGAGGGAAGAGTGCACTGTTGATGTCAGTGTTGGCCTTGTTCTACATGCCAAGCTTGCATTGCTCCTGCTGTGTGAGTGAAGAAGCTTGCACTCTAGAGGCCTGCTGCGCACGCTCGGCCTGTGAGGGGATCTTGCACTGCAGAGTGGATTTGTTGGAGTAGTGTCGGAGTGGAGTAGGGGGAAGAGAGTTGAGTGGTTCAGTGGCAGAGAGTGTCAGAGTGCAATGTCAGAGTGGAGTGTGGGGGAAGAGGTTAGAGTGGGTTTGAGTGGATTGAGGTAGTGGGATGAACTGGAGTAAAGTACGGCGGACTGGGTTGGGGATGGGATAGCTTGGAGTGGGGTGAATTAGATTGGCTTGGGGTGGGTGGATTGGTGTGATTGGACTGAGGTGGGAGGCATTGGAATGGATTGGGGTGGGGTGGACTTGGATTGGAGTGGGTGGATTGGATTGGGGTGAAATGGACTGGAATGGGGTGGAATGGACTTGGTTTGTGGTGTGATGGTTTGGAGTGAGGTGAATTGGATTGGTGTGGGTGGATTATGGTGGAATGGATTTGAGTGGGGTGGACTAGATTAGAGTGAGGTGGACTGGACTAGAGTGGGGTGGATTGGATTGGTGTGGGGTGGATTGGATTGGTGTGGGGTGGATTGGAGTGGGTGGATTAAATTGGGGTGCAGTGGGGTGGACTGGAGTGGAGTGATTAGGTAGGGTGGGTTGCATAGGATTGGGATGGATGGTAGTGGGGTTGAATTTGAGTGGATTGGGGCACAGTGGATTGTGGTGAACTTGAACTGCAGTGGGGTGGACTGGAGAGGATTGGACTGGAGAGGGGTGGATTGGATTGGAGGTGTGGATTGGATGGGGTGGAGTGGGAAGAACAGTATTGGAGTGGGGTGGACTGAACTGCCGTGAGGTGGATTGTAGTGGGTGGATTGGACTGGAAAGGAGTTTGGTGGATTGGATTTGGGCAGGTTGGAACAGATTGGATTAGAGCAGATTGGATTGGGGTGGATTAGGAGGATTGGAGTGAGGAAGATTTGAGTGGGGTGAGTGGATTGGAGTGATTTGGATTGGACTGATTTGGGTGGAATGAGTTGGATTGGAGTGGGTGGAAATGGTTAGATTGGAGTGGGGTGGTTTAGAGGGAGTTGGATTGTGTGGTGGATTGCAGTGGGTGGATTGGATTGGATTGCGGTGGGTGGATTGGATTGGTCTGGGGTAGATTGGATTGAGTGGAGTGGATTGGAGTGAAGTGGGCTGGATTGGATCGGGTAGATTGGGGTGTGGTGACGTGGGGTGGATTGTAGTGGGGTGGGTGGATTGGAGTGGGGTGGATTACTGCACGATTATGTGCTGAAAAATAATACTGTAAATCGCACATAAGAAAGGAACAATGTTGCATTGCAATATTTAGAACAAGATACTGATCATCTTTTGAGAACAGCACCAATAAGCAAAAATACAAAACATGAGTACAAAGTGAGAAAAGACGACTTGGTAAAATAAAAGAAAGTTAAACGTAGAAAATAAAACTTTGCAATTTTGTTTGTTGTGCTGGGCACATTTTTGGCAGTTAAACACCTTCTGAATGCAGGGTACTAGAAGTTAAAAAGAACCAAATAGCACCTCAATCACGTTGGGAGCAGCAGACGGGCAGTGATTAAGTTGAATCAATCAGTGATGGGTCCCTGCTCCATGGAGGGGAACAGAAACAGTGCTAGGCATGCAGTGACCAATTACGAGGCTGTAAAGAAGAGTGCCATGCAATCCAACAAAAGGTAAGCAAAGGAAGAGCTCCAAGCCCTTTTTGTTAACAATAGTATCTCCCAAGCCAGAGTCGTGCTAAGACATGCTATCGCAGGCCTAAATATTTTTATTTTTACAACATACCTTGCGAAAACTCACAAGTTTGCAAAGAGTTGGTTTGTTTAAACCCAGGAGGAATGAGTGTGTATTAAAAAGGTTCCAAGTGACACTTTCAGAGTTTGCACATAGGAGGTCTTTTCTGGTAAAAGCATATATCACTTAAGATAGGCATTAGAAAAATCAATAGGTCAGTCCTTGACAAGTGCGCATCTTTAATGCAAAAAAATGGCAAAAATCTAACAAAGGAACTGTGCAACAGCCATGGCATGGAAATGCACACATTTTCAAGCAGCGGTGCACATCTCCTAAGGCAAAATGCCATCAGTCACAGAGGTAATGGATAAAGTGGGCTGACCCACTGTCCCATGCTGGATGCTGAGTGAACCTAAAAGCCAAGAGACCTCCCAGGAGGACACAGATAGAGCTGGAATAGACAAACGCACCTTTAAACACAACATGGTCACCAGGTTCAGCCACAGACACAGTTTCTTGTACCAGCTTCTGTTTAATGCCCTCGAAAGGCATTCCATGCCGGCGCTGAACCGCTGAAAACGGGTCACTAACGGACCCACAAATCACAAATGCTATTTTAAGGCAATTTCAGGGCCTAACTGCTGTAAAATTCAGAGACGAAGCAAACTGTCAAAACCCAAGAGCTAGAAATAGCTGAAAAAGCTGCCACCCCCATGAAGGCGCCTTTAGACACAATAAAAGCCATCTGGCCTCAAGCAGATTTCTAGGAAAAACATCAGAAACTAAGCTGGGAAAAGGGGGCGCCAGGAATGAAAGGCTCGACGGGGGCAGCTAATTGCAGAAATGACTGTGTTACACCCCCCCCCCACACCGCTTTCCAAAGAGCCAGTCTCTGGTCTGTACACTGTGCCACAAAGGCCGCGTTTCGAGCTGGTTCCGGGTCCCGCTGCTCCCCTCAGCCCAGGCATCCAAGACTTTCACACAAAGATTTCCGTTTTTAGAGATGGGTCCGGATGGGTGGATCTGTCTCGTCTCATCTCATGGAGGTTGATTCACTATAATGAAATGGCAAAAAGTAGCGGAAGTGACATCACCACCCTTTGACATCAGCGATATCAGAGAGGGCACAATCGTTGATCTCTCAATAGCCTCTTGAAACTTTAAGGGAAGTGTGAGGAAGGGCATGGGATGGGCACCAGGTAGAAACTTGTTTACTTCCGGTTCCTCCTCCTGCATGAAGACCAGGGGTGGCAGGGTATCACATGGTGAGCCAGGGACAGCAGCTGGTACCCCTGGCCACCCCCAATTAACGTCCATGCTGCCCCCGAGATTCACCCAGGGTGGCTCTCCCAGAACTGCAAGGAAGAAGTAACCCGACGCCTTTTAGGAAAGACCTCAAATATTGACATTACAAGATGACTTTTACCAGTGCTTAATTTGAGCTAGTGTTGTCCAGTGCTTGGCACCTGCACTTAATTGTGAACACCTGCACTTATGACGGTGCTCCACACAGTGGCGCTGTTTGTCTAGTTTAGAGATGAGTGTGCAACAGTTTTTTTTATTCAATGCACACTAAAATGAACTAAGGCCTGCCACCGGAGCCATTGTCATAGGTCTGTGGGCCTGGGAAAGTGTGAATTGTCACACTTGTGGGAGTGTGATAGTTAGTGGTTGCGTTGGTATTGGCAGTGCTGGTAGCAGCAATAGAAAGTGCAAGCAGAGGGCATCCAGACGAGGTCCCTGGCACTTATTTCACAAAATATGCTGCTTTTTACTAACCTTTCACTAGTGCACAGAAGGCGTAGTGCGCATGACCGGCACCACAGCCGATGGTGGATCATCTCAAAAGAACTGAAAGGGAGGATGGGGGATTTGTGGTTCAGGAGAACTATCTATCTTTCAAGTTCTGCCCCAGGAGGTAGGTCTGAAGGAACGCCTCCTTTCAAGTTCTGCCCCAGGACGTAGGTCTGAAGGAATGCCTCCTTTCAAGTTCTGCCCCAGGAGGTTGGTCTGAAGGAACGCCTCCTTTCCAGGCCTGCTGCAGGAGGTTGGTCTGAAGGAATGCCCCCAGGAGGTTGGTCTGAAGGAACGCCTCCTTTCCAGGCCTGCTGCAGGAGGTTGGTCTGAAGGAACGCCTCCTTTCAAGTTCTGCCCCAGGAGGTTGGTCTGAAGGAACGCCTCCTTTCAAGTTCTGCCCCAGGAGGTAGGTCTGAAGGAACGCCTCCTTTCCAGGCCTGCTGCAGGAGGTTGGTCTGTAGGAACGCCTCCTTTCAAGTTCTGCCCCAGGAGGTTGGTCTGAAGGAACGCCTCCTTTCCAGGCCTGCTGCAGGAGGTTGATCTGAAGGAACGCCTCCTTTCCAGGCCTGCTGCAGGAGGTTGGTCTGTAGGAACGCCTCCTTTCCAGGCCTGCTGCAGGAGGTTGGTCTGAAGGAACGCCTCCTTTCCAGGCCTGCCCCAGGAGGTTGGTCTGTAGGAACGCCTCCTTTCAAGTTCTGCCCCAGGAGGTTGGTCTGAAGGAACATCTCCTTTCAAGTTCTGCTGCAGGAGGTAGGTCTGAAGGAACGCCTCCTTTCAAGTTCTGCCCCAGGAGGTTGGTCTGAAGGAACGCCTCCTTTCAAGTTCTGCCCCAGGAGGTTGGTCTGAAGGAACGCCTCCTTTCAAGTTCTGCCCCAGGAGGTAGGTCTGAAGGAACGCCTCCTTTCCAGGCCTGCTGCAGGAGGTTGGTCTGTAGGAACGCCTCCTTTCAAGTTCTGCCCCAGGAGGTTGGTCTGAAGGAACGCCTCCTTTCCAGGCCTGCTGCAGGAGGTTGGTCTGAAGGAACGCCTCCTTTCCAGGCCTGCTGCAGGAGGTTGGTCTGTAGGAACGCCTCCTTTCCAGGCCTGCTGCAGGAGGTTGGTCTGAAGGAACGCCTCCTTTCCAGGCCTGCCCCAGGAGGTTGGTCTGTAGGAACGCCTCCTTTCAAGTTCTGCCCCAGGAGGTTGGTCTGAAGGAACATCTCCTTTCAAGTTCTGCTGCAGGAGGTAGGTCTGAAGGAACGCCTCCTTTCAAGTTCTGCCCCAGGAGGTTGGTCTGAAGGAACGCCTCCTTTCAAGTTCTGCCCCAGGAGGTTGGTCTGAAGGAACGCCTCCTTTCAAGTTCTGCCCCAGGAGGTAGGTCTGAAGGAACGCCTCCTTTCCAGGCCTGCTGCAGGAGGTAGGTCTGAAGGAACGCCTCCTTTCCAGGCCTGCTGCAGGAGGTAGGTCTGAAGGAACGCCTCCTTTCCAGGCCTGCTGCAGGAGGTTGGTCTGAAGGAACGCCTCCTTTCCAGGCCTGCTGCAGGAGGTAGGTCTGAAGGAACGCCTCCTTTCCAGGCCTGCTGCAGGAGGTAGGTCTGAAGGAACGCCTCCTTTCAAGTTCTGCCCCAGGAGGTTGGTCTGAAGGAACGCCTCCTTTCAAGTTCTGCCCCAGGAGGTTGGTCTGAAGGAACGCCTCCTTTCAAGTTCTGCCCCAGGAGGTAGGTCTGAAGGAACGCCTCCTTTCCAGGCCTGCTGCAGGAGGTAGGTCTGAAGGAACGCCTCCTTTCCAGGCCTGCTGCAGGAGGTAGGTCTGAAGGAACGCCTCCTTTCCAGGCCTGCTGCAGGAGGTAGGTCTGAAGGAACGCCTCCTTTCCAGGCCTGCTGCAGGAGGTTGGTCTGTAGGAACGCCTCCTTTCCAGGCCTGCTGCAGGAGGTTGGTCTGAAGGAACGCCTCCTTTCCAGGCCTGCTGCAGGAGGTTGGTCTGAAGGAACGCCTCCTTTCAAGTTCTGCCCCAGGAGGTAGGTCTGAAGGAACGCCTCCTTTCCAGGCCTGCTGCAGGAGGTTGGTCTGAAGGAACGCCTCCTTTCCAGGCCTGCTGCAGGAGGTAGGTCTGAAGGAACGCCTCCTTTCCAGGCCTGCTGCAGGAGGTAGGTCTGAAGGAACGCCTCCTTTCCAGGCCTGCTGCAGGAGGTTGGTCTGTAGGAACGCCTCCTTTCAAGTTCTGCCCCAGGAGGTAGGTCTGAAGGAACGCCTCCTTTCAAGTTCTGCCCCAGGAGGTAGGTCTGAAGGAACGCCTCCTTTCAAGTTCTGCCCCAGGAGGTAGGTCTGAAGGAACGCCTCCTTTCCAGGCCTGCTGCAGGAGGTTGGTCTGTAGGAACGCCTCCTTTCAAGTTCTGCCCCAGGAGGTTGGTCTGTAGGAACGCCTCCTTTCAAGTTCTGCCCCAGGAGGTTGGTCTGAAGGAACACCTCCTTTCCAGGCCTGCTGCAGGAGGTTGGTCTGAAGGAACGCCTCCTTTCCAGGCCTGCTGCAGGAGGTTGGTCTGTAGGAACGCCTCCTTTCCAGGCCTGCTGCAGGAGGTTGGTCTGAAGGAACGCCTCCTTTCCAGGCCTGCCCCAGGAGGTTGGTCTGTAGGAACGCCTCCTTTCAAGTTCTGCCCCAGGAGGTTGGTCTGAAGGAACGCCTCCTTTCAAGTTCTGCCCCAGGAGGTTGGTCTGAAGGAACGCCTCCTTTCCAGGCCTGCTGCAGGAGGTTGGTCTGAAGGAACGCCTCCTTTCCAGGCCTGCTGCAGGAGGTTGGTCTGAAGGAACGCCTCCTTTCAAGTTCTGCCCCAGGAGGTAGGTCTGAAGGAACGCCTCCTTTCAAGTTCTGCCCCAGGAGGTAGGTCTGAAGGAACGCCTCCTTTCCAGGCCTGCTGCAGGAGGTTGGTCTGTAGGAACGCCTCCTTTCAAGTTCTGCCCCAGGAGGTTGGTCTGTAGGAACGCCTCCTTTCAAGTTCTGCCCCAGGAGGTTGGTCTGAAGGAACACCTCCTTTCCAGGCCTGCTGCAGGAGGTTGGTCTGAAGGAACGCCTCCTTTCCAGGCCTGCTGCAGGAGGTTGGTCTGTAGGAACGCCTCCTTTCCAGGCCTGCTGCAGGAGGTTGGTCTGAAGGAACGCCTCCTTTCCAGGCCTGCCCCAGGAGGTTGGTCTGTAGGAACGCCTCCTTTCAAGTTCTGCCCCAGGAGGTTGGTCTGAAGGAACGCCTCCTTTCAAGTTCTGCCCCAGGAGGTTGGTCTGAAGGAACGCCTCCTTTCCAGGCCTGCTGCAGGAGGTTGGTCTGAAGGAACGCCTCCTTTCCAGGCCTGCTGCAGGAGGTTGGTCTGTAGGAACGCCTCCTTTCCAGGCCTGCTGCAGGAGGTTGGTCTGTAGGAACGCCTCCTTTCAAGGCCTGCTGCAGGAGGTTGGTCTGAAGGAATACCCTAGACCTTATGCACAAGGTTGGTCTGAAGGAACACCTTCTTTCAAGGCCTTCTGCAGGAGGTTGGTCTGAAGGAACGCCTCCTTTCAAGGCCTTCTGCAGGAGGTTAGTCTGAATGACCATCTCCTTTCAAGGCTGCTGCAGGAGGTTGGTCTGAAGGAACGCCTACTTTCAAGGGCTTCTAGAGGAGGTTGATCCTGAGGAACGTTTGAGGTTCTCAAACTTGGGCAAGGAGCTATGCAGGCTCTACTCGGTAGGCACTAAAACCACGGCAAAGCAGTAGGAATCTTTATGAGAAAAAAAAGACATGGTTAACAGACCCAACACTGACTGGTTGTGAACTTGACATATGAACCCAGGTCATTCCAGTGATTTACAGAAGGTATGAGGTCACTGGTGGAAACTGCCCAGAGAAACTGGGGATGCCTGGCCACCCTGGAAGAGGAACACAACAAAATCCAAGCGATGCAAACAACCAAGGTAGAATGACAAAGCGGTTTGATGCTCCAGGGTGTGAGCCCACCACAGAAAGGTTCAATCCGCGGTGTTTCACTGCCAGGCCAGGGTGCACTTTGGGCACTCCAACCTCAGCAAATACAAGTCACTCTTTCCAGCAATGGGGGGAGTGAATAATTATTGGCCTGGGGAGCAAATCGAACACAGTGCGCAGAGCAACACAGCTATGTACTTTGTGTTGAGCAAACATCTGGAGAGCCCTATGTTTGGCACAGATGTGTAGGCATCAGTTGGTGGTAACCCCGGCTGTCCTGTCTCCTCAGTGCCCTGCTGGTGGAGTCATACACAAGAAACGTTATGGGTGAAAAAGTATTAAATGTAGAGCGGATGGTGTGGAAATCATAAACTCCATCTTCTGTACCTTAAAGTCGGATAATCTTAATCTGTGTTAATTCTGGCGCTGCTGAACAATTCAGGAGCCAGCAGTAGATAGTGTCCGGGTACCCCAACAAAGAGGGCACAAACAGCTGCAGGGTCAGGGATGGGCGAGGCTGGCCTCTGCACTGTCCGGGTACACCTACAAAGAGGGCACAAACAGCGGCAGGGCAGGAGCTGGGCGAGGCTGCCTCTGCACTGTCCGGGTACCCCTACAAAGAGGGCAGAAACAGCGGCAGGGCAGGAGCTGGGCAAGGCTGGCCCCTGTCACTGTCCGGGTACCCCAACAAAGAGGGCAGAAACAGCTGAAGGAGCTGGGCGAGGGTGGCCTCTGCACTGTCCGGGTACCCCTACAAAGAGGGCACAAACAGCGGCAGGGCAGGAGCTGGGCGAGGCTGGCCTCTGCACTGTCCGGGTACACCCCAACAAAGAGGGCACAAACAGCTGCAGGAGCTGAGCGAGGCTGGCCTCTGCACTGTCCTGGTACCCCTACAAAGAGGGCACAAAAAGCTGCAGAGCTGGGCAAGGCTGGCCCCTGTCACTGTCCGGGTACACCCCAACAAAGAGGGCACAAACAGCTGCAGGAGCTGAGCGAGGCTGGCCTCTGCACTGTCCTGGTACCCCTACAAAGAGGGCACAAAAAGCTGCAGAGCTGGGCAAGGCTGGCCCCTGTCACTGTCCGGGTACCCCAACAAAGAGGGCACAAACAGCTGAAGGAGCTGGGCGAGAATGGCCTCTGCACTGTCCGGGTACCCCTACAAAGAGGGCACAAACAGCGGCAGGGCAGGAGCTGGGCAAGGCTGGCCTCTGCACTGTCCTGGTACCACTACAAAGAGGGCGCAAACAGCTGCAAGGTCAGGGATGGGCGAGGATGCCCCCTGGCACTGTCCTGGTACCACTACAAAGAGGGCGCAAACAGCTGCAAGGTCAGGGATGGGCGAGGATGCCCTCTGGCACTGTCCAGGTACCCCTACAAAGAGGGCACAAACCGCTGCAGGGCAGGAGCTGGGTGAGGCTGGCCTCTGCCACTGCACGGGTACATCCCAACAAACTGGGCACAAACAGCTACAGGGCGAGGATGGCCTCTGGCACTGTCCGCGTACCTCTACAAAGTGGGTATAAACAGCTGCAGGGCCAGGGGTAGGTCAGGGTGGTCTCTGGCACTGTCCGGGGCGCACACAGCTGCGGCACCAAGGTCAGAGCTGGGCTCGAAAGTGGGGTGATTCGCTAGAGAATACGCGGGGGGACGGGTGCGCACCAACTTACCTCCCTGGCACCGCTCCGCCTGGAGCCCTTCCAGGGCCATTAAATATCTTCCAACTCCACCCCCGCCCGCATCTCCCGGCCAAGTATAAAAGTGCCTGGCACAGGTGGACATTTCCCTGCTGCGTCTCCTGGCACCGGGCACAGAGTGGCCTTGTAGGGCCCGAGTTATCGCATTCCCCGGTGTTTGGTTTCCACAACAGCCTTGCAAACCTTTTCATGCTCAGACAGCCGATCCGTGGCCGATAGGGAGGAAAAGTGCAGCTCCTCGAAGGAAAACATCTGGCGCTGCCAGGGCTCCCGAGGACCCGGATGAGGCCTACAGACCTCGTGGACGGTGCGGCCCCAGGCACTGCTCTTGAATCGCCCGCTCTCAGAGCTCAGCAAGGCCTCAGCAGCAACACTAAATGATCTGGACTCGAAGCGCTATATTGACTCTCGTTTCCAATCCATGCATTTGTGCTTTGCACCCCAGCGGTAAATAGGAGGCGCTAGAGGGCAAAGGGTCGTGCAAGGGTTGTGCCTATGATATCAACCAGTGCGTGACGTCACTTCAGGTACATCTGGCACTCTGGTGATTGAAAGTCCATGATCTTTTTTCATTAAAGCTTATTCTAGGCACTGCACCCAGACCCTGTCAACTGGACTTGCCTCTTGGCCATGAAAGGTGGAGAGTAATCTTGGTAAAATGATCAGGTGGCAACATTCCAGCCCTGCCCTCACAACACCTACAAACTTTGCAAGAAGAAGCGGACAGAAGGTTATACTCTATCTGTAAAGCGCTTGTGCATCTGTCGGTCTCTTGGAGCTAGAGTATGGCACAACGCGGCACTTAGTCAATCCTACCAAGGCGCAGGCTTTGAGAGAGCTCTCTCCCTCCCCACCCAGGCCGTTGCTCCCCCGCCAGCCTCAAACTCTTCTCTTGTTCCAGCCTCACCGGCTCCTCAGTTGCCCTCCCTCCCTTCCAAGTCCTTAACATAATTTTGGTATGTTTTTTACATTTATGCGAGCCTGGCACCTGCCATTTGATGCTGGCCCACTCCATTTTCAAAAGTAGTGCTTTTGCACAAGTGAACATTTTTTTTTCTCCCATTTACTACTCCAAAAGGGGTCTGCCATCTTAGAATGGTAAATAAAAGATTTTTTTTTTCGCCAATGTCACTTTGTAGACAAATGCATACGTCACCAGACAGTCATCTATACAGACTGACATATCCACCGGTAGCATCACTGCGTGTTTTTTTCTCTCTTTTTTTTTTCCTCAATGAGGCAAAACATGGGCAAAAAGCATTGTCAAAGCCAATAGGTCAGAAGGGTGTGGCCTACTGACTTTGACATGCCTTTGATCAAGGATGGGGTGGGGCAATAGTGCATATACTTTCCAAGCCCAAAGGCAGGGCCAGGGTGCAGATTTAAACTTTACTGATCCAGGGCGAAGGCTTTTTCAGTTTTACCTCTCACCTGCCCTCCATTAAAGGCCAGGGAGAGAGATTGTGCCCAAGGCCCACCTACGTGTGAATAATGCAACGCTGGCCCTCTAGTTGTGCTACTTTGCTTGCAAATATTTTTTTAATTGGTCGGTTTTTATATTGGCCCTGATTTTTCGACGTTTTTGTGCAGCATTTGTAATGCGGAGTGAAATAACAATTTTCCAAGACAAAATCCTTTCTCCTATTTACGGGACAAGGAGTCAAGGACTTTTACCTCTACAAGTGAGTTTTGTCAACAGAGATGTTGTGCCAGCACAGTGCTTAATTTGTAAATAAAAAGGTGCCGTGCCCAAAGCCCTCCTCAAACACGCGGCTGCTGCAATTAAATGTGTGAACACGGAATAGTCAGGCAAGCGTATCTGAAGCCATCTCGGGCCTCTTTAGTCCATATACAGCCACTCCCTGCCCGTTCAGCTGATGCTTGCAGCTTTCTACTTTCTCTCTTTGTGACACTTTTTCGTTTTTCCCTTCCTCCCTCTTTCCCATGTGTGTCTTTTGCTCGCAGCAAATGCTTGAGGCAGAAGAATAAGCCCCGGCCCTCAAAAATAAGTGCCGGTGCTCAGCACCGGAAATAACAAGCACAAATTAAGCACTGTACCAGCATATAACCATTTTAGGCAAATCCAGCAGCAGGGCATGTGCGGTTTGTGGCTATTGCTGGTTGGTTACTTTGGTCACCCACAAGCTCTTTACTTTTTAGGTATATACTAATAAGCATGAGGTATTTTTTTTATTTTGGGCAGCACCTCACGCTGCACTGCAATGTGTCTAAAATAGCTTGGGGTGGCAAGCAACATGGGGGAGGTGCGGGGGGAGGGCGCAGCAACAACAGTCATCTGGAGAAGGGTGGGGTGGCAAACAACATGAAGGAGGTGCGGGGAAGGGAGCAAAAACACAAAGGAGGGCAGGGGAAGGCACCCGAGGGAGGGGTGAAGACAGGGGGAACACTACGGACACTGGAGGAGGGGAAGAGATTGGGGCAAGAGAACAGAAGCGACGGTGGAAGGCACTGCAGGCGCATACAAAAAGTTACAAAAAAAAGTACCTGCAGTAGTACGTGGCCACACACTGGAAACTGTACTTGGGCCATGCTTCACAGCTAAGATAAACACTGAAGCCCTAGGAGGAAGCAGGGGGCACTGACCAATAAAAAACAAGGAAACAAGAGTAACATCAACTCCAACCAATGGAAAGTAATGAGTGGGTTCCAAATATGTTTTAAGCTTTTTTTCTGTCAACAAAAGATTTCGCTGATGGGGCATGCACTATTGCAGGCCAAACCTAAAAAGTGCAACGTGCAGATGCACAATTACATTCAGTTTTCACATGCAAATCTGAACTGTTGCAATGAAGAAGCACATTTGCATTTGAGCATTAAAACAATCTGGAATTTCGTGGACTTCTCCAATTCTCTGATAATTGGAAGAAAAAAAATGTGCTAAAAATTTCGTTTTTCGTTCTAATTTTTTGTGAATCGGCTGAACGTGCCGTCAGATGCAGCGTCAAAGGAATGATCGAGAAACAGCAGTGCCCCTCCCAGCGGTCTGGTCTGGTCACTGGCATCCCAAACGCAGACACGGATCCCTAGGAACAAAACTCAAAACCGAGATAACACTTCTTAGAAGTGAATGTTGTTGTTATAGCAATTCCAAGGGCGCCAGCATGTCACTAGAACACAGAAGGCAAATGAGAACCATGTTTTGTCATTTGAAAGGCTAACTCAAGAGGAGAACATGTGGAAACATCGCATCTGTGTGTCACGATTTGGGAAAGAGCCTCCTTCAGAGATGGAGTGCTCGGCCGACTGAGCGCTGCTGTGGTTGGGAAATGCCCGGATAATAACCTGTGAGTTTCCCGTCGCCGGAGGGTGGCTCTGAATGGCGATTAGGTGCTTTCAGCAAATGCAAGTTCACGAAAAAGCCAATATTTGCATGTCACTATCACACGCTTGCCTTGGTAACGATTTGAATAGCGGGAAAACGTGAGAGCTGGCAAATATCACAGCGGAATCTTATCTGATGGAACTTAATAAACATTTAAAAGTACAACAAAGTAATGACACAGGTGCTGAAGAACCGAGATGCCCCATGCACCAGACCCGAGGTGCTCCGTGCGCCTGACCCGAGGAGGAAACGAAGGAGGCCAAGTGCCCTCGACCCCAGGTGGTCCCGCGTGCACCGGACCCGAGGTGGTGCCCCGTGCGCCAGACCCGAGGTGGTGCCCCGTGCGCCAGACCCGAGGTGGTGCCCCGTGCGCCAGACCCGAGGTGGTGCCCCGTGCGCCAGACCCGAGGTGGTGCCCGTGCGCCAGACCCAAGGTGGCCGCATGGTCTAGACCTAAGGTGGCCGCATGGTCTAGACCTAAGGTGGCCCTGTGCACCAGGCCCCAGGTGGACCCACGGTGTAGACCCGAAGTGGTCCCGTGCACCAGACCCTAGGTGGCACCATGACCTAGACCTGAGGTGGCCCGTGCACCAGACCCCAGGTGGCCCCATGGTCTAGACCTAAGGTGGCCTCGTGCACCAGGCCCCAGGTGGACCCACGGTGTGGACCTGAGGATGCCCCGTGCACCAGCCCCCAGGTAGCCCCATAGTCGAGACCTAATGTGGCCCTGTGCACCAGACCCTAGGTGGCCCCACGGTGCAGACCCAGGTAGCCCGTGCAACAGACCAGATGTGGTTCTGTGACCGAGACCCGGGGGGCTCCGTGAACTAGACATGAGGTGGCCCCCGTGAACTAGAAAGAAGGTGGCCCCCGTGAACCAGACATGAGGTGGAGGTGGCTTCATGGTCCAGACACGAGGTGGCCTCATGGTCCAATCCAGGGGTGGCCCCGTGCACCAGACGCAAGGTGGTCCCATGTACCAGTCCCGAGGTGGCCCCGTGCACCAGACTTGAGGTGGCCCGTGCACCAGACTCGAAGGGGCCCCCATTCCCTAGACCCGAGGGGGCCCCAATGGTCCAGACTCCAGGTGGCCCCATGTTCGAGACCTAATGTGGCCCTGTGCACCAGAACCTAGGTGGCCCCACAGTGCAGACCTGAGCAGGCCCCGTGCCCCAGACCCAGGTGGCCCCGTGCCCCAGAACAGATGTGGTTCTGTGACAGAGTCCCGGGGTGGCTCCGTGAACTAGACACGAGGTGGCCCCCGTGAACTAGACATGAGGTTGAGGTGGCCTCATGGTCCAGACACGAGGTGACCTCATGGTCCAGACACAAGGTGGCCCCGTGCACCAGACCCAGGTGGCCCCAAGCCCCAGACCCCAGGTGGCCCCCATGCCCCAGACCCGAGGTGGCCCCCCATGCCCTAGACCCAAGGTGGCCCCCCATGCCCTAGACCCGAGGTGGCCCCCCATGCCCTAGACCCGAGGTGGCCCCCCATGCCCTAGACCCGAGGTGGCCCCCCATGCCCTAGACCCGAGGTGGCCCCCCATGCCCTAGACCCGAGGGGGCCCCCCATGCCCTAGACCCGAGGGGGCCCCCAATGGTCCAGACCCGAGGGGGCCCCCATTATACTAACCCAAGGTGAGCCTGTGCATCAGACCGAGGTGGCCCCGTTCACCAGACCCGTGGTGGCCTCATGATCCAGATCCGAGGAGGCCTCATGATCCAGATCCGAGGTGGCCTCATGATCCAGATCCGAGGTGGCCTCATGATCCAGATTCGAGGTGGCCTCATGATCCAGATTCGAGGTGGCCCCCGTGCACCAGACCCGCGGTGGCCTCATGCACCAGACCCGAGGTGGCCTCATGCACCAGACCCGAGGTGGCCTCATGCACCAGACCCGAGGTGGCCTCATGCACCAGTGGCACCTACCATTCAACACTATTGTGCCAGTCCTCCATGCTATGGCAGCAGTCGCGTGGGTCACTGCAGACATGGGTTCTGCTTGCCAGCCTCTTTCCTTACCAGGCTTCACTTCCCCTCCACCAGCCCCTCCCGACCCGTGAACGTCGGTCATTCCTTCTCGCCCAATCATATTCTGTCCCGTGGAGGATCTGCTACCCACTGCTCTTCGATGGTGATCTGCCCCCACTGGCAGTGCCCTCAACCCATCACCCTTGATGTCCAAGCGGCTGTTGGAGGGCACCTCATGGCTTGTACCAAGCCAGGATTCATGGCTGGATGAGGAGCACCGGAGCGGTGGAGGCCAAGAAGATGGGGTTCACAAACCCAGCTTCCAACTCCTCTACAACAAGGCCACTGGAATTATGCGGCAGGATTGACTAACATGCGCCAAGAAAAGGCAAATTAACCAGCGTAATGCAGGACATTTTGTAACAGTACTGCTTCATTATTTCAGCATTTTCACACTTGGTAACCTTGTCTGGGCATGGGAGCACCTCGTTGGTGCCAGTTTACAGCTAAATATAGCAACAAGCAACAGAAAGGCGACCGGTCCAGCTCGGCAGAGGGCCTTCCACTGGGTGGCAACGCCTGTTCTGCCTTTTAGTAACAGTCGAACCGTTTGAGCTAGGGACGTTTAAAATCTGCAGATTCTGCGACAGATGATGGATTATGTGGCAGGTGCGGCAAATCTATAATTATGCAAAAATCGCAGCGGCTCCGCGATCGCATAATTCCAGTGTCACCGCTTTACAGTGGGCAAACACACTGGGCCTCAGCACAGCTGCCCTAACAGCTCTCAGCAGGGCACCATACCAGGCTGGTGCTACACACGAAGCCCTGTGCAGACACACAACACTGCACAGCACAGCTGCTCTCAGCAGGGCACCATGCCAGGATGGTGCTACACACCAAGCCCAGTGCAACACACAACACTGCACAGCACGAGCCGCCAGAAGCTCTCAACAGGGCACCATGCCAGGCTGGTGCTACACACCAAGCCCTACAACACTGCACAGCATGGGCCGGCAACAGCAGCTCTCAGCAGGGCACCATGCCAGGCTGGTGCTACACACCAAGCCCTACAACACTGCACAGCATGGGCCGGCAACAGCAGCTCTCAGCAGGGCACCGTGCCAGGCTGGTGCTACACACCAAGCCCTGTGCAGACACATCTGCACAGCACGGCCAGACTGGCGCTGCACACCAAGCCCTGTGCAGACACACAACTGTGCACAGCACGGGCCGCCAGCAGCTCTTAACAGGGCACCATGCCAGGCTGGTGCTACACACCAAGCCCTGTGCAGACACACAACTCTGCACAGCACGGGCTGCCAGCAGCTCTCAACAGGGCACCATGCCAGACTGGTGCTACACACCAAGCCCTGTGCAACACACAACACTGCACAGCATGGGCCGGCAACACACAAGCTGGGGTAACCGGGCACATTCCGGACACATCTGAAATCTGCCAGCCCCATGACCTATCTGTTCGCTATTGCAAGATACACAAGGAAAGCCTGGGATAGTGACACTGAGAGAGTGAGTCACAGTGACTGAGGGAGTGTGTGAGAGACAGGGAGAGTGAGAGAGAGGGGGGAGAAAGGAAGTGAGGGAGAGGGGAAGAGAGAATGTGTGTGTGTGTGTGTGTGTGCGCGCACATGTGAGAGAGGAGAGAAGAGAGGGAGGAGGGGGAGAGGAAAGGAGATGGGGAGAGGGAGGTGAGAAAGGGGGAGAGAAAGAGGGAGGAGAGATAGAGGGGAGGGAGAGGGGAGGAGAGAGTGAGGTGCGAGAGGTGGGGAGAGAGTAGGAGAGAAAGAGAGAGTGTGTTAGAGAGGGCAATGAGTGAGTGAGTGTGAGAGTGTGTGTGTGTGTGAGGGAGAGTGTGAGAGAGAGTGTTAGAGAGGGGAGTGTATGTGTGAGAGAGTGTGTGTGTGTGTGAGGGAGTGTGAGAGAGTGTTAGAGAGGGGAGTGTGTGTGTGAGAGAGTGTGTGTGTGTGAGAGAGTGTGTCTGTGAGAGTGTGAAAGAGAGAGTGTGTTTTAGAGAGAGTGTGTTTTAGAGAGTGTGAGAGAGACACGGGTGGGGGCACTGATGGTTTGCTGTCCGGGCCTCTCTGTGCCCTCGTGCCCGGGGCGGAGGGCAGCGCGTACTCCACGGACACCCCCCACTAGACAAAAAGCCCTCACGCACTTAAAACCAGGAACAACGAAGCGGCTGCTAAACTGTGTGACCCTCGGCAAGGCAAGTTACCTCCTGTGACTCAGTTCTCTCCTCTGAAACTCAGCAGCGCTTGCAAGCAGGGCGAAGTCCTACACGAAGCGCTATATAGACTAACATGCATGTCAATAGTATGTAAGCCATCCACACCAAGGAGCTGCACAACTGATGACACACAAAGGCCGCCCTTTCTCGAGGTGCAGACCTGTACGGACATCAGGTTGTCAAGTTAATCACACACAGGAGGTTGACTTGGAAACAGGGTGTGTGAATGTGTGGTTTATTCTGTTTTTTTAACAAACAGGCACTCGGCGTCTATTAAATCACATTTCTAGACATTCATGTTGCTCACCATGTCTCTTTCCAACTAGTTTGAAGAAACACCCGAGACAGCGAACCTGAGCGTGATCTCAAAGATCGGGTTATAAAAAACAGAAATCTAGATTCAAAGGCGTAGCTTCGGGGGTCTGTGGGGTGTTACACTCCCCTTAAAATGGATTTTCTGGTAAAGGTGTCTGTCAGATTTCACCAGGATTTTTACACACAGGCAAAAACGCACACACACTCTGGGGGTCATTCAGACCTTGGCGGACGGCGGAGGCCGTCCGCCAAGGTACCGCCGACAAATGACCGCACCGCGGTCAAAAGACCGCGGCGGCCATTCAAACATTTCCGCTGGGCCGGCGGATGCTCTCCAAAAGAGCGCCCGCCGGCCCAGCGGAAATGCCCCTGCAACGTGGACGCCGGCTCAGAATTGAGCCGGAGTAGTTGCAGGGGTGCGACGGGTGCAGTTTCACCCGTCGCGTATTTCAGTGTCTGCAAAGCATTTACAGCTAGAGAGATGTGACACAGCTGAACATGGTAGAAAGAGCCAAACTGGCACCCGCGGTCCAGGTGGTGATGGGCTTTGCGCCTGGCATTTGTGCAGATGCAGGGACCATGGGGCGCCAGCCTTAGAAAGCCACCTACTGAGGGTGCAAAGTAATGCGCATGCCTCAGAAACCACCTTCTAAGTGCATTGGGACTGCACCAGCAGACCGACCCCTCTCCTCCCCGAGTCTGGAGAATCCATGCACCGCTCAAGTCCTTGTCAACTGACCAATGACCAGCCCAAGAGGGTGGGAACCCAGATATGTGCTGGCCCGTCATGGGATCTCTCATGAGCTTCAAAGCCTGCATCCTGGCCTCCAGAACACGTCTGGATCTCAGGGTAGCCTGATGGCGAGGTGCATGGGCCACACCGTGGGAGTCACCCTTGAGAGGGTGCATCAAGGGTACGCCTTACCGAGAACCCCAAACATGGTGGCAGGGACACCCCCACACACCGAGCGAAAAGTATAGCCTGATGTGATGGTCAATTGATGGTACCAAACCAAACATGACTGGACCCTTGGGAAAAGCATCAGAATGGGCCATGGATTTGGGCTCATCCTTACGCACCGCTGCCAAAAAGTCCCACATGCTTGTTGGTTTGACTCAGTGGGGAAGCTACAATGCAGCCGAACCACAAGTCACGTTCCTGGCACAGGGATTCCAAAGGAGCCCTTGATGTCACTTCCGGAGCCCGTGTGTCACTTCCGGCACCCTAGGACCGCCTTAGAAGCTGGCCCAGATCTTAGAAACACAGCTCGCTCTCATAGGATGGCTGGACTCCTGCCCTCTACCCACATCTGAGCCCGCCTCCCCCGGGCTTTAACGAGCAGTCCGCCCACTCCTCCATGAATTGCTAACCTTAGTGCGAAGACACAAACTGCTAAAACAGGGGCACAATCGCCCACAATGGTAGTCCAAACTTAAGCACACTAAAATATTAGTGGTGTGACGCGCTAAAGTAGCTTACAGGGGCTTCTAGCAGTAATGAAGACGGTTGAGAGGTCAAGCGAAAACAGAGTATACTTTGAGTTTTTGTTTGAATGTGTTTTTGGTGGGCAAAAAATATGCTACGTAATCGCCCGCTCTTGTTCGCAAGAACACTGTAGAGTGCAGCGTAAAAAGAGATCGTCCACACTGTTTGTGTGGCCTGGAACCCAGAGAGAGTCCACATCGGTTGGGTGGCCTTCAACCCAGAGATCGTCCACACTGGTTGGGTGGCCTAGTACCCAGGGATTGTCCACACTGGTTGAGTGACATTTAACCTAGAGATAGTCCACACTGGTTGAGTGGTGTAGAACTCGGGGACGGTCCACACCGGTTGGATGGCGTAGAACCCAGAGATAGTCCACACTGGTTAGGTGGCGTAGAACCCAGGGACTGTCCACACTGGTTGAGTGACATAGAACCCAGCGATAGTCCACACTGGTTGGCCTTGTACCCAGAGAGAGTCCACACCAGTTGGGTGGCCTAGAACCTAGGGATTGTCCACACTTGTTGAGTGACATTAACCTAGAGATAGTCCACACTGGTTGAGTGGCATAGAAATCAGGGACTGTCCACACTGGTTGGGTGGCCTAGAACCCAGAAAGAGTCCTCACCGGTTGGGTGGCCTAGTACCCAGGGATTGTCCACACTGGTTGAGTGACATTTAACCTAGATATAGTCCACACTGGTTGAGTAGTGTAGAACTTCGGGACGGTCCACACCAGTTCGGTGGCGTAGAACCCAGAGATAGTCCACACTGGTTAGGTGGCGTAGAACCCAGGGACTGTCCACACTGGTTGAGTGACATAGAACCCAGGGATAGTCCACACTGGTTGGCCTTGTACCCAGAGAGAGTCCACACCAGTTGGATGGCCTAGAACCAGGGATTGTCCACACTGGTTGAGTGACATTAACCTAGAGATAGTCCACACTGGTTGAGTGGCATAGAAATCAGGGACTGTCCACACTGGTTGGGTGGCCTAGAACCTAGGGATTGTCCACACTGGCTGGGTGGCCTAGAAACCAGTTTGCAAAGAAAGATTGACTTGGCGAAACGTATATTTAACCCAATACATAAGATTTGTGAAACTTCAATGAGACTTACACTTTGGTTATTGCATGAAAGCGCCCTTTAATTTGGGTTTTGTAGTTAGAAAAAGGTGTAATCCAACTTGTGGAGATAAACTGACCAACGCTTGACACACAGATTTAATGCCTCACAATTTGCTTTGAAAACGTGCGTCTCTTCCAACCTAAGGTAGCAAATTACCACTGTCTGCATGGGTACCAGGAACATTTTAGATTCCAGCTCTGTCGCAATCCCCGCCGAGGACGGTTGATCGTGAAGCAATGCAACGGTGCAACTGGCACACTAGGATTTCAAAACCTGGTCTTTTGCAAGTGACTTTGTGGCAAAGATCAGATTTTGCAGTCAGCTTGTGTGGCCCCTGAAGGAAGGAATTTGGAGAATGGACACAAAAGTGCAAATTTGAAGCAAGTTATCAGGAAAGGGGAAGATGATTGACAGGTGACTGACTCTTCCCCAGAACTAATGCCCTATCAACGGCACAGCTGGTCGGAATACCTCAGACGTCTAGATGAACCGGTCTTGAACTATTACCTGGTTGTTGTAAGACAATGTTCTTTGTTGAGTTATGAAAACATCACTTCACCTGTTGTGGTGTTCAGGGAGCCCAGGCCAATGGAGGGATTGCAAGCCACCCGGAGACTGGAAGAAGGGGGTTTCAATGAGCCTTGTGCTTGGAAGATCTAGAGGCCACCTCAGGGTCTCCAGAAGGTAGGGGATGGCCTTACCACAGGCAGCTGGAATGCACACCCAAAAAATACCACAGCACTGTTAGAAAAGGTCAAAGGGCTTTCTCTGGATGCTGTGAAAACTAGTTACAAAGTGTCAAGGAAGGAAGGCAGGCAGGCCTGGGAAGATCCCACCTTGCTTTGTCCACAGAACTCACTGTGAACTGCAGAAGACCTCAGCGGTGTACATGCAACAAGCGAACAAACGCCCCTAGACCCCAGCGGTGAGCATGCAACAAGCAAACAAACACCCCTAGACCTCAGCAGTGTGCATGCAACAAGCAAACACCCCTAGACTCCAGAGGTGTGCATGCAACAAGCAAACAAACACCCCTAGACCCCAGCGGTGCGCATGCAACAAGCAAACAAACACCCCTAGACCTCAGCAGTGTGCATGCAACAAGCAAACACCCCTAGACTCCAGCGGTGTGCATGCAACAAGCAAACAAACACCCCTAGACCCCAGCGGTGCGCATGCAACAAGCAAACAAACACCCCTAGACCTCAGCAGTGTGCATGCAACAAGCAAACACCCCTAGACCCCAGCGGTGCGCATGCAACAAGCAAACAAACGCCCCTAGACCCCAGTGGTGCGCATGCAACAAGCAAACGCCCACATGCCCCAGTGATGCACATACAACAAGCAAGCAAACGCCCCTAGACCCCAGCAGTGTGCATGCAACAAGCGCCCCTAGACCTCAGCGGTGTGCATGCAACAAGCAAACAAACGCCCATAGACCCCAGTGGTGTGCATGCAACAAGCAAACGCCCACAGACCCCAGTGATGTGCATGCAACAAGCAAACAAAAGACCCTAGACCCCAGCAGTGTGCTTGCAACAAGCAAACAAACACCCCTAGACCCCAGCGGTGTGCTGAACAAGCGAACAAATGCCCCTAGACCCCAGCGGGGGCATGCAACAAGCAAACAAATGCTCCTAGATCCCAGCGGTGGGCATGCAACAAGCAAACAAATGCTCCTAGACCCCAGCGGTGTGCATGCAGCAAGCAAACACAGAATGAGGTGGAGTCAGAAACAGCGTGTAGACAGGGATGGACCCAGCATGGAGTACCTGTGTCCTTCCTAACTACTGTGCATGTCACGGCTGTTTGGTTGCAAAAGGCCTATTGGGGGCTTACCAATATCATTAAGAGGTTTGGAATCATCCCACTGTGTACCATTGGTTGCCTTTTCTGTCACTCATTTGCATACTTATTCCTGTCCCAGCCAGTTAATCCTGTGTGTCCCTACCAAGGAGCATAGGCTCTTTACCATCTCTTTTGATTGGCTGGCTTTTATGCTTCCACTGCTTGCTTTTCAAGCACTTCTTTTTGGTTAAGCACTCCATGAGAGTGCATGTGTTTACCACCTCTCTCTCTCTCGCCATGTTGCTCTCTGTCACTTGTGTTCTTATCCACACCCCTCTCCACGTTGCTCTCGCCCTCCTGTACTTTCTCTCATTGCTCTGTCACCACCATGCTTCTCCCCTGCCCACTCCATGTTGTGGTGTTGCAGGTTGCTCCCCCATCTTGACCCTCTGCATTGCTCCTCCCCAACTGCGGCCCACAGAAAGAAACACTTTTGTACTATTTTTTTATTAAGTGATCCAACTCTGTAAAAAAAGAAGTTTAAAAAAAACAATTGTGTCACTTTGTTGTGCTGTGCACGCATGGCAGGTCTGCGTTCAAAATGGCACGAGCAGCACAGCATAGCACCTTTTTAGGGTCGAGCCTGCATAGCAAGTGATTGCGCATGCGTATCGCTTGTGAGACGGTATAGTAGTTAGAAAGGGGTTTGGAGCCCCGTCCATGCCTTTTAAAATCTGCTTGCTTTCATTAGTGGAAGGCATGCATACATCATGCCTTTTCCGGTGGCTAGCCCTCCTCGAGCGCAGCGACCAAGGACTGAAAACACAATAGGATCGCTGTTTTCCGTCCGGTTAAGGGCTACTTTTTCTCTTTTTGCGCAGCGCGATCGCGCTAATTTTTTTCCCATTTAATGGGGCAAGAAAAGTCCGGTTAGGAGTTTACAACTGCTAATAGCTCTAATTCGGAGAAATGCGAGACCCTTTGCATTGCAAATGCTTGCTTAGTTTGTTTTCTGTATCCAGGCCGCACTTCATCAGGGATGCTGTACAGCCAGCGTGGCTAAAACCAAAAAGTGAGACCAGACCTGCCAACTTAAGAAAACATCTCAGTGTGTGAATAGGGATTGGTGGTTTGGAAGGGGCAGGGAACCACGCCTGTAACACTTGTGCCCCCTCCACCACTGATATTCTGGGGTGTTATCACACCCCTCAAGGGCTCTTCAGTGCAGAAAAGGGTAGAATGGATACCCACTCTGTGCAGTGGTTTCCTGTGGGTCCTGTGGCGGTGTGAAGGGAGCTGATATCATGTGGCACACGAGTTGGCGGATATGCAAGACCTATTGGCTTTGCCAATGCTTGTTTAAGGGGGAGCGAGGACGTGGAACTGAAGCGACTTGCTAAAAGAAGAAAGGCCACTTCAAGAACGTGAACCAGCTGCGCCTTAGCAATGGCGCCCAGGAGCATCTCCAGACAAAGTGCATTAACCCACCGAGCCATCTCACTGGTAGGCACTGAAGACATTAACAAAAACACAACAAACAGTAAAGCTGTTGCAGGTTGGACTGCACGCCGGCCGCAGACCGCGCTTCGCCAACTAGCAATTACAAAACCCCGGCGCCCCTGCTGCAACGCTTGTCTTGGGCACCTGAAGGGCACGTGTTGTGAAACGGCCGTTGGTTTTGCAATCACGCGTTGATGGGCTCCTGGCCTAGGCAGATGGCACCAGGGCACGGGAGGGCTCGGCCCTTCACCCCGGGTGCCCGTGGTACTCCTGTCTCCGGGGTAAGGGCCCCCAGGGTGTACTGCAAGGGAGTAAAGCAGGCTGGAGCCTTCTGTGAACACACAACCCCCCCGAGTGGAGGTGGTGCCCACCAAGAAGGGTACCTTCCAACCCCCCAAGACCTGCTCCCCACCCCACAGGAACTGAAGTAACTGAGAGCCGGGTTAACGTGCGGAAGGTGTATCATCAAATATTACTTCTTGGAAACCGGGACTCTGTCCCTTGGAGGAAGAATAGCCAGGCCAGCCCCACAGCTGTGCCCCTTGGGTCTGTACAGGCGGTGCATTACCCAACAGAGCTGTGTGACCTGTCCAGACGCCAGTCTGCTTATGCCAAGCGTGCACACTGTAGGCCCAGAGGGCGGCATCCATGCCACTTTTCAGGGTATCAATGCAAGCTTGATTTACATGGACAGTGGGCATCCTGGCAGACTGGCCACTCCGGGAGCTAAGCTGGGCACCGCTGATTTGCAAAACTCAAGAACACACGTCTGTGTTCATGCCATGTAGCGCTAAGACCAAGGCACAACAAGTGTAACTGTCCAAAACTGGGCCTATACCACCTGGGTGAAACCGTGTCCTACCTGAACCGGAAATAATTCGAAACACTGCAATGGGGCTTTAAAGGGGTCCTCAGGCGTCCAGTGCTACATCTCCAACAATCACCAACCAAAGGGTTCCTTTGTTCGATGACGTCACCTGGGGTGTGAGACCTGCTGGCACACCACTCATCGATGACGTCACCTGGAGTGTGAGACCTGCTGTGACACCATTAATCGATGACGTCACCTGGGGTGTGCGATCTTCTGTGACATCATTCATCGATGACGTCACCTAGGGGTGTGAGATCCACTGTGACACCGTCACATAGGGGTGTGAGATCCACTGTGACACCGTCACCTGGGGCTGTGAGATCTAAGGTGACACCATTCGTCGATGACGTCACACAGGGTGTGAGATCTACTGTGACATCATTCATCGATCTCCTCACCTGGGGGTGTGAGACCTACTGTGACACCATTCATCCATGACGTTACCTGTGGGGGTGAGATCTAAGGTGACACCGTCACCTGGGGCTGTGAGATCTAAGGTGACCCCCCCATTCATCGCTGACGTCACATAGGGTGTGAGATCTACTGTGACATAATTCATCGATGACGTCACCTGGGGTGGGAGCTCTCCTATGACATCATTCATCTGATGGCCCCTTTAAATGGATATGACCCGACTGGTGCTCCAAGGTCACACGTGCGGAGCGCTTTACTGAGAGGAAGGCGGGTTATTTCAGACCTGAGCGTCACATACAAACATTATAAGGCAGGGCAGATGCCTGTCTCCAGCTGGGCTAATTATACACATGGCTATGTCAGGCCAAGTGCTTCTAAAAATGTCCCCGAGGCAAGGAGCCTAGCAGCACCGCCGCTTAATGCCCAGATTAAACCACCCCTGTAAATCAGCCATAAACATGCGCGCGGGGCTTGCGTTTGTTTTAGCAAATGGTGCCAGACAAACGTGCTGGGTTCGCGAAGTACGAATTTACTTAAAACCGGTGAAAGAAACCCTATATCGTTTTAACGCACAGGAAAACTGCATTGTTACCAGGGCCACTGGAATTATGTGGCAGGAGAGGGCCAAATTATGTGGCAGGATTGAGTAAATTATGCGGAAAGAAAAGGCTAATTATGCGACATTATGCAGCACATTTTGTAATAGTATTATTTCTTCATTTTTACACTTAGCATCGCTGTCTGGGCATTAACTGCACCTTATTAGTACCAGTTTAACCCCCTAATAGAGCAATAGGCAACAGAAAGGTGACCAGTCCGGCTTTGCAGAGGACCTTCCACTGCGCAGCAACACCTGTTGCTATATTTATTTGTTACTTTTGAACTGCTGAAGCGTGAAACAACATTTTTTCTTAAAAAATCTGCAGAGTATGCGGCAGATGACGGATTACGTGGAAAATGTGGCAAATCTTCAATTATGTGGAAATCGCCACACAATCGCATATTTCCAGTGGCCCTGATTATTACTGACACAAAGAAATGTTCCTATTGACCTTATAAGTCAACGTTTAAACACAGTAGGACAGGGGTCTACAAACTGGCCCCCCCTGGGGGGCCTCAAATGATCCAGGGGAGGGGATGCCAGGCTCTGGCCTTAAGAAGCATTCTAATGATAACAGCGCTTTGTTTTAAGCTGAAAAAACCTGAGCAGCAGTAAAATCAGTAAATCGCTCTGTAGCAGGACATAACTAACATGTTTGTCATTTATATCCCAGGTGGAAGTCTGTGTCAAAGGGGAGGGTACTCCAAATACCCTTCAAAACCTCCACACCGCCCCCACTTCTAATAATCACACTGTGGATACTTTTACAGGTTAGGGAGGTCTGCTGACCAGAATAGTATGCTTGGCATCATGTATTTGATTGCATTTTTAAAACAGTAATAGAAATTAACTGCAATGTTTAAATCGGACTAGACATATTTAAACATTGCCAATTTAATAGAATAATTGTGAAAAATTTGGAGGGGAGCCCAATGTTTTTTTTCCGCACTGGGTGGGGGCAGCATTGAAACGTTAGAAGACCATTGCACTAGGATGACAAAAAATGAAAATAACTTAAAGACAAAAGTGACGTATTGGCCACCAGCACTGAAGTGCCCTTCGTTTTAGGCAGATGTGAAGGTGATAAGCACCATCCCATCACGAGAGCCAATGGCTGAAGTGGGCGGACCCAGAGCCCCATGCTGTATGTTGTGGTGGGTGGAAATTAAACGTGAATGGCGGTTTAACAGACTAATGGATGAAGAGAGATAGTGTAAAAGTTTTAAAATACTTGGAAGCCTGCAATATATGTATGAAAACCTGTTCTGATGTTTTTTATTACAGTCTAGCTGTGAGATCACTAGCCACCTGTAATAAGAAAGTGGCATTGCTACTTTACTGTAATAAATAATTCTAGCTGATTTGTGGCATAATTACAAATGCTGTTCAAATCTGAAATGAAAAAACAGTGTTTTTAGCTCTACTGAGTTACTTGTCTGTGACAATGATCAGTTATCATCAGAGCAGACATTTACAGCTGTTTGTTTATATTTTACAACGACTACAGTTTGTTACTGGAAAGAAGAAATCTGCATTGTACAACTCCTTCTGAACTACAACCAGCTCTGAAATAAAATCAAATTAAACTGTTAAAAATAGATATTTTTGGAACTTGTTTGTTCTAGATATTGCTTCACTATCATACTACAGATTATGCATAAATTCTAGATGTATGGAACCATAGCACTTTACCATCTACAGCTGTTAAATGGGGTTCTGCCACTGCTCCATTAGTCTCAGAAAATGTCCACAATCACAGCCTTGGTCGTTAACCAGCAGGACCACTACAACAGCTAATACACAAGCCTTTCAAACCTACTAAGAGTTCAAAACCAGGCCGCTCGCGTACAGTTTAGTATGAAACCACATGACAAATCCCTCCGTTGGCACCAGTACAAAAAAAGTGACCTTCAAGGCTCTTGCAGAGTACATAAAGCACTCCAAGGCCAATCACCTATCCCACAAAACTGCTCGGGCCTCACTTTGCGACCAGAAACCTCAGGGCTGACCACCTGCACCGCCACATACAACTAGTATGGCCAAAGTTTGCAGCTGCAGGGCTCCTGTGTGTGAGCTCCTTGCCCCATACCGGAGACTAGAAGATGATTAAGTGAAGTTATGGAAGCACGTAAAGGCTCACTAGCATGTGCGTCCCCCCACCACAGATAGTGCCCTTACACTTCACTCGTTGTCTTGCCCTGGAGCTGCCTTTGCTCATTAAATCAATCTGGAATTCTTTGCTACTTAGCTCCCTTTCTGATCATATTTATGTATAAATAGCAATACATAACCTGTTAACCAATGCAGGTTTTATTAGAATATCCAACCTCGCTTAAGGGTATTGCAGAAGTGAAGCAGATTGGCTCAGAGTAAAGAAGGTGATTATAACACACCGCCACTAAGTATGATGCAGCCAGCTTAGCTGAACACCACTACAGAACAAAGGCTTCCTGTTCACCGCCCCTCCAGTTCCCGCCATTCTGCTGCAGACCGCCACGTGCACGCGGAGCTGCAAAGGCCAGTCGCTGTAATGAACAGGTCCTTCCCTCTGAAAGCATCAGACAGTGAGGAGCACAGCAGGGCACCTCTCACGACTTTCACTACCAGCCCTCTCAGAGTCAGACCTTCGAAGAAAGGAGAGAAATATGTCACAAGACTATTCTGCGTGCCATTATCTGTATATTCACACGAACTGTTGCGTGCCGTCATCTACCATGCTGGGCAATGGAGGGATGAAAGACAATTGAAAACATCCTTTGCAGCAGCCATACTGGCTGAGAGCTAAAATTGTCATCTTTATTCACTGCACATTCGTGGCTCCTGGGGGAGGAAGGGTGGATATACTTGCATGATATGGTAGTGAGCTGCTGCCAGTCAGTCTAGACTCTTCCTCAGGCCGGCCTCCTGCCCTCTCTCAAAATGGCCACTGGATTCAGTGCCCCCTGCCTCACTCGGCCACCAGAGAGGGCAGATGGAGAACCTGGTGGGCTACAGAAGGACTGTGCATAACTGGCAACCTCTAGCACCCACACAATATGTATTCACCCCCGTTGGCCCATTCCAGCCACTCACTCTCCACTGGCAGCCCTGAATCCTGTAGATCCAGGACTGGTCAGCACTGAGTATCAGCATAAACTAGAACTCATTCCTAGGTTCTGCACCTTGCAGCCTCCACGCTTCCATACCATGCCCAAACAAGGGTTCAAGTCCTTGGCAGGAGCATCGGGCCACACGTCTTGAATCCCGGCGAGATGAGGCCTGCAGGCCACCAGCAACTGGACGATTGCTGGAACCAACTCTCTAAACCATATTACATGTTCCTCTCTGGGTCTTGATGCCTGGGTCCGCCCAGAAGCCTGAACATCAAGGCAAGTGAATTACCCCAAGTTCTCCTTCTCTCCACAGTCTTTGTTGGCTGCAGACCCACAGGTAAACTAGGTCCGGCTACCTGAGATCTCTAAAGAAAGAGGATGTGTGGAAGGAGAGATGAGGCAGTCTCCTCCCCCGACCACCTAACCTCCACCCTGGGCAAGCTCTGGTTTGTCTCAGTATCTCTGGAATCATGGAACTGGAAATGTCCACCAGTAGGGGGCGTTGAGTATACTTCCTGTCAGTCATCCCGCCCTTCCACTTCCTTTTCCTGTTCCCGCTCCCACGCTAGCCACGCCCTCACATCAGCCTCATCACTATTGCTCCTGCGTGTAGAACATCTGCCTGTGACCAGCCTTGCCCAATGCCCTCGTCTCTTCCAGTCACTCCCTCTCTCTTGGTATCATTCACCATCACTCCTTCCCCTTGTTGCTCGAATCTAGAGTGATATGTGCCATGTACACATATCCACGATATCAGTGTCCCAAGACCCATGGGCGACATTACGAATACATGGGCGCTTTATGGTTTAACCGTACAGTTGTACCTGGGTATCCCAGGAGAGTGCGTAAACTGCTGGTGCTGTTGAGTAGTACACAATGCACTGCAACATTCAGGTCACAACACGTTGTATACTCAAGAAACCCCTGAGAACCTGCTCTGGCCACCAGGAGCTCACAGATCTTTGACAGGTTTTCCAAGTATCACAGGATGAGGAATAGAGTTAAATGAAAGAACATTCTAGAGCCGCGTCTCTTGTCCTGTCCGGTGGTGATAGAGAGGACCACAAGCCAGGACAGAGTGCCACCACTCCCCGGTGCCACGGATGGTGCAAGAAGGGTCTGAAAGACTACAGAACGATCAACCGAGACACACACAAGAGTTGGATGGAGCTGTTGTGTGACATGCCCCAGGCTCTGCGTCCACGCGGCAAACGGCTGACGCAGTTTGTTTTCTTGGGCAGAAGACCCTTGTCACAAGTCTGCTGACACACGCTCTGTGTTTTTATTAGTGCACTCAGATGCTAAGCTCTGTTGCGGCACAGGGGAACCCCCAGAGTGGTGCTCTTTTTAACATATGGCACACTAAAAACTAGTGATGGCTCCTCCATTAGGGCGGAGGAGTGTTGCTTCCCCGCCAGCAGCGACAGATGCAAACCTTTTTACTAAAAAACGATAATAAACTATGCTTATAATTGTTTTTTAGTAAAAGAGGTGGGGCACTCCCTCTCAGAGCGCATGTGTGTTTGGCCGGCTGTCTCGGGCAGGCCAAACACACATGCGCACAGGGCTCTCTCCAGCCCAGCAACACAGTTGTCGGGCTGGGGAGAGTCTGCACAGGCTCCCAGTCTGCCTGGGAGCGCCCTGGCTGGGAGCCTGTGCCTGCCTGCAGCCAGCTAAGAAGAGTAGCGGGGCGCAGCGGTGAGAAGGTAAGTGTTTATTTTTATTATTTTTTTAATTAATTTTATTTAACACCCCCCCCCCGCCACACACACGCAGCACCGCACCCCTTCTGCGTGCCACCACTGCTAATAACATTGGTGGAAGCTATTGAAAACAGACATGGGTACAGGCTTCTTTTAGCTGAATCCCAGTGGCAACAACACTTGCTGGTTTTCCCTGGAGACAAATGCAAAAAGAACAGATGACAGACGGAATGCTGAGTAATGTCAAACATTCACCTCCAGTCACAAATGTGGACCTAAATACATCATTTTTTTGCTTGCCACGCCACCCCAGTTTAGACCCAGCTTTATGCAAATCATTCTTGACCCTGTTCCCCATGGGAACAGTCCAGCCTGAACAGCCAGGTCAGGTCCTACCTGGAGAGGAAACAAGCATCCTGGGACAGTTTCGGGGTACCACCCCTCATCAGCTAAGTTAGCATGAATCTGGTGGCAAAGCTTCCCACTGAGGGCGACAAATGCAAAATGAAAAGGTGATGGATCAAATGCTGACCGATGTCAAAAATTCACCCCCAGTCACAGATCTGGTCCTAAGTCCATTTATTTGCTCACCACACCATTCCAGATGATGGAAGGAATGCGGATTGTGAGATTGTGAATGGTGGGTCAGCGTGATACGCCATGATTTGAGTTCACCAATACAAGCGCTTCCCCTTGTTGTTTACAGCTCCTAAGGTGGTCTGTAGGGTTTGGGAGTAGCCAGTGCTGCTGTGTCCTTCTCTCCCTACATATGCCCACGTGCCCTATTCTCTGCAGCGCCTCGCTGTAGTTTTGGGGGTCAAGGGCAACAAGTTTTTATGTTTACTTTGTCCTTGGGACAAGTAGGCCCAACCCTCTGCAGCACAAACCCTTTGGCTGCCTGTTTACAGAGAGTGGAACTCTCTGCAGTGGAGGTAATGTGTTTCCAAAAAATAATGCTGTTCGAACTTGTATTTATGGTTCATTATTTGAAAGCCTTCATTATTAGGGTGAGTGCTGTAAATATATGTTTTAAGGTCACACTTCACTACTGACGTTGGTTCCAGTACAAAAAAAACAAAACCGTGTATACACATGTTTGAAAAGTTTAGGCTATGAGGCTAAGTATAATGCTCCCAGAATGCTCTCTGATTAGATGCAAATGAAGTGTCATTTAGTAAAATGTGTTGATGCATGCTAGTATTTCCCAAAAATATTTCTAATGGAAAATCAGTGTAACCATTTTCAACACGAATATGGGAAGCATGAAAATAAACAAACACTGACAAAGCCAACTGGTCTGACATATTTTTATAAGTTTTTTAGTTTTATCAATGCGTGTCTTGTTTTGACATGGCTTTTGTAACACTTTATTGTTGTGGGAGCTACCAGGCCCTCAACATTGTAACAAACACTGGCAAACCCCCCCCCCCCCAAAGTTTTTGAACTCTAAAAGCACACGTTGCCACCAGTGGCTTAACAAAGGCCCTGCAGCCGCCCTCCAGGGGGCCCCTTCAGCACAGCACCTGCCCTGAGTGAGTCTGGAGAGGGGGCTCCTCCATGTTCTTTGCAAAGGGGCACCCTTCAGTTTCGTTACGTCACTGATTGCCACTGTAGTTCCTGACACTGAACAAAACTACTTTGTGTGCCAATATGCTCCTTGTGGAAGAGCAGAATGCGATCACTCACAGTAAAGCCAGCCGAAAGAGAGAGAAAATAAGTTTAATAAAAACAAAATGTCTTTGTTAACACCAGACCTAATTAGGGACCAAGACCCATATGTAGGTAGCTTTTTGCATGTCGCAAACAGCAACTTTTGCTGTTTGCGACGTGCAAAAAGCACACTGCGATGCACAAACCCAGTTTTGCGATTCAGTAACCTGGTTACCGAATCGCAAAACGGGTTTGCCACTCACAATTAGGAAGGGTTGTTCCCTTCCTAATTGCGACTCGCAGTGCAATGTAGGATTGTTTTGTGACCGCGAACGCGGGCGCAAACCAATCGCAGTTTGCACCCATTTCAAATGGGTGCTAACACTTCGCAAAAGGGAAGGGTTCCCCATGGGACCCCTTCCCCACTGTGAATGTCACTGTAAACATTTTTTCAGAGCAAGCAGTGGTCCTGCAGACCACTGCCTGCTCTGAAAAAATGAAATGAAAACGTTGTATTTTTCGTTTTTGTAATGCATCTCGTTTTCCTTTAAGGAAGCAGTCACAGACATGGTGGTCTGCTGTCTCCAGCAGGCCACAATCCCTGTGAGGGCCGCTATTCGCAAGGGGGTCGCAAATTGCGACCCACCTCATGATTATTCACTAGGTGAGCATTTGCGAAGCCCTTGCGAATCACAGATGGTGTCAGGGACACCATCCTACATTCGGATTTGCAACTCGCAATTTGCGGGTCGCAAATCTGAACCTACCTACATGTGGCCCCAAATTCTTAAAGAAAGTCACAAAAGTGCAACCATGGTATATGTCGTACCCCTATAAAATATTTGTGAACTGTATTTTAGCATGGGTTAATACGCATGTGTAGATTTGCTCATGTGAAAATCTATTGAGCATTTGCAAGTTCATTTTCCCTCCGGCCACTTTCTTCCCAACCATGGAAGAAGTTCTAATTCTGCCATTGTCAGGAGTAAATGCCCAACCTTTTTATTATGGGAAAATATTAGAGAGAAGCTGGTGAAAATCTTTAAGACATGCAGGTTAGTAGGTTTGCAGACTCAAAGGCATTCCAGCCCTGGAACTATTGCTTACTGCTTCCTCCAGCCCCAGTATGCAGATCTGCAGAAAGGTGGCAAAATAAGGAAATTACTACAGTAGGGATTGAAACTGCAAGTATTCAAGCCCTACTATGGTAGTAGCCCTGGCATAATCAGAGAGGCTATTATCAGAGCTCTTACATAATGAGATTGCTGCCATAATTTGTTGCCACACTACATGGCACCAAAGGGACAAGTAGATCTTTTTACAGGACAAGTAGATTTGAGAAGCAACCTGTCCCCTGGACAAGTAGATATTTTAATAAATTCCACACCCCTGGAACACACACAAAGACTTAGGCTGCCTGCCCATCCACCACACCCTATGTCTGCTTCTGCCGGACATATAAGCCGGCAGCACCCGAGGATCCAGAATGTGGTCTTTGTCTGGCTTCTCAGACTGAGTGCTGCCCCCGTGTCCTTTGGAGATGTGGTGCAGATGGACAGAAGACTGACTCTGCATCAAACTCAATTAATCAATCAAGGATTTATAAAGCACAGCGAATCACCTGTGAGGGTCTCAAGGTGCTGGTGTTGCTAACTGCTTCCTGGTGATCGGTTTATTCGAACAGCTAGGTCTTGAGTCCTTTGCTGCATTGCCGGAGTGATGGAATGATCCGGAGGTGAAGGGGAAGGTTGTTCCAAGCTTTGGGGGTCAGGTGTGAGGAGCGTCCTCCACTTTTGCCTCGGCGGACCAGGGGGGGTGTCTGCGAGGAAAAGGGAGGGGGATCATAGGTGTCTGGTCGGTTGGTGTAAGGTCATGCATGTGAGGTCCCTTCAGCTTGGCTACAAGTTCTACAATGACCCTGACCAGGTCACCAATCTTATAGAAAGCAGAAGTCACCAGAGATGCATTCGGCAGAATGGTTTTGGCACAAAACAATCAGGTTACTGAGCACATTATCTTTTTTATGTAAAATATTTCTACAGTGCATCATCACTCAAAAGCATACGAATGCTGTGCAAGAACCGGAGCTAGGACCAGCGTTGGCCCTTTTCCCACATCCTTCTAAAGCTGGACCGACCTGCGGATTGAATTCCACAAGAAGCTGAAGACCTGGTCCTTCGAATAACTCACCCGCCAGCCCTAGGCCAGGCTGACCCGCGCCCGCAGTGCCCGACACCTCCCCAGTTGATACTGTGCTTCACAAATACAGTAATGTAGAAGGTAAACAAGCACTGCACACAACCACTGAAAACCTCACCCTTCAGTTAGCAAGGCAACACCAAGAGTAAACAAGAGGGCGCAAAGGGCAGCCAGCCACACGGAACAAGTGCATCTTCCACTGTTAAGAGGCGAGATGCTGACAATCTCTTTGCATAATTAAAATAGTGTCTATTTGTTGAATAATGCTACTTCTTCTGCAGTATATTTCTGTAAATGATACTTTGTAGATCTGTAGTATGCATTCTAACAGACCACTGTGTAACAACAAGGCTCCCCTCGCCTCCTTCTGAGGTTCACTGCATGGAGAGCAGGTTTGTGTCAGTCCAGTGAGCTTACAGGACTACCTGGTTCCTGTGTTTCCAGTTCCAAAGTCTTCACTGCAAAGCCATACAGCCGCCTGAGGACAGGCCGGACAAGAGGTGAGGAACCAGGCGTGACTGACAAGATTGTGAGAAAAACCAGAGACCCTCAGAAGATCCACTCAAGAGCAGACCAGGGGACCCTCTAAAGAGGAGCAGACGTGGGGACCATCACAAGAGGAGCAGACGTGGGGACCCTCACAAGAGGAGCAGACGTGGGGACCCTCACAAGAGGAGCAGACGTGGAGACCCTCACAAGAGGAGCAGACGTGGAGACCCTCACAAGAGGAGCAGACGTGGGGACCCTCACAAGAGGAGCAGACGTGGGGACCATCACAAGAGGAGCAGACGTGAGGACCCTCACAAGAGGAGAGGATGTGGAGACTCTCACAAGAGGAGCAGACGTGGGGACCCTCACAAGAGGAGCAGACGTGGGGACCCTCACAAGAGGAGCAGACGCTGAGACTCTCACAAGAGGAGCAGACGTGGGGACCCTCACAAGAGGAGCAGACGTAGGGACCCTCACAAGAGGAGCAGACGTAGGGACCCTCACAAGAGGAGCAGACGTAGGGACCCTCACAAGAGGAGCAGACGTGAGGACCCTCACAAGAGGAGAGGATGTGGAGGCCCTCACAAGAGGAGCAGACGCTGAGACTCTCACAAGAGGAGCAGACGTGGGGACCCTCACAAGAGGAGCAGACGTGGGGACCCTCACAAGAGGAGCAGACGTGGGGACCCTCACAAGAGGAGCAGACGCTCAGACCCTCACAAGAGGAGCAGACGCTGAGACCCTCACAAGAGGAGCAGACGCTGAGACCCTCACAAGAGGAGCAGACGCGGAGACCCTCACAAGAGGAGCAGACGCGGAGACCCTCACAAGAGGAGCAGACGTGGAGACCCTCACAAGAGGAGCAGACGTGGAGACCCTCACAAGAGGAGCAGACGTGGAGACCCTCACAAGAGGAGCAGACGTGGAGACCCTCACAAGAGGAGAGGATGTGGAGGCCCTCACAAGAGGAGCAGACTTACAGACCCTCACAAGAGGAGCAGACTTACAGACCCTCACAAGAGGAGCAGACTTACAGACCCTCACAAGAGGAGCAGACGCTGAGACCCTCACAAGAGGAGCAGACGCTGAGACCCTCACAAGAGGAGCAGACGCTGAGACCCTCACAAGAGGAGCAGACGCTGAGACCCTCACAAGAGGAGCAGACGCTGAGACCCTCACAAGAGGAGCAGACGCTGAGACCCTCACAAGAGGAGCAGACGCTGAGACCCTCACAAGAGGAGCAGACGTGGAGACCCTCACAAGAGAAGCAGACGTGGAGACCCTCACAAGAGGAGAGGATGTGGAGGCCCTCACAGGAGGAGCAGACTTACAGACCCTCACAAGAGGAGCAGACTTACAGACCTTCACAAGAGGAGCAGACTTACAGACCTTCACAAGAGGAGCAGACGCTGAGACCCTCACAAGAGGAGCAGACGCTGAGACCCTCACAAGAGGAGCAGACGCTGAGACCCTCACAAGAGGAGCAGACGCTGAGACCCTCACAAGAGAAGCAGATGTGGAGACCCTCACAAGAGGAGCAGACGTGGGGACCCTCACAAGAGAAGCAGACGTGGAGACCCTCACAAGAGAAGCAGACGTGGAGACCCTCACAAGAGGAGGGGACGTGGAGACCCTCACAAGGGGAGCGAACAGGGGCATCCAAAGTAAGACAGTTTGAAACAAAGTCATGTAAAGTGCAAGTTGTAAGTCAGCTGCACAACAGGAGCTGAAGGTGCTCGAGCTCACGTATCCTCAAGCACCCTGAGCCCCAAACCAGACACAGTCGACAAGATGATGCAGTGACCAGGTCAGCCACGCGAGAGGCCGGAAGTCAGTCTTCACTTTAGACAGAAATGCTTACCAGGCCTGGACACTGCACATCAGATGTACTCACTAGCAACCCAGAGGAGAAACTCACCACAAGGCTTACAGGATCCTCAGAAATCAATGAAGGATGGGGCAGAGGTGACCCCCCACCCCCCCATGGGGGATCCACCAAGAGCAGCCCTGGAGTTACCGTCTGCTCCCTCCATGGGCACAGGCCTGTCAGAAGGGGGAGTCGGGGAGATCACCCTTCCGGGTCCTGCACCTTCTGAAGGACTGTAACATAGTTATTAATACATTTAAAAACTAAGCTAAAGGATACGTTTGCAAACTTTGAAACAGGATCTTCTCCTACAGAAGGGCCCTCTTCAACATCATGGCCCAGGCCACAGAACTGCTGACATGGCTGAAAGGGAGCCTCTCTATGCAGGGAGGTGTGGGTCCGGAGAATTTAAGAGAAAAACCATGAGTTTGACACCTGCCAAGTCCCAAAGACTGCACTAGGGGGTTACTAGAAGACTTTCCCGTGGATCTTTAACCGGTCATAAACAGCGCCGGTGGAATTATGCAGCGGGGGAGCACCAAATCATGCAGCAGGGGAGCACCAAATCATGCAGCAGGGGAGCACCAAATCATGCAGCAGGGGAGAAGCAAATCATGCCCTGAGGGGGCACCAAATCATGCAGCAGGGGAGCACCAAATCATGCAGCAGGGGAGCATCAAATCATGCAGCAGGGGAGCATCAAATCATGCAGCAGGGGAGCACCAAATCATGCCCTGAGGGGGCACCAAATGATGCAGCAGGGGAGCACCAAATCATGCAGCAAGGGAGCACCAAATCATGCCCTGGGGGCATCAAATCATGCAGCAGGGGAGCACCAAATCATGCCCTGGGAGCATCAAATCATGCAGCAGAGGAGCACCAAATCATGCCCTGGGAGCATCAAATCATGCAGCAGGGGAGCACCAAATCATGCCCTGAGGGGACACCAAATGATGCAGCAGGGGGGCATCAAATCATGCAGCAGGGGAGCACCAAATCATGCCTTGAGGGGGCACAAAATGCTGCTGCAGGGGGGCACCAAATCATGCAGCAAGGGAGCATCACATTATGCAACAGGAGAGCATCAAATCATGCAGCAGGGGAGCAGCAAATCATGTCCTGGGGGCATCAAATCATGAAGCAGGGGAGCACCAAATTATGCTGCAGGGGAGCACCAAATTAAGCTGTAGGGGAGCACCAAATTATGCAGCAGGGGAGCATCAAATCATGGTGCAGGGGAGCACAAATTATGCAGCAGGGAAGAACCAAATTATGTGGCAAGGAAAGCCAAATTTTGTTGTATATAGCTGCACTTTTTTTATACTACTGATTATTTTATAACTTTTACTCATGGTGTCTGGAAGAAGTTAAACAAACAAATACAGTAAAAAGCAATAAAAAAATTATCAGTACACTTTTGCAAAGGGCCATCCACTGCGTGTGAACCCACGACACATTTTAGTAACTTTTAACACTTTTGAGCAAGAAATATGTATTTTTTTTAAAAGAAAATGTGCAGATTGTGCATTAGATGATGGATTGTGTGGCAAATGAGGCAAATACATAATTATGTGAAAAAAGCTGTAGGTTTGCAAAATTCCAGTGGCCCTTGTCATAACTTAGAAATTACTTCCTTTAGAGGCCACTTCTAAAACAAAAAACAAAGCTTGTACTGAGATCGAGAGGACAGACACACTCTAAAAATATCCTCTCCATTCCCAGTGTGCAGTTGAAACGTATTGAAGCTTTACTTTTCTCTTATGCTTGAAGGGCTGTGACAAAATTAATTAAATGAAAGGGAAGGATAGATGGTTCAAGTCCACCCACATAAGTCAGCAATCAAGGGACCCAAGAAAAATGCTTAATTTAGCATTAAGAGGTAGACACCACCTCTGGCGTGATGAGCTTCCCATCCCTCAATTGCATATCTACTGCCATCCTGCTAAGGATTTGTATTTCTAGAAAAAACTGGAAGTACACAATATTAAACATAACTGTGTTGGTTAAGGTTTGTGGACGCAGCAAATATATTAACATATTTTACTTACTTTAATTAAACGTTTTTCCTGAATGTTGGCCCTCGGCAGAAATGAATAATTTAAATGCCTGGTTAAAAAAAAAAAAAAAAAAAAAAAACTGTAAATGTTGCGGGAATAGAACAGCGTTCGTGGCACACACGGGCTAAGGCCTGACACCTGACAGTCTAAAGATCCGGAATGTTTTTAAGGGTTTAATACAAAGGTAACAGATTAGGTGGCTTCCATCCAGCGCATACCTCGGAAAGCAGGCGCTACATCAAAGGAGCAGTTTTCCTCGCTTTTATTCATTAAATATTCATCTAATGACAGCCTGTCAGAAATAAAAGCTGCTGTGAATAATGCATGCGCCAGACCTGTAATAACAGGCAGGTGGCACCGAGCGCAGAAACAGGGCCACGGCGGGGGTGGGGGCGGGACATTTCTGTCTCAGTCGCCCACCAGGAGGAAGTCAAAAAGCCGCTTTTTGTGGCATATTTAGGTCAACAAGTGGGCTTTTCCCAGGAGGCTCTTCAGCCACTGGTAACTCTCAGCCACCGGTAAGTAACTCTCCTCTGTGCAGCCAAGACCACTAAATTACAAGCCATTGCTTTTCTTCAATTACTGTGTACACGAAAAATGAGAGTTTGTTACTGATACAAGGCATGCCATATGAGAACTCCTAAGCTGATGTTTGGAGAAAAATGGTTGAGTTTCCAAAATATATTTAAAGTTAATATTTGAGTAATAAATCATGTGGCGGGGAGGGGGGTTATTACTGTGCCAGGGGCGCTGCAGCAATGGCCCTTATGTATTACCACCTAGAGGAATTGCACATTGACAAAGCATCTTTTTTACACTAGTGCCGGCGATGCTGCCTGATGCGATGAGCCTCTGCTGGTAATCCTGCAAAGGCGGCCAGTAATGCAAGTTTGTCTGATGCCTTCACTATTACAACACTAAGTAGTTCTTATCACAGAAAAGGTGGGAGAGTCCGGTCTTAAGGGGGTTCAGAGACTGTGGCGCAGATGCGTGTAACCTCCAGATCAGAGATTTGAATCCAGGCTTCGCTGAACCAGGCCTCCATCCTGCTGAGGCCGATACTAGTGTCCCCAGTGAGCGGAGTAATACTGGTAATATTGGCAGCTCAGAAGAGTTTAGTCATGATTTTTGGTGCTTAAAAGGGCCAGGTGTGCGTCACTACAAGGCAGGGTGGATCTTGGAAGGAGAAAGTGACCTCCCAGATACTCCATTCTGCTGCACACGGTGTCTGTTGTGTGGGGCCCAGTGCTCCTCAGGTGGATGCAGGGGGCAGCACCTTGCGAACCAGACTCTGAATGGGTCACAGACATGCACTGAATATTCTAATGCTTGGTGCAATGTGTCTATTGACTTGGTACATTTTAAGTTGGTGGGTGTGTATATATATTATATACACACACACACACATTTACACACATATAGTTTATGATGCATATAATTTGCATAAACTGTAATAACACTTTGTAGTACTAAATATGCTGGTGGGCATATATGAAAAGGCTCTTATTTGTCGCACTACAAGCAATGTGCTTCCTGTTTTACTGTGAGGAGTACCTGTGTCACCTCTTAAGAGCCATCCAGAATGATTGTGTAAACTACATTCCTTTGTAGCAGAGTTTGAAACTGTTTCTTTCAACAGGTTTACATCCACAAATTGCATGCAACAATTCTCAACCTGGTATATTTCTTAAAATCCTGCACGAAAAAGTGATCACATATGTTTTTGAAATGGGCCTCTGCTTCCTTCTACCTTCCATCTCTCTCTTCTGCATGCGAGGTACTCTAAAAATGTCACACCGATCAGCCCTAAAGCTCTCTGGAAGCCATAACACTATTAATTCCAACAAGCAATTGTCTCTCACAAAGCTCCCTCTAATAATCACATCTATGTCAACAATGTACCACAAAGAAACTGGATTGAATGCATTGAATAAGCATGCACAACTAACCCCAATAAGTGATGGACTGACCACTAGCCTCGTCACGGGTAGTAAGGGCGTAACAATTTAAACAACACTGCACACTTTAGTCAGAGGTGAAACAGCATCAGAGCACACCCGTCTGCATCTTCGCCACTAGAAGAAGGGCATTTAAACTAAATGCAAAGGCCCAGGATCCTGGAAACATGACACGCCCCACAAGCAAAGAACCCTATCCGGCTAGGAATGTGGGTTAGTGGGGAGTGGTAATGGCAGAGTGTGTGGCATGGCAAGGTCAGATATGTGCCACAGGAGTGGCAGGTATACAGCGAGTGGCACGGCTGGGCGTGATGGGTGTTGTATGATAGGGAGCTGTCAAAGCTGAAAAACACAAAAACAGGCCCCACTGCAGGCTGGTGTGCTACTATGAAGAAAAAACTCCCCACTCACAAGAGTGCTACAGTGAAGTAGGGGCACCTCAGAAAAGCTTTAAAACAAGCACTGGCAAAGCCAATAGGTGTGCCTTTAATGTACCAACGTATACAGGCATTCGCAAAGGCTGTCTGGATGCACTGCATGTTCAGAAGTGAATGTGAGAAACCGAAAAGTTGAGCTTATTTTTCAGAATTATAATAATTTCCTGTGCATTGTAAAGAAAGTACTTCCTGGAAAGTGGAATGATGCATCACCGGCTGACAGCACGAGGCAAGATAGTAATCCTTTACTGGGTGCAGCCCAGCCAGAGCCCGCTCTGTGCATATTTTAAAGAATTGCAAAAAAGTAAGCCATGCAGACAGCTGTGCTGGCAATGCAGACCCAAAAAGGGAAGTTCATCTGACCCAGGGAGGCCATTATTACGGAAAATGAAGAAAAGCCTTGCATTGTTAGTTGATGTACTTTGTTGTTCACGGATATAATCCGTTGGAGGTTATCTAGAATACGTGAAAAGCTGGTGAAATGTGTGAAAGTGGTTCTGAGTGCATTTAACACTATTTTTGCACTAAAACTAGTGCAGCTATTAGGAGCAGCACACAAGCAAAAAACTGTGTTAATTTTACACCAATAATTGTGGAAAAAGAGATCGAAACAATGCTTGTCCATTTCTCTCTAAATTTGAGGAAATGTCACAATAACCGGCTGAGGTAACACTTTTACCAAACTGTGGTATACCAGCAAAACATCTGACAATCTCTACACGATTCCATTAGTGAGGTGGTTTCATTTCTCCCAAATGGCCGTGCAGCACAGCTTCACTGTACATAAAAAGCGGAATACATTCCAGAATGTGCTTCTGATAATACTCTGAAAATGTTCTTGTAACTATTTAAAGATGTAAGCTTTTACGGGATGCTAACGACCTTATAACTTCATCCCTGATATAACCTAGTAACTCTTCCCCAAAGGCGCCGATAATTGCGGGGAGAAGGGTGGCGATAGAAATCACAGGTGTCAGAAGTGGGACCCTAAGAGTTTCCTTAGAAATGGTGAGTTACCGGGGGAATTCGTCATTGGATTCCCAATTCTTCCTAACATTTCACTCTTACGCTCCCCCTGCTCCGAGTGAGCACCAAGGGGCAGTAAGGAGTCTGTAGGGTACATGAACGGGCAGTATTACAGGGCAATAAGGGGATTTTACAGATCAGGGTCGGGTAGCGTTAAGGGATACTAAGGAGTTTTAGTATTCAGCAAAGAGTAACACTGGGAGGTAGTAAGAGTTTCTAGGGTACCGTTAAGGGGTAGTATTGGAGTTTTAGGGTTCAAGGAAGGATAGTGTTAAAATAAAATGGTAAATATTAAATGGTAGCACGCTTTTCCAGTCTAAGGAGGGATAGCGCTAAGGGGTAATATTGTTTTTTTAAGGATCAGCAAAGGGCATTACTAAGGGGCAGTAAGAGGTTTTTACAGTTCAAGGAAGAGTAGGGTTAAAGGGTAGCAGGGAGTTTTTATGGTTCAGGAAGAAGTAGCGTTAGGGGTTTTGTGGCTTGAGGCTGGGTAATGTTAAGGAGTAGTATGATTCAGAAGAGAGTAGCACTAAGCGGTACTAAGGGGCTTTTAGTATTCAGGGAAAGGCAGCGGAGAAGGGGCAAGGTGGAGATTGTAGTGTTTATGGAAGGGTAGTATGAAGGGGAATTATGAGATTTTTAGGGTTCAAGGAATGTTGCATGTAAAGAGTAGTAAGGGGTCTTAGGGTTAAGGGGTGGCTAGCATTAAAGGGTAGTGACCGTTTTTTATGGTTCACGGAACAGTAGCATCAAGGGTAGTAATGGTTTTAGGGATCATGGAAGCGAGTGTAGCGTTAAGAGGGTAGCAAGGCATTTGTAGGGTCAGAGAAGGGTAATATTAAGGGGCAGTATTGAGTTTTATGGATTCAGGGAAGCACAATTTAAAATGATAGAATGTTAAATAAGTAATATAGTTTAATATATACAAATATACAATTTGAAGTTGATTGTATGTGGTGTTAGCAATGTAAATTTAAAAATTAAATGAAAAATGTAAATTAATAATTCAATTAACCTTTGGCAGCAGATGAGCTCAAAAGTCTTTCCAGCTCATAAATCTTGAAATTCTGAATTAGAAAGAAAAACACCATTCTCTCAAAGATTGCCATGTTAAGGTATCTATGAGTTGATAATGAAAAGGATTCCTTCTGAATGCTCTCCTCCAGTCTATCCTGCTGTCAGAAAAGAACAAACGCTATAATTATCTAATGATCTAGGAGACGTATGGCACTGCAGTGGTATGTGTTGACATAAAGGTAAAGGTCTGCTGTAACACAACAGCATGACTTGATATGAGCTCTGGCTCAGAGCTTGATAAACATAGAATTATAGCTTTTGGAAGGTAAGCACTTTTTCTGTGGAAGCACATCACTTCTGCCTAATGAAAACAAGTACTGCGGTCCACCAGCATGTGGGAGGAGCCACAGTCACTCTCTGACCTACTTCTGCAGCTCTTTTTTAGGCTGATCACATAAGATCCGGCGACATCTGCATTATCAAGCAAGGCTAAATAGCACTGTCTGAACACTGGCATTCGCTAGCGTTCTCAATCCTGAAATAATTGGATAAACTTAATCTAAAGCCCCCAAATTTCCACCACCGCGAGCATGGACCAGAAACACAGATGGTTAGATGTGATGTTTTGGAGAGGAACACAGTTGCGTGAAGATCAACAGTGTCCCCATTGTAGCCCCAGGGCCATCAGCCAGGGTTGAAAGAATTGTCCAGTCCCAGGCGTCATGGCATGGGTGCTTACAAACTCCTCTATCGAGAGCAAATTACCTGCTTGGCCTCCCTTAGAGGCCATCCAACCGAGCCATTAGAAGGGAGCTCCAATCACCACCCATGGAAGATGGCATTCCACAGCGTAAATTCACACTGTATAAAATAATATCCATGGAGGTGTTCAGTTCTTTTCTTCCAGGCCAAAATTATTTTCTTCCAGGCCAGCTCCAGTGAGCAACTGTGAATACCTCATGTCTTGCTGCTTGGGGTTTATCAAGATGAATTAATGGAAAGGACATGACTCTAAATGATATCACCAAAACTGTACTTGCCAGAAGCAAGAATTATTAGGCTCTGTATATTAGACATGGACAGAACACCTTTTGAGTTCATAATTAAGCCTCGAGTAAATCGAGCCACATGAGGGGCCAAACATGTGTCGGCCAGGTTTTTTGGGGGGGGGGGGGTGGGAACTCCTCCATGAGAGCGGAAGAGAATGCCCCAAAGCAACTGAAAAATAAAAAGGATAATAAACTTGATTTAGTACCATTTTATTTTTCAGCACCCCATCCTTGTTTCTGCGTTGGAGCTTCCAGGAAGGGCGAGAGGACGAGGGGACAGGAGGATGCTGTACGCTAAGTGCTGTTTTTTTTTAAATAATTATTATTACTGTAACCCCCTCCCCCCCCCCATTGTAAATACAAGCAGCCGCCACTGGTGTCGGCTACAGATACAACGTTAACTTCAATATCGAACTAAATGTATCATCTGGATTAATTGTCTAAAATAAAATGGGATTTACATATACTCAACATAGAATTTGTGTTATTCCTGTATCAAGTGGAAATGTATTTAAATCTTTTCTTACAAGATGACATATCCTGAGGAAAGTGGGTCCAAACCTCAAACAAGTAACCTACCCCAACGCCTGGACTAAGGCACCATTCGACAGGGGATGAGCGCTGGACCTAGGAACTCAATTTTCAGGGACCAACCAGGCCTGCTCTCTATTGCACTGTAACCGAACAAGCCCAGTGGCCACGTCCGGTTGTGGTGTATCTACAGACTACCATAGAAGCAACCCCCTTGTTCTAGACGACACTACAGAGGGTTGACTTTATGATCAAAAGTTACATCTTCCTTCAGTTCTCCAACAATTTCACCTCTTGTTCTCCCCATCAGACTACTGCATCTCTCCACCTATCCTTACTGCAGCCCCAATGTTCCACCCGCCCCTACTTTCCTCTTTATGACATGTCCAATGCGTAATTTACCAGTGGTTGCAAACACTAGGCAAAGAAGCTCACTTTTGGGGACCAGGACTTATTTTTCATCATCAGACTTTGACCAGGAGCGAGAGAGCAAAGGCAGAAAAGGGAGACAGGGGACAGAAGGAGACAGGGGACAGAAGGAGACAGGGGACAGGAGAACAAGTGCTGCATCAGCCGAGGAGGCTACAGAGCTCAGACAGCATCTCTGGGCCAGGCTCCAGCGCCTTGCAGCTGGCAGACACACCACCTCTGTCTCTACAGGCTCTGCCCAAAAAGGGAACCAGCGGCCGGAAAGGAGGCAATAACAAAGGCGTGGCCGGATCTGTCTCAAAGGCCACAGTTTCTAATCTTGCAGCTTTCTATAGCGCAGTAAAGTACCTCCAGAGGCACAGGTTCATGAACAGAGCACCCCCAGCTCTCTGTGAACCACACACTGGGAGGCAGGTGTCTATCTACTGCAGTGTGCAACAGTCAGAGAAATCACGGAGTATAAATGTCTTTGGAAGAAAGATAGTTTGCGAACTCGAACAGGCTGCTGTTGACTTCACTTGCTGGTGACTGCAGCTGTCACATGGCACGTGGGAGGGGCCCTGCTCACTGGTACCACACCTTTCCATGGTATCACTTTATTTTGTAAACAACACAACTTATGTTATTCAGGAAGCAACATAAAGACCCCCAGTTTAAACAACTCTTTCACACTGCAATATGTACAGTTTTTGATGGATTGTTTCAACACTACCTAGTGCTGCTAAACCACAGGTAGTTCCAAATATCAGTGCCTACATGAGCATGCATGGCAGAGGTGCCCAACTCTGCGTACAAGCCTTAGGCGCCCACATGAGCCTGCATGGCATAAGTGCCCACATAAGCCTGCATGGCAGAGGTGCCCAACTCTGCCTACAAGCCTTAGGTGCCCACATTTGCCTGCATGGTAGAGGTGCCCGCATATGCCTGCATAGCAGAGGTACCCATGTGGGCCTGCATGGCAGAGGTGCCCACATGTGCCAGCATGGCAGAGGTGCCCATATATGCCTGCACAGCAAAAGTGCCGACATACGCCTGCATGGCAGTGTTTCCAAAGAGCTACCCGAGCATGGCAAACGAATGCCTGGGCCACTCATGGCTACTGCCACCGCTTTACTCGTTTAGACACACCTCTAAAAACGTCACGGAGCCCCATCTACGTGTAAATTTAGACAGTTAGATTGTTCTGATACGTTGGGCATAATATCAAGGGAACAAGCAGGGTTTGACTTGGGCAGTCCACCTTCCACCACCATTATTAGTTAAATAAATTATGCATTAGGTGTCCAAGGAAGGCACCTTATATGTCTCCTTAGTTGATGTCAAGTCAGGGTTTGATGCCGTGGATCCTGCAGGGGTGGCTCCTCCGCAATGGCACAGGAGCGTCGCCCCACTGGCTAACAGCCAGCAGCTGAAAAACAAACAATATTTAGTTACTGGGTTTTTTTCAGCCGCTGGCTCAGCCAGCACGTGCAGGGAGGGGCAGGGCTGGGCCATGGGAGGGGGCAGAGAGGAGGGAGAGTGGAGTGCACCTAAGTGTGCATGTCAGTTTGGCCAGCCGTATAAAGCCTGACATACTGACATGCGCACTCAGGTTTCTCCTACCTGGCTGTGTTCCTCAGTCGCGTTGCAGAAACTGCACAGACTCCCATGCAGGGTCTGAGCAGGAGACCCAGCCGCTCAGCACAATCCTGGCGTTGCTCTCATACTAAGTATAGCATGAGAGCAGCATGAGGATTGCGGGGGGGGGAGAGCCTGTGCTGCTACCGCAGGGTCTGCTGAGACACCATCAGGAGAGCAGAGTAGTGAGGTGGCGCCGGGAACAGTAATTTTTAAAGAATTATTAAAGTATTTCCCCCGTTCCCTTTGTCCCCCAACTCCCGCCCCCCCTTTCAGATTTGAGGAGCAGCCACTGGGATCCTTTGGCCAACACTTACCAACATGGGCAAGTCTCAAGGCCCGCTGGCACTACTGGCTGCACTTATCTCCAGTCCCTGGACCCAAGTATCTTTTGTTGGTGGGCGGGAGCGAGAGCCCTTGGATTCCGGCAGCGAATGGTCTGAAGCAGAGGTGTGTTCTGGCCCCACCCCAGCAGTATTATGTATTTAAAAGTAACCTCCCAGCAGCCCTGAGGTGCTGTGCGCTGCTAACTGGCCCAACAAGAGCGGACTGTGCGTATTACTTTATGCGGAGACAGATGACTTTGGCGAGGTTTGTGCTATAGAAATACCATATACATACACATACGTGGACAGAACTGCAGAGAACTCTCCGTGTAGGAGGGCATCTTGTGTACCAACGTTTCCACAGATAACACACTTACCCCAAATAATCTAAGACGAGAGTTTAAAGAAAGCAAATAATGCTGTCCTCAACTACTGGAGAAACACAAGTCCGCTCCCCTCACTTATGCAATGAGCTTCAAAGGATGAGGCCCACCACAATCAGTCAGTCCTCATGACTTAGACATACATCGTTTCCCATACATTGAGATTTGAGCATTATAAATTACAAACATTGGTAAGGATTCATATTTTAATGTCAGGATATTATATCCTAATATTCACCCAAGTGTAAACACAATCCACTTCGGATGGACTGAAACTGAGTTTACTGGATGGGACGGAGCACTGAATACCTGCTCCCATCCCTTTGGGCGAAGATTGGCCTGTGTTCATTGGTGCCAGTGCTAAAAAGAATTTGTATTTAAGTTGAACACCAGAGCTAGTGAAATTTGTACTAAACTCCTCAAAGAAGCTAGTCCCCCCCTCAGAATTTTTCACAATTATTTTATAAAGATGGCACTGTTTAAATATGTCTAGACCTATTTAAACATTGTAGTTAAGTAATGTTACCTTTTTAAAAATACAACAACATGCTTCTGCTTAAAACAAAGGCTTGTTATCTGTATAATTCTTCTTTTGGCCAGAGTCTGGCACCCCCCTCCCCCCTCCCATGGGATCACTTGAGGCCACCCAGTTTCAATACCTCTGAGATAGAGTGAAGCACTACGACAACGTGCGAATACCTGGCCCGGAGGACTGTTAGGTGGCACAGGTCCAATGGCGCATTCATGTACTCAGTCTGCTTTGCACACACCCTACAAGACAACCTCTTAACACTGCATCATGCAGTGATTTGTGCATCAAGGGGGACCAGAAGTCCCAGATTTCTCCAGACAGTGCCAGTTTTTAGTGGTTGTCTTTTTTTTTAAAGTTTTATAAAAAAATGTTTTAGGTCTGTCTCGCTGTCCGGATGCTTTTGACACTTTTACGTACATATCCCGTTTTTTTGGAAAGGTTGTGTGCATAGCAGCAGTGAAACATTACACACACAATCTATGTCACTCTTTATACTGCAGTCCCACTTCTGTGTGTAACTGTCCCAGTTTTATGGTCTGGGTGACAGCGCAGCTGTTGCTAGACAATTATGTTAGCATCACTAGAGAGGGGCTTTGGCTCCGCCCACAGGTTGAGAGGCAGGAGTACACGTTTTGATTGGGCAGGAGTTGTGTGCTTCCACAAAAAAGTGCTTTCCCTCTACACATATGATTATTTCGTTTGTCAAGATACCGAAGCTTGTACTTTCAGAGGTACATACATTTAAAGACAAACCCATGGACATTGCCAATGCTTGTTGCCTTTCAAAATCTGGTCACCCTGTGTGCAACTGAGTTTATCTGGAGAAGCGCCACGTGATGACTTTGCTAAAAGCGGAACTGGGGGCTGTGGCTAAGAGAAAATAAACCTTCACTAGTCCCTTAAACATTTGCAGCGAGCATCTCTCACCATCAAGTGCCCATCAAAATGCTTGGCTGAGAGCCCCCCGCCCTGGTGGGCTTCCGCTGGGGTGCACGCACAGGGGGCCGCCCGTGCCCTGGGCCGAGAACACCACAGGGCTAATATTAGGGCGGTCAGAGACGGATGTCTTTTTTTAGGTCCCCTGGTCATTTTTGGAACTACACACATGGAAGTAATTTGACAGCTATTCAGAAAAGACTTGCTAAATAAATCTTTCAGGCCTGGGGAGCTGAAATTACAGCGGCGCGTTTGTTAAATAAACTGTGGCCCTATTCCCGTCTGTGCGAGGCGCGCAGGGACACAAGCCGCAGACCTCATCAAAGTATTACTGGTTCCAGATGGACGGTGGCCACCCGCCCAAGGCCACTTGAACCCGCCCACCTTGTGGGACTCAAGCAGGGCCCAGTAAGGTGGTTCGGATGGACACTGGTGCACGCAGGGAAAATGGCCCCTTTGACTGCTGCTGGGGGATAAAATACAGCAACCAGCAGGGTGCAATGGATCCCTCGGAGCTCTGGGCCTGGCGCCACTGCTCCTGCTGCACCAACTGTGGCTACGCCCCTGGCAGGACCTCCATCTGTGTGTGGGTCTTTTCCAAGCAATGCGCGCCAGTGTGGCGGCCTCCACAGAACACTTCCATCCCAATGTGGAATTCCAATGATATCAGAGTAATTTGAGTAATTCCGCATCAGAGTCAATAAAAACTCTATAACTCTAAAATGCTTGAGTGAGAACCCCCCGCCCTGGTGGGCTTCCGCTGGTGTAACTACTGCTGACCCCGAGTATCTTCTGTTGCGTTTAGAACTATGTTCTTGCCAACCAATCAGGGCTAAATGTAGCATTACTCTTCTTGCGTAATCCTGCGTAATCTCGCTGAACTTTTGGATAAATCCACATGATTACGTTACACAGAATTGTGCGAGTCACGCCCACGCCTAGCCATTTCCAGTGTGTGTGTGTGTCATCTGTAGTGCATGTCTCATGCAGAGCCCTTTCAGTGTGTGGCTCTGGAACATGTTATTTCAGCACGTGTGCACACATATAACACTGGAGTATGTAAAGCCTGGACCGACCTCGTGTCTATTCTTGAATTCCACAAGAAGCTGAAGGCTTGGCTCTTCCAATAACTCACTCACCGGCCCTAGGCCAGGCTCAAACTACACCTGCAGTGCCAAGATCCCCTTCCAGGCGCTAGTGTCCTTTACAAATACACAACGTACCAGACTATCATGTAAAGACAGCAACTAGACCTTGTTGGTACATGTGCAATCTGTAAGGACATTTTTGGGGTGTTTTGGCATTTTTGGGGTAACTTTTGGTATACCCAAATGAGTAACAGAAAAAGAGATTTAAAAGTACTACACAGAGCGGGGCTTTGGCTCCACCCACACTTTGGTTAGCTCAAGTACAGCATCCGATTTGGGCAAATGTGTGTGCTTCCACCAAAAAAAAGGAGTGCGTATTCCATGTTCGTTGACTTGTGTGGAGAGTTCCTTTACCTAACATGGCTGTCATGTTCACATGACGGGTAATGCTGCGGGGGGACTTGAAAGAGTAAAAAACCCTCCACCACGTTGTGATAGTATTGGCTGAGAGGGTTTTCTCCTCACCATGTCACACGACCAGCAGCAGTACGGCTGGCCAGAGTAGCATGATTGCTTGACCATGCAAGTTAGCTACAGCGCGATCCTCACAAAGTTAACGTTATCAGCGAACCACTAAATTCCATTATAGCCTTAGAACCCGCCGTAGCGGGCTCTACCGGCTATTAACGGCCCGCTCCCCGCGTTAAATGCCCGAGCCAAAGGCGAGGGCATTTAACAAGGGAGAGGGACTTTAATAGCCGGTAGAGCCCGCTACGGCGGGTTCTAAGGCTATTAGAACATTCTGCCACTCAGGGCAGAATGTTCTATTAAAAAAAAAAAAAGAAATCACGGAGCCCGAGGGGATTAAGATCCCCTCGGGCTCCGTGAGGCTTTGTTCACAGCTGCTGCTGTGAACCAAGCGAACATTGGAATGTTGGCGCTGCGGGCTTTTACCGGCCAGTAAAAGCCCGCAGCACTCCATTGTTTTCAATGGAGCCCCCAGCATTCCAATGTTCTAAATTTGATTCAACAGAGGCAGTGATGGCCACCATGTTGAAACAGAAGGCCCATCTTTTCATGGTCCTGGTCAGAAGTGAAGCTTCCTATGATGCAATAGAGCATGGGGAACATCCATGCCCATCTTCAGAGGACCTCTCGAAGGCTACGGAACGCACGTTGAGTGAGGTCGGTTCGCGGCTTCAAGCGCCGGCTTGCTCTCATGTATCATTTTTTGGGTGTGGCTGCCGCCCAGCGTCTTTCAATGCAGCAGAAGACTGAGTGTCTACCTGCTGAATTAAAGAGAAGCACAAACTGTTTGATATCTTGATGTTATTCTGCCATTTCTCTTTATTCATGGTAAATTCCATTGTAGGTTTGTCCTCATGTGCCTTCACAGAGAAGTTTCAATCATAAAAGTACTTTATGCTGCTGGTATGTTGTGAACAGCCTAAATTACGCATAAAGTACTTTTATGACGGAACTTCTGTGTAAAGGCATCCGAACACAAACATACAATGGAATTTACCACGACAAAAGAGAAATTATAAAATATAATCAAGACGACAACCAATGTGTGTTTCTCTTTAATTCAACAGACAGACACGCTCCATGTGCTCTCTCATTTGACTGTAAAGGTGATAAGTAGGTCCAACCCTCAAGCGGGGACCACCTCCCCCACCATCGGGGCCGGACTGGCCACAGCAGGCATCGGGCGTTTCCCCGGGAGGCTGGAAGAGTGGGGCCGCTTTTGTTACCGGGGGAGGGTTTTGCAGCAGTGGGAGGCGTGTTTGTTAATAGGGGCCGGTTTTACAGCAGTGCTGCAATATGGGCCCCCAGTAAAAAAAATAATTTAAAAATAAAAAAAGCAGCAGTGCTCCGCATTTGCACCCGGGGGCTGGTCGGACAAAATTGCCAGGGCTGCTTTGGGTTTCCAGGCCCGCCCTGCCCACAGCTGGGTTTTCTTCAAACAGGATGGGAGAGCTGGAGCTTGACGCAGTCTCAACAGGGGACGTGGAGGGAGAGGTGATTGAGGCTTCTCCCCCGGGGTCTTCGGGCGGGTGGTGCGCTCCAAGGTCTCAAAGCACTGAATAGGGTGTTTTGTTTACGGGCGGGCCTGGGGGGGACAGTTTGAAAGGAATTGGAGGTGACAGTCACCTCCTCTAATAGGTGCTTCAGTCCTGGGATGGAGCCTTTCTTTAGGTGGCCTTGTCTCTGCACCTTAATTCTTTGTTTTTGGGGGGTTTTGTCACCCTTTTTCTTTATTTCTTTTCCTGGGATTTTCACGTTGGTGGTCATTCTAGGTCTTTTGAGCTGATTGCTTTGTTTGGAGGTTTTTCACATTCATACTGCAGGTGTGGGGCTGGTTTCTTGCTTTTCTTAGGACAGGTTGCAGAAATTCAGTTGAAGGCACGAGGATGGAAGGCTTGCGGGGCTGGAGGATGGGATCTTTGAGGGCAATGTTTGGGACAGTTTGAAAGGACAGTGGTAGAAAGTGTGTTTGATGGGAATAGTTCCTGGGCTTGTTTGGGGAAGATTTTCATAGCTGAGGGCGAGGATTAAGAGAGAGAGGATAGGTTTTTGAAATGTATTCGCGAGGCTGAGTTTTTGATGACTGTAAAGTTTTGAAGCAAGCTGGAGTCCTGTCCGAATAAAGCAGCCTTTTGCTCTCTAGGGCAGTGGTTCCCAACCTGTGGTCCGGGGACCCCTGGGGGTCCGCAAAGCCTCCCCAGGGGGTCCGCGACTGCTTAGAAAATTAAATAATATTAACAGATTAGTTCCCCAGCTTTCAGTAATGGCTCAGTGGGGGGGTCCCGGGATTCCAATGATGATTCCGTGGGTGTCCCAGGGTTCAGAAATGATTAATTGGGGGTCCACAGAAGTCAAAAGGTTGGGAACCACTGCTCTAGGGCTTGTCCTGGTAAATTTGCGCCGCCTCGTTCTATGGCTGCTGCGGCTTCTCTTGGAGTAAGCGCTGTGCATTCGTGCAGCGGAAGGCTCGACGTCAACAGGATCTCAGAGCTGCACGGTGCAAATGTATCCATTCGGCGTGCAGATCCGTCGGTAGTGCAGCGCATCCCATCTCATCTGGCGGGAACGGGTATAGGAAGTGACGTTTGAGTGTGCGAGATGCTGGCATGATACACTCAGAACGTTCACGGCCTCGAAGCGCTTGATGCTGTCCCCGCCTTGCAACGCAACGTGATTTTAGCCGACGATGAAGGTTTCCACGGAGATGCTTTAGGCTAGGCGTGTGCACCACGGTTCTACCTTCAGACACATCCCATGGGGTACACCTCGGGGTGGGGCTGAAGGAGCATTTAGCAACTCCTGAATTTGAAAATGTGGCTGGATGCACTGGGGAAGAAAAGATATGTGAACGAGATTTAGGCTAGACATGAGGTCAGCAGCATTTGGGGAGGGGGGCAGATTCGAACCATTTTCCCACACGAGGCCTCAACGGTGGCCCAGTGGCATGAACACGTGAGGGGCCCCCATGCAAGATATGGGCTCCCCACACTCACATCAGTAGGGGGGTGAGGAGGTGTCCCCCCCCCCCCCCAGTATGGATAAGCCACACCGTGGGGGCATCTGTCACACCCCTGCAGTGGCCTTTGTTAAGATGTTGGTAGCTGTGGACATCGGTAGGTGCCTTGAGCAGGGCATCATTCAGTGCCAAGCTAGGCCCCGTGTGAGGGAAAGTGGCACAATGCACAAGTGTCTGGCTTGACACATCACAAGGTGCTCATCCGCGTCCTACCAGAAGCTGCTCCACCCATGCATTAGTTGCTTGCAATACTGACCAATCACAGTGCACGAGAGACTAATTATCCCGTGACGTCACTGCAATGGACTAGTACTGACCAACTAAACCTTGGAAGGATGAATGGGCGAGTTGTTGCTGGCTGGATTCAAACCAGTGATCAGCAAGTTAACACACCAACTTGTCTCGCAGGCATGTTATTATTCCATATGATGGATGATATGTGACATGGGCTAATCCTGAACAATCAATAAAAAAAACCTTCAGCTCTCATTATTCGTCATTAGGGGGAATGAAAGTGGGGGGTCAGAAACATTTATGAAAGCAGCAAAGAAAGTCTGCAGATCTTCGCAGAACTGCGTAGCTGTTGTGTACCAGGGAAAGGCATCCTTGAGCAGGATGCCTGTAGCACATCGCTGCATAGGGACCTCCCTTCTATAGGTACTCGCTCCCACGTGTGACCCCTTATGGACTCTGCATAGGGACCTTCCTTCTATAGGTACTCCCTCCCCACGTGTGACCCCTTATGGACTCTGCATAGGGACCTCCCCTCTATAGGTACTCCCTCCCCACGTGTGACCCCTTATGGACTCTGCATAGGGACCTCCCTTCTATAGGTACTCGCTCCCACGTGTAACACCTTATAGACTCTGCATAGGGACCTCCCTTCTATAGGTACTCGCTCCCACGTGTAACACCTTATGGACTCTGCATAGGGACCTCCCCTCTATAGGTACTCCCTCCCCACGTGTGACCCCTTATGGACTCTGCATAGGGACCTTCCTTCTATAGGTACTCGCTCCCACGTGTGACCCCTTATGGACTCTGCCTAGGGACCTCCCTTCTATAGGTACTCGCTCCCACGTGTAACACCTTATGGACTCTGCATAGGGACCTCCCTTCTATAGGTACTCGCTTCCACGTGTGACCCCTTATGGACTCTGCATAGGGACCTCCCTTCTATAGGTACTCGCTCCCACGTGTGACACCTTATGGACTCTGCATAGGGACCTCCCTTCTATAGGTACTCCCTCCCCACGTGTGACCCCTTATGGACTCTGCATAGGGACCTCCCTTCTATAGGTACTCGCTCCCACGTGTAACACCTTATGGACTCTGCATAGGGACCTCCCTTCTATAGGTACTCCCTCCCCACGTGTGACCCCTTATGGACTCTGCATAGGGACCTCCCCTCTATAGGTACTCCCTCCCCACGTGTGACCCCTTATGGACTCTGCATAGGGACCTCCCTTCTATAGGTACTCGCTCCCACGTGTAACACCTTATGGACTCTGCATAGGGACCTCCCTTCTATAGGTACTCCCTCCCCACGTGTGACCCCTTATGGACTCTGCATAGGGACCTCCCCTCTATAGGTACTCCCTCCCCACGTGTGACCCCTTATGGACTCTGCATAGGGACCTTCCTTTTATAGGTACTCGCTTCCACGTGTGACCCCTTATGGACTCTTCATAGGGACCTCCCTTCTATAGGTACTCGCTCCCACGTGTAACACCTTAGGACTCTGCATAGGGGCCTTCCTTCTATAGGTCCTCCCACGTGTGACCCCTTATGGCCTCTGCATAGGGACCTCCCTTTTATAGGTACTCGCTCCCATGTGTGACCCCTACTGGCCTCTGCATAGGGACCTTCCTTCTATACGTACTCGCTCCCACCTGTAACACCTTCTGGACTCTGTATAGGGACCTTCCTTCTACAGGTGCTTCCTCACATGTGTAACACCTTGTGGGCTCTGCATAGGGACTTTCTGGCTATAGGCTCTCCCTGCCACACCTTATGGACTCTGAGTAGGAGCTGTCCTTCTATAGGCACTTCCTTCCCATACAACACCTTATGGACTCTGCATAGGGACCTTCCTTCTATACGCCCTCCTTCTGAAGCGTGACACATTATGGCCTCTGCATAGAGACCTTCATTCTAAAGTTCCTCCCTATTACGTGTAAACCTTTAAGGACTTTGCATAAAGACTTTGCATTTTATAGATCCTCCCTGCCACGTGACAAATTTTGTAAACTCTGTATCTCGCAAACTCCCAGACAGGCTTTCACGCCTTCACAAATCACTGAGAGTAGGTACTCCGGGCCCTCATCTTGCAGAAAAGCTGCGCATCTCTCCTCTATCCCCCAGCTTAGTCAGTGTCTGGAACTGCATATGGCCTCATGACTTGCCTCTGAATCCAGAGGAGCACCAATGAAATCGTAGATGTTACGCCAGGTGGGATCTGGTCTTCGGGTCACATACATGACATTTGTGCCATCAAGCCGCCAGTAAGCGTATCATACGTTAGCAGTCGCAGTGACAACAACTACAAAGCCAAAGGCCCACAAGTGCCAAGAACAGTGGTTTTTACCACCCATGACCAAGTCCCCACTGAAAAGACCCACCAAAGAAAATCTGATGGTTTTTTGGGTGAGCTTATGAACTTATCCTTGCAAATAAGGAATCCGGGCTCATGAATTGAACAACAGGCATACTCACCCGGCCTGCCAAGGAAGGGAGGGCACATGGCCCACGGGCGCCATGCTGAAAAGTGGAATGCAAGCATCGATTTGCAAAAACACATCAGGCTAATTAATGTTCAGTGAACAAACTCAGCAGGCACGTCTTCCACCCACTCAAGACATATTTTGGAAATACACTGCAATTACTGAAAAAACGCAACACAAGGAAAACAGCCTAATATTGAATTCAACATTTAATCGAGCGGTACAAAAGTTAGACAAGGGAGAAAACAAACTAGTTAGTACCATGATTCCACGTAACACTAGCCATGACAACAGCAGACAAATTGACTAGTCAAAGATGGCCGCACTATTTGCACTAAAATGTGGTACTCGGTGTCGCTTCCCCAGGGAGAGTTACATCAGTGAGGAACGGTTGGGACAATGAGGCATTTTTTTGGTGGGGAAGGTGTGGAGTTCTTCAAAGCGGTATCAGCTATTGTACACAGAAGATCAGGTTTACAGAGGGGGTTCTCGCTAGAAGATGGAGTTCATCCAAATGAAAGTCCAGTTCCACGCCTTGTGGTCTGAAGACACCGCCACAGCTTTTCCGCTCAGCACACTTCAGCAACCATGACCTTTAACGCAGGACATAGTTTCCAACACTACTCTTTTACCCAACACAGTTTACTTGGTTACAACCAGCAGAAAAAAATAAAATAAAACAAGCACATAGCAACCATGTTTGTGCATACCTCACGCAAGAAAATGGAAAAATCGAATTATGTTCCAAGATTAGTGTAATCAGAAGTGAAACCCAAATACATTTAGTCTAATGATAAAACTAACTTTCTGCCCGATAACTTCCCAGAACTGCTGGGTTGTGTGGTAAGCGATTGTGGTTGCTGTAGTAACATCAAGAAGTTCAGCGAGTCCTTCAGAAAGTGAGCTAGGGCTGTAGATGGTGGTGGTAGTGGGCGCTGGCGACGGGTCAAGGTCTCAAGATTTTAAGGGAGATCACAATATGGGGGTACAAAATTTGAACAATTTTCCATAAAAAAAATCTTGCAAATGTAGAAGTTCCGGAAAATTTGGTCAGCAATTGCAAGCCTTGAAAACCCCACTACCTGAGGGTGTTTTCTCAGCGTTTGCTTCCAGCCAAACAGATGAGGTATCGGCTTGTGATCGTAGCATCCGTAAAAACATGCCACAACATCCACATCTTTCCCTGGGACATGGAACGGATTTGTTGAGGAGAACAAAGCACGTGTGTACTATTGCAAGGTCACCCCCTTACACTACTCTGAACAATACACTGCAATGGTGTGAGCTGTTGAACAGTTCTTCGGGAACCACTCTAATGCCACCAACCTGCAGCATGGAAAAAGGTGACACCATAAAGCACGTGCTGCATGGATTGGATACCAAGCAGATTGGTTTCCCCACCACTGTCTCGAGGGATGCTCCAACCCAAGATATCCACACCTACAAATTCATCTTTCCATGGCTCAATGCAATCCAGAGATGCCTGGACCAATGCAATCTTGTCGTAGAGGCTAGCAATGCAGAAATCATTGTCTTAGGCGTGCCTCTTCTTTCCAGTGCCTTGTGACTGTACGTTCTCCTGTCAATTCTGGTCATAACCTCTGTATCAAATGAAAGGCCTGACTTAGATATTTGCGTACAGGTTACTCTGTCACAACAGTGACCGATATCCTGCAAGCCGAAATCAAAATCCCATTATTTCCTACGGGATTTAGATTTCGGCAGACAGGATACCCGTCACCGCGGCAACAAAAATCCCACTATTTTCTATGGGATTCCAATTTTGGTGGACAGGATATCTGTCACCTTTGTGACGGAATAACCCCTTCGCCAATATCTAAATCAGGTCCTAAGTTTGTCAGCTACCCCTCCAAAACAAACTAGCAATTATTCAAGACTTGTGCAACAGCCTGAGTCTCCACTTCACTCATGCCACTTTTATTCAGGCCTTCCTTTCAAGAACACACAAGTCCATCTCTTCGCATTGCAGAGCCAGATTGACGCACATCTTCCTCACCGATGCTCCACCCTCGGTTATGAATTGGGGTCAACCTGGGCAGAAATTGAGTGGTGGGGTCAGTCAGCAGTGGGATGGAAGGTGGTAGTAAGCCAAAAACCTTTTAGAAAGGGATCATGTTTGGGTCTTGGATCAGGTCTTCCAGTTAGATGTGGTGGTGAATAAGTGGATATAAGGTTGTGCGTGAGGCACCAATGGCTGGAGTGGTCTTTTCTGGGTGACCTTTCGGCGAACGGAAACATATTCTAAGTAATACATGAATTCTCCATTTGGTTTAGCATAGGGGTCTCAGTTTGCTAGAGAGTGGATTGGTTCAGCAATGGTGAGGAACCTGGTGAACTCAGTTATCCTGGTGAATTCGGGGCTGGTGCGTCAGTGGAGGATGGGCGTTTCGGGAACCGGGGTTTCGTGTCGTTGTTGGGTTTGTTGGATGCGTCAACCGTAACATTGTCAGATAGTTGTGGGTCACCGAAGGCCATTAGTTGGCCTGAGGAAGAGTAGAAGGTACTTGTTTGGTGGTCATCTCTTACCATGTTCCTTGACCTCTCAAGGAACATGGTAAGAGATGACCGCGGATCCAGGCAGAGCCTGTTTTACTATGATCCATCAGGACTCGGCGCTCACTCACTGTGCCTCGTGCACCTCCAGGGTGGGTCCTACAAGATCCACCACACAAGTCATCTACCTTAACGCTGCTTCCCACAATATTCCCACTGGGATAAAAGTTACTTTCTGAGACCATCTGGGCCTCAGCCCTCACCTTAGAAATTGGCATTATTTGAATTCCAACAAGGTCCATCTGCTTCCGTGCTAAATGTGTAGATAAATCCTGCCTGAATTCTACACACTTGCCAAGAATCAGAAATTGGCAGTTACACAAAAACGTAAACACATTTATGCCCGATATGCTCAACCATTTAAGCTGAACTTGCATCTAAGTGGAAAATGTAATAGCTGGTTACACATCTATGTTGAATTCAATATGGCTCCATGTGCATGTAAACACGGGGGGAGGGGTAAAGGGAGAATGAGAGGGGGTTAGGGGCTGGCAAAATACTAAGGGTGCATTGGGCAGGGTGGGTCAGTCCAAACTCTTGCTTAGTTTTGTATCAGAGTATGGGATGGAGAGAGTGTTTTTTTTTTAATGAAGAAATGTATAAGTGACCCAGTCGTTGCAGTTGAATTCTGACCAATAACAACATGCTATAAAATCGATAAACTTTTCTTTAACTAAACCCCAGACAACTCAGAAGTCCAACCTCCTTCAACCCAAGAAGAAAACCACCTCATGGCAAGCTGGGCCAATGCATTACAGGTAACAGAGGAGCTATTCCCCATTCATGTGCAGTGATACACAATTACCAATGATGCCCGCCAGGGCCGGTTTTAGGGCGGTGCGACCGGTGCAGCTGCACCTGGTGCTGACTTTGGTGTGGGGTGCTGTGTTTGAAAACAAGTTACAGTTTTAAAAGCGCTGTAACTTCCTTGTGCGTCCATCAGTTTAATAAAAATGTCGACAACGCTGGTGACTAATGTTCCTGCTGGTGAGAGATGGGAGTTTTCTCCAGTGGTAGTTTTGACTCATCATGAAGTAGCGCAGAGGGTTAATGTGCCTGCTGCAAAGAATGTGTACCATGCAGATCACAGAACTGAATGTGAGTGAACTATGAGTCACGCTTAAAAAAAAATGAAATATATGTCAGAGAGGGGCTATGGAGGGATGAGGGACCTGTTGGAGAGTGGTAGTGAGAACATTAACAGAAAAGGAGGTCATATGCAGGGACACCAAAAAAAGACTGACACACCAGGCACCACCAGCACTAAAGCCAGCCCTGAAACCCATATTTATGCCCTAGCCATGAACTCCACCCACCCACACACACACTACTCATACAAGTACACAAGATGTCACCACAAGACCTCACTTCACCTTTTCAAAGTTCTGTTGAATAATTCCACTTGGGTTGCCACAAACCTGGACTCACTTGAAGAATTCACCGATCCAACCACCAACCTCAGGAGAGGGCACCCACAAACATCACTCCACCCATAGGTGCCTTCTACGCGACGGTCCCCCTGCTAGTGACCACTGTATGGAACCTGCAGGCCCAAAACAAAACCTAACCTTCATCTCTTCCTTGAAGACATTGTGTGTAGCAGCTACCCAACCCATGGTGTACCTACCTCTTCTTACCACGCGCACCGCTCCCCAGGGCACCGCCTGGTCTATGGGCAACTAGTGCCAACAGGACACCCTTGCACGATCTTTAACGCAGACATCCGGTGACTGATGTCACAGCATATGCCAAAGCCCAAAGAGACTTCATCAAACAAAAATCATTCTAGATGCCAATAGTTACTGATTATTAATGATGCAGGATTGGTTACAGAGATCAGATTTTCTTCTCTATCTAGAGTGGCAGTTCCCAACCTTGTGACTTCTGTGGACCCCCACTTTATCATTACTGGAACCCAGGGACGCCCACCGAGTCATTAATGGAACCCCAAAACAATACACAAAAAATACAGAAACATGCATTCCATCAAACACGTACAGAAATGATGACTTTTTTTAAATTTGCAAACAAATAAAATAAAAATAAACCTTTTAAATGTAATATTCAATTGAAGCCACATATTATCCATACCATATTTTGTTTGACGTACCTGCACGGCTCCCACAAATCAGTCTGAGGACACTAATTTAATTTTTAGCATCCAATTACAAATGCCTTGACATTTACAGTACGTTTTAAAATGTTCAACTGTACATTTAGCCACATTATGTATGTACACTTTATTTATCTGTTAATATTAATGAATGTTCCAAGCAGTCACGGACCCCCCCCCCCCCCCGAGGAGCCTTCTCAGACTGTCAGTGGTCCCAGGACCACAGTCTGGGAACCACAGGTCTAGAGAGCCCCTTTAAAAAAAATAAAAGATATGGCATATTCGGGGTCATCTGCCCGTCTGGCAGCCATTCACCCTAGATCTGTCCAATTACCATTTGTACCCCAGACCAAACACCGCTTTTCATCCACCGACCCCATAAGAAGTGGTCAGCTGTGCAAGAACCCTTCTTGTCCAACAGATGCTGGCGCTCGCCGTCGCCACAGCACCTCTTGTGTTTTCCTTTGGTGTGTGCTCCACTCTTGTGTGAGGTAACGGAGGAGATGCACTTGTGTCCCCTTTTCTTATTTCTTAACACCTTAACTACATTGGAACACTACAAAGGTGCAATTTTTTTTGCATAATTGTAGATTGGCCACATTTGCCACATAATCCATCATCTGCTGCATAATCTATAGATTTGAACAAAAATGTCACTTCTAACTCAAACGATTTAAAAGTTACTAAAAATGTAGCAACGGGTGTTGCCGAGCAGTGGAAGGCTCTTTGCAGATTGACTAGTCACCTTCCTACAATATCTGGCTAATAAACTGGTACTAATGAGGTACAACTAACGCCTAATGTTAAGTGTAAAACTGATAAAATAATGAAGTTTTACGGTCACAAAATACGCTGCATAATCTGCCCTTACTTGCTGCATAATTTGACCCTCTCCTGCTACATAATTCCAATGGCCCTGTTAATAATAAACATTAAAAACTCTTCTTTGTCTTACAATATTTAATGAGTTTAGAAACCTTCTGAGAAATTCCAAAATGTCTGGGTTGGTGTACGGTGGTCTTGTTGGGCACCATCAAATGCAAACTGACAAATATAAACAAGCATTGGCAAAGCCAACAGGACTTGCTTATGTGAGATTTATTGGCTTTGCTAATGTTTTAGCTAAGTTGCAAATAACTGAAAGTAATGTAAAAAAAGCACTGCTGTATAATTTTGCTAAAAAAACATTGACAAAGTCAGTTGTTCTCGCGTAGGTGAAATCCACTGGCTTTGCCAATGCTTGGTTTGGAATGCCATATGGTAAGTTTTAAGTATTTATATAGTGTTTAAAACGACTGAAGTGTTAATGTTATAGAATAGAGAATGCTTTTGCCAAGGTTTTTCTGTATCCAGATATAGACGCATTTTAGGGCCACACAAAAACTGAAAATGTGCCATATAAATGTGCTGAAAGTCACATAAATTGTAGGTAGACAGAAAAGTCCAATAGGTTACAGCTTTTATTACAGTGATGCTTTAGGCTATGTGTTACTTTGGGTTCAATGGTTACAAAAGAATTTTTTTAAAAGCTCTGCACCTGCTGCACCATCCAAATCATGACCCCAGTGCCTGCAAGGGAACATGAGGAAATAAAAAAATGCACGGTTGCAGATGGAATAGATAGTTTGTAGGTAAAGATAAAAAATTGTCATAAAAAGTGCCTTTAAACTTATCCACCGTTCCAAAATGAGTTGCCACAGATGTCATAAATAAAGCATACGCTTTGCACATCAAAGTGAAAACCAATTATTATTAATTTGTGTTACAATCAGGCGCGGGTCACGTCCCCCACCTTTTGCTGCGCACGCCGGGACATCTTGTTTGGGGTCAAGGGCAACAAGTTTTTATGTTTACTTTGTCCTTGGGACAAGTAGGCCCAACCCCCTGCAGCACAAACCCTTTGGCTGCCTGTTTACAGAGAGTGGAACTCTCTGCAGTGGAGGTAATGTGTTTCCAAAAAATAATGCTGTCCGAACTTGTATTTATGGTTCATTATTTGAAAGCCTTCATTATTAGGGTGAGTGCTGTAAATATATGTTTTAAGGTCACACTTCACTACTGACGTTGGTTCCAGTACAAAAAAAACAAAACCGTGTATACACATGTTTGAAAAGTTTAGGCTATGAGGCTAAGTATAATGCTCCCAGAATGCTCTCTGATTAGATGCAAATGAAGTGTCATTTAGTAAAATGTGTTGATGCATGCTAGTATTTCCCAAAAATATTTCTAATGGAAAATCAGTGTAACCATTTTCAACACGAATATGGGAAGCATGAAAATAAACAAACACTGACAAAGCCAACTGGTCTGACATATTTTTATAAGTTTTTTAGTTTCATCAATGCGTGTCTTGTTTTGACATGGCTTTTGTAACACTTTATTGTTGTGGGAGCTACCAGGCCCTCAACATTGTAACAAACACTGGCAAACCCCTCCCTCCCCCAAAGTTTTTGAACTCTAAAAGCACACGTTGCCACCAGTGGCTTAACAAAGGCCCTGCAGCCGCCCTCCAGGGGGCCCCTTCAGCACAGCACCTGCCCTGAGTGAGTCTGGAGAGGGGGCTCCTCCATGTTCTTTGCAAAGGGGCACCCTTCAGTTTCGTTACGTCACTGATTGCCACTGTAGTTCCTGACACTGAACAAAACTACTTTGTGTGCCAATATGCTCCTTGTGGAAGAGCAGAATGCGATCACTCACAGTAAAGCCAGCCGAAAGAGAGAGAAAAGAAGTTTAATAAAAACAAAATGTCTTTGTTAACACCAGACCTAATTAGGGACCAAGACCCATATGTAGGTAGCTTTTTGCACGTCGCAAACAGCGACTTTTGCTGTTTGCGACGTGCAAAAAGCACACTGCGATGCACAAACCCAGTTTTGCGATTCAGTAACCTTGTTACCGAATCGCAAAACGGGTTTGCCACTCGCAATTAGGAAGGGGTGTTCCCTTCCTAATTGCGACTCGCAGTGCAATGTAGGATTGTTTTGTGACCGCGAACGCGGGCACAAACCAATCGCAGTTTGCACCCATTTCAAATGGGTGCTAACACTTTCGCAAAAGGGAAGGGTTCCCCATGGGACCCCTTCCCCACTGTGAATGTCACTGTAAGCATTTTTTCAGAGCAAGCAGTGGTCCTGCAGACCACTGCCTGCTCTGAAAAAATGAAACGAAAACGTTGTATTTTTCGTTTTTGTAATGCATCTCGTTTTCCTTTAAGGAAGCAGTCACAGACATGGTGGTCTGCTGTCTCCAGCAGGCCACCATCCCTGTGAGGGCCGCTATTCGCAAGGGGGTCGCAAATTGCGACCCACCTCATGATTATTCACTAGGTGAGCATTTGCGAAGCCCTTGCGAATCACAGATGGTGTCAGGGACATCATCCTACATTCGGATTTGCGACTCGCAATTTGCGGGTCGCAAATCTGAACCTACCTACATGTGGCCCCAAATTCTTAAAGAAAGTCACAAAAGTGCAACCATGGTATATGTCGTACCCCTATAAAATATTTGTGAACTGTATTTTAGCATGGGTTAATACGCATGTGTAGATTTGCTCATGTGAAAATCTATTGAGCATTTGCAAGTTCATTTTCCCTCCGGCCACTTTCTTCCCAACCATGGAAGAAGTTCTAATTCTGCCATTGTCAGGAGTAAATGCCCAACCTTTCTTATTATGGGAAAATATTAGAGAGAAGCTGGTGAAAATCTTTACGACATGCAGGTTAGTAGGTTTGCAGACTCAAAGGCATTCCAGCCCTGGAACTATTGCTTACTGCTTCCTCCAGCCCCAGTATGCAGATCTGCAGAAAGGTGGCAAAATAAGGAAATTACTACAGTAGGGATTGAAACTTCAAGTATTCAAGCCCTACTATGGTAGTAGCCCTGGCATAATCAGAGAGGCTATTATCAGAGCTCTTACATAATGAGATTGCTGCCATAATTTGTCGCCACACTACATGGCACCAAAGGGACAAGTAGATCTTTTTACAGGACAAGTAGATTTGAGAAGCAACCTGTCCCCTGGACAAGTAGATATTTTAATAAATTCCACACCCCTGCTGCCTGAGCTGAACTTTGCTGGGCTGAGGAGGTCACAGCTCCTATGGGCGTGACCTCCTCAGTTCAGCAAAGGAGCCTCGAGGCCCTCCCCTGGGTGACGAGGAAAGCATCACCCATTGACTTCGACCTGAGCGCTTCAGGTTTAAGCCCTGAAGCGCCCAGAGAGAGAGTCAATCAGTGACACTTTGTCACAGAGTGGGGTGGGGTCAGCAGTCTCACTGACCCCATCCCACTCTGACGAGGCTGGAACTGCTGTCTTCCCTCATTGACTGACCTTAGGCAGCAGTCCCAACCCTCCTGGAACCTGAAGGCAAGTGTGTGTGTGTGTGTGATGTTTTAAAACGAATGTGTGGTGCGTGCATGCATGTTTGAATGTCATGAGTGTTGTTAATGGATGTGCGTGTGTGTGAAAGAATGAGTGTGTGTGATGTTTTAAAATTAATGTTTGGTGCGTGCATTTTTTAATAATAGGAGTGTTAATGGATGTGCGTGCGTGTGAAAGAATGAGTGTGTGAACTTTTAAATTGAATGTTTGGTGCGTGCATGCAGGTTTGAATGTTATAAGTGTTGTTAATGGATGTGCGTGCGTGTGTGTCTGTGTGTGAAAGAGTGTGTGTGTGTGTGTGTGTGCGTGCATGCGCGTGTGTGCGTGCGTGTGTGCACCCGTGTCTGTATGTGAAAGAAGGAGTCTGTGTGTGTGTGTGTGTGTGTGTGTGTGTGCGTGTCTGTGTGTGAAAGAATGAGTCTGTGTGTGTGTGTGTGCGTGCGTGTGTGCGTGTGTGTGTGTGCGTGTGCGTGTGTGTGTGTGTGCGCTTCCCGCCCGCCCCCTCCCTCCTAAAGCTCCGGACCACCACTGGTTACAATGTGTCTGGCTCTTTCCTGTGAAAAGGTCCTGTCCTGTGCTTGACAGTGAACGGCAATAAACTCTGTAAATTGCCCAAAGTCACCATATGTTAGGCTGAAGCTGAGACTGAAATGCGGTTTTGTACTTTGTACCTAAAAGGCAGTTTCACAAATCAAATGAATGGGTAAATGTTTTGTGCAGATGAAGAACAAGATAACTTCTGAGATGGCTATTTGTAAAATAAAACAATAATGGAGGGCACAAGCAGGCCCCATGGATAAAGCTGCATTCCTCTTTCCTATAAAGGCTGTTACTTTGAAGTATGCAGAAAGCAAAACAGACACCAGGATCCCTCCAACACACAGCTTGACATTTGACCTCAGTGTTTGAATGCTCAGCAAACCTGACAATTAAGAACACGATTTAAGGGCCTGTTGACAGAAAAAGAGTTTGCAGAAGTATTCAGTGAACACACCTTTCTCTTTGGGTGGGAGGAATGTCAACAGCCTAAAGCAACTAAAGCAGGCAAATGGAAAGCAACAAAACATGAGTTACACACCACAAAGCCAATATCAAGCGATGGGCAGAATGCATCCCCAGGTTCCCAAAATGTCTTTCGCATTCCACACAGCTGTGATGTATGGTAGGCTGCGACCTAAAAAATCTGTAGTTCTAAAATGTTGTTGATTCCCAGTGTGCAATATACCTTGGTGAGAAAGTGTTTTAATGATGCTCCCTCACTACACAGACACTACTCCTTCAAGTCTTAGTAAGACAGAAAGTCAGCACTTGTTAGCATAGCAGCGACATTCAAGCCTGACACACTGAGCTGGTGTAGTGATATGTAGAGGGAGCAAGCTACAACCATAAATTCAATTCTGTACAACTCCTGTTGGCTTCTGGGCTACCAATGAGGTTTGGGGTGAGCCAGGAGGTATAGAGGAGGGAAGGGTCTAGAAAGGGTTATTTTGGAGATCATAGTGTGATGAAAGATGTAAAACGTCTGTGCTGTATTAGCTCCGAGTGAACCTGCCCACAGCTGGGCTCTGCACTTCAGTTTCAGTGACAAAGACATAGCTCTGTTGCATGGTGCCGACCTTTTGTTTTGCTAATAGCTGTAATTGCCTTTAATAAAAAGTTTTGAGCCTCAAATAAAATCAGCCTCTGTGTTAAGTTAGGGGGAGCTGGTGGTATCAATATTAAAATAGCTTACCCAGCTCCCTTAATTTTGTATTTTATTTATAGCAAGGCTACTTTTGTCAAATTGATTTAACACGTAATAAGCGTAGGTATTTAAGAAATTGCACTAATTTAGCACTGTAAAGCATTGAACACACAATTAAGATTTGATCTAAAATGGGAGACAGAAAGATATAACCAAGTGGTGGTTGAATTGCACAACGTGAATCCATGAAACCTTGCATCAATCCCGGCTTCCACTTCATGACACTGTGTGATCCTACGCAATCGTTTTCACAGTGTATCCTTTCCATTCACCATCCCACGAGAGTACCTTGAAATACTTCAGTTCAAAAAGTGTGCATTGTACAAAAAGTTTTCTTGTACATAGTTTGATAAACTATAATCCGGACCACTGGAATTATAAAATACAGCATCTGCAGCATTTGTCGCATGTTATGGTTTTGCCACATTTGCCACATAGTTCATCATCTGCTGCATAAGTTGTAGATTTTTTTTTTTTTTTAATCAAAAAAAAATGTTCTAGCTCAAACGGATAAAAAGTTATTAAAAAAGCACAAGAACACATGCTGCCACGCAGTGGGGGAAAGCCGTTCACAAAGGTTGACTGGGTATCTTTCAGTAGCTTATTGCTGTATTTTGATGTTAAAGTGGTACTAATGAGGAGAAACCTTTGCTAAGGCAGTGTTAACGTGAGTACAAATGACAAACTATTGAATACTATCAAAATATGTGCCACATTATGCAGCATAATGTTATCTTTTTTGTTGCATAATTTAGTCAACCGTGCCGCATAATTTGGTCCTTTCTTGCTGCATAATTCCAGTGGTTCTGAGCATAATGTCACTTCATCTATAGTAACATCCTAGGGCAAAATTAAAGGGTAGAAGACAACTGGCGTGCCTCTAGGCTCTCTCAGAGCATCTGGTGGGACATGAATGTTTGGAAGTTTGTGTTTAGAATCTTTCACTTCTGATAAGTACCACTGGATGCAGTGATATACTGGGATGAAATGTGGCTCATTATAAAGAAATTTGTACAATTTAAAGAACAAATATGTAGGTTGCTCAACTCGCGATGAGGTTCTTAGCACCAAGCCAGATTATTGGTTCAGCTCTCCCGGTTAATTTGCTGGTTCACCCACCTGTGCCTTGAAACTAGTTGGCGCTACAAGGTCTCGCCAATGGCAGATAGTTGAATATAGAAATACCAATAACTGAATGTAACATTTAATTACTTATACTCTATGCACCACCCACAGTGTGGATGAATAATAAAATACAGGAAGCAGGACACAACTGGAATGTGGTTTCTTGGCCAAAGTCCAGTCAGGTCAATAAAGCCCAGCGCTGCTTTATAGAGCTTTCGATCACAACACGCAGATGGCATCGTCAGCATCTGGTTTCATGTACCTGCCGGGCTGCAGGTCCCTGGCTCAAGAGCAACAGCACACCTGGCAACTGGGAAGAAATATAAAAGGTGCCAATCACCAGTCTGGCAATGCTAGACTCAAGCCTCACTGTGGCCCATTGTCCAAGACACTCACGGGCACCACTGCGGCCCATCGTTGAAGCCACCCGCGCGACTCTCTGTGGCCCATCGGGCAAGCCACCCGCGCGACTCCCTGCAGACCTGCCAACTCACACGGTGCCACTGTGTGTCACACAATATCTGCTCCCTTCACACGGTCACTCGGTGAGGACCCAGTATCAAGCGTGGTTGGATGACGCGCTGGGAACTACTACACAGCTTTGTTTTGAAGGCTCTGGGTTGCCAATGTCCGTTAAGATGTGTGAAAACTCCCAGGACATCTGCGGCAACAAGTTTTTGTTTTTTTGGAAGGAGCTTGGTTGGGGGGCGCAGAGTGCCTCTTAGGTAGCTCTTGGTACAAGGTCCCACCCTCTTAGGCCACGCCCCTTTCTCACAAGGTTAATCTCTTGGTTTGGCCTAAGTCCACTGTAGATCACGAAGACCTGGATCCATGCCAGATTTTCCAGATATCTACGTAAGATCCAGTTACATACAATTCAACCAAATGGAGCATAAAACACGTAATCTGCCGTTATCCAGAAAACCTGGCATGGATCTCACCACAATGAAGTTACAAAGGGCACCACTGGCTTAAACGAAGCCTGCACTTTATGGCCAGAATGTGGTTCTTAAAGTACCCCTGTCCGAGGGGCTAAGGATCAACTGCAAGGAAGCAAGCGTTCAGCTGTCTTTAGAGGGGGCGGGGGAAGTTGGCCTAGGGCGAGAGCTCTGGTCTTGGGCATAGAAATGCATGAAATCAAGCTGCCTGGAAGAGGTTAGGAGGCAAAACATCAACATATTGTAGTAATGCAGTTTTTTTTTCTTCCACAGATACAAAAGTTGCATGTGTAAATTGAAATATTACCCCATAACGCACCTTGAGCCAACCCGCTACAGCAGTGGTTCTCAACCTGTGGTCCAAAGACCCTTGGCGGTCCACAAAGGTTAAGAACCACTGTGCTACGGGAATTAGGGGCACATCTACGTATGTTAGAAATTTTGAGTTCCTAATTGTGATTCCATGCCAATCGCTATTAGGAAAGCACAATTTCAAATGTACGAAATTCTATCGAGTTTCATTTGCATTTCCCTAGACCTACCTCATTATTATTCATGAGGTAGGGCTCGCTTTGCGACCCATTGGGATTCACAGAAATCACAGGGATGGTGGCTTGCTGGGTTCAATCGACCACCATGTCTGTGATTGCTTTTCAATAAAGCAATCTTTTTTTTTTGTCTTCTAGTGAGGGATGGGTTTAAAAAAAGAAAATGAAAAAAAAAAAAATAAGAGTAGGTAGTGGTGCGTGGGACCACTGCCTGCTCTTAAAAATGCTTTTACAGACATTCACAAAGGGGAAAGGGTCCCTTGGAGACCCCCCTCCCCAATTGCGAAAGTATTACCACCAATTTGAAATTGGTGGTAACCTGCAAATGTTTTGCGACTGCATTTTGGTCACAAAACATTCAAACATACCACTGCGATTCGGTACTAGGAAGGGACGCCCTAAACATGCTCCTTCCTAATACCGAATCGCAAGAGCCAAATTGCAATTTCGCATTGGTACATGGCAAAAACCTTTTTAGCGGTCGCAAACAGCCCAATTCTGCGACTCAAACAGTTTGCAACTGCTAAAAAGCTTTGTAAATCTATCCCTTAAACCAGTGTCTTGAGAACGCAGTAAGTTTAAATATTAAATACTCCACAGATGGGAACGCAACATGTATAGAGGAAGAAGACAGACAAACGTAATATCCATCCTTGGGGCTCACAGCAGGAGCATGGACCGCCGTCCATCACTCAAGCAAGCGCTCTCCGTGGCCACATGCAATCTGCACTGGTCTCTTAGGAAAACCAGTTAAATTAATGCAATGTCAGTCTCTACCAGGGACTCATCAGTCACCCCCTTTGGCTCATTGTTCTCTAACTGAAAGCACAGGGATTGTAATATGCTGGTGCATTCAAGTAACTCTGTAGTGCATTCAAGTAACTCTGTAGTGCATTCAAGTAACTCTGCAGTGCATTACAAGTGATATCCTGTAAACAATCACTTAAGGATTTTGCATCTATAATTAGGGCTGAATTTTTATGATGTCGGCATATGGTAGAATCAAGAGTACAAGAAAAATGAACATTTTATTCTCTGCTCTAAGATTTGTTTGCAGTTACTACGGCCCAACATATAATTTATATGCCACGCCACCACGGGAGGCTCATCCAGCACCCCCCCTTCATGTCTAAGAGCCAGGAGATTAAAAATAAAACAATAGCTTACTATAGTTTTATTTTTCATCTGTTGGCTCAGCCAGCCATGCAGGGAGGGGCAGGGCCACCGGAGGTGGGACGGGGGGAGAAGGACTGAGTGCACCTAAGTGTGCATGTGTGTTCGGCCGCCATCTCAGGCCGGCCAAACACACACGCGCACCTCGGTTTCTGCAGCCCGGCGGTGTTGAACAGCCAGGCGAGAGACACAGCACAGACCCCACGGCTGTGTCTGAGCGGCAGTCCCAGCCACTCAGACCAATCCTGGCACTGCTTTCAAGCTAGGTTTAGCATAAAAGCAGCTCCAGGATCGCTGGGGAGCCTGTGCCGGTGTCCCAGTGAATGCCGGGACACGACAAGAAGAGGAGCGACAGGTGAGGCAGCAGGAGTCAGTGGTGGCAGAAAAGGCGGGGAAGGTAAGTGTTATTTTTGTTTGTTTTTTAATGATGTTGTTTCCCTGTCCCTCTCCACCCCCTCCCCCTCCCCCATTGACAATTGCAGCGGCCACCGCTGAATGCCACATTCAACAGAATATTAACTATTTTATTTAGCTGAAGATAGATGAATTTAGCACATCAGTTGAGTCTATAAGCGACCACTAGCAACGAATGACGATTGAGAACTTCTGTTAAACCGGAAGCAAAGAAGTAGGGAACCGTATTGGTCACCAGATCAATTTCACATAACAGAGCAGAGAATCTCTGGTGTTGGTGGGCCCCGGCAGCTATACCCAACAGCTTCTATGTGAGTTTTATAGACAGAGGAGAGATTACGATGCTGTAATCTAATCAAGTCCAACTTTGTTAGGGACCAAGCATGTTTTAGATCTCAAACCTGATCAAAGTACTCAAACTTCTTCTCTGGTGGAAGCTGCCAGACTAAAGATTCCCCCCTGGAGCCAGTGTGTTGCTTAGCACTTAAGAATATCTCAGAAACCCCAGTTTGAAGGGTCCCTGACAGGAGGAAAAGCCATACAGCATAAAAAAACCTCCAGGGAATCAGGATATCTAAATATGCAGCATTATTGAGGAACCTGCCACTCTCAAAACCTGGACTGGAGTATATGAGGACCAGACTCGGCAGGATTCCAGGGGATGGAGCAGGAAAACATAGGAAACCTGAAGCAAGTAACCAGGAGGGAAAAACCCACAGTTACTGGGGCATTTGCAACACACAGTACCTTCCATAGGGTGACACCGGAAAAAGTTGATAGAGGAAGCAGAAAGTGATGTACAGGAAATAGTGTCGCCATGATAGATTGGGAAGAGACAATATCACAGACCAGGCCTCGAAAATCATAAGAATGTCACTAGACCTGCAGTTCGAGTAACTTGAATAATCTACTCGACATAACTGTAATGTACTTGACCCGTAAACAGGTCTCAAATTGTGTGATCCTACGCAAATATTTTAGTTTACAGAGTCACCTTTTTCTTCTTTCTCACCTACGAGTGCACCGTCAAATATGTGAGCTCAGCATCTCGGATTACAAAAACCTGTTGTTTCATTAAATAGACCAGAGGTTCCCAACCTGTGGTCCGGGGACCCCTGGGGGTCCGCGAAGCCTTCTCAGGGGGTCCGCGAGAGCCTAGAAAATTAAATAATATTAACAAATATTGACAAATTAGGTCTCCAGCTTCCAGTAATGACTCAGGTGGGGGTCCCCGGATTCCCATGATGATTCAGTGGGGGTCCCTGGGTTCCATTAATTTTAAAGTGGGGGTCCACAGAAGTCAAAAGGTTGGGAACCACTGAAATAGACTAAACATTTGCTCCAGCTAAATAAGAATCTAGTCCACATCTAGGGGACACTGGATCTAAGTCTTGCCACTTAGTTTACTAGTAGCTTTGCCATCAGGGCAGGAGTGTTTCTCAGTTTATGTTTAAACACTCACTTTTAATAAACGTATTACTAAAGCATGATGTGTTGGTGCACTGTCATTTACAGACAGGAAATTTCCAAGAAATGTCCAAAAAACCTCCCACTAACTTGCAGCTTTACTGATAAAAATATATAGTGTATTAACAATAATCTGTGAAAATTGGGTTTTAGAAAACATATTTATCCTTTGCACATCAAGTAAAGTTCTCTGATTTGTTTTCACGCTATTAAAATATTTTATTTCCTCACACAGAAGTACAAAAAACGGGCTTTCACAGCTGCTAAAATATATTTTGAAATGTTTGTACATTTGACTTAGTTATTTAAATGTGCTTAGGTCCAACAGTTTACATTACAAAATCCTGGATCTCTGCAGAAGAAAATTAATTGTAAGAAGACCAAGTGACTTTTGACCTCTGTTGCTGAACACAGAGCAAATGTGACAAGATAAGAACTAGATTTAAAGGTCTTTATTGCTCTTTTGACTGAACAGAACACCTGCTCTTTGTCAACTGCCAGAAGGGGTGAGCAAGGCCTAGAAATAGCTCAACCCGATAAAATATGAATGGGCCAGTAGGTGTTTGGAGCCTGTAGACTGTAAAAGTCACCATGATGGTTTGGGATGAACCAAATATGTTTTTACAGACATGGGCTGAGGAGGAAATCCAGTGTAAGTATTTGAAGCTGGGTTAGAAGAAAGGAAACATCAAATGTAGTGGTTCCCAACCTGTAGTCCGGGGACTCCTGAGGGTCCGCGAAGCCTACTCAGGGGGTCCACGACTGCTTAGAAAATTATATAATATTAACAGATTAGGTCCCCAGCTTTCAGTAATGACTCATTGGGGGGTCCCCGGATTCCACTAAGGATTCAGTGGGGGGGTCCCCAGGTTCCAGTAAGGATAAAGTGGGAGTCCACAGAAGTCAAAAGGTTGGGAACGACTGATCTAATGTGTTTATTACGCGTAGAGGTGGAAGACTGTACAAGTGTGTCAAAGAGGCTGCTGGGTGGGACAGTCATAGGAATCTGTCCCCCGCACAATGGTGAGCTGGATCAATCTCCAGCTTTCCCTGCTCTGCAAAATACTCACATTACTACAAACTATCAGGTAGAAATCACCAAGTGATCTTGTCAACTCCCATCTGGATTGCCATAATATCCTTTATAATGGTCTCCCCAAAACGTTCGCTGCAGGACCAAGCAACCAGGTACCATAATGCGCAGGACCAAGTGAGAACAAACATGTCGTGTAATAGGTTACATTTTTTGTGCAATATTGAGAAAAAGATTAGAAAGTGATCCAAACATATTTATTTAGGCACTTGTGGAATGTTCACTGATAAGGTAAGTGTGAATATTGCAGCAGAAAAAATATAGTGTACCCTAAAAAACATGGTAACAGATTGTAATTATGAAGACAATTCAGTTTCTTGAAAGTTCCTCAATCCAGCCAAACCCACACAGCATATTCAAGCACTGTTACTATTCTACTGCCACAACTCACACGTTTGTGGCTGGTGCATGGGGTACACAATGCATATTCTAGCACTGTTACTATTCTACTGCCACCCCTTGCATGTTTGTGGCTGGTGCATGGGGTACACACTGCGTATTCTAGCACTGTTACTATTCTACTGCCACCCCACGCACGTTTGTGGCTGGTGCATGGGATACACAATGCGTATTCTAGCACGGTTACTATTCTACTACCACCTCTTGCACGTTTGTGGCTGGTGCATGGGGTACACAATGCGTATTCTAGCACTGTTACTACTCTACTGCCATCCCTTGCACGTGTGTGGCTGGTGCATGGGGTACACAATGCATATTCTAGCACTGTTACTATTCTACTGCCCCCGCTTGCATGTTTGTGGCTGGTGCATGGGGTACACACTGCGTATTCTAGCACTGTTACTATTCTACTGCCACCCCTCGCACGTTTGTGGCTGGTGCATGGGATACACAATGCGTATTCTAGCACGGTTACTATTCTACTGCCACCTCTTGCACGTTTGTGGCTGGTGCATGGGGTACACAATGCGTATTCTAGCACTGTTACTACTCTACTGCCATCCCTTGCACGTGTGTGGCTGGTGCATGGGGTACACACCGCGTATTCTAGCACTGTTACTATTCTACTGCCACCCCTCGCACGTTTGTGGCTGGTGCATGGGGTACACACCGCATATTCTAGCACTGTTACTATTCTACTGCCACCCCTCGCACGTTTGTGGCTGGTGCATGGGGTACACAATGCATATTCTAGCACTGTTACTATTCTACTACCACCCCTTGCACCTTTGTGGCTGGTGCATGGGGTACATAATGCATATTCTATCACTGTTACTATTCTACTGCCACCTCTTGCACGTTTGTGGCTGGTGCATGGGGTACACACCGCGCATTCTAGCACGGTTACTACTCTACTGCCATCCCTTGCACGTGTGTGGCTGGTGCATGGGGTACACAATGCGTATTCTAGCACTTTTACTAGTGTACTGCCACCCCTTTCACGTTTGTGGCTGGTGCATGGGATACACAATGCGTATTTTAGCACGGTTACTACTCTACTGCCATCCCTTGCATGTTTGTGGCTGGTGCATGGGATACACAATGCGTATTCTAGCACGGTTACTACTCTACTGCCATCCCTTGCACGTTTGTGGCTGGTGCATGGGATACACAATGCGTATTCTAGCACTGTTACTACTCTACTGCCATCTCTTGCACGTGTGTGGCTGGTGCATGGGGTACACACCGCGTATTCTAGCACTGTTACTAGTGTACTGTCACCCATTTCATGTTTGTGGGTACACACCGCATATTCTAGCACTGTTGCTAGCGTACTGCCACCCCTTGCACGTGCAATTATCCATGTATCAGGGTTGATGGTAAATGCGGTAAAAAACTGCCCCAAGGAGGGACCAACCTGAAGCATCTACCAATGATGACAAAGGATTTGTGAAAGGCAAGCACATGAACGAGTGAAAGTGATGGGCGTGCAGTGGGTGTGGTTAAAAGCCCACAGATTGATTGTGCGCTCGACCTAAATAGACTTATTTACTACTCAATCACTGAACAGCCAGAAAATTAGCTAATATGTCTTATTCTCTTTTTTCTCAAGGAACTGGCAGGGGAAAGGGCTAATGTTTTATTCTGTTCTATCAGCAACAGAGAAACATAACCAATGTCTCATTCTCATCTCCATCAGCAAACTGAAAGACAGATGTAACGAAGAAGGTTTATTCTATTCTCCCTTAGCGCACGGAAAGCCCGATGGATGTAATATCGCGGCGCTTGCTCTATTTTTTTTTTTTCAGTTTTATATAGCGCAACCTCAATCCAAAGGTATTGGCGAGCGCTACATGAGCACCAGTTACATCACACAAGGACACATTCATTATTATTATTTTTTTCTTTAGCAATGGGGAGATTAGGGGGCTGATTTGGAGTTTGGCGGACAGGTTACTCCATCACAAATTTGACCGCCGCATCACAATTCCCGTAGGATATAACGGGACCGCAATACGTGGGATGGGACAGCCGTCACGTTTCGTAAAACGGCAGACGGGATATCCGTCACGTTTGTGACAGAGTAACCCCTCCGCCAAAGTCTTAATCAGGCCCGTAGTGATTTGCCCAGAATCACGGAACGTTGAGCCGAAGTCGAGACTCGAACCCGGCTCCCCGGGTCCAAATTCGGCAGCTCTGGACGGAACGCCACATCCTCTCCCATCAGTCCTCCGTATATTAGTGCATAGAAAGAGAAGAGAGACTACTTCCTTATTCAGTTAGCTACTAAGACACGAGGAAGAGCGACCATTTCCTAATGTGTTTTCTATGAGCAGTAGCATAGCAAGCATGCCATGAGCCCTGGTGCAAGCAAGGAAAACGCCCCCTTTACCTGCTGTAAGGGTCATAAACTACAGCACTGTCGGGTGTAATAGGTCCCAACGCCACTGCACCTGCTGGTTGCGACGCCCCTGTCAGAAAGTGCATTGATGAGTTCATGTATTCGGTTCTTCCTCTCAATATGGAAAGGGGGAGGATGATAATGTTATCCTAACATTTTACAGCAGCAGAAATGGACCTTGTTCAGCTCCCCATCAACAAAGGAGGAGGGAATAAATGGGGAAAATGTCATTCTTTTCTTTCAGTGCCTAGAAAGACAGACGTACAAACTATCAAAACTGCTTAAAGTGGGCTAGAAAAGATGGCATTTTCTAAGAGGGGTGTGCCCAATGAAGCGTAACTAGGAATCCTTTAGAAGAGGCGTGGCCTATGTAATTGAGGGTGTGACTTAAAAAACATAATTAAAGTCCTATGCTTCAGAAAGTCTGCTACCTGACCAGTATTTCGGTGCCTCTCTGTTAAGTTTCCGTTGTTACATCATATGTATCGCACAATAACTAACATGCGCCTAAAACAAGCCAGGCCTATTGGCATGGTGGAGGGTACCAGACACAGAAGTAACAACAATGGTTTTGTTAGAAACACTTAGAATAAAAAAATATATATTTTCTGAAAGTATAAAAGCGGGAGTGAAACATTACTACGGTCAGTGGAACTGGTGTTGACAATCACACTCACTTCCATTCTCACCACTTTCCTCTGCAGCGTCTCACTCTTACTCACTTATGCCCTCTTCTCCGACACATCGTTTTGACATCCTCCCTCTGCACATCTCACATCATTCCTGCACTCCATCGGTGCCTTCTCACTTTTTAGGGGCGAGCGCAAATTGCTCTGTTCCGTGTTGTAATCTCTCTGCGGGCTTTTAACCACGCCCATGTCACGTCAGTCTCTTTCCTTGGTTCGTGGGCTTGCCTTTTAAAATCTGCTTGCTTTCATTAGTGGAAGGCACGCATACGTCATGCCTTTTCCAGTGTTTAGCCCTCCTCGAGCGCAGCGACCAAGTACTGAAACCATACGAGGATCCACGTTTGTGGACTACTTTTTCTCTTTTTTTGCAGCGCGATCTCGCTTGGCAGAAGTCGAGCGCTTTGCATGACATCGACTCTGTTACATAAATTATTGCACTTTTTTTTGCCGGTTACATGGATAATTGCACTTTTGCTGATACATTTCACTACAAGTGAACTTTTATTTCCCTTTGTGTGTCTGCTTTGCCCTGCTGGCGGCCGTCAGCTTGTTTAAGTGAAACTTTTACTTTTCAGTTTATATGGAAAGAAAAGTCCAGTTAGTTATGTGAAACTGCTTTAATTTCATTTTCAATTTATGTGGCAAGAAAAGTCCGGTTAGCAGTTTACAATGCTAATTGCTCGAGCTCAAGCAAACGCGAGGCCCGTTGTTTTGCAAATGCTTGTTTCCTTCTGCATATACTTGTTTGAGTCACTTTTCCTTCACATGCCCCCCCCCGTCCAAACATTATTTTCTTTTCCTTTAGGGCTTTCACTATTTCAGCAGTTATGTAGTAGTGGCAGCCCTAAAGGCTCACATTTTCGCATAAAACTATAATTACAATTGGAACGTATGTGCCCATCACACTGTGGCATCTGCAGAGAGGCCAAGAACTGGATGAGCATGTAGTCTGGACACATTTCTGTCCCACTAACAGGCTCTGTGAGAAACTGGCACCCCCTTCAGGCTCAAAACTCGAACATGCCCGATCAGCAACAACCACCAACAACCCGAACTCACCGAAACATCCAGAGGCAGCTCAGTTCACAATATGCAGTACACAAGTCATATTTTGCATGAAAAAAACTACAGAAACACATCTAGAAAAAGACAGTCCTCTTAGAGAATGCAGATGATGCAAAACATGTGAAGTTCACAAAGGAAGCTGCATTCCTGCCAGGGATTACCCTAAGGGTTTCTGCAGTCACTGTTGAGAAACCCATCAGGAGATGCCTAAAGGGGGACACACAAAGCAATGCATGACAAAGAACCTCTCCATCAGAAAGAAAATACAACAGATACATACAAAGGAACCTACACTTGCGCCCTAAGGTAACTATAACTCGCACCCTCACCATGCACAGTTTTCTCATCAATAATTTTATTGCAAATATTGCAGTGATAATATCAATGATGCCATAGATGGTGTCATCAATTATGTCATTTGGGGAGTAATTAGCTGTGCATGGGGAAGGCGCGTGTTTTAGTTACCGGTGAATGTGAGTTATAGTTACTTGAGTTAACCATAACTATAACTGCTGCATTTCTATGGTTTTGTGTGATTAAATTCAGAACCTAACTATAACATCCCTGTAATTTATTTTAGTGAATTTCTTATAGTTTTTTAGCACGCACACACGTAAATATAACCAGTGCCGTGCACAACCTTTGGCTGTGCACAATCCACAATTCCACTGCGTGGATCCGCTGACTGGATGAAAAAAAAAATTGGGCATTTTTTTGCCAACAAGGGATCCCTAAGGGACATCTCTGTGTGTCCTATGGGGTTATGATACCTGTATCCGGACCCCTTATGTGTTTTTGCGCATTTTTTCTCCCACCCCCTGCCGATGCAACAAACAAAATGGCAGCCGCAACATTTCCATCAGGTTGCCGCTAGACAATCAAGGCCTTGCTTTCATCCCTGGATCCGTGGATCCTCTGCGTCCCCAGATATCTATATTTTTAAAGGTTCAACTCTGTTTTATATGTTTTAAGAGAAAGATATAACATTACAATATTCCTTGCCTACATCCGCTGGCCTGCAGGTCAGTCAGTAAAGACATGTCCGTATGCGTCAGGGTAGGAGGGAGGTGGAAACAGGACCGGAGTAGCAGTGATAACAGAGAAGGTCAATAATGCACCCAACTGTGAGATGTAGGTTTGCTACGATTAGGTGTGCTCCCCACATTCAATGTAGGGAGGCAGAGTCTCTGGGTGAAGTCAGATCTGTATGCATGAGACGAAGTACTCGGAGATATTGTGGGCATGTAAGTTGTCGGAATTCTTGAGATAAGTAACTTACACACGCTCCCCAGGTTCTATCAAATTGAGGGAGTCTGCAGTCAACCACTCAAGTTAATTTGTCCTTACCCAATATGCCCCATAGTTTATAACGCAATCCAGAATCCTCAGTATATTCTCCGTACCCCAGTGCACCAGGATGACCAGGTTGGCTCCACCCAACGCCAAGGTGATGGCTCAGCCCTGCGCCGAACGCAGAGGATAAGTTAGTGCGTTAGGCAGTCCCAGTAGGATGTAGCCAGGGAAGCGTGGCAGGTCTGCGTCGTACATTTGGTTGATGTCACTCAAATCCTTGTGCCAAAAGTCTTGCAATTTGGAACAGTGCCAAAGGATGTGTTTCGGTGTCCCAAGGTGCCCACAGTGTCACCAGCATGTATCCGCTGTGCCTGGTTTCCATTTCGTTAGTCTGGCGGGAGCATTATACCAGAAGTGTACCAGCTTCAAAAAGTGTTCTAAGCTGTGGGCACTATGCACTGTCGTACGAGCTCGCTGTAAAATGTCGGACCACTCCTTAGGCGTAAATGCACGCCTGCATCTTCTGCGCCTAGGACACTGTCTTCCATGTGGGTGTGTTAAGGAACGTGTAGCGACCAGAGAAAAGACCTTTATCCGTGTCTCTGGTTAGTAGCCACTGTTCATATGATGAGAGGGTGACTAGCATGTGGCCGTACACGAGGCTGCATAAGCCAATGATGGATCACATTATATTGTCAGTGAGTACATGAGGGAAGGCCAAGAGTTGTTTGGAGTTGTTTGAATTCCAGGACCCCCACTTGGTCGAAGAAGTCCCCCATCCTTTTGCAGCCAGATGTCTACCAATGTCTAAATGATGTCACGCATTGCTGGTGGAAAGTCAGGGTCGTATCTATATTTTTTAACCGTAAATAATTCCATAAGTACTGAACGGATTTGCACCAAATCAGAAAAGCACAGTCTGTGCATCCAGATCTATCTTCCTGCCAAATTTGGTGAAATTCCGTTCAGCGGTTTGAGCTGTAGAAGTGTGTAAAGACGCTATGGAAAAATGAATGGGGAAATACATGTTTTGAGACCCCAACATTTTTCTCTGCCCCTGCTTGAGGGATCACCCTGAAACTTTCAAGACAGCAGCTGAACTGACAAGTATAAGTTTTGAAAATTTCCATGAAGATTTGTCAAACGGCGCAAAAGTTATTGGCAAAACAAAAAAGTGCTCTGCCCATGGAAGCTAGGTTATAACTATAACTACATACAGGCGGCCACCAATAATTGTTATATATATATATATATATATATATATATATATATATATATATATATATATATATATATATATATATATAGTTCGTTACAATTTACAATGTGGTTGTTGCTTTTCACAAGTGACCGTGCAGCACTATTACCACAAGTTTTTATACCTATGCCAAATAAATACCATGGCAGCCACCACGTCAATAGGCAACCACGCCTGGGTGGGAAACCCCCACACCTGTGCGTGCCAGCCTTTGAAAATGCTTTTAAAAACAAGCCCTTGCCTCCAGCTTTCCCACCAGAAGCCGCCGTGTTCACCATCATTCCTGGAACCCGTGGTCACGAGACAGTTGCACACGCAGCTTCACGCCTGCGAGCCACGCTGCCCACTCACCCTTCCTGGCACTGGCTGGGCACGGTGGCCTTTATCTGAACCTCGCAGCTGGCACTTGCTTTTATACACAGACGACAGCAACTGTGTCCAGACCTAGCCCAGGAGTTCAGCGTGGGCACACAAGTGTGGCGAAACGGGCAAGTGCCCAACGTTCAAGCAAACATCTTTCTAAGCAACATGTTAAAATCTGCTCGGATGGGCCGCGTTTTCCTTCCTCTGACAGTGAAGTCTGCTTTATGCAAATCAGGACTTCCCATGAGTCCTTGCAACAGGCTGGAAGGCAATAATGGAGGAAAGTGAAACCTGTTGTTAAGCATCTTACAATGGCAGGTTGCATTCTTTTGACAATGGCAGGTTGCACTGGTCATGTCACCATCTGAACTCCTGGAAATTGGTTTCAACCACCTGTTTTGTTTCATTACTTTAGTACTTGTTCCTTGATCATTTCCGCTCTCAGCTATAGACTTCCGAATTATAATATCAGAAAAACAGGTGTCGGCTGCTGCTGATATTTTATTAATTCAAAGGTTGCAAATACTAACCTAATTTTATTCTGCTACAGTTGATGTTTCCTCAATTTGAAACATTCTATTTTGTTCTGCTGTTTTCTTGCTTTTGCCTACAGTATTTTTCATTTTTAGGTCGAGCGTGCAAACACCAACATATTGTAATCTTTCTATGGGCTTTTAACCACACCCACTGCATGCACATCAATATCACTCGTTCATGGGCTTGCGTTTCAAATATCCTTTGTCATCATTGCTAAATGCTTTACACGTTTGTCCCTCCTTGGGGCAGTTTTGTTGCGACCTTGGCCATTGCCCCTGTTACATGGATAATTGCGCATCTGCTGATACGTTTCACTGCAAGCGAACTTCTTTTTCCTTTTGTGTCTCTCCTCCGCGCTCTTGATCAGGACGGCCATGACGCTTTGAATCGGCTCATTCATGTCAACTGTTTTACTTTTCATTTTCAATTTATGGAGCAAGAAAAGTCCAGTTTGGTATTTACAACGCTAATAGCTCAAACTCAAGCAAATGCGAGACCAATTGCATGGCAAATGCTGTTCACCTTTCTAGAGTTCCTTGTCAATCTTGAAAGCTCAAAACGCACTGGAAAAAACATCCCCCTCTACCTTCCTCGCCTCCAACAAGTATGATAGACATGGATTTATGTCTAGACTCCAGTCTATTAAGCTTTAGAGCTTCGGGACCCCAGTTAATGAAGAAAATATTTCCTGGAGGTGAGGGAGACAGAGGGTTTGTAGTTGAACTGCACCTGGAAAAATTCAAAAGCCGTACTGTCGGCACTGGAAAACTTTTACAGAATCTTTAAATACGCTTTAGGGAAGATTTCTGCTAGAGCGTAACACATCAAAAAGGCGCCTGTGGTATCAGAGTAGATTAGATCCATTTTCTGTGACCAGTAGTGGTCACTCATGGGACTTAAGATTCAGTTGTGTCTAAGCAACCACATGTGTGGCGTAACAGTCTGATCTGCCGACTTAGGCGCTGGGGAACCAGGTTCAAGTCTCGGCTTACCATCCTATGATTCTGGGCAAATCCCTTAATCTCCCCATGCCTAGAAATCAGTACCTTGAGACCCCCACGGGTGATCTGCCGCACTTTACAAATCCTGGCTTTATTCCAGAACTGGTAACAATGTGAGCCTACAGGTAGGCACTGCCATTACTGCTCAGGCTTGTCCACTACATAGTGTGGTGGAGTGAAGTGAGAGGAAAGAAGTCAGCACTTGCCGGAGAGGGCATCGCTGCCAGGGAGAGGCCGCCATGAATGTTTAACACAGCTGGTACTACTCAGCGGGTCACCGGACAACCAAGCCCAAAAGTGTCTCATGTTTCTGAAGCAATCACAACTGCGTGGCACCCTGTGGAGTTCTAGGTCCTCAGAACTGAGAACAGAAGAATCCATGAGGCAACCCCGGGACGGCTCTAGCAAGGACCAAGACCTCGGCGGTGGAGGTACCAGACAGCGGCGGCTGCCAAGACCAGCACCAAGGTGGCACTAGCCCCTTCCTACACAAAGGCTGCACACAACAGACAACCAGCCAGCAAACTTCAATGACAAAGCCAACAGGTCTCGTTTATACGAGCTCTAATGGTTTTGTCAATGTTTTCTAATCTTGTTGACCTTGTTGTACAGCAGCGTAGCTTCTGGGCAGCATGGCTGAAAGTTAAAAAAATTTTTTAAAAAAAAGCCCCATTGTGCTGCTTTCTTTACTCTCACCCTTTGCTGTACAGCAGCAGTGCTGCTGTCCAATGTGGCACAAAAACACTGACAAAACCAATTAGCTCCACAACATTGGGGTGTGGGGACCAGGGGGATGGGGCAAGCAATGACTGTGACAGGAGGCAGGGGACGGGGCAAGTAAAAGAGCAGGAAGAGGTGGGAGGGGGCAGGAAGGACAGGGGAAAGCAACAACGAATGCGGAAAGGGGTGGAAAGGATTGGGTAGGTGCAAGCAACAACATGGGGTAGGGTTAGGGGAGAGAAAGCCTGCAAACATTCACTCTTTTGAAGTGCTGCAACTAAAAAGAAAAAAAAAAAGCATCTCCGGAAGCATGCAAGCAGTAGGTCAATGGGAGCTGAATAGAAGCAGTGCTTGGTCCATGCTCCATGGAAGGGAAAAACACAGCAAGAAGAAGTAAAGCCGGCATGTGCTGACTCACAAGAAGCAGGGAAGTTATATTGACAATGAAGCCAGCCAATGGTAAGTAGTGGGCAGGCTCAAAGCCCTGTTAACAAAATGTCTCGCAAGTGACAGCACAAGCACTGTTATAGGAAAAAAAAAACCCAAACAATGTGCGGTGATTCTCCTTCCACGAGCTGCCACTCACCAACCCTCCAAGAGACAAATATCAAAGGTCACTTTTTCATCCTGCTTTGGGAACTAAAGTCTTTCAGAGACTGCTCCAGGATTCTGGAGGACTGTGTAACTGGAAAGGCGCGGAGCATCGAAAAACAGCTCCTGAGGGGGTGTGTATGGATCCTTCTCTGATGAAAGGATGGGGTTACTAGGCGAACCCCTTTCCATTAAACACCAGTGTGTATGTGTTATGTGCATCTACCCAGGATACACAGACCTTGAAATCAAATGCAAACTTTTTAGGACCCGTCTCAATTCTGGAGTCCATTTCAAGTAGCTGCTCCTTTGTTTGCAATGTGAATTTGAATTGCCATCAGCTATAAAACAACATTTTTATCGCAAAGAAAAAATGTTTGACTTTTAAAAACATATTGACATATGTAGGGCTCTGTTGCCTGCTGTAGACAAAAAGCAGTTGTAGACTGCAGACCCTGGCATCCAGATAAGTCCCTTGTAACTGGTACTTCTAGTACCAAGGGCCCTGGTGCCAAGGAAGGTCTCTAAGGGCTACAGCAGTTCAACCTGTTCGTGAACATCAACACCAATCAAGGGGTCTTCAACCTTTTCTGTAGCGAGACAAGTCCTCCAGAGCCTCTTGCAAACCTTGGTACTGTACAATAGAGACCACAAGTGTTAACATCACTCTATGGCCGCTCTAAACAGGACTATAGCTAGTGACCACCAGGCATGCCATGCGAGGTTAACCAGAAGAAATAGCCTCCACCGGACTCATGAAGTGACAACCGAGACATCACGCGCCCTCCGGCACAAAGCACATGACCACAGCAAGAAGTCTCCCCACTCACCTTGAACTATCATTCAACAATCAACTTTAAATGTCTTTTTGAATTGCAACCATGTGTCTTCATCAGCACATGAGTTTCTGAAAATACACACCTTTTGCTATCAAATACCACTTTCCATTTGGGCCACAGAAATTCAATTTCCCATAATCAAAAATGTAATTTTATCCACCAAAATAATCAGTTTTCATTTTTTTTGGAAAAACGCAGTCCCCCAACATCAACTTGTCATTTTCAGGGATCACTCACATGTACAAATACCTCGCATGGCCAAATTCTGCTTCAAATGTCCAGGTATTACAGTCGTAGGCCATAGATGCTCACCAGAATACCAAGGATGTATTTAATATGCCACAAGTGCCTATCATTACACCAGGGCCACTGTTGTGCCAAGGCTGGTCACCATAATGGCTGTGATGCCCACCAAATATCAGTAATGGCCATTACTATGTGGGGCTCTGAGCACCATTATATCAGGGATGGCTAAATGTCAGCCGACCATGCCCGTACTATTCAATAGCTAAGACTGCCGAAGAAGTCAAGGATGGCCATTGTTTTGGACGGACACCGATAGGTCACAAGTGGACACTTGCGCTAGGGATGAACCCCTTATGATGAGGGATAGCATATACTTTTGGTGGTCCTTGAGACCAGGCATAGCTTCCAAGGATCAACACTGTCTGTTAGGGAGGGGCACAGTGTCTCACACACACACAGACACACACATTAATGTGCGCACATACATACAAACCCAGATAGAAGCACGAGGCACTTGATTACCTCCGCTTTGGAACCTTGTCTTCCTCTCCACAGCTCTCGGACTGATCAAGCGCCCAAGTAACATCTTCACTATGCTTCCTGCGCTCCCACCCTTCGGTAACTTAGCACCCGCTACTGTAATTCCAATTGTATTTATGTAGCGCTTGCTACCCCTGACGAGGCATCAAAGCGCTTTTCGGCGAGTAGCACGCTACTCCGGAACCCAAAAGGGTAAGTGGTGGATAAGTATAGGGAAATATGAGTACAGTATTACTATAGGGAGGAAGGAGTACAGTGTTACTGTAGGGAGGTATGAGTACAGTATTAGTGTAGGGAGGTATGATTTAATTTGAGTTAATTTGAGCAGAGGACATGCAGTCTGCTAGCTGGGTAGAATAAAATAATGGCGGGACAGAGGAGGGAAGAATCTAGAAGTGTTAACTGGAAGATCATGGTAGTAGGGTGAGGTTTGGGATGCGTAAAGGAGAGATGGAGGAGGGAAGAGTCTGTGGAAAGGGATCAGGGAGATCACAGTAGTAAAATGGGGTTTGGGGTGAGTCAAAAGGAGAGATCCATGAGGGAGAGTTTAGTAGGGTTGTTTGGGAGATCATTATAGTAAACTGAGGTTTGAGGTGAGGCAGGAGGGAAGAGCCTAGGAAGGGTTATTTAGGAGACCACAGTAGTAGAATGAGGTTTGAGATGAGGCAGAGAGTGGACAGAGTAAAGGTTTTGAGAGGGTATTAAATATATAGATACATGATTACACAGTAAGGGAATATATGTGTAAGGGCCATATTATATCAAGATTTAAAGTTGTATTGTATAAACACAGACTTTCAAAAATTGCAGTATTTGAAGGTAATGTATTTATGTACTTTTATAACATTGTTTCCCCTTCCTCAATATTTCGATAGTGACATGCTTTGGATGTATTTGGTGATTTTATCCTGATGAAAAGCGGTCCTGGTCCATGTATGGCTTTGTGGGTGAAAAAGTATCTTGAAGGTGGCTCTTCCGGCGCCCCAGAGCCAATGTAGGGCCCTCAAGGCAGGGAAAAGGTGGGCGTGTGGCTTTACATGTAGGAGTAGTCTGGCAGTCGAGTTCGGAATATGCTGTAGTCTTTTCATAGCAGATACAGATGATCCATGGTAGAGGCCATTGGCGTAATCCAGTTTGGACAGTACAAGAGAGATGGCAGCTTGCACCTTGTGTGGAAATCCAAGGTGGGGGAAGATGAGTCTCAGAGTTTTCATGGTGATGAAGCTTGATCTTGCTAATTTATCCACTTGGGCCTGCACTGTTCACTTGGTGTCCATGGTTATTTCAAGGTTTCTAACTTCTTTCCATACTTTAGGAGGTGGTCCCAGTTCCTCAGGCCAAGCGCACAGTGGCTCATAATTTTTCCAAACGCCACATGTGAGTATTTCAGTTTTGGAAGCATTCAGTTTGAGATGGCTCCATGTCATCCACTGATCAACGGCTCTGAGGCCACTGAATATTTGTGAGTTTCTAATGTCTTTGGGGCATTCCACTTTCAGGAGTATTTGTGTGTCAGCATAGTTGTAGCATGTGAGCTCAAATTCATTGATCATGGTCAGTAATGACATCATGTAAATGTTGAAAAGCGTGGGTGAGACGACTGAGCCTTGAGGGTCCCCTGCTTTTGTGAACTAGGGTTTGGATGACAAAGGGGGAGTATGGCTGACATTTGTTCTGTTTAGAAGCTAGGATGTGCTCCAGTCGAGAGAAGGCCTGCTATGTCGGCATCATAGTCTCTTTGTATTGGGGTGTCATGATCAGCTGTACCAAAGGCAGCCAAGAGGTCCAAGAGAAGTAGTGCAGCAACCCCATTGCGGCCGACTGTGTTTTTCCTAGAAGTGGCCCAAACCCCCTACCACACCAAAGCAGGGCCTGCTTTCTAAATTAGAGTTTTCAGTTCATGTCTGTTGAACCAGAGAGTGGTGCAGGGCATCTTCCTCCTTTTACACCTGAGGCCATTTACCTTGAACAATCCAGGGGCCCCAGGGCCCCTTGGGAGCATGAACCTCAAGTTCCCAGGGATAGCGGAAGTGACATCACACGCCCTTTGACCTTCAGTTTCAGTCACACGCTTACACACACTCTCATGTAAACACACTTTCACCCACCAGCACACACAACATCATTTTTTTTTACTTATCTCAGCTGCCAGGGAAGGTCCTTATCCAGAAAACTGTACTCAATTTTTATTACACTAATAGTGATTCATAAAACATTATTCACTATTAGTGCAATACAAATTGAGGGAAAACAAAGAGTGCAACCCCAGCCAAGCTGCCCCTCTGTTCCTGGCACTGATGTTGCCAACTGTGAGGCCGGGGGTCACAAAGGCAGTGCCAGGGGTCTTGACTTCCCTGCTTGGGACAGACAGCTCACATCACTCCCCAGGCACCTTTTCACTGCACAGATGCCGACCCCCCACCCCCGTATCACTGCCAGGGGTGGGGCCTGTGGCACCAGCCTCTCGAGCAGTGGCGGCCGGCAGCTTTAGGAGGGAGGGGGGCGGGCGGGGCACACACACACACACACACACACACACACACACAGACTCATTCTTTCACACACAGACACGCACGCACATCCATTAACAACACTCATACCATTCAAACATGCACGCACCAAACATTCATTTTAAAACATCACACACTCATTCTTTCACGCACGCACATCCATTAACAACATTCATACCATTCAAACATGCACGCATACACCAAACATTCATTTTACAAGATCACACACATTCATTCTTTCACACACGCACGCACATCCATTAACAACACTATAACACTTAAACATGCACGCGCGCACCAAATATTCAATTTAAAACATAACACACACTTACCTTCAGCCTCCAGGTCCCAGGAGGGTTGGGACTGCTGCCTTCCCTCATTGGCTGACCTTAGGTCAGCCAATGAGGGAAGGCACCAGTCCCAGCCTCCTCACAGAGTGGGAGGTCAGCCAATGAGGGAAGTCAGCAGTCCCAGCCTCGTCACAGAGTGGGATGGGGTCAGTGAGACTGCTGACCCCACCCCACTCTGTGACAAAGTGTCACTGATTGACACTCGGCCTGGGCACTTCAGGGCTTAAACCTGAAGCGCCCAGGGTGAGTGTCAATGGGTGACGCTTTCCTCGTCACCCAGGGGAGGGCCTTGAGGCACCTTTGCTGAGCCGAGGAGGTCACGCCCATAGGAGCTGTGACCTCCTCAGCCCAGCAAAGTTCAGCTCAGGCAGCCAGGAGTCTGCATGGCGCTTGTCTGCTCCTTGCTGCCTGAGCTGAACATGAAGAGTGTCTGTCAGGCTGGCCTTTGTTCAGCCTGACAGACACTCTTCATGGGGTGGGGGGGCGTGGCCCCTCCGCCCTAAAGGACGGCCGCCACTGCTGTCTCGAGCCCAACGCACAAGCCACTGGCAGGGTGGACGGTACTGGCTGCCACCACCTGTTTCCGCTTCTTTCAAGGAACTCAATACTTGTTCCCTTCTCCGACCAATCAGCTCCTTGACCATGGGAGGGGGTTGGGGGGGGGGGCACAGGCCTGCTGGGGCCTCTCTCCTCCACAAGGCTGTGGTAGGCCCCACAGTTGGGTTCATTATAACCATATAATGCCTGGACAGGGGGAGCTCTGACCAGCCGGATGCGCAGTGGAACAGCCCCTCGACCCTGTTCTAGGGCAGGGCGGGAGGGCTGGGGGCATATATGCCCCACGGAATAATGCACCCTCCCATCACAGGCTACGCTCGAGTAGGCGAGAGGGTGAACTCCAGCTGTCGCCACCGGGCCGGCTCCAGGGCCTTATCCTATAACCGGGGTCACTGGAATTATGCGATGCTGCAGCGTTTCCGCATAATTAAGGACTTGCCACATTCCAGTCATTTGGTGCATAATTTGCAGAATTTAACAAAAAACAAATGTTTCTGGTATGAAACAGATGACAAGTTACTAAAAATTCGGTGATGTTTGTTGTGCAGCGGTAAACGGCCCATCCTTCGGTTGCACATTGCTGTGTTTGCACTAATGAGGTAGAGCCTGTGTCCAAAGTGTTAATGTGTAAAAATGACATAACAATGAACGGATAGTATCACAAAATGTGCCGCATAATTTGCATTTTCTTGCCGCATAATTCCCCAAATTCTGCCCATAACTCCAGGCTAGCCTAAACTAGGGGAAGTACTCCACGCCTGATGTAACAGCAGAGTTGTGACTTGTCAAGAGCGGACATCCGCTAGCCCCACAGTGCTTCCTGGGGTCAGGTGGTGTGGGTGACCTCACAATAAAGGATGAAGGATTGGGTAGGCTCTCTGGGAGGAAACCACATAATTCAATAAATGAGGCTTCTCTTCCCTCCTCCTGCCACTCACATTCAGGAGTGACGGAGGCTTGTGAAAGAGCGGATACTCTCCCTTTAAAGCCCTCCCTCCTGCTGAGAGCTCCCAGGCGCATTCTAAATTGTGTAGGCGCTACACAACGCCCCTAATGCGCCAGACCTATTTTAGAATTGAGTGCCAAGTGTGTTGTTGTTTGAACGTTTTCCACGCCGGCTGCTGCACATCAGAGTCGCCTCCTCACTCATTGAATTTCCGCAGGAAGCCCAAGGCCTGGCACTTCAACCTGTTCTACTAGGCGCTAGACTCACGCGCAGCGCCAGGATCCCCTCCGGGGTGAGAGTGCACACTACATATCCGCACAATATAACAAACAAGAGACGGCAACGTTTTCAAAGGCAGGAGCAGTAGAAATAAAAAAGAAAGCCTTTTTTATGAGAGAAACCACTGGGAGTCACAGGGCAGATGTAACATTTGCACAACATCCTATTTCATGCAAAATTACTTTTTTTAAAATAAGTAATCAGAGCAAAATGCATTGTGGGTAAAACCACAGACTCTCCAACTTGTTTTGAATCCGCATCTCGATAAGTAATAACGTTAGGCCGGCTACAGCGAGCGCCCACTTAGCCAAACATAACCCAGTAAGCCATTCAGCCGTTAATTATACTCATTAAAATACAATAAATAAGCCAATTAAAAAATGTAAATCACAGCTCGCCCATCTTTCCCTGAAATGAAACAAAAGCGAGGAGTAAACACGAAATACCCAAGACTGAGCACCATCAGGGCGGAGGAGCCCGGGCAGGAGGGCAGCTTCATTTACAGAAAACAATTCATCAGAGGCAGCACCTAGAAGGAGGGCACAGGCCAAAAACACTAGGGCGGAGGGTAGGGATGCCAGGGGTGCCACACAGTACCAATGCGGTCTGTTCTACACATACGATACCGCAGGGGCAGAATGCAAGGAGTAATCCAAATCAATGCACACGGTACTCCGCAGGGAGAACTGACAGTACGGGGTCATCTAAATATGCATTACTAGAGGTTAAGGATGGAGGGGGCGGTCTACGTATAGGACAAGTAAAGGGAATTTAAGAATGCGGGGATAATCTACATATACAATGATAACCTACATATACAATGTTGCACAAGGAATGTTAAGAATGCGGTGATAACCTACATATGCAATGTTGCACAAGGAATGTGAAGAATGCAGGGGTAACCTACATATACAATGTAGAACAAGGAATGTTAAAATAACCTACATATACAATGTAGCACAAGGAATGTTAAGAATGCAGGGATAACCTACATACACAATATTCAGGGCCACTGAAATTATGCAATTGTGCAGTTGCGCCCATTTTCGCATAGTTATGGATTTGCCGCATTTCCCACATAGTCCATTATCTGTGCATATTCAGCAGATTGTAACAAAAAAACGTTCTTTCTAGCGCAAGCGGTTAAAAAAATGTACTAAAAATGCAGTGACATGTGCTGCTGCGCAGTGGGAGACCCTTTGCAAAGCTAAACTACTCTTCTTTCTGTTCCTTATCGCTACATTTGGATGTTAAATTGTTACTAATGCGGTGTAACAAATGCCCAGACAGTGTTACCAAGTTTCTTTTTTTTTTTTTAAATGACGAAATAATGAAGTAGTACTGTTACAAATTGTGTTGCATTATGCTGCATAACTTGGCTTTTCTTGCCACATAATTTATTCAACCCAGTCACATAATTTGGCCCTCTCCTACTGTATATTTCCAGTGGCCCTGACAATACTGCACAGAGAATGTTACGTATGCACGGATAACCTACAAATACAAGATTGCAAAGGCAATGCTAAGAATGTAAAGGATATCCTACATGTACAATATACCACTGAATGTTCGGAATGCTGGGAGGGCCCCCGACAGGCTCCAAGCTGACGAACAAAGCAGGGGTTGGTAAAGTCCTACGGGGTGGAGGAGATGGTCTCACTGTATGCAGATGACTTTCTTTAACTTACAGGCCCACTGCTCCAGGGCCTACGAGTAACAGGTCTTTTTAATCCTTTCGGTCGCTCCACTGGTCTGCACGTGATCTGGTCTAAATCTGTAATTTTTCTGACCCCAGGCAGGGTATGCAGTGTGGACTGGGTGCCTGGGGTGTGTACCGACCCTTAAGAGTCTAGATACCTCAGCAGGTTGGTGATAAGGAGGGTCACTCATAGTTGAGCAAGTAACATTTCCCCATGTTGGATAATGTGCAGAGCGGCACTGGCTAAGAGAGTTTCCTTATCGAAGTTTCTGTATAATCTCCATCCTACATCCTCCAATCTACATATAAAAAAACTGCACCCAAGGGGAGATGAACGGGATGGGTAACCTATATACAAAATACTGCACATGGAGGGGCAACAATGCAGGAGTATTCTGGTACATCAGAGATTCCCAAAATGTGGTCCGGTCACCTCTGGGGGTCCGTGCAGCCTACTCAGGGGGTCCGCGACAACTTAGAAAATTAAATAATATTAACAGATTAATAAGGTGTATATATAAATAAAAAAGTTAAATGTGCAATTTCAAAGTTTAACATGTTTGTTCTGTAAATCTGAAGAAATTTGAAATTGGAGGCTAAAAATTAAGTTAGTATCCCCAGATTGATTCGTGGGAGCAGTGCAAGTGCATCATGCAGAACAGAGTACGGGCGATGAGTGGCCTCAGTTGAATTTAGAAACACTCCAGCCCTCCCATTAGAATTAGAATTACATTTTTTGTTGTATTTGATTGTGAATTAAATTATTTCATCATTTGTGTATTGGTTGGATGAATGTTTGTTTCTGTATTGTTTGTGATCATTTAGCTCAAATCATCAAAATTGCTTAGGACAGTTTCCCCGGCTTCCAGTTATAACTCAGTGGGGGCCCCCAGATTCCAGTAATGATTAAGTGGGGGTTCCTTAGAAGTCAGAAGGTTAAGAACCACTGTGGTGCATGATAAGGTATAGGGAAGGTTAGGGACAGAGAGGGTAATCTACCAAAACAAAACTCAGGGCCACTGGATGTATGCAGCAGTGGAGCACCAAATTGTGCGCAGGGTTTACTAAGTTATGCGGAAAGAAAAGGCAAATTATGCAGCATAATGTATCACTTTTTTTTATAGTAATATTTTATTACTTTGCAATGTTTTCGCTTAGTACAACTGGCTGGGCAAGAATTTCACCTCATTACTACCAATTTAACAACCAAATACAGAAATAATCAACTGAAAGATGACCAATTAAGCTTTGTAAAATGCCTTCCAGACGGGCAATCAAATTTTGCCACTATTTAAGTAAATTTTGACCCCACTAAGCTAGAAACAATTTTTTTGTTAAGATCTGCAGGTTACGAAGCAGATGATGCCTTATGTGGTAAATGTGGCAAATCTATAATTATGCGGGGGGAACGGGAACGCAGAATTGCATAATTCTACTTGCTACCCCTCCCCACCACCCGATCAAGCAGCCCAGAGTAAGGGGGGGCCCTGTGGCAGGTCGCTGCTAGTGACAGTCTTGACCCCTTCACTAGTGAAGTGTGGGTGAAAGGTCGGGGTACCTGCTACATCTGCACTTCCTGTCTGTGGTATTTGTCCAGACACAGAGGTCTGTAGGCTTCTGAAGTACAAAACTGGGTTAAAATGCAGGTCGGGAGCTCCATTAAACGCTGCAGGGGCATAACTGGGAGCACGGGGGGAGGAGTGGTAAGAGTACTACTGGCCCACACTTGACACTGTGAAGTGAAATGTTCAAGGATGGGTGGTAATGGCGCACTGTCCCTTTAACACGAGGGGTTGTCACATGCTGGTGACTAGCACAAGGAGGCGTGTGTTTAGCACAAACCACAGGCAGGACAGCACGTGTTACCATCATTCTGCCCTGTCATACTCGTTGTATCAACCTCGGCAGGATGGGGGGCTAGGTGGGCCCTGCTGGGACTGGTTACTCTGAGACCTCAGCCGCAAGGGCTGAACCCACTGCGCTATTTCACCAGGGTGGCGAGTAAGGACCGTGTGCACTGTTACCCAGCAGCCTTATCACTTCCCTGGCACTGAAAGATGCTCCCATCCTGCAATTTTTTAAAGCCAAACTCAGCCCAAGGGCTTCGGAGCGCTACGCATGAGCGCCGGATCACATTACACACTTGGAGATTGAGTGATTTTCGTAGAATCTCAGGATGAGCCAAGGGCGTCTCAGACCTGGTTCCCCAGTTTAGCAGTCGTGAACTCTGACCTTTAGGCCACATCTCCTCCCCAAATAAGCATTTTTTAGATGCTTTTGTCATCCCTCACTCTTCAGTGCTAGCAGGCCATCTGCAGACTGCCTTCACCTGTGTAACAGTCCTGCATAGCAGAGGACACAACTGAACAGTCAATAGCAACAAGCATTGCCAAAGCCAATAGGTCACACCTATGCAAGAGTTATTGGCTTTGCCAATGTGTTTTGCGCCATGTTGTTCACCCGCATGCTAAAAGTGAGAGGCATAGAGGAGTGTTGCTGGAGTCTCAGAGTCTAATGGCAAAGAGTGAAATGTACTATAGTGGCACAGAGTGGCGTCACTTAGAGTGGCATACAATGGAGTGGCACAGAGTAGAGTGGACCGGTGTAGAGTGTATTGACGTAGAGTGTAACAGAGTATAATGGCGTAGAATCCAGTGGCATTGAGTGCAGTGGCATTACATTCAGGGGCATAGAATGCAGTGGCGCAGATTAGAGGGGTGCAAAGTAAAGTGGAGTTTTCTGGAGTGGAGTGGCACAGAGTGGAGTGGAGGAGAGTTCAGAGGCGGAGAGTGGGGAGTAGAGTAGCATAGAGTGCTGGGGCTTAGAGCACAGATTAGAGTTGAGTGACAGAGTGCAGTGGTGCAGAGAGGTGTAGAGTAGCACAGAGTGGTGCAGAGTAGGGTGCAGTGGCATAGAGTGCAGTGGCACAGATTGGAGTAGAGTGGAGCAGAGTTCAGAGGCGGAGAGTAGAGTGGCATAGAATGCTGTGGAGTAGGGGAGTGCACTGTTGCAGAGTAGAGTGGCACAGAGTGGAGTAATGCAGAGGCAACAACACAGTAGAGACGAGTGGCATAGAGTGCCGTGGAGTGGAGCTCAGTCGAGTGACAGAGTGCAGTGGTGCAGAGAGGTGTAGAGTAGCACAGAGTGGCGCAGAGTAGGGTGCAGTGGCAGAGTGCAGTGGCACAGAGTGGAGTAGAGTGGAGGAGAGTTCAGAGGCAGAGAGTGGGGAGTAGAGTGGCGTTGAATGCTGTGGAGTAGGGCAGAGTAGTCGTGGGGAGTGCACTGTTGCAGAGTGGAGTGGCACAGAGTGGAGTAATGCAGAGGCAACAACACAGTAGAGACGAGTGGCATAGAGTGCAGTGGAGTGGAGCGCAGATTAGAGTAGAGTGCAGTGGTGCAGAGAGGTGTAGAGTAGCACAGAGTAGCGCAGAGTAGGGTGCAGTGGCATAGAGTGCAGTGGCACAGAGTGGAGTAGAGTAGAGTGGAGGAGAGTGTACTGTTGCAGAGTGGAGTGTCAGAATGCAGTGGAGTATAGTGGCATAGACAGCAGTGGCGTAGAGTGCAGTGATATAAGAGGAGTGGAGTGGCGTAGAGTACAGTGACAGAGTGCAGTCGCGTAGAGTGCAGGAGTTAAGAGTGAAGTGGTGTAGAGTGCAGTTGCGTGGAGTGGCGCAGAGTGCCACAGAGCAGAGTGTCATAGAATAAATTGCTTCAGAGTAGGGTGAAGTGGTGTTGAGTGCAGTGGTATAGGGGTCAATAGGACAGAGTAGATTGGAATAGAGTGCAGGGGCATACAGTTGAGTGTTAGAGAGTTAAGGGCATTGACATAGGGTGTATTGGCAAAGAGTACAGTGGCACAGAGTGCGGTGCTGAAGAGTGGCATAGAGTACAGTGGCGTAGAGTGGAGTTGTGCAGTCGATTGGTGGGACAGAGACTGGGGTGGTGTAGAGTGCCTTGCCGAAGAGTGCAGCAGTGTAGAGTGACGGGGTGAAGAGTGCATTAGCATAGAGTAGAATGGTACAGGGTAGAGTAGAGAGGCAGAGCGTGAAGTGGCAGAGTGCAGTGACAGAGTGGAGCTGTGCATAGAGAGGAGCTGTGCATAGTGCAGTGGCATAGAGTGGAGTTGTGCAGTGGCATAGAGTGGAGTGGAGCGGCGTGCAACGGTGCAGAGTACAGTGCTGCTGAAGAAACCCTTGGCTGACCAGACAGTCCTCATGAACTACAGACCCATCTCACTGTTCCCCTTCCCAGTCAGTCATCAAGAAGGCCATCAGCGCCCAACTCACTGAATTCATTGAGACAAACCACACCCTGGACCCCCACCAATCAGGCTTCAGAAGCAACCACAGCACTGAGGCCACACTCCTCACAGCAGTGGATGGCATTCGCTCTCTCCTCTACAGAGGCGAAAATGGAGCCCTCATCCTCCTGGACCTCTCTGCCGCCTTAGACAACATCTCCCACCACACCCTCTGGTCTAGACTCCACAACGCCGGTATACGCAGGAAAGCCATAGAATTAATCCGCTCGTTCCCCACTGGCCGAACCCAGAGTCAGGATCCCACCCTTCTCACAACCGACAGATGAACTGTGGAGTTCCTCAGGGCTCCTCTCTGAGCCCCACCTTCAACATCTACATGGCCCTGCTCGCTAACATCGCACGAAACCACGGACTCAACATCGTCTCCTACGCCAGTGATACCCATCTAATCCTCTACCTCATCGACAAGCCCACTACCACAAAAGTAACTTCCACAACAGAATGAAGGCAGTCGCTACAGGGATGAAGGACAGCTGCTTGAAACTGAACTCCGACAAGACTGAGGTCCTCATCCTGAGTTCCAACCCCTCCGCCTGGGATGACTCCTGGTGGCCTTCAGTGCTCGGAACTCCACCCACTGATTACACACACAACCTCTGCATCATCCTCGACTCCTCGCTCTCAATGAACTGCCAAGTGAAAGCAGTCTCATCCTCTTGTTTTCACACACTCCGCCTGCTCAGAAAGATCTTCAAATGGATCCCGATCGAGTCCAGGAGAACAGTCACCCAAGCACTCGTCACCAGCAAATTAGACTACGGCAACAAACTCTATGCCAGTAGCACCAAACACTCCAAAAGAAACTGCAGAGAATCCAGAACGCCTCTGCCAGACTCATGTTAGACATCCCCCTCCGCAGCCACATCTTCGGTCACCTGAGGGACCTTCACTGGCTCCCGATCACCTCCGATCTTCCCAACTGGCCCTCGTCACTGCCCCCAAAGAAACGCAAGAACTCAGCTGGAGCAAGATCCTTCTCTTGCCTCGTCCCGAAAACCTGGAACGCTCTTCCGCTCCACCTCAGGCAATCACCCTCACTGCCTCAATTCAAGAAGGACCTCAAGACCTGGCTATTCGACTGAAGACACTTTTCCCCCAGCGCCTTGAGACTCTCACGGGTGATTAGCTGTGCTCTATAAGAACCACGATTGATTGAGTGCAGTGGTGCAGAGTAGAGTGGAGTGGCTTGGAGTGGAGCATACATGGTGTGGGAATGCACTGCCATTACAAACAACACATTTTCAATTGAAATGACCATTACATTTGCACAGACATTCCATTTTACTAATAAAAATATACAGTACACAAATGAAAATGTGTGGAAATTGCATCACCTAGTGTAATGATTTGCTTTGATCAGATTAAAATATTTGTTTCAGACACTTCAGAAATAACAAAACATGCTTCATTTGTGTTACTAATTTTGAAATATTTTGAAAATACTTATACAGTTCATTTAAATGTTGTCATGTGCTAGAAAAAAAAACCTCTTTCCTACCCCCAGTATCCAGCAAGATTGTCACTAAATCCTCTCACTTTGAAGTCCGAAAAAGAAAAGTAAACAAGTACCCCTTTAAGACCGCATCTGACATTTGACCTCGGCCTTTGAATGCACACCAAATGTGATAAGATAAGAAAATGTAAAGATTGTGTAAGAAAACAGGCTCTTTGCAGATGCCTCCCCTACTTCCCCCCCCCCCCCCCATTTGAGCCCCTAGATGTTGGCTTTGCGATTTGGATAGTGCACTGCTACCTGCTAATCAGGCCTCAGTGTATCCTTACCTAAATTATTGTCAACATGGTCATTACCTGATTGGCAAAGGCTTTACCCCCTTGTAAGCCACTAGTAAATGGTATCCAGAGTGCCCATGCAATAGGTGGTATAAGGTCCCCAGGGCTGCGGCACGTGTTAGTGCCACCCTGAGTGACCGATGCAAACATCCGAGGCAGGCCTGCCATTGCAGACCATCAGAGCGGTGCAAACTGCTTGAGTTCGACAGTGCCCTCACCAAGAGTGGAACTGTCCCATGCACTGCCTTAGATGTATATCAGACACACCTAAGGTAAGCCTCTGAAGCCCAAGAGGCAGCGTACAGTACATTTAAGGTGCAGACATATAAGCATGAGCTTCTAGGTCTCTATAGCATCCTTTCCATTACGGTACACTGTAACTGCAGGTCGGTCTGTAGGATAACATGCAACTTGAGGCCCGGTTGACCAGGGTTGCTAGCTCCATTTTGGTACCGCCTAAATATGTTGAGTTTGGTGTCAAACAACCTGCCATCTCTCCCCCAACACGATTATCATGCCAAGGGATGGCTGGCATGCACCTAGGTGGCACGCTGGTGCTTGCCCACCTGTTTGCCACCCACCTTTGAGGTCTGGCCGAGCAGCCCGTGCTTTTTTTTTTTGCTGCCACCAAGACAGAGTTCTGACTCCTGCCAGACAGCCTGGGCGCTCCGAGATCAGAACAAAGGGATGAGGCGAGCAAGAGTTCACACCGCCCACCCCTCAGCAATGCTAGTGAATAGTTCCATCAGGGCGGTGAGCTTCAAAGGCTGGGGCGCCCCCGATAGCCATCAGCACTGGCCTCCAGCAAGGAAGTAGCCCTCCCACCTGCACCCAGGCACATTTTCTTGTGGTAAGGCGGTAAATTGGGTATAATGGGCTGTGCCCACCTCCAGCAGGCTGACCACACCTCTAGGGTGAGCATCCCGGTCTGTGCACTAAATGTTGGTTTCTGCCATCTTAGTAGTGCCTCAGATTTGATGGTCCAACTTCATAGAAGGACCAGAAGGAGCTCTGCATCATCAACAACCAGACTCTGCCCACTGCTACAAAGCAAAAGAGGGAAACTCTGTCCCTGAGGCAACAGACTGGGAACTGCGTGATCAATCTTCACCCTTGGCTGTAACTCATCACTCCCGACCAGAGGGCCCCTGAGGAATCCAGAAGCAATGTCAGTCTCCCTTGGACTAGTGGCACTAGGCCTCTGCAAACTGCAGGTAAAAACGACCGCCTAATGCAAAATTGCTCTGGCCATCGCCCCACCTGGGGATCTTCGAAAACCAGGTGGTCAGTGTCTTCTGGGAATCATAGTCCAGCCTGCCTCCAAGTTTTAGGGCACTACCTCACTCCCTCGGTCCCCGGCTACTTCCCAAAGGATTCAAACACCCTTACTGCTACCAAGGCTTGTTGGTCGCCAGCCCGGTGACTAACACCTTTACTGAATGCTGCAGGTGCAGGGCACAGTGTGCAACCTGCATCGACATCTGCAACCCAACCCCAGCTGAGAATGTGCATCCCCTTGTCAGCTACGTAGTGGTAAAAACAGCACTGGCATGAGCCCTGTTCAGTACCACAGGCAGCAAGCACCACTCTGCACCCGGGCTCCACAGGCCAGGTAAAACTGCTCTGCCTGTCATGATCTGGTCCCAGGGACTGCACCAACTTAACCAAGGGTTCCATGAAAGTCCTTCTTCAAGTGCATTTCCTTCCCCATAGACTTCAAAGCAATGTTTAAATAGCATTTCTAAAGTGATTTTCTATTGCTTCTAAAATCTCAATTTTTCCAGAATCAATACTGTTCCTTTTGGTGTATAAATTTATATAAAAATAAGCTCTATTTTTATAAATTGGTGTCAGATTTCTTTCAAGTCCTGTCAATTACTTATTGTCCATGTTGGTGTTCTGAAATGTTTAACACATGTTCCTCTAAATAAAGCCTGACTACTATTTTCCACACTACCAAAATAGTGCTAAGGATTTACTAGTGTGAATCCAAGAACCATCTCTGGGTAATTGTGAGAGTACTATATGGTGAGGACTAATCCCCACACCGCATAGTACTCCACTTTCCTCCAGGCCTGTTTATAGAAAGGGAGCTTATGGAAGGATACAGTAAATAGGGAGTAACAAACTGAACCTGGAGAGCCTTAAGCAAATGAAGCCAGCAAATAGAAAGCCAGAAAATGTGAGTTAAAAACCACAAAGCTAATGGTAGTCAATGGGCAGAATGCATTCCTAGGTAAACTTTCTGAAAGACCCACAGAGGTCTTTAGCAAACTTGAGAGCGGCTCTATTAGGGAGACTGCAACCTAAATTTGTGAGACTAAAATGCTCCTATCATGAGCACCTTCTATCTCGTATGCTTCCTTCAGGGCATTCTCCTCTTTCCCTATTCACCCCATAAATCCTCCTGGTGCTTGCTATGGTTTTGTATTTTCTCGACTATTACAACAGAGCCCACGTGTTCCTATAGGCAGGGTGAAGACTGATTTGTATACGGCTGGATACAAGCAGGTGGCATGGTGGACGAAAGAATTGTGAGTAGGAACATTACCCTGACCAATTGCCAGTGGTTTCATTGCAAGTATTCCTCCTGCCACCTTCGGTATGTTTGATATAACAACCTAAGTGTTCAAGGGTATGCCCAGATGTGGGCCCGACCTCACTGTGCCACTGGAACCAAGCTATATCTGACTGACAAACTCCAATCAGGACAAAACCAGCCTTGGGTTGGTTTTGTTTTGGTTCAGGCAAGGCCTGGCAGTTTGGTGCTCGACTGCTCTTATTGAAGCGGGTCCAAGACTGATTTGTATATGGCCGGGACTAATCTGAGGAGCATGGTGGGCAAAGCAACGATGGTTTGGAATGCTTCCCCAAGCAACTGCAGTGGTTAGATTTTTTGCAACCATGCTCTCATCAGCTTTTGTGTGTTTCAATTTGTAAAATGTACATAGTCATACTCCTCAAACCTATTGTATAAAGAATCTAGCATCTATACTCGGGTAGGTTGTTCCACTGCTTCCTGGTTGAAGAGGGTTCTCACGTCAAAGCTCGAAGTCGAACGCAAGTCCTCAATGGTAGTTTAACTAGGCGCTTGCACCCTACTAACCACAAAGTCTCCTAGACTGACCGCTGCCAGTCTACTGGCCATCTGACCTCCTACACGGAACAGACCCGAGTACAGATTCCTGTGCACACGTGGCTCCACCTCCTGAAGACCCTCAGATTACCTTTGAGGCTGGAAAAAAGGTGTCTTATGTTAATAGTCTGCCCAAAGGGAGAGCAATGCATCTTAGCAAATCAGCCTCGGTCGCAGGTTAATAAGGAGTTCCAGGGTCCCAAAAGGCAAGTCACATGCATTGCTTCAAACTGAAATATGTGGTGCAGAGGGAATCCATGCACGTGGCCCAAGTACTGGATGGTTCTTGATCACCAGCTTATCACCAGCAGAGGGTTTAGATGTCGACGCTATGCACGGGACTACTGCAGTCTATGGCCAATAAACTGCAACAGATTTTCAAATATGTGGTTCCGGAGGCGTGCGACTAAATTAGAGAAACCTATGGCTCCTGAACCTTGCTATCCCTTGCTATCCCCTAGGGAAATTAAATCAAGGGACGCCTCTACACTGCGTAGGAACCTAGGGCACGACCATCGCACTCAGAAGCATTGAGCACCACGATGCAAGAAGAACCAACACACTGATGGTCTACAACCACATCTTCCCAGGTTGGGTGGGAGTCAAGGGATCTGGGAGCGATCAGCAACGTGACTGGTTTGTTTTCACCAACTCAAGAGAAGAAACCAAGATTCCTAATTTGTGACTCCGATAATCTGCTCAGTAATGTTCTCATTGGTTACCTTATCTGGTTACCACAAACCATCCCCTCTGTTGTCACTCAACACCCCCATGGATCTCATCACCCCAGGTACCACTCATCAGTACTCGGGTAGATGCTGCTACTCACATGCTGGATACGCCTCCCTTCATGGTCTTGTCACACCTTATTTTTCCTCGCCTCTGATCGCCACCCAAGGTTGCAGATCTTGCATTGTGTGGCTTTAACTCATTGTTACAATCTGTTGTCTCCTTGAATGCACACAATTCAAAATACACCTCGGAGTGACCTAACTACACCCAGTGGCACATAGGTTTACTGGGCTCAAAAGGTGCCTGCGTTGCTGCCCGTAGGGTGTTCTTCGGGCAGGAGCCCACATTACAGACTCTTCGAGGTCAGAGCACCCATTATGGGTCGGATTCATGTTGTCTGGAGTCCAGGTGGTCTGTGGACAAAGTACTTGGTATTGCTTAGTAATTAATCTTATTGGATAGAAACCATATACGGTGGAACCGACCAACACTGTTTAGTGATGGTTCATATTGGATTGTGGCCATCTAGAGTGAAAGAGAATTACACTGTTTAGTAATGGTTCATATTGGATAATGGCCAACTACAGCAGAACCGTATGACACTGTTTAATGATGGTCCATATTGGATAGAGTGGAACGGTCTGACACTGTTTAGGGATGGTTCATATTGGATAGTGGCCATTTAAAGTTGAACCGTTTGACACTGTTTAGTGGTGGCCCATATTGGATTGTGGCCATCTAGAGCGGAACTGCAAGACACGGTTTAGTGATGGTTCATATTGGATAGTGGCCATTTACAGAGGAACCGAATTACACTGTTTAGTGATGGTTCATATTGGATAGTGGCCATCTAGTGTGGAACCAACCAACACTGTTTAGTGATGGTCCATAATGGATGGCCATCTAGAGCAGAACCGTAGGACACTGTTTAGTGCCGGTCCATATTGGATGGCCATCTAGAGTAGAACCGTAAGACACTGTTTAGTGATGGTCCACATTGGGTAGTGGCCATCTAGAGTGTCCGCATTGGATAGTGGCCATCTAGAGTGGAACCGACCAACACGGTTTAGTGATGGTCCACGTTGGACAGTGGCCATCTAGTGCAGAACCGACTGACATGATTTAGTGATGGTCCACATTGGATAGTAGCCAGCCTCATCCGGTCTTGGATCTGTGGCGCGCATCAGATTAGAACCATTCTTTCTTTCAGCCATGTGTCTGAAACCCAGAATTTCCGGGATCTAGTACTTAAATTAGATTTTTCACTAAAACATCTTCTCGTTTTTTATAAAAAAAATTCTGTCTGCTTTGATTAATTATAATACTTTAGACGGATAGAAATACACGTTTGAATTAATTTAATTTATTAGCACTTTAAAATGTATATTTCAAAGGGGGAAAATTCCAGCTTCTAAACGTTCTCCCCATTTTTTTAATTTTTTTTTTTTTTACAAGAACTGACATACAAATAAAGACAGTTGCGGGGGGCACTGGGAATTCAATGATGTGTATTGATGCGACTTTCAAACTATATGGTCATTTCTTTAATTCCACAGGGCTACCCGGAAGCAACCAAAACACTGCTGCAGCGCCCAGCGATAACCTTTGAGAATGATGTGGTCTCAAAAATGACTTGCGCCATCTATGCCGCACCCAGAAGACGCGGAGAGGGATAAAAACAAACTTAAAAGAGCAGGATGGACCGCCTTAAAATCACACAAAAAATAGCACCCACTCGGCGGGAGGCAGTTGTTGTGCCTTATAAAGATTTGTAAAATGGAGCAAAAAACTCAACTTTGATGAATCTTTTAATTTGTGGAGACTTTTGTATGATACAACTGTTCACCGAAGTTAACAGCAGAAACAAAACTTTGACCTCTTGTATAACAAGCACTGGCAAGGCCACTGCGGCTCACTAATTCTAAAGCGCACATTTGTCTGCTCTTGGAAAGGTACAACTGGCACTTTCTTGATAAAGGCTCCAGTTAGTATAACAAACCATTACTGGAAGTCTTTCGAGTCAGAAACAAATGCTTGCTATAGGAGGCAATGCCATCTACAACGCAGACAGCACGGAAAACAGAAGCGTCAAGCACCCTCATGCAGTGCCTAAACTCAAATTCTGTAGAAACATATCGGAGGAAAACAGCTCAATACAGTTAGCAGCGTATGGGCACAACTCATCCAATCAAAATACATTAAGATCAAAATACTTCAGAGGTGGGACTCGTCCCTATGGCTGACAGCCAAGTCCAACACCACCAAAACCAACTTCTCTGGCTGCATGATCAACTGAGTGGATGAAGGCCAGTTGCTTGAAACCCAACTCCGACAAGAAGGAAGTGTCGATCTTCGGGAACAAGAACTTCCCCTGGACTCCACCTTGTGGCCACCAGAGCTCCGACTGACAGCCACATCAACCAACCTCATAAGAAACTTTGGAATCATCCTCGACAAGCTCAATAGGACAGCAGAGGTCAACGCAGTCAGCTCCTTCTGCTTCCAGATACTATGCATGCTTCACAGGATCCTCAGATGGATACCCTAAAATACCAGGCACACCGTCACACAAGACCTCATCACAAGCAGACTAGAGTACAGCAATGCACTCTACGCTGGAATCTCCACCACCTCCTCCACTAACCTCCAACCATCCAGAACACCGCAGAAACACTCATCCTGAACCTCCCACCACACACGTACATCTTGCCCCACCTCAGAGAGCCCCGCTGGCTCCCCATACATAATCAGTGCCATTTCAAACTCTTCACGCATGAAAACAAGGCACTGCACAACATCGGACCAATAAACCTTAACAACCAACTCCACTCTCACCAACCCACCAGACACCTCTGTTCAGCCTCACTCCCAGATACCTCCCCGTATGCACAAAAGGAGAACTGGAGACCTAGCATTCTCCTACATCGCACCCAAAACCTAAAGTGACCTCCCTCTACGCACCAGGGCCTCCTCCCCACATCATGAATTCCACAAGAGGATGAAGACATGGTTTGGCAACTACTTTTCCGAGGCTGACTTCCTACACCCTCACTTCCTACTTTAAGCCTGCTCCAGCACCCGGATATGCTACTGGGTGATAAGCCACACTGTACAAATCTACATAACATACTGTAAAACACTAGAGGGGAAAGCCGTCGAATCAGGAGCAGGGACCGGAGATAGGCAAGAAAGCCATTAAATCAAAGCCACTGAATCAGATGCTTGGACCAGAGATAGACAAGATAGCCAACGAATCATGAGTAGGAACCTGAGATAAACAAGAAAGCCAACAAATCAGGAGCAGGGACTGAGATAGACAAGAAAGCCATCGAATCAGGAGCAGAGAGTCCTAATAAAAAAGAAGGCATCCAATCACAAGGAAGGTCCCAAAGCCCAGTCTACGTACATATTAAATGCTGGTAACAAAAGGTCTCCCGGAGAGTTAAAGCCCTCTGTATCAAGACCCAAGAAGGCGGTCTTTTTCAGATTTCAACCACTTCCAGCCCTAGCGGTGGGCAGACCCACCCTCCCGCACTCCAAACCATCAGCCTTGGCTTCACCACACGGGGGGCGCAGTGAGGGGCGCAACAAGCCAAGCAAAACAAGGACGTGTAATTACTACCGTCAATCGCCCGTGCCACGCTTGGTACCTTTAACACGAATCAACCATGTCCTCAGAAACCCTCCCTTGCAACAGCGACGCAGTACATTAAACATGCGTAAAGTCATTTTACTGCAGACCTGCTGCTGCAAATGTTTGGTGAAATCCTGTTTGTTGTTTAATTTGCAGTACCCGTTGCATACATTAAAACGTACAAGAACTCCAGAAAGCGCATAGCATCTGTGTTGCAAGAACTACGGAAGAAATTACACACTTAAGTAACTCCCTCTGAGTGGGTTAAAACAACTGCCCACCCGAGAGACTGCAAAGCCCGAGCGCAGTGATGGATACAGGCACGCATCAGTCTTCCTAGGGCTACAGATGCTTCCCGTCGCCATGGCAACCGCGATCACCAAGAGGGAGTTGCTTTGACAAAGCATTGATGTCTCTCTCTGTTGTCTCGGCCTCCACGTTGAGCACTCAGAGACATCTTAAGGATTTTGTGGGACCCTGGTGCAAAAGTATTCTGGGGGTCCTTGTTCAGAACAGCTTTGAATGTATGATCCAGTTTCATCCCTTTCATGCCCTCTTTGCCCAGGTCACTGAGAGTGCACAGACACACTGGTCCAAAATCTAAAAATGCTTACATCTAATATTCAGGGAAAGTGACCTGATTTCAATATTGTAACACAGCAGCAGCTCATTAATATTACTGCAAATAATCTCTATGACACTCCCATTTGGTGGGGTCCTGTTTTGATCCTAAATAAACTTTTTTCATGAAATGTAGATACAATATTTCCCTGGGAAATGTTTGTAATAGACTCTCAATCATCACCCACATTAATAATAAATTAAAGGAGAAAAGGTATTTAAAACAATCTGTTTAAGAATTATTCAAGTTCATCAGGGCAAGACTCTGCAGAACAGAACTGGCTCTATTAGGGGCCCCCTGAAAGGCTGGGGCCCAGGGCCAGAGCCCACTTTGGCCACGCCTTAAGTCTGCGTGTGTGCACCATGGACCATGGTCCTCGCTTGGGTGACACTGAGAATAACAGAAGCATGTTCCCAAGATCACTCACAACTGAGCGGCTGAGCTGGAACCAGAGTGCGGCAGGAGGGGCTGCACCCCCTTAAAAACTTAAAAGATGGGGGGCGAACAATAAAATAACTCCTCTAATGATTTTCTTCATGCAGCATTTGTTGTGTTTTCAAAGACAGACTGACACATATCCCAGTGTGGCTTTAATAAGATGATGTAACTGGCCAGCTGCCGTATTCTTCCTGTACCACTGCAGTTAAATGATGTTTTTTTTTCTTATTGTGTGGTTCATACATATATGGGTGTGATCATGTTTTTGTGTGTGGTGTATTTTGCGTCACTTCTTTTCTCTGAAGGATGTGTCACAGTGTGCAGGTTTTGTGCCTTCAAGCTCAGCCTAGTCGCTATGCTTCGTTGATGGAGTCGCTGTCTAAAAGGTGTGGTCCTGGAGTCTGAGAAAATGTGGCTACGCAGTAAATGTGTGACTTTGTTTTACCTGTAGTACACCCAGCACAAAGAGACAATCTAGAGGTGCAGGGCTGTGATCTAGCCCAGTGGTTCCCAAACTGTGGTCTCGGGACCCCTGGGGGTCCATGAAGCCTCTTCAGGGGGTCCGCGACTGCTTAGAGAATTAAAGAATATTAACAGATTAGGTCCCCAGCTTTCAGTAATGACTTAGTGGTGGGTCCCGGGACTCCAATAATGATTCAGTGGGGGTGCCCAGGTTCAAGTAATCATAAAGTGGGGGTCCACAGAAGTCAAAAGGTTGGAAACCACTGATCTAACATGTGCAGGGATAGCCAAAATGAGACCAATAATATGTCTGAACAAATAATTAATTGTACAAATATATCAATATAGGAAATATCTGTAGACAATTTAACTGATAGACACCAAAACAATGACTGTTTCTGCAAACAGGTTATCAGGTGACAAAATCAATCCAGCATCTACAGGACACATAGGAATGTTTTGGCCCTTTACATCAAAGTACTGGGGCTCTCACCAGGACACATGACCAGTTTCCATAATAATTAAATTATCACACCCTATCATTTCAGAAACATAAAAGTAAAATCCGACTCTCACGCAGTGGCTAGCACAAATCATTTCAGTCTCATTTAAAGGTGAACAATATTCAAATGTATGCTAAAAAGGACAGCAAATACATAGTTTTGGGTGCACAGTTACCCTAGAGTGAGGTCTGACTTTAGCCAAAAACATTTTGATTTTACTAACATTATAATTATAATATACTTATTGAGGCTGTCAGCCTTCCCTACTTCATCCATTGGTCTATTGCCATTCATATTTTCCTTGCGCCCCACTACAGCATGGGTCAGTAGGTAACGTTTGCAAAGACCATGACAAAACAATTCAAACATTGACAGACTCAAAAGGCTGGCAGCCCACGCCAGACCTATTGGCTTTGCAAATGCTTGTTACACTTGAAACGCCACCCGGCATCAGTGCCAGCTTAGCATTAAGACACTAGTGACAGACGCCAACTTTCAGATTGCTCCCTGAGCCTGCCTAAGTCTCACAGAAACTGTAACTGCATCAACTATCTTTGTATTGTCAAAACAACGCAATCAATTCACCTGGGTTTACCGAGTTTTCAAATAAAAATAAAAAACAACACACACAAGCAAAACACAAGCTTATAAACAAATCGACAGAGGAACTAACTTAAAAAAACTTAAACACACATAAAGCATAGAATTGCTGTACGCACAAGTATGGGTGTATGGAACGGAATTAGCTTAAGCCCTGGGGCCAAGTGTGGCTGTTCATTGTCAACGTTACATGGCACACGATCTGCCTAGGAGTAAGGTTTTGGAGGCAATCAGTACTCAGTGTTAAACAAGGTAAAGGCTGAGCACACCTGGTGTGGGTTGCAGAGGAATTCTTGGATGTAGGCTGTGACTCGAATTCACAGCCCGATTAAAAAAATATGCGGGAAAAGTCAAAGCTCACAATAGACCATCCCCCAGTAAATGTCTGCGCACATGCTGGTGTTAAATAGCTGTTATGCAGTGTTGTAGACACATTCTATGCACGTGGATGTATATAAGGTGTGGCCGTTTATGTACAGAACTGAACATTTTGAGGCATTACATATTGTAATATAATGTAGAAAGTAGACAAGACAGATTTAGAGATGGTTCACCTCACAGTGTGGTTGGAAGCATGTCTCCGAGGTTGTACAACATTTGCTCATCTCAGGAATGTGTGTAGTGTATTTAACCAAACTACAGAGCGTTGTCCATGAGCCCTGGCTGACCGTGTTGTTTTAGGGCCTAAACAATATTACCTATCGACCCCTTGGTCCAATATTGCAGGTCACGTGACGTCTTTAGGAGGGTGATCTCATTTAAGTGAATATAGAACAAACACATTTTTGAGCACGGTTTAAAATGTGGGTGACCCTATTAAAGTCCCTGGTGAGTGAATACCAGTAAATCAGGGCATTATGCGCCAAGTGTGGTTGAGTTGGCAGCCGTGGTCTGTGGGCTACATGTTGCCAGGGGTTATGTCTATTATCACTGGACTGCTGGGAGAACATTTGGCACAGAAGTGGCTCGTTTAATCACTCACAAAGCTTCCAGCACTCTCACAATCAGTGAATGATGTACCGGGAGGATACCGTCAGTGAGGAAGGAACAGATATGGCACTACTGCGGCTGAACAGCATCAACACGGTGACACATGTCACCCACTTCAAGGTCACTGAGGTACGTTTAAAGGGCACATGTAACATGCTGCCACACTGGACCAGAATCACACACGTGACCTGAAGGACACAGAGGGTCAGAGGCATGCTGTAGAGTGTCAGTGATCACACACGTGACCTGAAGGACACAGAGGGTCAGAGGCATGCTGTAGAGTGTCAGTGATCACACGTGACCTGAAGAAATCACACACGTGACCTGAAGGACACAGAGGGTCAGAGGCATGCTGTAGAGTGTCAGTGATAACACACGTGACCTGAAGAAATCACACACGTGACCTGAAGGACACAGAGGGTCAGAGGCATGCTGTAGAGTGTCAGTGATCACACACGTGACCTGAAGGACACAGAGGGTCAGAGGCATGCAAGGCATGCTGTAGTGTCAGTGATCACACGTGACCTGAAGGACACAGAGGGTCAGAGGCATGCTGTAGAGTGTCAGTGATCACACGTGACCTGAAGGACACAGAGGGTAGTGCACAAAGGACCAGAAATCACACACGTGACCTAAATGACACAAAGTCAGAGACTGATGCACTGGGCCAGTGTTCGCACACACGTGTGATCTGAAGGACATAGAGGTTTAGAGGCTGCTGCAGTGGGCAGTGATCACACACGGCAAGAGACTGTGTCTGTGATGCTACAACACAATTGTAGCTGACAGCAGCAGCCAGGACAGTCAAGGTCAGTCTGCCTCACGCTACGCTTCAGTGAGCTTTTAAACACAGTGGGGGTTGTGCTGGTTCAGATACAGACCACCTTCACCACCTTGGCACGGTCAGTGAAGAAAAGCCAGGAAACCTGCAGGGAGACCTGCTCCAGGCAGCAGCTGGCGACAAGGTACCAGAATAGGCCATCTCAAATTATACTGCTCACTCTTCTAGAAAACAAAGTCACACTACCACCAAAACACAATCTCTAAACTGCCTACTAATAAACGCTCAATCACGCTCTAAAAACAAGCACCACATCTACAACCTACTCACCGACACACAACCTGACTTACTCTTCATAACTGAATCTTGCTTGGAAGAGGACGTGGCCCCAATGTTACATGAAGCTGTTCCCCAAGGCAACAAAACTACCACTCAAAATTGTATAGGCAAAACACTGGCTGCTATATTCAAGCAAACAATGCTTCTCACCAAAGCAGATGATGTTTCCATACAAGGTTGTGAGGTCCTCCTCATCAGATGGCCCCCGACACCAACATTCTCCTGTAACTTCCTTCATCTTTACAGACGACCACCTAGCAACGCAGCATTCCCAGACACGTTTCTAGGCACAGTTTCAAACCTCACACTAACATCACACTCCAACCTATGCATTCTTGGTGACCTAAACATTTGGTTTAACAAACTAAATATACCCCATCTACAAACTACCATCACTGGCCTAGTCACATTGAACCTACATCAGATTGTACACAAACCCACACACATCGCTGGACACATTCTAGATGTAATTTTTGAAAATCCAGAACTAGTCACTTTTCAAAGGATTACTCCAATTACATGGTCAGACTACTATTTGGTAGCTTTCCAACATAAAACACCACAAATCGACACACCCAAGACCACCTTACAAACATCCACCTATCGACAACTGAACAAACTCAATTTTGAATACTTAGAAACACAACTAACAGCCAACACGGATCTAGACACAATAAATTCCATTAAAAAAAAAAAAAAACTTTGTGAGTGGCTCCAGGAAGCTTGCAATATCCTAATACCACGAAGAACAATAAAATAGGATAAAAGAAAACAAGCACCTTGGAGGAATAAAGAACTAGAAAAGATAAAACAAAAAGAATCTGAAGGCTGCAAGGAACCTGGCTCAAAACAAACAGCAATCAAGCTAAACTTAATCTACGCAAATTTAACAGAATATACAAAATCAATAATCAAAAAAAGTTTTTAAAAAAGGTGCTATTCAGACAGAATTCAAAATGCTAAAATGTGCAAATAAATAATTTTATAAAATTCTCACTGAATTTCATAAACCTAAATGCATGGAAGGAACTCATCCCATTACTCAAGAATTCACAAACTAGCACATAATTACACAACCAATCGGACATGTTGGATTCCTATTTAAATCAAAGTAAAACCACCAGCACCAACCCATTTCCAAAAATCCCCATCAAGAGTAAGTCAACCCAGCATCTGCATTCCTTCAAACAAATAGCAGAAAGTGAATTTATGGATATGTTCAAAGCAAGCAGGCCTTCCGGTTGCCCTTCTGACCCTTGCCCACCACACATTTTTAAGAACATTATTTTTCCTACCTCTGCTGCCACACCAGTAAGGAGAATCATCAATAATTCTTAAACTACAGGAATCTTTCCAGAAGACCTAAAAAAAACATACATACATCCATTACTAAAGAAAGAAATCCTGGACCTGCACGACCCAAACAACTACAGACCAATTACAAATGGACCTTTCCTGGGCAAACTGATAGAAAGAGCAGCATTTGCCCAGGTGCCACAATTCATTGAAGATAACGCCATACTTTCAGACTTCCAAACTGGATTGGACCCAGGAAGAGGCACTGAATCTGCCCTCATCACCACCTGGGACGATCTTAAAAACACAGTCGACCGCAATAGGGTTGCTGCACTACTTCTCTTGGACCTCTCAGATGCCTTTGACGTTGACCATGACACCCTAATTCAAAGACTCCATGAAGCCGGCATAGAGGGGCTGCTCTCGACTGGATCACATCCTACCTTCAAAACAGAACAAATGTCATCTATACTCCCACTTTCTCGTCCAAATCCTACTTCACAAAAGCAGGGGTCCCACAAGGCTCAGTCGTCTCACCCACGCTTTTCAACATCAACATGAAATCATTACCGGCAATGATCAGTGGATTGAAGCTCACATGCTACACCTATGGAGATGACACACAGATACTCTTTAAACTGGAAAGCCTCAATTGGAAACTCGCAAATATTCAGTTGCCTCAGAGCCGTTGATCAGTGGATGGCATGAAGGCGTCTCAAATTGTCAGTGCACAGTTCTTGGTCAGTGCACAGAGCTGAAGCCGTCCCATATCAGGCGCAAGTAGAGCCTCTCGTAGAGCTATTCACTGTGATCTGGAGGAGTCTGCTATGTATTTTATTTTGCTTTTTTCTTTCTTTTTTTTTTTTTTTTTTTTTTTAACTTTGAGATATCATTTTCCTACTTCATTTTCCCATTGTTTCTTGCAATTTTTGAATTAAACCTTATAATAAAATGCAAGGAATGCATGCACAGTATGTGAAAACTAGGACTTGGTGAAGGACACAGGCCCTGAAAGTTATTTTATCCAAAGTCTCAAAAGCTTTCACGGTTTTACTTCACTTAACTCCTTTTCTTGAAGATTAATATTCTTACTTTTTTGCACCGAGACGTGTGCAGATATGTACACATTTTGCAACAAGAAGCACAGTAAGTATGGTCTACCACTTCTAATGGTGCACAGAGAGACACTTGCATTTAATATTACAACATCTCTAGTGTGGCTGTGTAGTGTTACTTATGTAAAACAACATTTGCTCTGTGCAACATCTGCCACTTGCGTACAGTTTTTGTGCTAGCCAGGGCACAATCCTAAAAAAAAGAACAAGCATTTGCAATGCTATAGGTCTTGCATTTGTGAGAGTTAGAGCTATTGCGTTGTAAATGACAATGTTTTTTACCAATACGTTTTGGTTTGGGGTGTAGTGGATGTTTGTCAGGTGCCACTGCAACCCTCCCAGTCCTGTCACTGCAGAAGAAAGGACATAACAAGCCTGCCATCTTGGGAGTATTTTTGCCTCATTCCTACAGACTGGCCTGTGATACCCTAGACATGCAACCCTTTCTAGTGTGTTTACCTAAACTTTTATAGCACCAAACAAGCCATAAAGAGGCACCTTCGTGGCATCTAACCCCCAGAGTGAGGAGGTCAAAAGAGTTAGGAGCAAAGATAAGGGGTCAGCCATATATTTCTCTGTGTTAAACTTTTAAAGGAATTATTCCTCTACATTGGCAATATCAGCCTAACTTTTAAAAACATTGACTGTACACAAAGGGAATAGGAGAAGAACTGCAAATGAATTATAGCAATTTTGTTAAGAATGGCAGCAGCTTTGCAGCGTTATGAAATGGCAGAACCTGTATTACCAAGCGCTATATAAAAATAAAAAAATTATTGGCAGACTGCCCCAACATGCACCAGACAAAGAACCCTAGGGAAGAGAATGTGGCGCAAGGGCCAGAGCTGCCGACCTGGGAGCTAAGGAACTGTTCGAGTCTCTGCGCCAGCTCAACATCCTGCGATTCTAGGCAAATCACTTAATCTCCCCCTGCTACCAAAAATGAATGTGTAATGTGACCTGCGCTCATATAAAGCGCTGTAATACCTTTCTATCAAGTTCGCACTAAGTGAACTCTACTTGAAGAGGCCCAATTTACATCCAAAGGCTAGACGCTTATTCCCATCAGGCGTGAGGTCTTGAAGTGCTTCTGTCTGGAGTCACAACTCCTTTTCCATCATTTTGGAGACAACAACTTTCGCCATTTTCTTGCCTAGAATGAAGATATGTGCTTGGTTGGTGACCCCCCAGAGGTTATCAAGAGCACGTGCTATCGCCTAGTGTTAAGCTATACAAAAGTCAGTTAAGTGCACCCATTGCAGAGGTAATAACAGAACGAGAATGTCATAGATTACAATCCTGACATAGCTTTCTCACCTCTTTGCAAGGTCGATGCAAATTAATTAAGGCGATTTTGTTAATAATGGCACCTTCTTTGCAGTGCTATGAAATGGCAGAATCTGTCTTACCAAGCGCAAGTTAAAAGAAATAATAAGAAATAAATAATAGGAGTTATTGCCAGACTGCCCCAACATGCACCACACAAAGAACCCTGGGGGAGAGGATGTGGCACAAGGACCAGAGCTACTGACTTTGGAGCTGGGGAACATGGCTTGAGTCTCGGCGCCGGCTCAACATCGTGTGATTCTGGGCAAATCACTTAATCTCCCCATGCTACCAAAAAAGAATGTGTTCTTGTGTAATGCGACCAGTGCTCATGTAAAGCGCTGTAATACCTTTGTATCGAGTTTGCACTACAGAAAATTAAAAAAATAAAATAAAACACTCCAATACCTTTGTATCGAGTTTGCACTACATAAAACTGCAAAAAAATAAATAAAAAAGCCCCCGCACAGAAACAACAGGATGCCCTAAACCAAGGAAGACGAAGAAACAACATACCACCTTGAGCGAAGCGGCGAGGCAAAATAAAAAAATAGCGCTACACACTATGGTACCTTCCCCATTGTGCAATAATCCATGCAACAGTGTCAGTCTCCAAGGGGTAACAAAACTGCCTCAAAGCGGGACAAACAAAGCATTTACCAACAACATCATCAAGGGATTTTTGAAAGGCAGGCCCAGGAATGAATGAAAGTGATGGGCGTGGTAAAAGCCCACAGAATAGATTACAACAAGTTGAAAAGAGCAGCGCTTGCGCGTTGCTATGCTTGATCTAAAATGTGGGGGACCAACCAAGTGAGGAGTTATGCAAGTGACTGTGTGTGACATGCCGCACCTATAAAAAGGGCGTGACCACTGTGTCATAGTGCCTTACGTTTTTTAAGTTTATTACCTTTAGCCACGCTGCACAGCATTGGTGGAGCTGCACAGCATGGCTAAAATAATTGTCATAACCAACAGATACCAAAGACGAGGCCTACTGGCTTTGTCAATGCTGGTTTTAAATTCTGTTTCCTAACTATAAAGTCCCTCTAACCATTGTTTTTTTCAGTGACTTTCTATTTTTTTAACATTAAGTTATTTCAATTACTGTAACTCAATCCAACCACTGCCGCACAGGGCTTTTGGCAATGTGTGGCAGCTGTTGGCCACAGGGCCTGCAGCCAACCCCCTATCAGCATCCAACCTTGCGCCACACACATCCTTTGGCCGTGTTGGAGGCAGGGCCTAGCTTATGGCCAGGCCCTTTGGCCTACCTCCTATATGCACCTAACCCCGCACCACGCATGGCCTTTGCCTGCGCACGGCATGGGGGGCCGAAGGGCCTGGCCAAAGGGTCCGGCACTGTGGCCTACCCCCTATGCGCACCTTCCCTCATGCCACACTGTTCTGCTTTGCTTCAAACTAAGAGGGAACAAGGCTAAAGAATGCAGCACTCTTAGTCTGAGTACTGCATTTATTAAGGTACCTCCAGGGTCTCAAACGAAAATATATAAAACTATTAACATGAGCATTTAACTTGAATGCAGCAAAACGTGCAGATACAAAAAAAGAAAAAAAATCATCACAGCAGTTGAATAATAATAATCAGAAAAGTGCAATATATCAACAATGAATATATATATATATATATATATATATATATATATATATATATATATATATATAATTAAAATCAAAATCCATCATCATCCTTGCCAACGTCAAGCTGTGGAACCCTTGACAGCTGAGACAGGAGAAATTTTCCCTAATGGGACTCTGATTTTCCAAGCAATGCGTCCACCCTTAGAAATGAGTTCCTTCTGCCTGAGTGCCAAGTTACCTCACCTTATATACCTTAAGCAAACTCAAGAGGAAGGTTCTGGTAACCTTCCCACTCCCTTCGAGTAAGTTGTGAAATTCAAGAGCTGACTGTACTTGGTCAGTGTTGAAAACACACAAAAGGATTAGCCAGATCCCAATGTGCCTTTTCAAGACAGAGCCATACCCTTCTCTGCTATAAACATTCTCTTCCTTGTACACTCTTATCGTTTCATCCCCCACGTTATGTCCCCTTCTCTGGTGAGAAAAGGGAAAACAAGTTCAATGTAGAGAACAAGCTGTGCATGTAAAAATACCTCTGCCACCGATATGACGGCATTTGAAGCTAAGCTCAAAATGGAGTCAATGGTCAAGATGGAATAGGTGTTAAATAGAGATAGAATTACACACATTTGCGGTGGAGATTGGCCACAGGGCCTGGCCTGTGACCTACCCTCTATAAGCACCAAACAAGAGCAGTCCCTCCATTAGTATTTTTTTAGCCACTTTTTTTTTTTTTTAGCCCAGGTGGTGTCCTTCGGAGCTCAATGAGTCCAACAGAGGGTGTCTGTGCAGCCCCCCCATTCCTTTGCTTTTGGCTCTGCCATGGTCCCTGGGGGACCTCAGCACCAAGGCTACAGAGTCAGGGTATTCCTGCCCCACCCCTTTTTCTTTTTTTCCCACTTTTGTTTAGGGACTCAGCTGACTCCAAATCCCAAAAGGCTGGCAACACTTTCTGGTTGAAGTGACAATCAGATCAGGAGGATTTTTGAAGTGTTTGTGCCTCTAGATATAATTTTTTTTGTTTTCAAAAACTACTGAACGGATTTACACCAAATACCATCGCTTTCTGGACCAAGAGCTATCTTTCTGCCAAATCTGATGAAATTCTGTCCAGGCCGTTCGACCTGTAGTCATGTTCAAAATCCCTATGAGAAAATGCATGGGGAAAAAGAGTTTTGGGATCCCCCTCTTTTTTCAACTCCTCTTGACGAATCACCCCAAAAATGTCAAGCCAGCAACTGTACGGACAGTCGCATTCGTTTTGAAAATTTTGTGAAGATTCAAACAGCGCCAAAGTTATTGGTAAAACAAAAAATGCTTTTCCTATGCAAACTAAGCCTTAACTATAATTACCTATCAGTGGTCGCCAGTAGGTAATACATATATATCCTCATTCACCGCAGTGTTTCTACCACCAAAATGGCCACACCATAGTTGGAGGCTCATATATCAAGGAGTGCAGACACAGCAGGACGTTGTTACATATATCTTAACACAACGGTAGAGGAGAGGAGAGGAGAGGAGAAAGAGGACACGGACCCCATCCTCTCCCCAAAGTACACAACCAACTACACAAGGAGTATTGGTTGTTTATGTGGGTACCAAGTAAAGTTAAATTGCCCTGGACCCTCTGTGTGTCCCGAACTTCGGTACTTGTTTGTGTGCTGAAAGTGGTTGTCAGAAGGGGAATTTCTCCTTACAGACTAGGTGGTCTCACACACTATGAAGAGTCATGCTTCATCATTTGACCACTTAGCCCCGTCCAGGTAGAATAGTACCACCTGGACGGACTCAACCTTGCTGTTAAAAGAACTTGGAGGGAGTGCAGAGATAAAGATTATCTGGATAATAGTGGGATCCAGTTGTACTACAGAAAATATAAAATCACCTAATCAGTCACCTGTGTTATATTGCACCTTTATTCACGGTGACTGTTGGTGAGATTAAAAAACGGTGGGACACCTATGGAGGGTAATGACTCAAAGGGTCACCTATTGTTCACTGGCCAACATGTTTCTGCCCACTCACTAGAGCCAAAGGAGGTCTAGGGGCATTCGTCAGGGCCTAGGATCCCTAGATTCATGCACTAACGAGTTGTGTGCAGAAAGAAGGACAAAGGGCCTACCTCAGTACAAGGTGTCAAAATTAAGGTAACGCGAAGGGCCTTACCGGCTGAGGAGGGAGTGGGAATAGGTGCGCAAAAGAGCGTCACCCTTTGAAGCATGTTTGACTACAAGGGGACACTCCCTCTCCCCTAGACCAGGGGCGAATTGCCCTTTATTGACGGGGCCCTCTGGGTTAAGTGATCCACAGATAGGACCTTTGTCCTTCTTTCTGCACACAACTTGTTAGTGCGTGAATCTAGGGATCCTAGGCCCTAAAGCCCTGACAAATACCCCTAGTGATTCTTTGTTACTTTTTTTGTTATTGGAAAGGACCGTGGTGGGGAGCCTTAAAGCCCCTATGGTCCCATCCGGCGCTCTGCCTCCTGCACGAGCCGGCATTGCTTCTGCATGCAGGGAGCATTAGTTTATTATTTTTCCCTGCTCGCATGACATCAGGCAGGGAAAGAGATGAAAACTCTGCTCCCAGCAAGCAGGACCAGTTTTACCACTCCCGCTTGCTGGGAACACGGGTTATGTTTGCTCTTGCTGGTACCCTGCTTCCTCCTCTTTTTTTGTTTTTGAGACTCGGCTGAGTTTCGAAATGGCTGTCAAAACTTAGCGGTTGAAATGTTGGCAGCCAATCAGATCTGTGCATGAGATCGAGAGGATTTGCGAAGGTTTGCGCTTCTAAATATACAAATTAGATTTTCCTTTAATATCTTGAAAACTACGGAACGGATTTACACCAAATAAAAGCGTGATCTGCGGAACAAAAGCTACCTGTCTGCCAGACTTGGTGTAAGTCCGTTCAGCAGTTCAGGCGTGTCTCAAGAGTCTATGTGAATCGACATGGGAAAGAAACTTTTATTGACCCTCCCTCTCTTTTTCTCAGCCCCAGCTTCCATTCCGTGAGTGGTTGTGCGACTGGCTATATGAGTAAGCGAACTGGTGTGTAAGTCCATTTTAGAATGAGTGTTTTTGTGTGTAGTTGTACCGGTATGCGAATGGGTATGTGAGTAGTTGTGTGAGGAAGTAGTGTATGAGGTTTGTATGGGCGTGTGAGAGTCTTTAGGTGGATGATGTCATCAGTGATTTTATTGACAATGTCACGAGTGATCTAATATGTGAGGTCATAAACAGTGCATTGCGGGGACATAAGTTATAGTTAGAGCTGATAACTATAACTGCAGAATTTCTATGGTTTTGTCTGAGTAAATCCAGCACCTAACTAGAACGTCTCCGAACTTTCGTTTTTTTTCCATTGAATATACAAAAACGTATTTATAACTGAAAGATAATCGAAGTGTCTAACTTTGTTTTCCCTTACACTCAAAGGGTGATGCCAGTATGCCAACATCTGGAGAATGTGCGCGTGCAGGGCACTCAGGCACGCGCACCTGTATGGGCTCGCTCACGAGGAAGGCGGAAGTACCGTGCAATGAGCACTACACTGGAAGAGGACAGACAAAGTTAAGCCTGGTTACGGGAAACAAACAACTGATTAAAAAAAACCTGCAGAAACAGACAGTGGGAAAAAGTCAAAAAACGGACTGGAAAGTACCCAGAACTTCGGAAGCAGCAGCTGTTAAAACAGATGTTTGCCAATCAAATGCCCGTAAGAGATTTTGCTCATCTCGAAAAAAAAAGGGGGGGGGGGGGGGGGGTTGGGGGTTTACAACAAACCGGGACGAAAATGTGGCAGTGCATCAATCCTTTTTATTTTGGAGCACATCCATACTAGTGTTTTTGAAATATCACAAGCGGTACCTAGTTACTGCGCGCAATCCTAAGGAAAAGGGCATATTTTGATTTTTCTCATAATTTTTACGCCATATAACAAACCAACACCTTCCATCGAAAAAACAAACTATGTTCCCACGCGTTTAATCCTGAGAGTTACATGCAGATTAATCCATGGAGTGTGTTACATAGTGGGAACCAAAAGTTACCTTATCAATTAAAATCCTCATATGTTTTCTTTAGTGAAGGAGAATCCAAGAGGAAAATGTTCCCAAAAAGCATGTACTGTGGGCACAGAGCGTGGGCGATAGACCTGCTCTGTGCTGAGCAGGCAGGAGTATTGGACGGGAGGGCTCTGCCAACGGGGTAGCGGGCACAGTGCCCTGTGCCTCCCCGATATCACAGATCCGAGCATAAGGCACGCCCTGCGCCCAGGGGGCCCTAGAATCTGGCATGCCTAGCGCTTAGAGGCAAACTCCAGTCATAGTCGCTATACCCAAGTGATGGGTGGAATAGCTTGATTTAACCTAATGCCCTGGTAATTCCTCCAGGTCACATCACTGTTGTTCACTGTGCCACTACAAACAATGACCAACCTTCCAGGTCAGAAGAGTGAGCAAAAACATGATGGAGTGGAATGCAGCACAAGTACTTTCTACTGGCTGACATAAACCCACGTGTGACACCCATCACTTGTTTCCCTTTCTCAGTCGAACTGCAGCCTTCTGAACCCATTCAATCTCCTTTAAGACATCCCTCAGTTCATTGTAGTCTATATGAGGATATCTCGGTCTGTCAGTGGAATTAACAGTTCAGGTGGAGTTTTGCAGCTTAAATAATTTTCTGGATTCACATGCTGTGCATTATTCCACCATCTAGTGGTTGGGTCCAGAATTTTCAGCTATCTTGTCGTCATTCTTGTTTTAGAATTGTTGTTTGTTGGTGGGCTTCGACACCACGTCCAGCTCACCATCTTCAGATACTCGTGAGGAAGACATCTGCTGGACGCGAAGAGGATTGCAGCAAACTCTTCAAGCAGCAGCCTTGGCTCCCCTCTTCATCATCTACGCCCCCACAGCCAAGGAATGTTTCGGGGTCTGCTCCAGACAGGACAGGTTTCTCCACCACTGGTGAGCAAAATAATGGATGGATTAAACCCAGATCTGTGACTGGGGGTGAATGTTTGATTGGTTCCGCATTCCGTCCATCCAGTTACACTATCCCACAGCGTTTGTGTTTTGCTTTGCTTTTGCCACCCTAAGTGCGCCGGGTATGCCCAGAAGAGGGTCCCGGGCTCACTGTGCCACTGGATTCAAGCTAGCCTGGCTGATGAGGGGTAAAACCCCGAAACCGGTCCCAGGATGCTTGTTTCCGGTCCAGGGAGAACCTGGCCTGGCAGTTCGGGCTGGACTGTTCCCATGAGGAACAGGGTCAAGACTGATTTGCATATGGCTGGGTCCAAACTGGGGTGGCATGGTGAGCAAAATAATGGATGTATTAAACCCAGATCTGTGACTGGGGGTGAATGTTTGATTGGTTCCGCATTCCATCCATCCAGTTACGCTATACCACAGTGTTTGTGTTTTGCTTTGCTCCTCCACTACTGAAGAAACCAACCGTAGACCCAGATGACCTCACCAACATCCGTCCCGTTAAGCACCAATACTTTTTAGGAAAAATCATCAGGAGGGCAGTGTCCACCCAACTGCTGGAGTTTACCAACAAAAGCAATCTCCTACTGTGGAAGACTACAGTACAGGATGAAGGCAGCCACTCCACAAGTGGACGGTAGCAACATATTCCTGATCAACGATAGAGAGGAACCCTGCCTCTCCTCCTTAACCGCTCCACAGCCTTTTGACTCTGTTCCAGGGTGTGAATGGGTTCCTGATGATTGACACAGAAATCTGGGTCAAGAACACAGGACCTTGAAAGCTGGATGCAGCTCACAGAGCCAGGAGCCGCAAGATCCGAATAATCATATTTCCCTGTGAAGAAAATCAGGAATCTATCTTCTCTCCAAGCATCTTCCATTTCTACATGGAACCACTGTGTCCCCCACCTGGCAGCATCAAGATCCATCAACATGCCAACACAGTGGTGAAGCGAAACTTGAGGGGTCCCCCCTGCAAAGTACATTCATGGGTCCACCTCCCACCCACCCAATCAGAAGCTCCCAGGCCAGGGGCCCGTTTCACAGTGGCAGCTGTGCTGACGGGGCCTCTTGGAGTACCGGCCCCCCCCGCGCACAGCGGGAACAGTGGGGGCTAATGTTATGAGACTGTGCCAACACCACCCAGTTCTACCCCTCACTCTCCTCGTTCGACGATACCAATGTTTCTGAATCAAAGTCGATCTAATCCAGAACTACAAGTCAAGCACACGCCTCAAACTAAACCCATCATTGGCAGAGTTAACCGTTATCTCGGACATCTCCAGGTATCCACAGATCGATGCATGTCTCTCTGAAATTAACTTACGTACCCTCATCACCCAGCTGGCTTCCAGTGCACAGTCACTTGATTTCATTCTGAACAGTGACCCCACTTTAAGAAAAAAAAAAAAAAAAAACACACACACACACACACACTGCTGAGAGGACTATTACAATGCAAGCCCTGGTCCTCCCCCACCTGCATAAAGGCAATGTATTGCTCCACGGCTGTCCTGCTGTCTCTCTTACTCCCATCACAGGCGTCCTACGCACCACAACACATCCCAAAGGCCTGAGGAAGTTCAGCCCTATCAGTTCCATGACTTCCATGAACAACTTAATCGCTTGACCTCCATACCTGCTGCATCAACTCAAGAGCCCTCAACAATAACAATCCAGCTTGCCTGACCACAAACCAGGTAGACAGAATCAGACCCGAAGCCAAGCAATGTCTGGGCTGGAGGTCCGAAGATACAAGATTCTTATGCACTCCTACAAAGCCTTACTCAACCAGGGACCGGCATACATCAACCAGTGTGTGAACTTCCATCAACCCGCCAGACAGCTGCACTCCACTCCCCAGGCCCTCACGCACACCCCCCCCCCATCCGTCGCAGCCACAGCAGTGGTCGTTCCTTCTCCTACATCACCGCCAAGACCTGGAACGATCTGCCCCTCCACCTTCGAACAGCACCCCCCCCACCCCCCCACAATGGCGGGCTTCAAAAGGAGACTCAAGACCTGGCTGTTCGACTGAGACCTTCCTAACCTCAGCGCCCAGATACCGTCAGGCGTGATAGGGATGCACTATACAAATACTGATTGATTGATCGATCGATTGAAACCACACACCATCAAACACCTCCTTTGACAGCTGGATGTAATGTCCCGTAACTACTGCCTGTAGAGCGCACATCCGTGTTCTGTGACCCTTTGCTACATACAGCGATCTGCACTACATACATACGAACATGTGATGTAATGTCCACGAAGACCTGTGCTTGATGTCCAAGCACTACAGCCGCTGTCCACGGGGGTGAGGTGTGGGGACACCCGCTGGCAGTCAGTGGCTCTGCAGCTACTAGTCGCTGTGGAACCTCTGTGAAGACACGTTTCTCAGGGATATTTCAGCATTTCATCTGGATGTAATGCGTCACGTCACGTCGCGTCACGTTGATGCAGTCATTGATAATAGCACCAGTGGAGTCATGAGCAGTGCACTGGGCTGTTAACCTTAACTAGAGAGTTTCATTATTTTTCAGATTTTTTTATCATAATTAAGGCTTCCAGTTTTCCGTTTTTACTGATTTTTACAGAATCAGAAATATTATGATGCGCTCAAGAATGTATAAGTTTAGAAAACAACACCATCAGCTTTGTTAAAAAACACATTTGGCTTATACAAAGGAGGCTTTGTTGATAATTTCGTTGTTGGGCGTGGTTACCAACGGGTACACAGTGGATTTGCACTAGTTTGGTTTCTTTATCTTCCACCTACAGAATGCTGGTTGGACAGTGTGAATGTTTACACAGTGCTGGGGGCAGAGACATTTAAAGGCCTGGGCAAAGTGGCCCCAGCCATTCAGGGGCCCCTGATAGAGCCAGCTCTGTTCTTACCCGTGACCTTGAATAATTCTTAAACAGATTGTTTAAATATAGTTTCCCTTGAATTTATTCTTAATGTGGGTGATGTGTGGAGTCTGTTACAGACATGTTGCAGAGAAATGTTGTGTTTGTTTCACGCAACATTCATAAAAATGTTTCTTTTACATCACAATAGGACCTCCCATATGAGAATTGGAGGGTGTCACAGAGATTATTTGTAGTAATGTTAGTGAGCTGCTGCTGTGTTACAATATTGAAAACATGTCACTACCCCTGAATTACATATGTAAACACATGGGAGTGCCCCTGTGCACTGCCAGGGACCTGGCCAAAGAGGGCTTGAAAGAACTGAAACTGGATCCTAAATTCAAAACTGTTCCAAACATGGCCCCCAGAGCAGGTTTGGCCGAGGGCCCCAAAATTCTTAAGATGTCCCTGGTCAGAGGCTGCAACTATAATAATAAAACAATTTTTAGAAGGACCTGAAACTATTTTCATTTTTTTATGGGGTCCTGTGAGCTATGAATATTTATAGACTGTAAATATGTAACCTGCGTTTGTGAGAGTGTATGTGTGTGCGTGGGGGGGGGGAGGGGGGGGAAGGGGCTGTGTGTGTGCGCTATGAGTGAAAGATTTGTAAAGAATTAGCTCCAGGGAGTGAGTAGTGTCTGTAGTATAGAGAGACTTTACACTGCAGTGCACTCCAGTATTTCACTTACTATTTTCATTAAACATTTGCTTGTTTGAAAAAAATGTGTTTTAAGCCTATTGAAATATGTAATATTAAATGGCCCAAGACTGGGATGCCACACAAATTCTCAGACTATTAGAATCTAAACCTCAGCTTCATGAAAGCTGTTGTTAAACTAATCTGCTACAAAATAAAAACTGTGTATCTTTTCACTGGGGGCGCGGTCTGCAGAATCCTGGGGGGTTACTATGCACAGACCATCAGTGCACACTCGTTACATCTTACAAACATGTTCAGACTGCAGATCGCCTTAGAACAGTGGTTCCCCCCAATCTGTGATGCGGAGGCCCCTGGGGGTCCCCGAAGCCTCCTCCGGGGTCTGTGTCTGTTTAGTAAATTAATATTAACAGATTAATAAGGTGTGCAGAAATAAAGTGGCTAAATGTACAATTGAACATTTTAAAAAGCACTGTAAATGTCAAGGAATTTGAGGCTAAAAATTAAATGAGTCTCCTGCGACTGGCTCCTGGGAGCAGGGCAGGTGCAAACAGAATACAGTATGGGCGATGTGTGGCTTCAAATGAATTTGTAAACGCTTCAACTTTCCTATTAAAATGTTTATTTTTTTGTTTAGAATTTGTAAATAAAATGTGTGATCAGTTGTGTATGATGAATGCTTGTTTCCATATTTTTGTGTATTGTTTTGTGGTTCAAATCATGAACTTCTGCCGGGGTCCTGGGCTCAGTAATGACTCAGTGGGGGTCCCCATCTTCCAGTATGACTCGGGGGAGTCCCCGACTTCCAGTAACGACATGGGGGTGGGGGAGCTGCCCAGGTTCCAATATTGATTGAGATGGGGGCTCTGGGTTGCAGTAATGATAAAGTGGGGCCCCCAGAAGTCCAAAGGTTGAAGTCTTCTATATGAATGAAAACAAGCGCTTTGAAAGCAGTCTCTCTTGAGAGAGGGCCCGGGGCCGGCTTGTGCATTAAAGACAAGGCAGAAGGAAACTGGGCCACTGCGGGGCACGAGGGAGCAAAAGTCTGTGGGTTAATGCGCCTGCTGCTGCCAACAGTGAACGGCCTCAGCCAGGAGTTCCTGTGGCCGAGCGCCAGAATATATAATAATTACCAATCAATCAATCAGGAATTTGTAAAGCAAACTACTTACCCCTGAGGGTCTCAGGGCTCTACGGGGGGGGGGGGGGGGGTGGATATTGTTCGAATCCCGATGACTGGGAGCCAGTAACAGAAGGCAGCACAGGAGCTGGGTCTCTTGTGCCGTGCACCAGTCGTGACTTCACAAGAGACGGCTCCTTTACCGTGCGGCGGTCACACAAGAGGGCGCCGTGCACCTCTCCGCGGTGTCCTATACTAGTGCACACGGCTGACTCCCTTCTCGGGTGTGTTGCACACGCGCCTCTCACACCTACATCCCTGAGTGTGCAAAGCCCCAGCGGATCTGGGGGCGGACAGATCCCACTGAGGGGGGTGGAGTCAGGGACCCTCAGAGAGATCTGCAGCACTCTGGTTGGTGCAAGCCCCTAGGGTCACTGGGATTACGGGAGTTTGCCACACAACTCACCATCTGCCGCATAATGTTCAGGATTCTAGCTCAAACTATTTCTAACGCAATGGCAAAGGTTAACTGGTCGCCTCCGAGGTGAAGTTACCCTAGTGACTCGGATCACAATAGCCTCTCCGGCCACCACTGTACAGCGCCCAGCGCTGCCTGTCGGTTCACAGAGCATGTACCGCATGCATGAGGTGAAACCTTTGCACAAACAGAACGTGGGTTAAGATGACAAAATATCAATACCGCCACAGAACCTGGGGCACTACTCCGCATAATTTGCCTTTGGGTGCCATGTCATTTAGTCAGCCCTACTGCATGGCTCGGTCCTCCTCTGCCACATAATTGGAGAGGGCCTGGAGAGCAGGTTCAAGCCCAGGGCGTAGTTCCTCAGATCACACATGTTGCTCGCTAACGTTCGTCTCTGTGCACAAGAAGCCTTGCCACACCCAACCCTTCACAAACCGTAAGTATGTTTGCACAAGGCCTAATGTGGTTTGCACACTAATCGCCACCCAAGAAACGCCCACTCCCTGTACAGCGCCTGCTGTGAACACAAACTATGAATGGGACATCGCAGGGCCATGGGTCGCCCACACCGCGTGGAGCAGGAAGGGCGGCCGAGAGGCCCCATCACTGCCGGGGCTGGGCGGTGCCGGCCACAGAGGAAGCCGCCCTGTGCATGTGTGAGGGTTGTTACCACTGGAGGGAGGGGCAGGTGTGCAACACTACCGGAAGCACAAGCCAACTTCTGCAGAGTGACTCGGTGACCTCTGCGACAGACACGTGCGGGCACTGAACACACAACCGTGCGACCAGGAAGTGGTGCACACGGTATCACACGAAGGTGCGGAGCACAGGCAGTGAGAGTGGTGTGAGACGCCCACAGAGTGAATAGCACCAGACGATAGTGTCCGGAGTGCACACACCAAGATCAGACACCAATATCACCAGTGCACCCAAGATCAGCCATCAATATCACCAGTGCACCCATGATCAGACATCAATCTCACCAGTGTACACACCAAGATCATACATCAACATCACCAGTGCACACAAGGTGATCACACATCAATATCACCAGTGTGCACAGTATGATCAGACATCAATATCACAAGTGCACACAAGATCAGCCATCAATATCACCAGTGCGCACAAGATGAGTCATCAATATCACCAGTGCGCACAAGATGAGTCATCAATATCACCAGTGCGCACAACATGATCAGACATCAGTATCACCAGTGCGCACAACATGATCAGACATCAATATCACCAGTGCGCACAACATGATCAGACATCAATATCACCAGTGCGCACAACATGATCAGACATCAATATCACCAGTGCGCACAACATGATCAGACATCAATATCACCAGTGCGCACAACATGATCAGACATCAATATCACCAGTGCGCAGAACATGATCAGACATCAATATCACCAGTGCGCAGAACATGATCAGACATCAGTATCACCAGTGCACACAACATGATCAGACATCAATATCACCAGTGCGCAGAACATGATCAGACATCAGTATCACCAGTGCACACAACATGATCAGACATCAGTATCACCAGTGCACACAAGATGAGACATCAATATCACCAGTGCGTACATGATCACACATCAATATCACCAATGCGCACATGATCACACATCAATACCACCAGTGCACCCAAGATCACACATCAATATCACCCATGCACAACCCAAGATCAGGCATCAATATCACCTGTGCACACACCAAGATCACATCAATATCACCAGTGCACACAAGATCAGACATCAATATCACCAGTGCACACAAGATCAGACATCAATATCACCAGTGCACACAAGATGAGGCATCAATAGGACCAGTGCACCCAAGATCAGACACCAATATCACCAGTGCACCCAAAAGCAGATATCAATATCACCAGGGCACACAACAGGATCAGACATCAATATCACCAGTGCGCAAAACGTGATCACACATCAATATCACCAGTGCACACAAGATGGAACATCAATATCACCAGTGTACACAACATGGTCAGACATCAGTATCACTATTGCACACAAGATGAGACATCAATATCACCCGTGCACACACCAAGATCAGACATCAATATCACCAGTGCACACACCAAGATCAGACATCAATATCACCAGTGCACACACCAAGATCACACATCAATATCACTAGTGCACACACCAAGATCAAACATCAATATGACCATTGCACTTACCAAGATAAGCCATCAATATTCATGGTGCTTAGAAAGCGAAAATCACACACCAACATCTACAGTGCAAGCAGAGGGCAAGATCTGACATGCATTGTCAAGGAGCACACAGAATAGTGTCAGGCACCAATGGTCATAGTGCAAGAAAAAAAGCAAGATAAGACATCTGCACTCACAAGCTCACTGAGACACACCTCTGTCTGGCACAATTTTTCATAGTGGATAGACTATTAGATGTTAATATTCATAGTGCACACACTGAGCACCATCTGACATCTATAGTTACACTGCACACAGAGCAGCATCAAATTCTAACATTTACAGTGCATGCAAAGTAAGTTCAGACATCAATATTGAAAAAATGCATGTGCACGAACCCCTATCAAACACCAATACTGACAGTGCACATAGACAACAGTATCAAACCGCCAAATTCAGTTCAAACATGGAACAAGATCAGACACCAATATTCACATTACACACACACAGACAGTATCCAACGCCAATGTTCACAGTACACACAGACAGTATCAGACACCAATGTTCAAAGTACGCCCAAACAGAATCAGACACCAATGTTCACAGTACACACCAACAAAAGCAGAGAACAAAGTTCACAGAACACAAAGACAGTACCAGGCAACATTTTTCACAATACACACACACAGACAGTATCAAACACCAATGTTCACACTACACACAGTATCAGACACCAATGTCCACAATACACACAGACAGTATCAGACACCAATGTTCACATTATACACAGACAGTATCAGATACCAATGTTCACAGCACACACAGACAGTATCAGACACCAATGTTCACAGTACACACAGACAGCATCAGACACCAAACACCAATGTTCACAAAGACGGTATCAGACACAAATGCTCAAAGTACACAAAGAGTCAGTATTAGACACCAAAGTTCACAGTATATACCGACAGTATCAGACACCAATTTTCACATTATACACAGACAGTATCAGACAATAATGTTCACATTATACACAGACAGTATCAGACAATAATGTTCACAGTACACACACAGAGACAGTATCTCGCACCAATGCTCATAGCACTCACACAGACAGTGTCAGACACCTATGTTCACAGTACACACAGACGGTATCAGACACCATAGTCCACAGTACACACAGACGGTATCAGACACCATAGTCCACAGTACACAGAGTAAGTAGACACCAAAGTTCACAGTACACACAGACAGTATCAGACACCAATGTTCACAGTTCAGAGAGTATCAGACACCAATGTTCACACAGTGCTCACCAGACAGTATCAGACACCAGTGTTCATAGCACTCACACAAACTGTATCAGACACCAACATCCACAGTGTGCATAGTGCCTGTATCAGGCACCAGTACTGACCATGCACACAGACAATATCAGATACCAATATTTTCAACACAAAATGAACACTCCCACAGACCAGCCGCAGTGGACACGCAGCATAAGGATTTAAATCACCAACATGCAGGGAAAGAACAGAAGCTGGGAATGTTCCGATTATGAAATATCAGAAACATACGGGACACGCGGTGGATGAGAAAAACTACAAGCAGTTTGCAGAGACATTAATTGTAAACAGAGCTGAATTGCGAGAGAGAGGATATTTTAAAGGGCTAAAGCACTCTCTGTAACACACCGAAGTTCGCAGTGCAAAGAAAAATAAAATAAACCTTCCACACGCCTCAAAAACGGTTGTAATGCCACCTAGAAAGAAAACAATTCCCATGACATCATTCATGGGAACCATGAGCAACCTACCACCGAAAACACAACACAAACAGCACGAGAACAGAATCGTGAATCAACGCAGAAGCAGAGCAACACCACAGAGAAATCAGCACCACACCGATGAAGTATAGAATATCTAGGAAACAAAGGAAAACAAGCACTGGCAATGCCAATAGGTCAGGTTTATAACAGAGTGCCTTGTGGGTCACTGGTGAGTTCAGGCACTCGATATGTTGTCATGAAAGCACTCTGTAGCTCACTCTTGCATTCACCCACTCGTTCTTGCATTTGCACACTCACTTATACTCAAATGAACACAAATTGTCAGCAAGTACGTGACAGATATCTTTCGAGAATAAAAAGTATAAAAATGGTTCAGCCTAACCAGAACACTTGTAATAAAAAATATTTTAAACTTAGCAGAGAGTGGCCATCTTGCAATAATAGTGTATTCAGTGTATTTTTGTTTTACGGTTCTAGCACGGCTGCCACATTTAGAAGCAACTTGTTGGCCATCTTGGAGCGGTAAACAATGGCACACTATGAACAATACCATTCCAAGATGGCTGCCCAGATTAGATGCCGCGAGTGCTACGGTTGCGATCCAAACCGGATTAAATGAGCAGTAAACGAGGGACCCAGTAGCAGTGTCTGGGGAGGTGCAGATCACTAAACAATACTAATACAAAGAATGCTTCAGTACACTATAAAAAATACTAATAAAATAAAAAGTAGAAGGAAATGCATGAACTGGGACCTATAAAAACAAAAACTGGAAAACTAAAGGACTGGCCCACCAGCCGTGGCACTGAGGCAGAATCATTATGTGGCAGAGGTGCATATGATCGGGCGAAATGCTGTCACTCATAGGGCAACGGTGCTAACAGCTGAAGTGGGCTGGGCCAATGCCCCATGCTTTATGCTGTCATGGACAGAAATGGGGAGGACGAGAAACAGACCAATGGCAGAGGGCGGAGCCAAAGCCCTCCTACGGGCCTGATTACAAGGATGGGCGCCATTTATCACACCCGATAAATAAAAATGCCGCAGGCTACAATATTTATCGGATGCAAGATAAATTGCACCCATTACGAGTTCCTGAAGAATCACATGCACATTTTGGTGTTTAATGCACCAAAATATGCATGATACGGTAAATACTGTACGTTTTCCCCTGTTAAATTTCAGCAGGTTTGACCAGACTAAATCTAACAAAGGTGGAGATATTTAAGGCATCCATTAAATAACACTCAAATCGTAATTCGGACCCCAGCTCAAACATGGGTTTACACAGGGATCAGAAATTAATGAGCCCACTCGTAATATATATGTACATATTTTTTACCGAATCGTTTTATTACAAGATCCTTGGAACTAATTAAACCTTTTAGATTCTCTTAAAAGGGTCTAACAAGGATTATCACACTGCAAATATTCTACCCGCAGGGTTTGTCATTGGGGGCAATCAAAACATTTGCAGAGGACAGTAAACTGAGATTCCATGTAACAAAATATCTCTCTACAGTCTTCAACACAGTTTCATAAAAACCCCACCCTCTACAGCCTGTAGTCTTAAACGTGTGGTTTTCACAATAAATATGCCAGGCCTACTGCCTTTGTCTTAACTTTAAATAGTAAACAGATCACACCAAAAGCCTTGAAAGCTGAATTAGCACATAAACTCAGTCCTGCCATATTGAGCATAAACTTTCGAACAAGATAAAAGTTCAACACGAGCACTCGTTTTCAGCAGAAGAACACAACTTCTAGCCAAGCAAATGTACTCAAGAGAATCAATATGTGGGCGGGAAAGACCCCCCTCTCTCACCAGTTCTTTGAATACTCATTTTTGGGAAGCCGGCCTCAGGATATAGAAAGTATTAGGCTGAAAACCCCATGCCTAAGAAACAACACTGCATCTCAAACATCCACAGTCTACACAGAATGAGTAGCAAGTTTGTTCACTGACTACAGAATTTCATTTCTGCAAAGATATGTAGAGGGGACTCCAACCGGTAGGGTAAGATAGGCACAGACAGTGAACACTGAACGCCCGAGTGAGATGTGCGCATGTTCATTCACCAACAGGGCACTATTGCAACACCTCAGTCCAGAAACACAGAACAGTAATGTAACGAGGTCATGTTTATTCTACACAGAAGATGAGTGTAACATGCCTGTATAGCCAGAGCATACAGGAACACTTTAGTGTTATATACGTGTGTTCACCGACAGAACACGGGCCGCACGGACACAGACTACAGGGAGTGCAGAATTATTAGGCAAATGAGTATTTTGACCACATCATCCTCTTTATGCATGTTGTCTTACTCCAAGCTGTATAGGCTCGAAAGCCTACTACCAATTAAGCATATTAGGTGATGTGCATCTCTGTAATGAGAAGGGGTGTGGTCTAATGACATCAACACCCTATATCAGGTGTGCATAATTATTAGGCAACTTCCTTTCCTTTGGCAAAATGGGTCAAAAGAAGGACTTGACAGGCTCAGAAAAGTCAAAAATAGTGAGACATCTTGCAGAGGGATGTAGCACTCTTAAAATTGCAAAGCTTCTGAAGCGTGATCATCGAACAATCAAGCGTTTCATTCAAAATAGTCAACAGGGTCGCAAGAAGCGTGTGGAAAAACCAAGGCGCAAAATAACTGCCCATGAACTGAGAAAAGTCAAGCGTGCAGCTGCCACGATGCCACTTGCCACCAGTTTGGCCATATTTCAGAGCTGCAACATCACTGGAGTGCCCAAAAGCACAAGGTGTGCAATACTCAGAGACATGGCCAAGGTAAGAAAGGCTGAAAGACGACCACCACTGAACAAGACACACAAGCTGAAACGTCAAGACTGGGTCAAGAAATATCTCAAGACTGATTTTTCTAAGGTTTTATGGACTGATGAAATGAGAGTGAGTCTTGATGGGCCAGATGGATGGGCCCGTGGCTGGATTGGTAAAGGGCAGAGAGCTCCAGTCCGACTCAGACGCCAGCAAGGTGGAGGTGGAGTACTGGTTTGGGCTGGTATCATCAAAGATGAGCTTGTGGGGCCTTTTCGGGTTGAGGATGGAGTCAAGCTCAACTCCCAGTCCTACTGCCAGTTCCTGGAAGACACCTTCTTCAAGCAGTGGTACAGGAAGAAGTCTGCATCCTTCAAGAAAAACATGATTTTCATATGCAGGGCAATGCTCCATCACACGCGTCCAAGTACTCCACAGCGTGGCTGGCAAGAAAGGGTATAAAAGAAGGAAATCTAATGACATGGCCTCCTTGTTCACCTGATCTGAACCCCATTGAGAACCTGTGGTCCATCATCAAATGTGAGATTTACAAGGAGGGAAAACAGTACACCTCTCTGAACAGTGTCTGGGAGGCTGTGGTTGCTGCTGCACGCATTGTTGATGGTGAACAGATCAAAACACTGACAGAATCCATGGATGGCAGGCTTTTGAGTGTCCTTGCAAAGAAAGGTGGCTATATTGGTCACTGATTTGTTTTTGTTTTGTTTTTGAATGTCAGAAATGTATATTTGTGAATGTTGAGATGTTACATTGGTTTCACTGGTAATAATAAATAATTGAAATGGGTATATATATTTTTTTTGTTAAGTTGCCTAATAATTATGCACAGTAATAGTCACCTGCACACAGAGATATCCCCCTAACATAGCTAAAACTAAAAACAAACTAAAAACTACTTCCAAAAATATTCAGCTTTGATATTAATGAGTTTTTTGGGTTCATTGAGAACATGGTTGTTGTTCAATAATAAAATTAATCCTCAAAAATACAACTTGCCTAATAATTCTGCACTCCCTGTAGTGTAACACGTAAGCCCACTGTGTAGTTATGTATGCCAATTGCATATAAAATATTAGGGTAACACGCACTTTGTGCCCAGCACATTGGTGTGACATGCATGTGTTCTTAAGAGAGAGGAGTGGTGTCCCAGCACGTATATTCACTGAAAATAGCATGTTTGTGTAACCAGTGCACTTACAAAGAACAAAGTTAGTGTAACGTCACATACTCATAGAATGTACACTTTGTAGCTCAACATGGGTGTAACTCAACTCAGCTCTGTTCAGGGATCAGAAGTGTAGTACAGTACCGTGACAGGCAATGCCCACTTGAACGCTGAATAAATCACACCAGTGTCCACAGGAGAAAGGATTAGACGTGCAGGCACAAAATATCAACAAGCACTGGCAAAGCCAACAGGTCTGATCTGTAAAGGCTGACTTTGCCCAGCTTGGTCATGATTGGATAGCTTTGCCGTCTGTCTCGGGTCTCTGCTCCTGATTTGACTGCTTTGCTCCCTAGTATTATGTTTGTCCCACCAAGGATAATCGTATCAGTGTTTTATGATCGTAGGTGTCCTGTGGTGGAAACAACAGGTCCCCGCAGCCTCAGTGAGCTGAGAGAGCATCACAATGACCCCTCCCAGCGGAGCACAGCACGGGCCCCCGCGTGCTCAGTGCACACACAATAACAGCTGCACTAGTGTCAACAGCGCTAATGGGCCTTTTAAACCACTTAATCTCAGGCCAAGGTTTATGAGACTCAGATAACTGGTGCTTCGCTCGATGTGCACGCACCGTGGCCACGCGCACCGAGAACACGCCCAGTGCGTGACATCGTGCACGGCTGCAAGTTGTGGTGCACGGCTGCAAGTTTCGGTTCCGGTGCATGGCTGCTGCAGGATTGCTAGTGCGGGTGCAGCGACTGCTAGTGCAACGACTGAAAGTGCGGATGCAGCGACTGCTAGTGCAACGACTGAAAGTGCGGGTGCAACGACTGAAAGTGCGGGTGCAAAGACTGCTAGTGTGGGTGCAAAGACTGCTAGTGCGGGTGCAACGACTGAAAGTGCAGGTGTCTCCCTGCACCTTCCTAGGTGGAAGGGGTGTGTGAAGGGGGGGGGGGGGGGGCACGGAGGAGCTGGTGTGCTGGGGAGCTATGAGCCACAGCTAATCAGGCGGAAGGGGAGTGGGGGTGTTACAGTAAGTTTATGTGGGGAGAGTTGTGTTAATACTTGCTACCCAGTTGGGGCAATCCCAGTCATGGATCATCACCCCATTGGTACTGTTTACTTGTTGCAGGGCCCCCACCGAGTGAACTGGAGACTGGTTCTATTTAAGGCAAGTGACCCCCAGCAGAGTCATGGCGCCAGGGCCCCGGAAGAGGACAGGGCTTACAAGTGAAGGCACGAGGCGCTCACCCCGATGTTACCTGCAGCAGCAAAGACGGAACCCCCAAATCATCATAGTTTTGTTGCAGCAATAGAGCTCGCTTCTAGCTGCAGCAGAGACCACAGCCTGCCCGCCCCCCCCCCCCCCACGACTCCTATACCTACATTCTGACTCAAGCAGCAGGGACCCCCAACCCCCCACCACCACCTTTCAGGTCCTAGCTGCAGAAGAAGGACGCCCCCCTTTATTGGTTCACTGCAAGAGCAGACACACTGCACTCCGTCCTAGTACTTGGGGCGGCAGCACAGCCCCCCCAACAACCCCCCACTTCTCAGTACTCACCGAGGAGCCGACATCCACCCTGAGTAACCAAGTGTTACTACCTGCAGCAGCAACGACCCCCTCCCCATTACAAGCCGCAGCAGCACTGACCCCCCATGTTCCTAGCCGCAGCAGCACTGACCCCCCATGTTACTACCCGCTGCAGCACTGACCCCCCATGTTACTAGCCGCAGAAGCACTGACCCTCATGTTACTAGCCGCAGCAGCACTGACCCCCCATGTTACTAGCCGCAGCAGCACTGACCCCCCCATGTTACTAGCCGCAGCAGCACTGACCCCCTCATGTTACTAGGTGCAGCAGCACTGACCCCCCCATGTTACTAGCCGCAGCAGCACTGACCCCCTCATGTTACTAGGTGCAGCAGCACTGACCCCCTCATGTTACTAGGTGCAGCAGCACTGACCCCCTCATGTTACTAGGTGCAGCAGCACTGACCCCCCGTTACAAGCCGCAGAAGCACTGACCCCCGCCATGTTATTAGTTGCAGCAGCAAAACAACCCCCCTCCCCCGTTACAAGCCGCAGCAGCACTGCCCCCCACCCATGTTACTAGTTGCAGCAGCACCGCCCCCCATGTTACTAGTTGCAGCAGCACCGCCCCCCATGTTACTAGTTGCAGCAGCACCGCCCCCCATGTTACTAGTTGCAGCAGCACCGCCCCCCATGTTACTAGTTGCAGCAGCACCGCCCCCTCCGCCCCATGTTACTAGTTGCAGCAGTGCAGACCCCCCCATGTTACCAGTACCAGCAGCCCTGTCCCCCATGTTACTAGTTGCAGCAGCACCGCCCCCTCCGCCCCCATGTTACTAGTTGCAGCAGTGCAGACCCCCCCAATGTTACCAGTTCCAGCAGCCCTGCCCCCTCCGCCCCCCCCCCCCCGTGTTACTAGTTGCAGCAGCACATTCCAGTGGTTGAAGGGAAGGGGCCGAGCTCCGGACCCCAGGCACATGCCACACGGGCCACAGCCCCCCCATCAGCTTCGCAAGTACGGCCCCCACACTAATGAAGGGGAAGCCCACCGTTTCCTGGTTGTAGGGGGGGCATCAGTACAGACCCCACCCCCCCGGGTCACAAGCAGCAGCTGCACCCACCCCGTGGCTCGGGGGTCACAGGCACCAAAGCGGGTGTAGGGGCAGCGGCACACCCCGGACGCCCCCGTACCCGGGGGCAGCTTCCAGCAGCCTCCCCTCTAGTTGCAGCACGGGCCACTCGTGCACCCCACCCTTTCCTCCCCCCCACTGCCCCTGCACCCCAATGCTGAAGATAATTATGGGGTGTGGAGGAGTCCAGGCCCCCCGCGCTTTGCTTGTACCCCTTCCTGAGGTGAGAGTATTTGCCCTTTGCCCCCCCCTCGCCCTTTGACCGTACCCCTTCCTGGGGTGACCCCCCCCCCCCTGCCTACCTTGATGATGCTGCTCCTCCGGGGGATGCCCGTCTTGCCCTCTCTGCGGTCGGGGCTGGGGGGCGGATCCTCGGGCGCCCCCAGGGGTGCGCAGTCCCCGTTGGACACCCCCGGGCTGAGGGGGGACGAGGGCAGGGAGCCCCCGATCTCCGCCGAGCCCCCTCCCCGGCCGCTCTCCGCCATCCTGCCGCCGCCTTCCTCCTCCTCTTCCTCCTCCGCCTCTTCCTCCTCTGCGGGGCTGAGCACCGAGGGCCGGGGCTGGAGGCAGGAGGGGGGCGGGACCAGGGAACCCCCGCCACCGGAGGGTGCGAGGGGGAGGGGTTGGGTGGCAGGACCCCCCCCCCCACCCGGGGCTGGAGGCTGCAAGGGAGGGGCCACCCCCCCCCCCCAAGCTGGTGTACTGGGGGCTGCAAGGGAGGGGCCACCCCCGCCGTGCATGCAAGGGAGGGGTCAACCCCCCCCCCACCACACACTCACCCGGTGCAGGAGGCTGCAAGGGAGGGGTCACCCCCCCTGCAGGAGGCTGCAAGGGAGGGGTCACCCCCCCCCCCCCTTTGCTGGTGTACTGGAGGCTGCAAGGGAGGGGCCACCCCCTTCGTGCAGGCAAGGGAGGGGTCAACCCCCCCACCACACACTCACCCGGTGCAGGAGGCTGCAAGGGAGGGGTCACCCCTCCCCAAGCTGGTGTACTGGGTGCTGCAAGGGGGGCACCTACGCCATGCATGCAAGGGAGGGGTCAACCCCCACCACACACTCACCCGGTGCAGGAGGCTGCAAGGGAGGGGTCAACCCCCCCACCACATACACACCCGGTGCAGGAGGCTGCAAGGGAGGGGTCAACCCCCCCACCACACACACCCCCGGTGTAGGAGGCGGCAAGGTAGGGTCATGAGGGTCTCCCTCCCCCCCAAGCCGGTGGGTTGGGGGCAGCAAGGGAGGGGTCACCCCTCCACACACACACACACACACACACTGGAGGCTGCAAGGGAGGGGTCACCCCCCCCCCCTTTGCTGGTGTACTGGAGGCTGCAAGGGAGGGGCCACCCCCTTCGTGCAGGCAAGGGAGGGGTCAACCCCCCCACCACACACTCACCCGGTGCAGGAGGCTGCAAGGGAGGGGTCACCCCTCCCCAAGCTGGTGTACTGGGTGCTGCAAGGGGGGCACCTACGCCATGCATGCAAGGGAGGGGTCAACCCCCACCACACACTCACCCGGTGCAGGAGGCTGCAAGGGAGGGGTCAACCCCCCCACCACACACTCACCCGGTGCAAGAGGCTGCAAGGGAGGGATCACCCCCCCCCCTCCTCCCCCTTTGCTGGTGTACTGGGGGCTTCAAGGGAAGGGCCACCCCCGCCGTCCATGCAAGGAACGGGTCAACCACCCCCCCGCCACAACCACATACACACCCGGTGCAGGAGGCTGCAAGGGAGGCGTCACCCCCCTACCCCAAGCTGGTGTGCTGGGGCTGCAAGGGAGGGGTCAACTCCCCACCCACACACACACACTGGATGCTGCAAGGGAGGGGTCACCCCCTCCCCCCCCCGTGCAGGCAAGGGAGGGGTCATCCACACACACCCCCGGTGTAGGAGGCGGCAAGGTAGGGTCATGAGGGTCTCCCTCCCCCCCAAGCCGGTGGGTTGGGGGCAGCAAGGGAGGGGTCACCCCTCCACACACACACACACACACACTGGAGGCTGCAAGGGAGGGCTCACCCCCCAAACCGGTGCTGGGGCTTCAAGAGAGGGGCCACCCTCCCCGTGCATTAAAGGGAGGGGCGACCTCCCCTCAACCAGTGCTAAAGGCTGCAAGAGAAGGGCCACCCCTCCCAACACGGTGCCAGCAAGGGAGGGGCCACCCCCCCAACCCGGTGCCTGCTAGAGAGGGGTGATCCCCTCACACGGAAGGGGACACTAGGGCTCATATCAGGGGGTATAAGTTAGGGGGTCTGCAGGGGTTGGGCAGGACACCACCACCCGGTGCTGGAGGCTGCCGTGCCTACAATACAAGGGAGAGGTGACCCAACACGACCTTCCCCCCACCCCCCCCGATTCTGGAGGCTGCAAGAAAGGGGCAACTCCCCCAAACACCCGTCTCCCCTACGGCGGACAGGGGGCACTAGGGCTCAGATCGCGGGGGCAGAGGCGAGAAACGGGGCGGGAGGGAGGGTGGTGTGAGGCAAAGGGGAAAAACATACAGTGAAATCAAAGGTGTGGATTTTGGGGGGGGAGGGGGTAAACAGACCGAGAGTATTGAATCTGGGGTGGGGGCACTCCTTGCCCATTCGAAGGGGTCTCACCCATCCAGGGATGCCTCTCCAACCTAGCCTCCCTGTGGAGTGCTTTGCACGGAATGCCTCCCTTGAAAGGTAACTGCATGAAAACAGGTCGTTTTTTTACACAGAAAGGGGTCAAATCAAATGCCCTGACCCTACGAATGAGGGTCTCGAGAGCTGGGCAGCAGCATTGCACTGCTCACAGATGCACACAGAGAGCTCCCATCGTGCCCCGTCAGGTTCGGATTTTAGGTCTTGCTTTCCAAAGCCTTTTTGCTTTTTACTAACATTATATCTAAGACATAGGGCCAGTTCCCCTCAACCATTGGTCTGTTGTGGTGCCATTCACATTTTTGTCCTGCCCACCACATCATGGAGTAATGAGTCAGCCCATTTCAGCCATTGGCTATCTTCACTGTGAGTGACAGCGTTCTGCTCTTGCAAAATGTGCACTTACACACACAAAGTAGTCCCTTTGTAAATTCTTACAAAAATCATTCACAAACATTGGCAAATCCAATAGCTGGCACCCGACGCCAGACCCATTGGCTTAAGCAAGGCTTGTTTTACAAGTCATTCTGCTACTTGCAAAATCTGCATTTAAAACAACAGGGAATGCAAATATACAATTTCTAGAACGCAAACAAAAACAGGATTTGTCGAGCACTCCTCGAAGATCAGCCTTCCCCTTCTGTGATCTCAGGACCTGTAACAAAATTGCCCTGAACATCAGATCTGCTCCAACCCATACCCAATTTAGAATAGATCTAACTGCCCCCTGCCAGAGCTAACTGCCCCCACAAAGAGCTAACCTCCACTCCCTTGTATGCATGTAGTATTTGTATATCATGAACCTCACCTAAAGCCAGCGGAGCCCTGCAGGGCGTCAAAGGCAAAGATACAGTCATCGCTACCTGAAGGTGCAGCTGAGTTCAAAGAGTAGAAAGTGTTACTTAGGGCCAGATGTATAAACATTGGGCTTTGCAATTTCCTAATTGTGAATGTTTGCGGTTTGCAAATAAGAAATTGGAAACACCTGTGTACCAATGTGTCTTTGACACATTGTGCGTGTCGCAGTGGGTCGAATATAGAGCTACAGCATTAATATTCATGAGGTCAGTCTTCCTTTGCAACCCATTGTGAATCGCAAGAATTACAGGGATGGTGGCCTGCTGGGGCCACCAGACCACCATGTCTGTGATTGCTTTATCAATAAAGCAATAAAAAAAAATGTAGCCCATTTTTATGAAAGGAAAATAGAATGTGTTTCAAAAAAACGAAACTGAAAAGTTTTCTTTTCATTTTTTAAGAGTAGGTAGCGGTCCGTGGACCGCTGCCTGCTTTAAAAAAAAGTTTTCACCACATTCACAAAGGGGAAGGAGTCCCTTGAGGACCTCTTCCCATTTGCCAATGGGTTACCACCTCCTTCAAGGAGTCGGTAAAAAGTGAATGTTTTGCAACCGCATTTCAGTTGCAAAACATTCACACATGCCAGTGCGATTCGGTATTAGGAAGGGACGCCCTGAACACAGCCCTTCCTAATACCGAATCGCAAATGCAAAATGCGATCCGGTAACAAGTTGCAGAGTCACATTTTTCCTTTTGTACATTGAATAAAGGTATTTTTCCGATCGCAAACGCACTGATGGGCCGTTTGTGAAAGCAAAAATGCTATGTATATATGGCCCTTAGTTCTGATGTAGTGTTCTTCAATGAAGCTTTCTTCAGCTGTTTCTACACTGGATCAGGGTTGATGCAGTCTCTTGGACCCAGGGATGTAGTTCCAGATTCTCAATGCAAATTTGCTGCCTTGTTTTGTTTTGTCTTGCTTGCACTTCTTTGCCTTTGTCTGTTCGGGTTGCTGGTGTGCTTAGAGCCACCAGAGGTGGTGAGCTTGATAGGCAGGGGTGCCAGTCGTGATGACTTTTTAAACAATACGGCTGATTTTAAAGATGGTGCAGTCTGGAAAGTGGTGAAAGTGGCGTATCGTCAGGGTATATGTGATGCAGTCATATTTCGTCAGACTCTTGATGAGGTATGCTCCTGCATGTAGGATGCATGTAAGGGGATCCGTCTGGGAGGATATGAACCAGGTCACTGACACCTTCCAGATGCAAAAGTACCAGGGCTTCAGCATTGCTTTCTGCCAACAATAATTCCACTTTCTTTTGTAGAGACAGCTGGTAGCAGGCTGCCTTGGAACTCTTGGTAATCTGTTCCTTGTGGGTAAAGTCAGTCTCCAGGGTGAAGGTGATCGGGTTGGTGTTCAAATCCTTCCAGATTTATGTTGTTGAGTCAGGTTTGGATTTGTTTTGCTTGTTATTAGTGAATACTAGGTACACTCGTTGAAGAATACCATATCGCCATATGGGAGGATTAACTATACGCAAACATCCTGCTTCATTGTAAACTATATTATATCATAACTCGGGACCCCCATCCTTGTTCATTGGTCCATTGTCCTATAACTAAGTTTGCCCTCTATAAATACCCGTACAAACACATATATGCACCTGTTATATGCAAACACACACGTCTTCACAAATACTGGAATACAAAAGGAAAAACACCAGTTGAGATCCGTAGGCATAAGACGTGAAGAAATGGGTATCTAGGAGTCATCTAGGAGTATAACCCCAGGGAGCTGGAATCTAAGGAAGGCTTAGGAAGAAAAACTCCGGGAGCCTTAGACATGGGAGGGGAAATGAGAATAAATATGGCTAGTGGTGGGTGTGATCACATCGGTGAAGGAAGAATGGACCAGTAGCTTGGGACCAGGAGGAAGATGAAAGAGATTGAGGTATTGGAGAAAGGAGGACTACAGCAGTGAAATAAAGTCATAGAGATCCATGGGGTGACATAACACTAGGATAGATTGAAGGGGTGCAAAACACCAGATAAGAAAGTACGAAACACAAGACCACAATCCACATTTTCCTGGTATGAAAAATTTATGGAATTGCTCCTCCCCATAAATATACCATTACGATTGAAGATTAGTCATGGTACAGTCAGGCAACAGAAAACAAATCCAGGGTGAATGGTCTTTCCCTATATTATTGATGATAAAGCCAGTTTGGCTGCACGATTCTGTGTGGACATCAGTTCATTCAATTTAATTGCTTCAAGTAACAATTTATTACAGCAAATCATACAACAATCACAGAAAATAAGTACTCTACATTCACAAAATCAATTAAATAATTATTCACAGAATTCCTTAAAAATCTGGGTCCATTGACGATGTCACATGTCACCAGGGAGCCCTCAAGACAAAAATTAAAACTTAGTCACCATCAAGTGGCAAATCTAACACAACTTCAGTTGCTCATTCCATTCCTTTTACCTCAGGATTTAGCTAAACGCTTGGTGCTCAAGTTAATAAATCACATAAGACATCAATGCAACGTATTTGGAAAATCTACATCAAAGAATTTAATTGCTCAAGAAATGGTATTGATGCTATCTCAAGTAGAAGATTCTGTAGGCTGCTCTGTCAAGACTTCCAACATGAAGCAGAGGCATCACAAGTGAGACAATGATTCAGTGGCCAAATGACACATTCAACAAGAGTGGGCCTTCTAACGTAGTTTATCCCAAGAAGCAAAGATTACTAGGATGGCAGTTTGACAAAAACAATGTTGCACGAACCCTTACCAAACATTTGAACATATTGGCTCTACCATGTAGAGTTGAACTCTCAAGTTGCTATAGTGAGCACTCAATGATCAACAGGTTTTCAGTCATTTTGAGTATCAACATTAGGGTGTTATTTTCGTTCCTGGATTTTAGTTATAATTTTGGATTTTTTAGTTAAGTTTAGTAACACACTATCAAACTTAATTACCCTGATACATTTCCAATATTTCAATCCGATAACCCAAAGGGCTACCTCTAAATACTGTGTAAGAAGCCATACCTTCTCATGATTGACAAGCTCATGTAGCTTGAACAGATTAATTCATCTTAAAACATACAACAAAGTAGGCTTATCATCTACCATGACTTCTGCGACTCTATCCAGCTCTAACCTGATCAGTGCTTGAAGGGGAGGCTGTCTCAAATTGAAGTCACTGAAACGTATTACACTCAATCAACATAAGCTTTTTTTTACAACATATGTTTGATTATACACTACTGCCAAGTACATCAATACTGACAAGACGTTACAAGAAAATACTTGCAACAAAGGGCCAGATGTAAAAAAGCAACAGGGTACACAGTTTTCTAGATCATTTCTTTTCTTACATACAGAAATAAGCTTTCATGTTTGCTTACTGGCCTAGCGCTGTGGCTTTTCACCTTTTGACTGCTGTGAATCCCCACTTAATCATTACTGGAGTCCGGTGACCCCGCTGAGTCATTATTGGTATCCGGGGCCCCCCACAGAGTCATTAGCGTGAGGCAGAGACCCTGTCTAAGCATTTTCAATGATTCGAACCCCATAACAATATACAAAAATACAGTAACAAACATCCATCAAACAAATTCACAAATTATTAAATATTTTATTTAATTCCCAAACAAATACATAAAAAACAAATCTTAGCTTTAATGAAATAGTTGGAGCTTTTATAAATTTAATTGAGGTCCCTTATCATCCGTACTGTATTCTGTCTGATGCGTCTGTACTGCTCCCACAAATCGATTTGAGGATACCAACTTACTATTTAGCCTTCAATTTCCAGTCCCTTCAGATGTACAGAACATTTTACAATTTTAATTTTACATTTTGATCTTTATTTATATTGTTTATTAATCTATTAATAATATTTGTTTTTCTAAGCAGTCGCAGACCGGTGGGCCCCACAGGGGTCCCCGGCCCAGAGGTTAGGAACCGCTGGTCTAGCATATCAAAGCATACGTGAGAAGATGAAATAGGAATAAAGTTTAGCCTGAGACTTAAGGTCTTTTCTCATCCTGCTGAGTAAGACGAGCAGGCAGCCTTTAATTACGGAGGTGTCCAGCAGCAAAGATATGCATTTATTTTCTGTGTATAAGAACAGTATATTTATAATAATTCTGTACCCTTTCCACAGTGCTTGGAATGGAAACTTAGAAGTGCAAGTGCTCGTATCCAAGAGTACCGGCTCACTAATGAGAAGTGCAGGTACTCTCCCTTTCAAATTTAAGAAGTTCAGGCACTCAGTTCCGGACAGTACCTGCTCATTTAAAGTGCTGCCTTTCCATTATCCTACTACCACCGAAAGGAGTCCCGGCACTCTGAAATCTGATGCCTTGCTTCATTGTTTTATTTTATTTTCAGCTATTCCAAAAAGTATCAAATCTGAAGTATTTGTGCATTTTACACTACAGCGACACAGCGTTTACAATTTACTTCCACAAGATGGGACCAGGAGAGGATGATAAAACTGAGTAGAGCTCTGGGGCATAATGTCAATGTGTCTGCAGAGGATGCCAACACAGTTCCATGAATAAATGTGAGAAGTCAAGGTTACCTAGCAGGGTATTTATGGATGGATAATGGTAAACCTCAAGGCCACCCTGCTTTAGAGATCCCTGGAGCGTTAGTATCCGTGAAGGACGTTTTGAGAAATGCTACAGCTCCTAGTAGAAGCCAGTAAGTCAGAAGTGACTTATTTCCAATTGTTGCGCAAAAACCAACCTCTGCTTCAATTCCATCTTGACCTCACACAGCTCGTAGAACCAAAGATCCAGTATCTGAGCAGGGATGGTTGCTTTTTTCCTCCACCCAAGGACTGAGGGCCCAATTTCAATGTTGACAGAGAGGGAACTCCACTGCAACGGCAACAGAGTTCACTCCCGGCCAACATTATGGTCCGCCTGTCCGATTTAAATGCGGGCGGACCATAGTTTGATGAAGGTGGAGACTACTTCGTCTCCGCCATGGTCGAACTTCTCCGACAGTTTACTCTTACTCCGTCTACGTTTGGGTATATGCCCTCCCATCTAATTTAGATGAGATGGAAAAATAACCATATTTCAATGCCCATCACCACCAGGAAAAACCTAAATAGTACTAGGCGCTGACAAGTGCTCAGTGCCACCCTCATCATGGTAGACAACTCCCATGGCGAAGGGGGTACTGTTTTTTTTAATTTTCAATAAGCGAATCCCACTTTGGGATTTTCTTTTTGAAAGTAAAAAAAAAAACTTGGTAAGTTTGCTATACTGGAAAATTACAATGCATTGAGAGGAACTGCCATGACAAATGCTTCTGCCAATGCTAGAAATGTTCACTGGGCTGGTAGACTTTTCTAAATGTGGTCGTCGGCACCTCTGTCAGGGTGGAATGGTTTATTCTGTTGCCCGGCCGAGGACGAGCTGACCGCCAATAAATAAATCAGGCAGAATCTGTATCCACAACTTAAACCCTTCCTGATCATAAGGCTTTTAATTGTATTTATTCATTATTGTGTTTGGATCATATAATTGCTTCTCTCCAAATCAGGTTCCTTGCTCCTGAGCAAGTTAAACTTTCCTGTGTTTTTCAGGAGCAGCATGCCTGGTCTCCACCGCCAAAAGGACGTTTTCAGTCTCTGAACTGCTTTCAAGCCAGTAATTAAATTAATGAGTTCTTGCTCTAGCTGGATAATGTTTGTTTCTAAAGCTGTGCATTAACTTACAAACCTTGTAGTGCAGGTGGCACACTCTTAAAAATACTCATAAAACTAACCAATTCAGCAACTGAACATGGTTTGAGGATGCATCGTCGAGCCTGACAGGAGACGTAATCTATTTCCTAAACTTAGGGCTCCAAATATAATGCCACTTTCATTTTCAGGAAAATGTTCTCTTTGTCCCTTTCAAGCATTTGATCGTTTTGTTCACAGTAGCTTAGTGGTCCTCAAGGAGTTTGTAGATGCCTTAGTCCCTTTATCGTTTCTACTGTCACTGAAACCTTTGTAGGAAATGTGTATGTATTAATGTTCAAACATTAAACTGCAACAAAATGAACTGACATGAAATAATGTCTAGCTGATAGTCCTACTTTGCTTTTGACTCTATCACATTGAGTACCCAAGAAATGTTCAATAGTCCTGCTTCACTGTTTACTCAGACCACCATCTTGAGTGTAGTGATCCTGTCATAGAACAAGATTCTATCATGTTTAAATGCCACCTCTAAAGGAATTGTAGAATCCTAATAGTTCTACGTTGGAGAAGAGCATAGAAACTGTCATAAGGTAAATCTAGCCCCTTCTTGAGACAAAAAAAGCTGATCGCTTCCTAAAGCAATCTCAGACTCCTGAATTGTCACAGGTAGTCAAGAGATGCGCCTAGAAGCAAAGCATGATGGAAGGAAGGAAAAAACTGTATGCAGTGAAAAAAAACTTCCACCAAACCAGACCAATCAAGAGGATGAGGAAAGGATCAAAGCTTGAACAAAAAAGCAGGATGCGAAGGAATACCAGTGAGTCCAACGAGAGACCAAGAGGCAAACAAGCAGAACTGCAATGTGACTTGGAAGTAGTTTGATCTCCTTTTAGAGCCCAACAAATGAAGTCAATCTGTGGAAAGAAACAGGAAACAGTAAGCCAGCATCTTATCTTGGGCAATTCAAAAAGTAAATACTGGAAAAAAGGAGACCTTAACCGAGGAAAGAAAATCGGACAGGGGCCACCACTAAATTATTAAACCCTAATCGTTCATGCTTGCAGGATTACAGCAGCATCAGACCAGAAAGTCGTGACAGCACCACACCAGAAACAAAGTAATTGTACCTTCAATGGAGTCAGAAATGCCTAACTCTAGCCCCAGGTAAGCAGGAGCTAACACTGCCTCCTGGGCTTACCACAGGACCCTGCAGCCCTGTAATGCTGGGGGCACCCAACCCTTCAGGGGCCACTTATTCAGCCCAAGGGCATTGAATATCTGTGAGATATGGGAGACTCAGGGACCCTTCCTCACATTCTGAAGGGAGCATCATGATGCATTAAGCTACTGTCTGCCTCCTCTTAGAGTCCCAGGTTTACTAGGGTTTCTCTTAAAACATTGTCTACTCCACCCCCAGATAAGCCCTCTGCTTACACACATAGTGCAGAGTAGGCACTGCAGGAACTGTGAGGAGCACCCATCCACATGAGCTCCAATCTGTGCCCTGCTCTATGTGCTTCCAACTCCTCCAGACCTACAGAATAGGGGATGAAAGGAGCCTGCGGACCAACTGTAGAGGCACCGGTCAACCTGTGTGTACGAAGTCTCCAGCCCCTGCAGATACATGAATATAAAACCTTTGTCAGGGGCCGGTACAACTAAAGCTTGACCATTTGACCATTCCCGGCCCGACTCTGAGGAACTCAAGAAACTATAACCAGGCCACCAGAGCAGGTTGGTCACACAGGAGCCAGATTTCATTAGTTACTCACTGAGTATTGCCTGTAGTGGAGCTCCACCACACTGCCATACTCAGTTTTTATTCCTTGGCTGAGAGTGGGATCTTGAGTGACTTTGGAAGAGTCTCAACATATGTCTGTAACTGCATGCACAGGAAGCCACCAATGAGGGCACTTTGACTAAAAGAATATGAGGTGTGATGCATAGGGACGTATAAAGCGTGCGGCTACTCGGAGAGTGTCCCAGCGCTTTGCGAAACAGTAGGAGAAATTAGAGGCAGAGCTACTGAACAAACAGCCAAGTTTTAGGCTTTTTCTGAACAGGCCTTCATCTTCTATCTGGCGAAGTTCTAGCGGCAGATTGTTCCAGCTCACTGGTCCCAAGAAAGAGAAGGAACGCCCGCCAGCCTTAGCGGGGTGAATCCTGGGGATCGTGGTCCAAAAATTTATTGGCGGATCGCAGGTTTCGTGAAGGGATATAATAAGAAATCCTAATTAGGTCCAGCCTGATGGAGCGCTCTGTGCATCAGGAGCGAAGTCTTGAATAAGATGCGCTTAGTCACAGGAAGCCAATGTAAGCTTCGTAAATGTGAGGAGATGCGCTCTCTCCTAGGGAAGCTAAGCCTAGCGGCAGCATTCTATACCATCAGTAGTTTCCTCAGCAGGTCCTGCGGGAGGCCTGCATATAAAGAATTAACATAGTCCAGCCTGGACATCAATATGGCCAAAATTACAGTAAACCTTATCGGGACCGAGAGAAGGTGCAGGCATTTCTTTACCATGCGCAACATGCCGAAGCACAGGCCCACCACTGCGTAAATTTGAGTATGGAAGGGCAGAGTTTTCTCAAATTGGACCCCTGTGTTTTAAAAAACTTCTGCTTGGGTATTAGGTGGCTCCTTCTGGCCAATGAAGTTCCAGATTAAGATCAAAATTGTGTCCTACGCTGAGAACCTCTGCTTTTTCAGTGTTACATTTCCATTGATTGAGGCTGATCCAGCAGAAGGTAGTGGACAAACAAGGTTTAATGACAGCCTGATATATTGGCTCTCCCTTGACAAAGGAGAAAATAATCTGTGTATCATCAGCATAAAATACTATTTTTGTTCAAAGGATTGAACTAAGTCCGCAACTGGAGACATATAGATATTGAATATTGTGGGGCTCAGTACTGAGCCCTGGGGGACTCCTACAGGGACAGGTTGATGGCTAGAGGCGAAAGGAGGCAGCCACGCTTCCTGTCTCCTATCTTCAAGAAAGATTTTAGCCATTTCCAGGCATTATCTGTAAAGCCAACCTCCTGAAAGCAGGCCAGCAGCCAGTGTGAGATGCTGCAGAAAGATCTAGCAGGACCAGGACTGCCCTGCCCAGCATCCATGGTGCACCTAATCTCTCCATGCTCAACCTTGGTCTGAAACCAGATTGTCTGGGATGCCACAGCTGGATCACCTCGGTATAGTTGGAGATCTGACGATTCACAAATGTTACCAGTAGTTTGGAAGGTTCAGGCAAGAGTGAGATAGGCCTATAGTTGTCAGGGACATCATTGCCACGTTTTTTCTAGGAGGGGTACAACTTTGGCCTACTTCCAACAGAGCAGAACTGTAGCTGTGGCTAGGGACTCATTTAGGTGTAGGTTTGTAACTGGATTAATAACATCCAGTGCTAGGACTGGAGGGAGGGTGGGGACCAGAGGGAGAACCGACTGGAGATGTACATTGGCTTCTCTGGAGTCCTCTGGCGAGATTTCTTTAAACTCCACGAGTCAGCAGGACATGGTTGTAGGTATGTGTGGAGGCCTCGGGATCTAGTGAGCGAGTTACAGCACAGCTGGTTTGACTCTCCTGCATTTTGTTATGGAAAAATGAGGCCAATTCTTTACACCAATAGGCTAAGGGAACCTTGCTTCCATGACAAGCGACAGCATTGGAGAAGTCATTTGCGATCTTAAGGATTTTTCTAGATCTCTTACCAGCCCTGTCAATCCATATTTCCTAATATTCTCTTTTCGCAGAGTTAATTGAGGTCGTATAGGTTTTGAGAGCCTGGTTATATAGAACTTTCCTTTCTGGAGTATAATGTTTTCTCCAAGCCCTTTCTGCCTTTTTGCATGTTTTTTTCTCGTGTTTTAGAGCGTCGGAGGACCATGGACTAGCGAGCCTATCACGACTGAGCTCACAACATGAGAGGTTCTAGGGTCTCTGCAGAGGAGCCAAGCCAGTTGTCAAACAACTGGGATCAGATTCAATCCAACCAGACAGGGTCAGTTTGCTGGACTCAAGGTCTAGCATCAAGCTAGTTTGAGTGATCTTAGAGAAGGGTCTGGTCTGGTAAAAGAGCCTGTATCAGCGCATCTCCAGTCGCCATAGCAACACAATCTCCATTGTCATTCTCATATCATCAGACCACATCATAAGTACATATAGTGCATTAACTTTACATCACGTTGTCAATGCCTTCCACTGTAACCTCCTCAAAACCCAACCCATAACTCCTAGCCTTAACCCATCTCTTAACCTCACCTTCACCACAATACCTACCTGTAATGCAAACCTCTTCCCCTGGAGATAACCCCGACCTCGAACAGTATCCTTAATCTTAAATGTTGGTGGGACTTGTCATAATGTATTTGTCATCTGTGTAAGTGTTGCTGATGTGAAACTACCTGACAGAGTAAATGTGCCTCTAGTGCAACTGTACAGGGATGGTATGAGCAGCCAGTCTGTGTTCTGGGGGCCTCCATACAGCAAACCATCAAACAGGTGAGCAACGACCCCTTTTAGTAATTACCCCTCTGCGTAGTGAGACAGTTTAAGGCTGAATCAGGGAGGTGGTGTGGGCTTAAAGCGCAGACACATGCAGCAATAACACTGAATAAATCAGTGTCAGGCAGCGCTTTTAATTTTAAGAGAAAACGTACCTTAATGTACACGGCCAAGCACTACCACAACATTACAAATATGGAAAAAGTACAGTAGATAAAAATACTCAAGTCCTCCCAAGGGGGCTCACGAGAACCACCAGGATGCATATCTTCTAAGACAAGGTTTTATCAGACAAGCAGTGCTTAATTTGAGCCGGTGGTTTCTGGTGTTGAGGGGGGGACCGGCATTTATTTTTGGGGCCGACACTTATTTTTCTGCCTCAAGCATTTACAGTGAACAAAAGACACATATGGGAAAGACGGAGGAAGAGAAAAACGAAAAAGCGTCACAAAGGGAGCAAGCAGAAAGCTGCAAGAGTGAGCTGAAGGGGCAGGGAGTGGCTGTAAATGCATTAAAGAGGCCGGAGATGGCTTTGGGATTACGCCGCCTCAGTATTACCTGCTCGCACATTTACTTGCACCGGCCGCTTGTTTCAGATGAAGGCTTTGGGCAGCGACACCAGTGCCTATTTTGTAAATAAAAACGTGCTGGTGCCCAAAGCTCTCCTCTGAAAACACATGACTGCAGCAATTAAATGTGCCAACACAGAATACTGAAGCAGCGTAATCCCGAAGCCATCTCGTGCCTCTTTAATCCATTCACAGCCACTCCCGGAAACCACCGGATCAAATTAAGCACTGACCGGCACGTTTTTATTTACAAATAAAGCACTGCAGACCGGTTAACTAACACGAAAACTTTGCCCACTAAAGTACTCTGCCAAGTTTCATGCAACAAAAAGCCTGCCCACAGGCGTTAACACAGTGCAATGACAATCTACCAATAAATGCCCGGCGCCTTTAACACATTTTCCATTATCAGAAATGTATGCCCACAGACTTTGGCATAACTTTTAATAATACTTAAAATCATGCCCACAAGCTTTAACAGTCACTGTTTACCAAACCACAGAAAGGCCTAGTGTCTATGGGTTAACCAGGCGTCTTTAACTAGAGAGATACAACGACACACTGGCCTGACGTCCATGGGAGGGTGATTTTTATCACATCTGATAAAATCTGATATCCAGAGATTTGCTATTTATTGGGTGCAACATACATCGTACAATACACGTGTAGTCCTTCAAAATGGGGCAAAATATGGCGATGGGGTGTTTTGTGAACCAAAAGTGGGATGTTCCTACATTTGCTGGAAAAAATTCCCAGTAAATAACATATATGACCTGTCCATATGTACAGGGGAAAATTGTAAAGTAATTACCATGTGTGGTGAACTCCACACAACTCACAATACTGAGACCTGCACAAACAGTGATTTGAACAAGGGTCAGCATTTTTTCTCCCATGTTAAACGATGGCATCTCTTATTCGAGACACCAGAAAGAAATGGCCAGACCTAAATATTTACACATAAACTTAAGATCACTTCACCAAAAAAGACTATGCAAACCTTAGCCATAATTAACTTTAATAGGGTAGAGATCGCAAGCTCCAGCCTGCTAACCTGGCTGTTTACTTGGTTCCCTAGCAACCAGACAGCCAATCAGACTCGACCAGGTACATGGCTGAACTCCTTGTTGCAGCCGCCTCGATGTTTCTTTTAATTAGTAACACCTGTGTTAGTGTTTCACTCTCTGCATGCCCTTGCCTTTCTTGGGCTCCCAACACCCTGTACCAGGGCCAGGCATATCTGCCCCAGAACACCACTGTTGGTGACCTAGCTTCACTGAGGGGCACCCAACCTCACCCTATCATGCCCTGCGTTCTTTTATAAGGGCTGAGTAGCCACTCTTTCAAACAGATATTGGCAATCCCACCATTAGGTCTGTCGTACCAATGCACTGTCAAGCCAGACCTAAAATAGTTGTAGGCTAATGACTGGCCTCCTTCCATCTGTGATGCTGCCAGATAAAAACACAATAAATTTCCTAGTTATCCAAGACACTTTAATAGCATTACAATGGCATGTATGTGTGAGCTGAAGCCCAGGCAGCTGGATAAATAAACCAAATGATAACATCTGTGTAGGGGGAAGCACTTTTTCGTGGAAGCACACAACTCCTGCCCAATCAGAACATTTACTCCTGTCTCCCAACTTGTGGGAGGAGCCAAAGCCTCTTTCTCCTGGCGATTCTCACATAATTGTCTGGCAACAGCTGTGCTGTCAAGCAAGACCATAAAGAACACGCTGCCACGCAGGCTGTTCCGCCCACTTGCCTTCTGTCCCTGCACACTTGTGCACACTACTGCGTACACCTGTGGTGGTCGTTCACCCGGAAAGGTTGCCTTCCCTTCGACTAGATGACCAGTCCTTCTGGGATAAGTCCAGAAAGACTACACCAGGGAAAACAGGTCCAGTTTCCACTGGTCTGGAGCAAGAGTCAGGGAGCTGGGGTCACCCGCATTGGAGAGTATTGAGTTGAGAGATACAATCCAGTACCTGCTAATCCTTCTGCCTGGGGTTAACAAAAACCCGTCCCTTTACTCCCTTCCAAAACTCTGAAAATCTTCTGTCTTCTTCGCAGATGACTAGGCCCTTTGAGGCATCACTGCGCCTGACAAGGCCACTGTCAGCAGGATATGTAGGAAATCCTGTCAGCGTTAGACCGTCTGATGCCAACTGACCAGTGGGACTGTCGAGCAATGCCCTGAAGAAGACCAAAACATGGTTGGCAATGATATTGGCACAATTAAATCAGAACATCGTACGCTCCCATAGAATCAAGATTGATCTGAAAGATGCTTAGAACTCTGGTGATTATTGGCTGCTGCAAGTTCCTAGCCCTAGGCTGAGAATCAGAGCAAGTATTAACCCAAAGAAGCCTAGCCAAACAAGAAGCCTTTCCCCAACACAGACTGAGCTCTGAGAGGGAATGTCCAGGAGGAACAGTGCAGCTGTTCTCTCATTAATGGCCAGCAGGCCCACAAGTAAGGGCTTAGCGCTTCTTCGTTGTGTTTTTGTGAACTTGGCCAAGACGTCTGAGAGAGTGAACTGCTCAAATTAGCTTTCCCAATACCATTAGTTTCCATTCTAAACAAAATGGATTCCTTAGGCGCAGTGTCTTAAGTCTAAACATATCAAGGTTAGGTCTCCTACCAAGGCTGAGAACATGAGTTACTATGGGATCATACCACAGGAGGGAAATAAGACATGTAAGTAACACAATTTGGGGGCTGTCCAGTGCAAGCAGCAAGTGTGTTGTAGCTAGCTCCTGGTGTACCACAAACCAACCCAGGAAACAACGATGAAGAGTACTGCAGCACCGGGAGGGAGGAAGCCTGGACAGGGAAGACAAACTAACAAAAATATGCAAAGAGGCAGGTAACACATCACAACTGGTGAGGAATCAGAAGGACCACGGGGACCCGAACAGGGTTAAAACAACATAGGTTAAGGAATGAGTCAATGTAGGTGTGAACTTGTGCGAATAGCAGAGTCACACACCTGTTGTTTCCAGACAAGGGAGCGCACTGTTTGTCAAGCCTAGGCACGTTGTTACAACTGTAGCCCCAGAAGGGTGTCTAAGTGTGCTTTTACTCTATTGACTGGTGTTGTGTCTCTGCATCTAGAAATGTAGTCTTAGGCATAACACAGTGGATTGTCCATTTCCCTGTGTGCAATCTCTCCCAAGTTAACTTGAAAGTCTCCTCTCCTCAGACATCCAACACCTCGAACACCGCCAGCACATCATCTAGACCTGGATGGCCACGCCTACCTGAAGCTCAACCCAACCAAAGCTGAATTATTTTGCAAGAACGCACATAAAACAAGAAACAGTGTTAACGTGTCTCAGTGGCATGAACCCTGACGGCATTGAACTCAAACCTTCACCAAATTCCAAGTGACCTGGATTCACCCTGGACACCAACCTCACCCTCAAGGAATACTTTGCCAAAAATCCAGAGATGGCCTGGCACCAGCTCTCTCTTCTAAAGAAAGTGAAACAGTTTCTTTCATAAAGCAACTTCAGAACTGCTGTCAAGCTCTCATACAATCGCATCTGAACGGGCGAGCACCTTGCTCTATGGCAGTGGCGGCCCATCCTTTAGGGCGGAGGGGCCCCACCCCCCCACCTTTTGCCCCTCATGAAGAGTGTCTGTCAGGCTGAACAAAGGTCAGCCTGACAGACACTCTTCATGTTCAGCTCAGGCAGCCAGGAGCAGACATGTGCGATTTGCGCAGACTCCTGGCTGCCTGAGCTGAACTTTGCTGGGCTGAGGAGGTCACAGCTCCTATGGGCGTGACCTTCTCGGCTCAGCAAACGTGCCTCGAGGCCCTCCCCTGGGTGACGAGGAAAGCGTCACCAATTGACACTCTCCCTGGGTGCTTCAGGTTTAAGCCCTGAAGTGCCCAGGGCGAGTGTCAATCAGCGACACCTCGTCACAGAGTGGGGTGGGGTCAGCAGTCTCACTGACCCCATCCCACTCTGTGACGAGGCTGGGACTGCTGCCTTCCCTCATTGGCTGACCTAGGGTCAGCCAATGAGGGAAGGTAGCAGTCCCAACCCTCCTGGGACCTGGAGGCTGAAGGTAAGTGTGTGTGTGTGATATTTTAAATTGAATGTTTGGTGCGCGTGTGCATGTTTTAATGTTATTATTGTTGTTAATGGATGTGCATGCATGTGTGTGTGTGAAAGAATGAGTGTGTGCGATCTTTTAAAATGAATGTTTGGTGCATGCGTGCATGTTTGAATGGTATGAGTGTTGTTAATGGATGTGCGTGCGTGCGTGTCTGTGTGTGAAAGAATGTGTGTGTGTGCCGCCCGCCCCCCTCCCTCCTAAAGCTGCCGGCCGCCACTGCCCTATGGCCTCCTAGACTTCAAATTGGAACCTTGTAAGGGCACTTTACACGCTGCAGCATGTCTCATCCAGGGTGTGAAGAAATATGACACTATCACGACCAGCACCCACACCTATCTTGTAGACAAGCTCACTATCACTGCTTCTTGGCACACCTGCAGCCAGGACACCATCAGACCGCAGACTAAGTGTAAAAAAGAGAAAAACAAGGCACCAGACCTTTTCCATCGATGTATCCAGGATTTGGTACAGCATCCCTGCATCAATACTGCTTCAATTTAGGAAAATGTTGAAGACTCACCTCTTTAAAGAGCACTACATCACAATAACCATCCACATCTCCCCCACCTCTTGTATCACTCCTTTACTTCATGCCTGTCTTTGATACTGTACCGTGCTCCATTGCCTTTTGGCTAGGTTGTACCAAATATATACATACACACGTTTCTTGTTTCTTTGGTCTTTGGTGCCTAACCATGTCTTGTGACCTGACTCTCAGATCAGAGTTGACATTTCATTTATTTTGTTAGGAGATGCAGTTTGAAGTTGGATTGACCCTTTCATCACATTAAAGCATGTTCATTTTCCTGTGAATACTAATGGCAAGCTGAGCATAAGATCCCTTGAGGCTCTGTTTGAACACACTAATGAGGAAATCTGTGGTGATGTAACTTTGCTTTCATGAGACTTATATCTCAATTAATTAATTGGCATAGTTGCCGCGCTTGAAATGGCTGAATTATGTAGAAGTTTAGGGATTTCCTTTTATATCACCAATTCCACAGACAAATATTCCAAGTAATGTTCTTTGAGAATGCTTAATTTATAGGGGGGATGATCACAATTAGCGGTGCTTTCAAGGGTGGCTGTCACCTCCCTCCCTCCTAAAGAATATGTTCTCATTATCATTTCACTGACTACCCACTTTGTTAGTTTGAACAGCTGAAGTAACACATGGTACAGTGGCGACCTATGGGCTTGGTTATATATAACTCTTTGGGCCTGATTTAGAGTTTGTCATATGGGGTTACTCTGCCACAAACATGACGGATATCCGGTCCGCCATATGACAATTCCATTATATCCTAATAAAATTGTAGTACAGACGACGGAATATGTGTCACATTTGTGATGGAGTAACCCATCGCCAAACTATAAATCAAGCCCTTCGTGCAGCTGCGAACCTTCACGCTGCACGACGGGGAAATTGCAGCTAAGGCCACCATTACAAATACAGATCATATTACACCTACAATAAGTGAAATCATACATTAAATTTTAGCCATTGCATTACCCCACGCTGTGGTTCATTGCTTTTTTTAATTGAGAAATTTGAGATTCTCATCCCCCCCGAATCTCACTGACTAAGCTGCGTCCATGATGGCAAGGATCAGTTAGAATTTCAAATGGTTCTCTAGAGCTAATAAAAGTGCTTTTTATTCAGTGTATGCCATATTCACGACTGAGAGCAATCTTCCATGCACTGCCTTGTAATTGAATAATGTGCTACGTCTTTAGAGGTGGGCAATCCAGGCAAGGATATGAAGTGAACCATCTTAGTAAAATGGCAACAACCACAATAATTACTATGCAACCTTGTGCTGTGGGTAATTCTACAATAAAATCAATTGACACTGTACGCTGAGGTTCAAGTGAATCAGACAAGACCTACAAAAGACACATTGGTTTATTGTCCAAATTCTTAAATTGGGTTCAGGTTGACCATGTTTGTAGATACCTCAACATCAGCCAAGGGACTTGAGCACCAAGAATATCTCCTCACTGCCTCCAAAGTCTTAGTAATTCCAGGATGCCCAACCAGTTCATGGCCCCTTGTCATAAGTGAACTGATATTTTTCCCTTTATATAACCATCCATCTTTTTCATGTCTATTTTTTGTTCTCTTAGCAAGCGTCTTTATCTATGGTTTGACTTTCTGCACATCATTTTGTCAGAATTAGTCCACATTAATTAGAGTAATGGAATGATCATGCAAAACATTTGAACACAAAATTAATTGTGACCCCTTTGTCAACTTAATTACAACCTCTAATTATACTTGTCATGACAAAGCATCAGCCATACCATTCTTAAGACCCGGTCTGTAGTTTATCATAAAATCATAGTCAAAATGAAACAAGGTCCACCTGAATTGCCTGGGAGTATGCACTCTGGGTGATTTCAGAAATTGGAAATTTCTGTGGAGTCAGTATATGCTTTATAGTGTGCTTGGCGCCTAACAAACAATATCTCAACTCTTACAAAAGAAAACTCTAAATAGCATAGGTTCCTTGTCAGTGATTGCATAGTTTAACTCTGGTGGTGAAAATTCCTTAGAAAAATAAGTACTGGTTGAACTTCACCAGTGTTTTGATTTCTCTAAAGTAAAACACTTCTCATAGCATGATAGGAAGCATCTGTCTCACCAGTGAAAGAACTTTGTACAATAGGAATTATAGTAGTGACTCTAGTGACAATATGGTAGTGTTATTTTTATGCTTCACTCTCCTTGTCACAATTTTAATCCTGTCATGCTTCATCGTCCTGGTTATTGCAGTACATGCTTTATTATCTAAGATGCAGTTGCTTCATTAAAACTTTATTGAAACATATACTGCCTCTGATTGTCCTTGTATATGTGAGACTAATGTAACTGAGAGAAACGGGTGCGACCTGAGTGACCACGATTTCCCTGAGTGGTCTAATTAGCAGTGCCTCATCTCTACCCAAGAGCAGGGATGATTGGGCAGCCGAGCACATGACACAAGTGACTCCTCTGGGAAATCATGGGTCTGAACCAGAGATGGGTCGTGCAGCCGAGGTAATGCGTGGTCCTGGTGAGTTGACGCCGAGGATCCTGTTGACAGGGCTTGCGATGTGAAGATCGGTATTGAGGATGCGTGGCGCAGTCAAGGTTATATGTTGGTTCCAATCCACGTAGTAGAGGCGATGCAGAAGTTTGGCATTGCTGTCGCAGTTGTTGTCGCAGTTGCTGTCGATGAGAGATGCGAGGAGCTTGCGTGGGGGAAAAGCATCACACAGTGCTGGTTCCAGAGGCGATGTGTCAGTCCCAAGATGCGGGGTGAGCAGCAACGCGAGTCTAGTTGCATCGGTTCTGACCCATGCAGTGATGTGTCGGTTCTATTCTTCTCAACAGCATTGATGCGTTAGTTCTGCTCCCACAGAAGAGTGTGTGTCAGTTCCGCTGGAGCAAGCACCTTAGGCCCACTTCCAAGGGTCCAGGACTGGGGTGGCACCACTTGGTAAAGCAGACTCACAGATGGCAGACTCCAGGTGCAAGACCAGGGTGGTTGGAAGTCTTTTATGTCCCTGGGACTTCAGATCAGAAGGCCAGCCAGCTAGCCCTTGGAGTCACTCCGGGTTCTGGGTTGAAGAGCTGCAGGTCCTTCTCACTCCCAGGCAAGAGGGCAGTAGACACAGGTCGGAACAGCAAAGCAAGAGTATAGCAAGACAGCAGTCCAGCAGAGTGACAGTCCTTCAATAGCACAGCAGTTCTTCTTCCTGGCAGAGTATTTACAGCTCCAGAAGTGTTCTGAAGTAGTGGCGTTGGAGGTCCAGTTGGGTCGTTGAAGTGGGGGAGACTTCAAAGATATGCCTTTGAAGTGCACAGAGCCCCTACCCTTCCTGTTCTGGCTCCAGTCTCACGATAGGGGGGTATGCAGCCCTTTGCGTGGGGACCGGACACATCCTATTAAGGTTGTAAGTGAGGCTGTGCCCACCTCCTCCCTCCCATTCTGCCCAGAATGGCCCATCAAGGCCCGTCAGGTCACACTTCAGCTTCCATTGTGTGTGACCGCCTAGGGGAAGTACTCAAAGCCCAACTGTCCCCCCGCCCCAGCCATGTGATCAGAGACAGGCAGGAGGCACCAAGGGCCAGATGTAGGAGGCGTTTTGCATGGTGCAAACTGCGAAAATCACAGTTTGCACCATGCAAAACGCGCACCGCGATGCTCATTCCCATTTTGCGAGTCAGTACCGACTCGCAAAATGGGAATGCGACTCGCAAATAGGAAGGGGTGTCCCCTTCCTATTTGCAACTCGCACCGCGATGCTAAATTGCTTTGTGACCGCGAACGCGGTCTCAAAGCAATTCGCAGTTATCACCAGTGTCACACTGGTGGTAACCCATTCGCAAAAGGGAAGGGGTCCCCAGGGGACCCCTTCCCCTTTGTGAATGTTGCCAGAAATGTTTTTTCAGAGCAGGCAGTGGTCCAATGGACCACTGCCTACTCTGAAAAAACTAAACCAAATGGTTTCGTTATTTTTTTTGTATTGCAACTCGTTTTCCTTTCTCCAGCAGGCCACCATCCCTGTGAGTGCAGGGAATCGCAATGGGGTCGCAAAATGCGACCCACCTCATTAATATTAATGAGGTGGGTCTTTGCGACCCCATTGCGATTCGCAGACGGTGTCTGAGACACCATTCTGCATCCGATTTTGCGATTCGGAAATTGCGATTCGCACCGACTCGCAATTTCCAAATCGCAAAATCGCAAATTGCTACATCTGGCCCCAAATGTCTAAAATAAGAAACACCAACTTTCTAAAAGTGGTATTTTCAGAATTATAGTTTAACATCCAACTTCACTATAAGTTAGGATTTTAAATTGTGAGTTCAGGGACACCAAACATGAGGGGTTATCTCTTCCCATTTGAAAATGACCCTTATACAGTGTAATAAGGCAATTGCAATGTTATCCTATGGCAGAGATAGGCCTTGCAGTAGTGAAAAATGAATGTAAGATTTTTTCACTACTAGGACATGATAAACTTAGAAGTACATGTCCAACTTTTTAAATACACTGCACCCTGCCCTTGGGCTGTTTAGGGCCTACTTTAAGGCTGACACATGTGTATTAAAAAAGGAAGGGTTAGGCCTAGGAAAAGGTTTACTTTGCAGGTTGATGTGGCAGTTTAAAACTGCACACACAGGCTCTGTATTGGTAGATATGAGACATGTTTGAAGAGCTACTTCAGTGGGTGGCATAATTGGTGCTGCAGGCCCACTAGTGGCATATCATTTACAGGTCCTGGGCACATGTAGTGCACTCTACTAGGGATTTATAAATACATTGAATATGTCAACTGGGGATAAGCCAATGTTACCACATTTTAGGGAAAGAACACAAATATTTTAGCATTAGTCAGCAGTGGTAAAGTGTGAGGAATCCTAAGGCCGGCAAAAAGGACGTCAGCAGAAACAGGAGGCCTGAAGGCAAAAAGTTAGGGAAAACCACAGCAAGGAATCCAGGTCTAGTAAGGATGTAATAAGCTCAGACTCTAGCTGTAGACAGAAACTCCAACTGAGAGGGGTAGAACACTCACACATATTACATCATACATTCCACATGACTACTTTTGACATCATGCTAGAATAGAAGACATGAGTACAAGAAAAGAAAATGAGCTACAACTAATGCTCACTGTTGTCTACAATATAAACAACCAGACAATCAAGATAACAAAAATACGAAAAATGATATTTATTACATATGTATGTACAACAACATGAAAACGCAATAATCAAAATTAGATATATAAATATTTACATATTCACAAGAAAAGACACACACACTCATATATAATTAATAGACAGAGACAAAGTGTTACACAAGACAAGACACAAAAGATAATAGAAACATCACATTGACAAAAGAAAATCCAAATTGTCCAAGATACAATGAGATGTAAATTAAATATACACTTTTTCTTTCTAAAGCCTTAATAATGTTCATAGTGATGACATGTTATAACTCAGAACTAAATAGCGTCTCCACCTAATTCATAAAGAGAATTTAATTACTTGGACCTTAAAGTTCATAATCCATTGTAACAACTGTAGGAACTAAGCCTAGAATAGAAGACATACCAGGCTAGATCAGAGGACAGAACGCCACACATCCTCCCTCTCACAGAGAACAGTAGCACAATAAAGTACGAGAACATAAAATAACACAAGAAACAGAACACATAATGGCCAAACTAAAGGAACACAACTTATTTAACTTATAATACACAAATAACACTGAAACAAAACAAATAGAACCTTATAAACCATGCACATACCATACTATAAATAAGCTCAATACGTAACACTTAATCTAGGTATTGTCTAAGGTATTCCATTTCTGATTCAGTAAAACATATGCTTGACTTCAAATTATTTGTGCACCAGGGTTCCAAATCAATCTTGCAATTGTAAATTGTATGTGAAGGTAACACCTTTGCTTTTTTTTTTTATCAAAACATCACTAAGCTCTTCAAAACAATTTGATAGATAAACGGCACAATACATATCTGGCAAATGACTCATTCCTGTGAGCACTTTAGAAGGACTATTCTCTCTGGATTGGATTAACTGATACCACTAGTCTGACAATAATGCAGATTCAATTAAACTGTCCTTGTGGTCCAATCAATAGAAGGATTATGTTATGTCACCAGGAGCATTCCCAAGAGCACATTAAACTGAGAAGCATCAATCAAAAAAAATATTTTTATGATGATTTCCAAAATGGGGCAAAGAAATTATGGGGGTGATTCTAAGTCCGGCGGGCGGCGGAGGCCGCCCGCCAGACTTCCCCCACCAAAATACCGCTCCGCGGTCGTAAGACCGCTGAGGGTATTTTGGGATTTGCCCTGGGCTGGCGGGCGACCGCCAAAAGGCCGCCCGCCAGCCCAGGGCAAATCAACCTTCCCACGAGGACGCCGGCTCAGAATTGAGCCGGCGTAGTGGGAAGGTGCGACGGGTGCAGTGGCACCCGTCGCGTATTTCATTGTCTGCAATGCAGACACTGAAATACTTTGTGGGGCCCTCTTACGGGGGCCATGCCATTGGCATGGGCACTGCAGGGGCCCCCAGGGGCCCCGCGGCACCCCCTATCTCCTTAGCCACCCGCCATCCTGTTCCTGGCGGGAGACCCGCCAGGAACAGGATGGCGGTAGGGGGTGTCAGAATCCCCATGGCGGCGGAGCGCGCTCCGCCGCCATGGAGGATTCTGTAGGGCAGCGGAAAACCGGCGGGAGACCGCCGGTTTTCCTAGTCTGACCGCGGCTGAACCGCCGCGGTCAGAATGCCCTGCGGGGCAGCGCCGGTCTGTCGGCGGTGCTCCCGCCGACCCTGGCCCCGGCGGTCTGAGACCGCCGGGGTCAGAATGACCCCCTATGTGTGTGTGAAACCTCATTGGATGTTAAGGTAAATTAGAATTGTGGGCGTGCAGGGCCCAAGCACTGTATGTATCAGTGGCACGCCCAAACATTGGCTGGATTGTGGATAATGTTAACATGGTGTTAACCTCACAGTTAAGAAGCAATGTTTCCCTAGAGACAAGAGTCAAAACAGAATTTCAAAAACTACAGCCAGTAATAAAGGACTGACTCAAAAAAGGAGTTTGATATTAGAAATTTAGAAAAACCATAAAGGTTTATTACAAAATTCAAAATACAATACAGGAATAATAAAATGCAAATGCAGCGATAAAGTTATTGAATTTAATAAAGTAATTTGTCATGAAGTCTTTCACATGCAGAGCAATATAACAGTAGGCAAAAATCACAGAAATGCCTTAAGTGTGCAGCAAAATCAATAGGAAATCGGGCAACATCCGCATTAGAAGCCCAAAAATAATCTGGCTCAACCCCAATTTCGAGGGTTTATATATAGTTGTTTATGCATATGAAAGTTCAGAAACTGTAATGTCATCATGGTATGTTCATTGCACTAACATATCACATCATTACATTATAAAACATCACACAGCCCTATCAGATAAGCACTATCCCACTACAAGAATATGAATTCGTCCCTTCTGACCTAATGTCGTCTGGAGATGCTAGAACAAACTAGTTACATAAACAACAGAAAACCATTGTGAATGAATGCAGTACAGTGTGCAAGTGGAAAGGCTTTGAATATTTGCTTGTGAAATAGGCTTCATTTAGGAAGCCCTTCGAGAACAGTGTCATACAGCAATGAACAAACCAGATCCTGCAGCACGGGTCAGAGAGAAATATAAACAAAAAAATAAACATCATGATACAGCATCCATTTGAAAAAAGATGCCTTCGAAGCCTAACTGAGGTCTAATTAGCCAACGCAATGAAAACACCATATTACACCATAGCAAATTTGTTTCTATTGCAAAAGCCTTATGTCAGTATACGCATGTGAATCAAGTGCAGTGCAACTGATACTAATGTACAATTTTAGTAAATCCACGAATCCTCTAACAATTTCCCCTGAGATGATTATATCATCACCAAAACCCAAACTGTTTACAATACAGTATGTAACACTTCCTGTTTCCTGCGTCTTGATTTTTCCAGCATCTTAAACTGATCCAACCCACTGTATGTCCTTTTGGATGTCGTCGTCTGTTTTTCTTTTCATCCACAATTTAGATCCAACTTATTAATAATTAATTCAGGTAATTTTAACAAAAGGCATAGAACTATTGCAAAATTCTGTACAGTAATCATAGGAGTTAGCATACCCCACAGCATGGTCCCACTCAAATTGTCAAACCACTCACTAACTTTCCAATATCCTTTCCCACTCTCACTAAACAGGGAACCCATTGATTCCCACAAGCCATACTCTTCAAATGCTTTGGCTTCCCAAGTAATATTATTGACATATGCATTAATAGCCTTACTGTTACTGAGAATGAAGGTATAGCACTCTCTCACCTTTAAAACCCTGCAAAGTTCACCCTCTGTCGCAAGAAGGATATCTAGCACACACAAGTTTTGTATAATCATAGCATGAATTGCATTGAATTCACTTTTTTATCTGTGTTAATGCAAGGTAGTGTTAAAAGCAATGTTATCTACAAGCATAAATAATCTTCTAATTTTCACACCATTCATAACCAGTCCAATAAGTGGAATAATAGCACCCAATAACCAATACATCCAACACAACATGTCCAAATCCATGTTTCAATCTCTTTAGACTAACAACATCATTCATTCACATGGTAAACGTGAGGGAATACCCAATGCTTAATTTGTGCTTGTTGTTTCTGGTGCAGGACACCAGCACTTATTTTTGAGGGCGGGCAATTATTTTTCTGCCTTTACTGTGAGCAAAAGATACATATGGAAAAGACGAGGAAGAGAAAAATGAAAAACCTTCAGAAAGGGAGAAAGCAGACACCTACAAGAGTGAGCTGAAGGGGCAGGGAGTGGCTGTAAATAAATTGAAGAGGCCCGAGATGGATTCAGGATTACGCTGCCTCACTGGCATGTTTTTAGTTACAAATTAAGCACTGGGAATACCAAAGCAAGCTCTCCGCCCAATTACAGTAATCTAACAGAATATCACTAGTTATTGGCTTTAAGTAATTGCTACTGAAGCGGCATATGGAATTTGCATAGCTCTGCCCATAAGAATTTCATGAGGCGAGATACCAGTTTTTTTGTTTGGGGTAAATCTGCTGCTCATGAGAACAAGACGAAGAGCATTTGGCCTATTAGAACTGGACGGCACACACTTTGGCGAGTTTCGATTTAATTGTGTTGTTCATTTTTTCAATCACTTCATATGCTTTCAGATGGCTACTGCAGTAGAACCATTGTTCTATCTGTAGACCACTGCACAACATTTTTTGTATTTCATTCTTAAAATGAGTTCCTCGGTCTGTCTCAATAGAAGCAGGCATGGCAAACCGTGGTGTTACTCCCTCAGCAGGAGTATGGCCAGGATTATGGCCAATGTCATGCTGTCACTTCACTTGTTCGGGTAGATCTACACTCATCTAGAATACAAGCAGACAGTCATAAGAACATACCTGAGCCCATTATAAAGCAGCATCTTTAGGAAATCTGCTTGCAGCCAAGTGAAGGGGCCTTCGGATGGACCCTGACTAATGTTCTAGCAAGTAACGCATCTCTGGCATGAATCTGCTACACTTCTGACCTTTGGGCTATACCAATATTTCCTAAATAACCTAACCATACCATCCCTGCCTACAAGTCTGACCATGTAGGTATCTTGACATGCCTGAAGGACATGAAAGATATAAAAACATATTGGTAACTTGAAGAAATCTAAATATCATTATGGTTTCTCCTACAACCTGCTTATTCTCAACCTTTTTTCATCCTCTCATATTTTTCCCTGCAGTTCACTCAATGTTACCTGCATTGATTTGAACAAAAACAGTTCACGTTATTTGTATAATCAGTTTTTACATCAATGTCTAAATGTGTTGGTACTTCTGTCTGTTTCCCCACATTTGATATGACAGTTACATTTTCAAGAATGCAATACTTCGCAACCTGGTCAGCACAGTGCTTGCCCATGGTGATAATTTTGTCACCGGAATTATAAGCAATGCACTTTATAACTTACACCTCTTTCAGTTGCTGAATAGCCTCCAACAGGTCGAACACGTGTGACCCATTTCAGAAAGGACCCCAGAAAATGTCATGAAGCCCCTTTGTGACCACAACTGTTCAAAGTCGTGTACAACTCCAAATCCCTATTGGCTGTCCGTGTAGATTGTCACAATCAAATCTGTGGCTAAGCAGCAGGCTCTCGTTAGAGCAATTAACTCTGCTACATGGGCTGAAATTACATCAGGCAAGTATGATGCTTCAACAATTTCAGAAATGGAACAGACTGTGTATATACTCCTTGATAGTCTCTTAGCAAGAACCATCCGCAAACAAAGTCAGATCAGCCATCTCAAGGGGGACATCTTTGGTAAGTGGCCTCGGTTTGGCACAAAACACTGTTGCAATAATGCAGTCCTAGTCGGGGTCGTCATCATCATCTTAATCATTGTTTGGAATCAGAAACAATGTTGCAGGATTTAAGGTATTGCACCTTCTAATGAAACGTTTTTCAGCTGCCAGTATTGTCTGTTCATACTTTGTGTGGCGGCTGCTGGTTAAATGCTGAATTCAAGTACATGTCAGCAACATCCCGACTGAATGAGGGGCAGATGTAATAAGGATATAATCCATAACGATTCCCTCACTCGGTTCAATTGCATGGCAAACAGCAAACCAACTTCAGAGAACAGGAAGGGCTACAGCTCCTGGAACCAATGCAGCAGAACCGTAAGTGACAGTCCACTTTACCTCTTCGAGTGTTTCTTCCAGAATAGATAATGCCTACCTCCCCTTCTCACGACAAAAAGAGGTAGAACTCTTTATCGTAATCAGGCATCGTGAGAGAGGGGGCACTGCAAAGATTCTCTCTGAGCTCTCAGAAGGCTTTCATGCATTCTCTATCAAATGGCACCGGACCCTTTATGTCACTGTGAGTAAACATATGAAAAGGCTTCACAGTCAGGGAAAAATGTAGAATCCATTGAAAGTAGTAGCCAACCATTCCCAAAACACCCTCACCTTCTTCTGGGTAGTTAGAATTAGTTTTTAGGATTGTAGAAATGCGTTCTTTGGGCACTTTTCTTGCCCTCGTCTCAATGTGATAGCCAAGATAAATCATTTCTTTCTTACAGTACTGCATCTGTGTGGGTGAAGCCTTATGACCATTATAAGCAGGGGGATCAGGGAGTGCAATTTTAGCTAACTTGCAATTTACTTTTGTCTTTGATGCCACTAGTGAACTGTGAATATATTGCACCAGCACTGAGTTACAGAGCAGCTGTACACTCTCCAAATCTTTCTTTAAAATCTGACTAAAGATTGGGGGACTTTCTGTATACCCTTAATGGATTCACCAGCAAATGAGAACTTTATTGAGGACCCAAAATGTGATATGATAATGGCCATCCTCATGAAAAGCAATAGAAAAGAATGGTTGGCATAAGTCAATAGTGGTACACCTTCCCGCATCTGCAAGGATTTGAAACAATATCACAGCAGGCTGTGGTACCACAGGACTACAACTTATTTATTTTCCTAAGGCTTTGGACTACCCTCTACTTTCCTCTTTCGTTTCTTATTGCCCATCACTGGAGAGTTTCAAGGACTCTGAAGCACCTCTTGTAAAATTCCCTGTTCTAACATCTTCTCAATGATGGGGTGCATTCCTTCTTCCGAATGTCTTGAAAGTTTGTATTGTTGAGTCCCAGGATAGACAGTATCTGCCTTAATCTGTATATTTAGTAGTTCTGCAATAAGTATTAATCCTATTTCCTTTCTAGTAAAGTCCCATCTTCTTATTTCACTCTGTGACACAAATCAAGAGACAGATTAGCTTTTGAATCAATGATTGTTATCCATTGATCCTATTTTTACTAGTACTGTCAGCACGCCTGTAAAGACCACATGACTACCTGTTAGTGCTTTAATATATTTCATTGATTGATTTGGGTGCTCCACATTAACTCCCAAATGGTCTCAGTCTCTTTTTTTCCTCCTTGGTGGGACTTCACCCCAGCTCCTGTTCTCCAGCTCCACTCCTTTTGTCCCTTTTTTGGGAACTTCCTGGGTTTCTGCTCTCTTTACCAAGGCAGGCGGAGTCCACCAGAATAAACCGTATATGGTCTAAATAGTAATTTGGTCCAGTTTTCCCCTCAACCTCCATCATGCCACCGCCACCTCTACCTCGTGGGTGAGTGCATTGACTCAATGGTGTCCCTCCTCCCACGTCTCACACAGTGTCTCCTAGTGAATTATTCCTCTGGCACCACCATCTCCACCAGTGCAAAAAATTAAAACTCTGCACATGCCTGTGGCCACGACTCTTTCCAGGAGTTGAGGCAGCGGTATCCACTGCGTTCTTCTCCCTCCCTTGGTTGCTGTATTCAGAAGGGTTGACTGTTGTCTCCTGGGATTCCCCTCTTGTTTCATGGCTGCTCCCGTTCCCCTTGCGGCTGCTAGAATCACTGCCTGGCCTCTCCCCGCGCAGTGTCTTATCTTTTCTCTCCAGTAGGGTGGGTTCCGCTCAGGCTCCGCTGTAATCTCCCTTGGTCTTCTCCTCTTCCTCTTGTTCGTTCTTTCTTGCTTGCTGCTTCTCCCACGACTCCGAGGCCTCCAGTCTCTCCTCTCCCGTTTGTGCTCCGCCATGTCTCTTAACCCTGTTTGATGCCTCCAATGTCCTTTCATCTGCAGCTATGGCCACTAGAGAGTCAACTCCCAAATTCTGACAGGATGCTTTGGCGGCCATCCTGAAGTTCCCATGTGGCATCACGTGGCACCAGTGAACTATTATAGGGGCATTAGCAGAAACCTGTTTAGTAATATGTTTGTTGTTTATTTCTACAACTTGGACTTCTCTTTCCGAGAGGGGTAGGTTTGAAACTCCATGGAACAAACAGTGGAACGGTAGCACTAGTATTGATCAATAATAATACAGGTTTCCCATTCACTTCACTGTCTATTTATGGGCCACCCTGATCTACCGGTAGGACTGCACAGTTTGCAATCCAGTTCTTGTGTGGCTCTCATGTTTTTTTAAATCATTGTAAAAGAAAGGGACTAGTAGCGCAAGAAAGGTCCAGAATACATGATCCTGGTATACATCAATAAACAGTATGCAGTTCTTATAATATTACAAAAAAGGAAAGTCCTGTGTTATAGAGACAGTCAGAGGAATCTGATAACTCAGAAGTAAAACAAGGCCTCATCCTCCAAACTGGGTGTCATGCTTCATCATCGGGCATCTCCGGGGATCCGATGCCCAACTGGTTCCGCAAGAGGCCTCTTTGCCAGAGATCTTTTTAGATATTATCAGCCTTGATCAGTGAGGAGTGAGGGTGCTAAGAGAGTGGATTGTAAAAGCGTGATGATAAAAATTACTAAAAGTTATGTAATTAATGTTTATTATAGTGGGGTCAACATGTTTCTTAACAGTCATGAAAGATCCAGGCAATTCATCAGGCCCGTCGTGGACCTAATCTACTTATGACTGAGCCGATAATGAAGTGTGGATCGATGCCCAATCAAAAAGTCACCCAACTAGTGTGGTGAGATTTGCATCTTTTGTTGACTAATTATAAGTAAACAATCAAACCCTATTGGTGAGTAAATCCTGCCCCTAAGGTGTTGCAGAGGAGCCGAGCTAGCTGCGTACACAGGCGTCCAGTACAGGCTTATACTGGCGACCTACCCCACTCTACAGCCCTGGAGGGGTCATTCACGCTCATTGTTTTTAAACATGACAAGAAGCACCACTTTAATAACCCTTAATTAGATAACTCTTAGTGACTTTTATCATCACGCTTTTCCAAACTACACTCTCAGCACCCTCACTCCTGGCTCATCACGGCTGATAATATCTAAAAAGATCTCCAGCAAAGAGCCCCCTTGAGGGGCTAGTTGGAAATTACAGCCTGGCCCAACGAGGAGCTGCCCGATGATGACGCATGCCACCTAAATGGGTGGGTGAGGGCTTTTGCTTCTGAATTGTCTCATTTTCTTTGCCTAGTTCACCTCTCTCTCGGGAACCTTCCTTTTCGAATCTTTTATCACTGCTCTGCATTGTTCCATAACTACAAGAGCAAGAGCATTATTAGTTGAAACCCCAGCGGGTTCCTCTGCTGGCCAAGCAACAGCAGCCCCGGACTCTGCCAACACGTCTTTGGGAACAACAACTCCAAATGATGCACCTATATCAATCCAAAACTAATTTGAAATTGACACTAATCTGTGAACCTCCTCATACCATTTATCAGGTTCCTCTCTCAGTTTGGGAAAACTTGCCATAAAAACATGGAGATTGCCTTTTGTCCATGGAACATGCACATAATTCCCTCCCTGTACTTCCCATAATGGAAAATTTGTCACTGATTCTGCTCCAAGTTCACTCATGACCATGTTCATTTTTGTTCCAATGTCAATATTCGTTTTCATAGAATTAACTTTCTTCCTACACTTGTCCCTGTATTTCCTCAAGTCTTTCCAGTCCTTTTTACTCCCAACTAAGGGCCTGATTTAGAACTCGGCGGACAGGTTACTCCATCATAACGGTGACGGATATCCCGTCCGCCAATATCTAAATCCCATAGGACATCATGGGATTCAGATTTCGGCAGACAAGATATCCATCACCATTGTGGTGGAGTAACCCATCTGCCGAGTTATATCTCAGGCCTTAGTCTTTGACATGGGCTCATGGAGTCATTTGCCCCATGTTTGCTATTTCTGCATCACTCAATTCCATTTTGTACTTCTTCGCAAAGTACTCTACTTGTGTAAATCCACCCCAAATTATTCTGCTAAATCTTTAAGATTATTATGAGCCTCATTTGCATACCTCACTGCTTCTTTGATCAAAAATTTGAAGTCATCTGAATAATATATGAATATCCTATTTATACAAATTGTTCCCTGTAAAATATATTCAAAGTCAGTCTTTAAATTTGCAATATTAATTTCTCTCTTTTCATGTGGTACAGCAACCACAGCTTCATCAACAGTAGCCACTGTGCTCACAACATCCACAACTCCACTAAGACCATATACAATTGTTAATGCACTCGAGTGGAGCCCTTGCAATTGCAATTGTACTTGCACCTGGTAGTGCTAGTGTTGTTAGTTCACTATGTATTCCTATCTCATCCCCAACCCACACCCTCATCAGACGGTGACTGTGTCTGTGCCTCCTACGTGTAAAGATGAGGTCTGCAATCTAGCAGCTCATTTAAGAAACTATCATTCTCATCTGAATCAAACTTCTCTTCTTGTTTCTGTCTTTAAGTTTTAGATTCTGCAATTTTCTTTACATCTGATTCATTAACTATTGCAGGAAACAACCTTACACCATGCATTGTCTCCTCTCTCCATGCCTTTTTCTGAACGCCTTACTTGTTTTCTAACCGAGCTTTAAACTTCTTCTTCATTTTGTTTCTTTCCCTTTCTGTAGCGCCTCAATCACATTGATTTAATGCTTTAAATTGTGTAGGTCTGAGCTGTAGCTTTCTCTTACACATTACCTGCCTCAGGAAATCAATCTTTTCAGTATTAAAGGTACCCTTTCAAGGAAATTGCCTGTCCTTGTCACCAGACGTATACTTGCGCCAAGCCTTATACCACATGCACTTGTAACCCCCGACATCCTTCCTCATTCCGAATGCAGGAGAACCTTCCAAAGGAATCTCCTCACCTTTTATAGCAGGTACGCTCAGGACTTTGGGCTTTTTCAGTACAGCATCCATTATTCTCACTCAAATAAACCCCAAAACTTACAAAATAAGGAAACAAATGAACAAACAATCCCAGCGTTGCTATGTCAAAGTTCCACCAATTACAATGCAGCTACCGTGGCAACCAACCAATGACAGCATGGCTTGTAACGCCAGCTCCCAGCAACAGCTAATAAAATGCAGTACATCTCTTTCTTCATGAATTGTGAGTCAACACAAATTCTTTTCACCAGTAAACATACACAAATAAAATCTTGTCTGCCCAACCTAAAGAAAAAGGAAGATCAAAGGAAACTAATAATTCAAAGGTACTGACTCACACATCACACCATGGCAGATTCCCGTCAAGCGGCGCTCTACCCCTGATTAGTGCACCTACTTTTGTGCACAGAAGACAGAATAAAAGACACCAATCCTGATTAGATGTGCAAGCACATAAAACAAAACTTTTAGTTAATTCAGAAAATCCCTAAAAGTGTGACTACAGCACCTCACACAATACACTACCTCTGCACCCAAGTTCAATAACATGTTGAGATCTTGGATTACAAAACATCCAATGAACCTAACCAAAATATAACAAAATGTATCACCACACTTCACAAATATGACAAATACATCAGAACCACAGTAACTGAACAGAATCAGAAATGCAAAACTAAAGATTTCACACACTGTGGCAATAATGATTCAAACACAACCTATGCGCGCAACTAAAAATCTCACAATGCATCAGCAAAGTACTCTCAATCTCCTCAATCATTCACCTGTTAATACTCATAGGACCAGATGTATCAAGCTCCCGGTTTGCATTTCTTAAATAGCGAATTTTAAGAAATCACTATTTAAGAAATGCAAAATGGGATGTATGAAATTTGTGATTCGGTAATAGCGATTTCTTACAATTCGCAATTGCTATTACTGAATCGCAATTAGAGAATGGGACTCCTTTCATCCCTATGGGCCTGTAGGCTCATAGGTGCGAATGGTTTTGCGTTTCCCAGTTTGCGAATTCCAGTTGGGAATTGGCAAATTAGGTAATGCAAACCCCATGGTGCTGGGGGCCGAAGGCCCCCTCTAATGCACCCCAAAAAAATATTTCCAGACATGTGAAGCACACACATGCCCTAGGGGCATGTGTGCACTACATCTCATTTTTTAAAATGCATTTTAAATGCATTTTTAAAAATTGCACATGCTTACCACGAAATTGGATTTGGTGGTAATTGCATTTCCTAAATGCCCAATTCGCATTTAGGAAATGCTTGATACACGTGCTTTGGAAATCGCAAATAGGAATTCCCTATTTGCGATTTCCAATTTAGAGAATCGCTATTTGCTATTTTTGCGATTCCTTAAAATTGCACAGCGAGTGCCTCTCATATATCTTGAAAGGCATTTTTGCATTCGCAAACGGCCGAATTTTGCGATTCGCACCGTTTGCGAATGCAAAATTGCTTGATACATCTGGCCCATAATCCTTTTGCTCAGGAACAGCACCATAGCACAGGTGCTCCTGCCTCAGCAAATATTCAAATTTGAGTTCTTAGGAGCAGATACACAAATCCAGATCAAATATACAAATTGTTAACAGAGGAACTGTTCTCTTATCTCTCGAACCATCCAAAAACTGTGGGTGCTCAGGGCTCTAGGAAATCTATATATCAGTGCCGCGCCCAATATTGGGTGGATCGGGATGTTGTTAACCTCAAAGTTATGAGGCAGTAAAGAGTAAAGAGTCAAAACAGCATTTATTAAATGCAGTCAATGAGGAAGGACTGACTGAAACAGGGAGTTGGAGATCAGAAATTTAGAAAACCAATGAAGGTTTATTACAAAATCTGAAGAACAATACAGGAATAATAAAATGCAGATGCAGCAATCATCTCACTGAATATCATAAAGGTTATTTGCCATAAAGACTATTGAATAGGGAGTAACATGAGAGTACATAAAAATCATAGAAATACCATGGGGCATATCTGCAGAACACACAGAAGTGACAAATCACCATTATAGATTGTTTATGTGCAGGACGGGTCACCTTCCTGCACATAAACAATCAATCCTCTCAACGCAGACACCGTTGCACTATGGTGCAACGATGCCTGCGTTCGCGCAGGCAGCTTAATTCAGCGCCGGCGCAGGGGGTAATGCAGGGGTGTGCGGTATTCCCTATATACGGTGCATCCCTGCAGTTCAAAAGTGGCGCGGTGCTGCTATTTTTGCCACTGCCCTGCACAAATCAGGGCCCAAGTGTGCAACAAAATCAATAAGAAAACAGGCAGCATCCCTAGTAGAAGCCCAATAAACTCTAGTTTGCACCCAAATTCAAGAGTTAATATACAGTTTTCTTGTACATGAAAGAACAGAAACTCCATAATCAGCATGTTATGATCATTGCACTAACAAACCATATCATTACGTAATAGAATCTCACATAGTCTATCACATGAGCAATACCCCACTACGTGAATATTCATTTGCCCCTTCTGACCTAATGTCGTCCCAAGATGTGAGAACACACTAGTTACATGAACAGCAGAAAACCATTGTGAATTAATGCAGTACTGTGCAAGCTTTTAACATTTCGAACGGGTTTCATTTAGAGAGCCCTTCAAGAACAGTGTCATACAGAAATAAACAAACCAAGTCTTTCCGCACATTGTGTCAGAGAGAAACATAAACATAGAATAAATATCATGGTGCAGCATCCATTTTAAACAAGATGGTTTTGAGACCTGAGGCCTGGTTAGCCTAAGCCAGAAAACACTCTTTAATAGACTATACAGAATAGCAGATTTGTTTCAATTGCAATAGCATTATGTTAAATATACAAGTGTTTCTATTTTTCAGAAATGTCTGATTTTGGTAAATTTCCCTAGGTGGTGGCTAGGGCCCAAATTCCACATCTACCCACATTGTAAAAAAGTGTTGATTTTTCTGGGTGAAATGTGATGTCTCCAGGTCATGTTTTGGAGTGTTTTGAGCTGCATCTACTAGGTCCAGCCACACAAATGAGATACTGTGTGTATTGAGAGACCTGTGGTAACACAGAATTGGTTATTACCAATTGGATTTCTCTGCATATTTGGCTTCCAAATGTAAGCCCTTGTGCAAGAAATACGGCATTTTGAAAAATGCCTTCTCAATCACATGATACTTTGTGTAACATCAAGTTCAGAGGCGTACAAATAACCAATATTCCTAAACTCAGCATCTTCTGCACATTTTAGAAATACATGTTTCCTTCCAACCCATTTTTCATTCTCAATATTTTACCATATTAATTGCTTTATGGTCGTTACACACTAAAACATCACTACAAGGTGCACTTGATTTGTTGGCTGTAGTTATTGCATGTTTTTGGAGAATCTATAAACTTTATATATTCCTTGTAACTAGAAGGGTCTCTGAGACGTGATGGTATATTGCTTTTGTAAGTAGGTCATCGTGACAAAAATTAAAAGATGAAAAAGTTGTCACCAATGGCTATGTTTTCCCACGCAATCTTATTTATGTTTTTTTATTCAACGATTGGTTTCTTTGGAAAAGCCTTGAGGGGTGTACATAAATTGCCCCTTGTGAAATGCAAAATGTGCTTTACTTTTCAGAAATGTATAGCTTTCTGGAATCACCCAAGGGTTTCATACCTGTTTCCATCACCAAGTGCAAGTAGGTTGAAATAAAAAAAAATATGCAAAAATGGATTACCTCTTACAAAATGTAAAAACTGTAGTGAAAAAAATGTTTTCCTACAGCTCTGCTTGGTTCCGAAAGGTTCTAATACAGCAAACCTTACATTGATTAAATGTTTAGAAAAAAATATGATTTCTTGCACGGCACTTTTTCCCAATTTTTCCCAAAATTAGCTACACTTTGGCTATTTTCCCAGTTGCCTTTAGGCATATCCACAAACCCTCTGCATCTTTACTGTAGAATTCCAAGGATATTTGGGAAAAGGAGCCATATTTAGTGTGGATACATTTTGTGGAAAAAAAGTTATGAAGGTTTAAGCACAAACTACCCCAAACCTCTAAAAAGGTGCTTAGCAGTGGCGGTGGGAGGTCTCCGCAATGACGTGGTTAAATGCAACTGCAGTACATGGTTGACTTTTGGATTTAAATATGTATTGTTCAGCACTCCGAAATCTTTATGAAACAACAAATACAGTCAAAAATGTAGATGCATTATTCTGAAAGCACTCTCACTGTCCGCATTGCTTGTCACCAGGCCTTCCATGCAGACTGCTAACTCAAGAAACACTTCGGTGCATCTCTTGCCACCAAAATGCTAAAGCGCCTAAAGGCATAGGTGGTGCCTGAAAAGCGCTGCTGAAATGTTGAGCCCAGCCTCTGAATTTGCGTTTCTCCAGACAGAATATTCTGCTCGCCCAAGTAGCCTCCGAACTGCACTTCGAAATGGGCTATAAGCCCTTTGTTAGAGTCAGGGGCACTTGTGGCACTCAAACTGCATTTAATTGAGGGGCACAGCGAGCACCCAGTGTCCCCATGTAATGGTCCCCATCTGATGCTTTCTGAGCAGTAGCAGTGGAAGGATTTTGGGGGCCCTGGGCCAAGCATATTTTGGGGTCCCCTGTTAGGAACAGTTTTGAATGTATGATTCAGTTTCACTTCTTTCATTCTCTCTTTGGTCAGGTCACTGACTGCACAGACAGACTCATCCAAATTCTTAATATGTTTACCTCTAATACTCGTGGATAGTGACGTTTGTTTTAATATTGTAACACAGCAGCAGGTCACTAATATGACTGCAAATAATCTCTGTGACTCCCTCACATTTCTCATATGTGAGGTCCTGTTTTAATCTAAAAGAAAGCGTTTTTATGGATGTTGCTTTAAACATGAACACAACATTTCTCTGCAAAATGTCTATAATTGACTCTCACACACATCACCCACATCAAAAATAAACCAGAGGAAAAGGATATTTCTAACATCTGTCTAAGAGTTATTGGAGATGATCAGGGCAAGGCCCGGCAGAACGGAGCTGGCTCTATCAGGGGCCCCTGAAAGGCTGGGGCCCCGGGCCAGGGCCCACTTTCCCGGGCCTTAAAACGTCTCTGCTGCAGCAAACTAGCCTGAGGTATCCTTCGTGGCTCACAACCTGTGTACTTGGCCTACTTAAAGTGTATGAGCGTAAACTGTTGTGATGTGCCATTGTAGAGCCATGAGATGCCCTTCAGCTCCTGGAGGGCATCACACAGGCCGTGCCAGCTCCTGTGCCCGCGAGTAGGAGGCGAGCTTCTGCAGTGCGGCTTCATGTTCGCTCTGGTTTCCTCCCGCCCTTGAGGTGTCCTTGGCCGCTTCTTAGAAATGTTGCCACCAATCAGTGACACAAGCAGCTTGTCCTGCTCTGTAGCTTGTCGCTGCCCACCTGGTGCCAGGCAGCTCACGCAGGCCCCGTGGCTGCACACCCCCGACTGGAGGCTGCTCACACTCCTAGTGTTGTGTTATTTCACAGACAAGGGGCTGCACCCCCGACTGGAGGCTGCTCACACTCCTAGTGTTGTGTTACTTCACAGACAAGGGGCTGCACCCCCGACTGGAGGCTGCTCACACTCCTAGTGTTCGTTACTTCACAGACAAGGGGCTGCACACCCCCAGACTGGAGGCTGGTCACACTCCTAGTGTTGTGTTACTTCACAGACAAGTGGCTGCACCCCCAGACTGGAGGCTGCTCACACTCTTAGTGTTGTGTTACTTCACAGACAAGTGGCTGCACCCCCAGACTGGAGGCTGCTCACACTGCCTAGTGTTGTGTTATTTCACAGACAAGGGGCTGCACCCCCAGACCGGGGGCTGCTCACACTGCCTAGTGTTGTGTTATTTCACTGACAAGGGGCTGCACCCCCAGACCGGGGGCTGCTCACACTGCCTAGTGTTGTGTTACTTCACAGACAAGTGGCTGCACCCCCAGACTGGAGGCTGGTCACACTCCTAGTGTTGTGTTACTTCACAGACAAGTGGCTGCACCCCCAGACTGGAGGCTGCTCACACTGCCTAGTGTTGTGTTATTTCACAGACAAGGGGCTGCACCCCCAGACCGGGGGCTGGTCACACTGCCTAGTGTTGTGTTATTTCACACACAAGTGGCTGCACCCCCAGACTGGAGGGAGGTCACACTGCCTAGTGTTGTTTTATTTCACACACAAGTGGCTGCACCCCCAGACTGGAGGCTGCTCACACTGCCTAGTGTTGTGTTATTACACAGACAAGGGGCTGCACCCCCAGACTGGGGGCTGGTCACACTCCTAGTGTTGTGTTATTCCACAGACAAGGGGCTGCACCCCCAGACTGGAGGCTGCTCACACTGCCTAGTGTTGTGTTATTTCACATACAAGTGGCTGCACCCCCAGACTGGAGGCTGCTCACACTGCCTAGTATTGTGTTATTTCACAGACAAGGGGCTACACACCCCCAGACTGGAGGCTGGTCACACGGCCTAGTGTTGTGTTATTTCACATACAAGTGGCTGCACACCCCCAGACTGGAGGCTGCTCACACTGCCTAGTGTTGTGTTATTTCACATACAAGTGGCTACACACACCCCGGACTAGAGGCTGCTCACACTGCCTAGTGTTGTGTTATTTCACAGACAAGGGGCTACACACCCCCAGACTGGGGGCTGCTCACACTGTCTAGTGTTGTGTTATTTCACATACAGGTGGCTGCACCCCCAGCCTGGAGTCTGCTCACACTGCTTAGTGTTGTGTTATTTAACAGACTGTGCAAGGACTTCACACATATTTCGAGGTGTCTGGCTTCATGGTAAGCGCCTGTGAGAAAGTAGCCTCTTTCTAGCCTTGTTACCCCCACTTTTGGCCTGTTTGTGAGTGTATGTCAGGGTGTTTTCACTGTCTCACTGGGATCCTGCTAGCCAGGGCCCAGTGCTCATAGTGAAAGCCCTATGTTTTCAGTATGTTTGTTATGTGTCACTGGGAACCTGCTAGTCAGGACCCCAGTGCTCATAAGTTTGTGACCTATAGGTATGTGTTCCCTGTGTGATGTCTAACTGTCTCACTGAGGCTCTGCTAACCAGAACCTCAGTGGTTATGCTCTCTCTTTACAAATTGTCACTAACAGGCTAGTGACCAATTTCACCAATTTACATTGGCATACTGGAACACCCTTATAATTCCCTAGTATATGGTACTGAGGTACCCAGGGTATTGGGGTTCCAGGAGATCCCTATGGGCTGCAGCATTTCTTTTGCCACCCATAGGGAGCTCTGACAATTCTTACACAGGCCTGCCACTGCAGCCTGAGTGAAATAACGTCCACGTTATCTCACAGCCATTTTACACTGCACTTAAGTAACTTATAAGTCACCTATATGTCTAACCTTTACCTGGTAAAGGTTGGGTGCTAAGTTACTTAGTGTGTGGGCACCCTGGCACTAGCCAAGGTGCCCCCACATTGTTCAGGGCCAATTCCCCAGACTTTGTGAGTACGGGGACACCATTACACGCGTGCACTACATATAGGTCACTACCTATAGGTAGCTTCACAATGGTAACTCCGAATATGGCCATGTAACATGTCTATGATCATGGAATTGCCCCCTCTATACCATCCTGGCATAGTTGGCACAATCCCATGATCCCACGGGTCTCTAGCACAGACCCTGGTACTGCCAAACTGCCTTTCCCGGGGTTTCACTGCAGCTGCTGCTGCTGCCAACCCCTCAGACAGGTTTCTGCCCTCCTGGGGTCCAGCCAGGCTTGGCCCAGGAAGGCAGAACAAAGGACTTCCTCAGAGAGAGGGTGTTACACCCTCTCCCTTTGGAAAATGGTGTTAGGGCTGGGGAGGAGTAGCCTCCCCCAGCCTCTGGAAATGCTTTCATGGGCACAGATGGTGCCCATTTCTGCATAAGCCAGTCTACACCGGTTCAGGGACCCCTCAGCCCTGCTCTGGCGCAAAACTGGACAAAGGAAAGGGGAGTGACCACTCCCCTGACCTGCACCTCCCCTGGGAGGTGCCCAGAGCTCCTCCAGTGTGCTCCAGACCTCTGCCATCTTGGAAACAGAGGTGCTGCTGGCACACTGGACTGCTCTGAGTGGCCAGTGCCAGCAGGTGACGTCAGAGACTCCTTCTGATAGGCTCCTTCAGGTGTTGCTAGCCTATCCTCTCTCCTAAGTAGCCAAACCCTCTTTTCTGGCTATTTAGGGTCTCTGTCTTTGGGAATTCCTTAGATAACGAATGCAAGAGCTCATCCGAGTTCCTCTGCATCTCTCTCTTCACCTTCTGCCAAGGAATCGACTGCTGACCGCGCTGGAAGCCTGCAAAACTGCAACAAAGTAGCAAAGACGACTACTGCAACTCTGTAACGCTGATCCTGCCGCCTTCTCGACTGCTTTCCTGGTGGTGCATGCTGTAGGGGTAGTCTGCCTCCTCTCTGCACTAGAAGCTCTGAAGAAATCTCCCGTGGGTCGACGGAATCGTCCCCCTGCAACCGCAGGCACCAAAGAACTGCATCACCAGTACCCTGGGTCTCCTATCAGCACGACGAGCGAGGTCCCTTGAATCCAGCAACTCTGTCCAAGTGACTCCCACAGTCCAGTGACTCTTCAGTCCAAGTTTGGTGGAGGTAAGTCCTTGCCTCCCCACGCCAGACTGCATTGCTGGGAACCGCGACTTTTGCAGCTACTCCGGCCTCCGTGCACTTCCGGCGGAAATCCTTTGTGCACAGTCTAGCCTGGGTCCACAGCACTCTAACCTGCATTGCACGACCTCCTAAGTTGTCCTCCGGCGGCGTGGGACTCCTTTGTGCAACTTCGGGTGAGCACAGTTTCACTCCACTTTGTAGTGCCTGTTCCAGCACTTTTGCGGGTGCTGCCTGCTTCTGAGAGGGCTCTTTGTCTTGCTCGATGCCCCCTCTGTCCCCAGACGCAATTGGCGACATCCTGGTCCCTCCTGGGCCACAGCAGCATCCAAAAACCCTAACCGCACGATTTGCAGCTAGCAAGGCTTGTTGGCGTTCTTTCTTCAGGAAAACACTTCTGCACGACTCTCCACGGCGTGAGGGATCCGTCCTCCAAAGGGGAAGTTCCTAGCCCTTGTCGTTCCTGCAGAATCTTCAGCTTCTACTGTCCAGTAGCAGCTTCTTTGCACCCACAGCTGGCATTTCCTGGGCATCTGCCCATCTCCGACTTGCTTGTGACTTTTGGACTTGGTCCCTTGTTCCACAGGTACCCTCGTTTGGAAATCCATTGTTGTTGCATTGCTGATTTGTGTCTTTCCTGCAGAATTCCCCTATCACGACTTCTATGTCCTTTGGGGAACTTTAGTGCACTTTGCACTCACTTTTCAGGGTCTTGGTGTTAGGGTTTGTGCACAGCAAAGAGCATGTCCCCTCTCACTGCACTAGTGGGTTCTGTAATAGCTCCCTTTTAAACTTACTATTCAAACCCTTTCTTGTTATCTCAACTTCCCCCCCCCTTAGGCTTCTGTGTATGTTGTTTAATGTGCTGTTTTGTTTACACATTGGGCCTTGCTTTTACCAAGGCTTCTTTAAAACACTCCTCCCTAGGCCATGTGTTAATACAACTCATTTGCATAATAACTGAAACTCTGCACACCTTTCAAGAACATGTGCAGCATGTGAGGACCACACCCAGCCCTTCAAACCACACCCAGCTCTGCTCACCTTTCAAGAACATGTGCAGCATGTGAGGACCACACCCAGCCCTTCAAACCACACCCAGCTCTTCGAACCACACCCAGCCCTGTCTATAAAAGGCAGCCCCCGAGCCTCACCCAGTGCTTGTGCTCGTCTACCTCCCGCTTACCTGAGAACAGATCCCTCGGCGCTGGCACTCCTGCTCTCTACAGACTTTCATTGGCTTCAATGGGCGCAGCTGCTGGCTCTTCCTTCTTCTGGTTTCCGGTTCCTCCTTGCCTCAGCCTCTCTCCTACAAGCAACCTGCAAAAGAGAAAGAAGACAAGGTTAGACTGATCAGTATCTCTTGCCAGCAACAAGTAAGTGCAAAACTTTTTATTACCTGAAGGAACTTTGACAACAATTTCTGGATTCGTGTGTGGACGGTTTGAAGCAAGATACCTTCCACGAACATTGTGATTCAGGCTCTTTGTTGCAAGAATACCTTGCGGAGCTTTGTGAAACAAACATTGTTTTTTTTTATGGAACTTTTAAGAATCGAACAGTGGAAACCATTAACAGCAAGGCAAACAGTAAATCAAGGACTGGCACAAATTACATGCTGTATTTTGATGTAAAAGTACAGTATTTGTTTTCCAAAAGATTCTGGAGATATGGGAAAAGTGAGTCTGCTATTGGGAATTTAGGCTTTAGTTATATTAAGATGAATGTTTGATATTGGTAATTCTGATAACGGTATTTGTTTAATGTTTTAGAAGCTTTACAGTAATAGAAAGCACATCCCAGAGCAGTAACACATTCCAAACCTGGAAACTCGAGACCAGGATCCAAGAGGTACTTTTAGAAGAGAATTTCTAATAAATAAAGGGATAGTCAGGAACCCATTTAGGAATAGGTTGCACTTATCTGTTCTTTGTTTATGTTTCATTAGGCACCAGTTTCTACAGAAGTCAGAAAGGGCCGCAGATTTGTGCAGCACTTCAACAGTGGAAACGCAAGAACGGTGTTGTCTCTCTTTTTTATTTTATCCACTTCCCCCCTACCCTTGAGCTTCTGTTCTTAGTGCACTGTGTTAAAAACTAGTGTGCTGGAACAAGCAGTTTCAGGGTGGGGTCGGATTGTCTTCAACCTCCATCAGAACTGAACAAGAACTCAGGTGAGCTGGGCTTTGACAGAAGCACAAGCCTTAAAAAATTTCAGTTCTGGTGGACGATGAATACCGGGGAAGAAATAGAGGGCATTGACGTCACGGATATGGCGCAGGCCCTAAATGAGGACTTGGCTCATAATGAATCAGTGTCTGGCATCTTACAACATATGCAAGAGGAAATAGAGAGATTAAAGATGGAGAATACCTCTTTAAAACAGGATTTAAGCAGGTATAAATTTAGGGGATCTCAGTGGAACACAGCTTTTACGCCTTTGTTTAAAACCACCTCAGAGACAGGGGCGCCATCAAAACATACAACTTTGCCTCCCCCAGTTGAGGTTACTGTTAATGTTCCTAATGCTGTGCCCTTAGCAGCACCTGAACGTTTTCATGGAGATAGTAACAAATTCCATGTTTTTATCCATCAATGTCAATTACACTTCGTTTGTAAGCCACAACAGTTCCCTACTGATGCTACGAAAGTGGCATTTGTCTTGTCTTATTTGGGTGGCACAGCAGCCAATTGGTCAATTCCTTTCGTGGATAGAGATGATCCCATCCTCCATAATTGGAATCAATTTAAACGTACCATGACCAGCCTTTTTGCAAAACACACTTTCATGCAGGCAAGTGATAATGAGCTTTTAAATCTTAAACAAGGTAACAAGGATTTATTGACCTATCTCACTAGTTTTAATCGTTTACTCACCGAGACACAGTGGCCAGAAGGAAAGCGTGTCTCCCTTTTTTATAAAGGTTTGAGAGACGAGTTAAAAGACGCGCTGGCTCATATCGTTGATTTACCAGAAGACTATTCGGACTTTGTAGATTTAGTTGTGAAATTAGAACATAGACTAGGAGAAAGAAAGGGAGATAAATACAAACTGGAATCACGGTTAACTTTTATTAAACACGAGAAGAAAGACACAGATAATAAACTCCCTGAACCTGAGCCTATGCAAATAGGGACACTCAGAGGTCCACTCACATCAGAGGAAAAAGAAAGAAGGAGAAAACTTCAATTATGTTTATATTGTGGCAGGGCAGGTCACTTTGCCAGAGAATGTCCAGTAAAGCCTAAAACTCCACAAAAGGGTGCTGTTTCCTCCACCTCCTCAACTGAATCGGGAAACGATTAAGCTCGACAAGGGGAGAGGTTACTTGTTCGAGAAAACATTTTAATCAAACCTCTAATGCTGCAGCCTTCATGGTACCGCACATACCTAGACATTTCATAATTCAGGTCGTTTTAATTGTTACTACCCAAGTGAGGCATTCTCTCCCTGTCCTACTGGACTCAGGCGCGACAGGAAATTTTGTGGATAATAAGTTAGCTGAAAACTTAGGACTTCCTATGTGCCTAAAGCCTTGTCCAGAAGCAGTATGTGCAGTGGATGGGTCAGAATTGACCTCTGGATTAATCACAAAACAAACAAGTCCACTTGTTATGGTCTGTCAGAACGGGCACACAGAGGTGATTAGCTTTGATCTGATAGATACTCCTAATTTTGGTTTGATTCTCGGGGTACCCTGGTTAACAACTCATAACCCAAAAATTGACTGGGTGAATAGAACTGTTACTTTGGATTCCTCTTTCTGTAGAACCAATTGCTATCAAGAAGCAGGTACAGAACAGAGCACAGTATTACACTGTGCTAGTGTTACACAAGATGAACCAAGGCTCCCTCCTGAATATTCTGACTTTAAAGACGTCTTTGATCCAGTAAAGGCTAGTGTGCTGCCCCCACATCGGTCTTATGACTGCCGTATAGATCTTATCCCAGGGGCCCCTTTACCTAATAACAGAGTATATGCTTTGACTGACGAAGAAACCAAATACTTAAGAACCTACCTAGATGACCTACTACAGTCTGGGTTCATCCGTCATTCCACATCTCCGGTATCATCTCCACTCTTTTTTATCCCGAAGCCGGATAAATCCCTGCGCGCGTGTATCGATTATAGAGGACTAAATAAGGCTACAATAAAGAATAAATATCCTCTTCCTCTAATACCTGTGTTGTTGGATCAATTAAGACATTCTACTGTATACACTAAACTAGATCTGCGGGGAGCTTACCACCTGGTCCGAGTAAAAGAGGGGGATGAGTGGAAGACAGCTTTCAAGACAAAGTTTGGTTTATTTGAGTACACAGTAATGCCCTTTGGGTTATGTAATGCCCCTGCGGACTTTCAGTTCTTTATAAATGAGGTCCTACACGAATTCCTGGACGTTTGTGTCATAGTATACATAGACGACATCCTCATTTATTCTAAGAACTCAGAAGAACATACCCAACATGTTCGTGCAGTATTATCAAAGTTAAAAGAAAATCATCTTTTTGCTAAGTTAGAAAAGTGTACTTTTAATGTCAGCAAGGTGGACTTTTTAGGATACTGCCTGTCACCTCAAGGAATAACTATGGATGTAAAGAAAATCAGTGCTATTGCTGATTGGCCAGAACCATCCTCTGTAAAAGATATTCAGAAATTTCTGGGTTTCGCCAATTTTTATAGGAGGTTTATTGCACATTTTGCAGACATTGCGGCCCCAATAACTACCTTGTTGCGGAAAGGGCAACGATTTCTTTGGACTGATGAGGCGGCACACGCCTTTCAACTCCTAAAACAAAAGTTCACTTCAGCCCCAATTCTGAAACATCCTGATCCTGACTTGCCCTTTTTTGTTGAAGCGGATGCTTCACAAGTAGCTTTAGGAGGAGTTCTCTCTCAACGAGATATAGTAGATGGCCAGTTACATCCTATAGCCTTCTATTCCAAAAAGTTATTACCAGCTGAACAAAATTACACTGTGGCTGAAAGGGAACTACTAGCTATCAAAGTAGCCTTTTCAGAATGGAGGCATCATTTAATGGGAGCCAAGTACCCAGTTACAATCTTTTCTGACCATAAGAACCTACAGTTTTTTGGATCACTTAAAGCACTAACACCACGTCAGATGCGCTGGTTAATTTTTTTTAGCACATTTGACTTTGTTTTAACCTATAGACCAGGTGCACAACAAATTCAATCTGATGTGTTATCTAGATACGGACATACCTCAGACATGAAACAAGATAAAATAGGAGAACCCATTATTCCTCCCCAAAAGTTTTTGGCACCAGTACAACAGAAGGATTTCATCACAGATCTATATAATGCACACATGCAAATAGCACCTCAGGATTGGTTAAAGGATTCCCATAACACAATACAACGAGGTTTATTGTATCACGACAACATGCTGTTAGTGCCCACCTCTGAATTACAAACACAGGTGATAATTTGGCATCACGCCTCACCGTTGGCAGGTCATCCTGGTTGGGTAAAAACCCTGGAAAATGTGCAAAAACACTTTTGGTGGGACACTATAAGAAAGGACATTAAGCAATTTGTCACTACCTGTCCAATTTGTGCAAGACATAAATCTTCTCATAAGGCCCCTGACGGCTTGTTAATACCAATGCCAACACCCAAGCAACCTTGGCACACTGTGAGCGTAGACTTTATTGTAGGCTTACCACCTGTAAAATCCTTCACAACAGTGTTGGTTATAGTGGATTTTTTATCTAAAATGGCACATTTTGTACCATTACGGAAATTACCCACGGCGGCAGAATTTGCCGATATTTTTATAAGGGAAATTGTGCGTTTACATGGTTTGCCAAGCAAAGTGGTGTCAGATCGAGGGAGCCAGTTCAACTCTAGATTTTGGAAAAAAATATGTGAAAAACTGAAAATAGATGTGGCATTATCCACTGCTTTCCACCCAGAGACAGATGGACAGACTGAACGACTGAACCAAACCTTACTTCAAACGCTACGTTGTTTATTGGCTGATTATTCTAGTGAATGGTTGGAAGCTCTCCCTGTAGCGGAGTTTGTTTATAATAATACTGAGCATTCAGCTCTACTTTGCTCACCATTCTATTTCTTGCAGGGGTATCATCCAAGAGCTATACCCATTTTGTTAGAAGAGTCCCTGTTGCCTACAGTAACGGATAGACTAACGAGGTTAGGTGACATACAAGACAAAGCCAGGAAACATTTATTAAAGTACAAGGAAAGCATGAAAAGACAAGCAGACAAACACAGATCTGAGGCCCCAATGTATAAAATTGGTGACAAGGTATGGCTCTCCACAAAGAACCTAAACATAGAGGGATCCCGAAAGCTGCAACCACGTTTCATTGGACCCTTTAGTATAACTGCCATAGTAAACCCGGTAACAGTAAAATTAGATTTACCAAAAGAATATCCAGTACATACTACATTCCATGTGTCCTTGCTTAAGCCGTACAACCCAAAAACCCGACCTGAACCACCACCTCCACCCATACCAATTAAGGGAAATCTAGAATATGAAGTGAAAAGCATAAAAGACTCAAAAAGAATTAGTGGACGTCTGTTTTATTTAGTAGAATGGAAAGGATATGATGAATCTGAGAATTCATGGGAACCAGCATCATATGTACATGCCCCACAGCTGATTAGACGGTTTTATTTAAAAAACCCAGGAAAACCCCGTCCTGTAGGAGGGCCTTTGAGGGGGGCAACTGTTAGGGTTTGTGCACAGCAAAGAGCATGTCCCCTCTCACTGCACTAGTGGGTTCTGTAATAGCTCCCTTTTAAACTTACTATTCAAACCCTTTCTTGTTATCTCAACTTCCCCCCCCCTTAGGCTTCTGTGTATGTTGTTTAATGTGCTGTTTTGTTTACACATTGGGCCTTGCTTTTACCAAGGCTTCTTTAAAACACTCCTCCCTAGGCCATGTGTTAATACAACTCATTTGCATAATAACTGAAACTCTGCACACCTTTCAAGAACATGTGCAGCATGTGAGGACCACACCCAGCCCTTCAAACCACACCCAGCTCTGCTCACCTTTCAAGAACATGTGCAGCATGTGAGGACCACACCCAGCCCTTCAAACCACACCCAGCTCTTCGAACCACACCCAGCCCTGTCTATAAAAGGCAGCCCCCGAGCCTCACCCAGTGCTTGTGCTCGTCTACCTCCCGCTTACCTGAGAACAGATCCCTCGGCGCTGGCACTCCTGCTCTCTACAGACTTTCATTGGCTTCAATGGGCGCAGCTGCTGGCTCTTCCTTCTTCTGGTTTCCGGTTCCTCCTTGCCTCAGCCTCTCTCCTACAAACAACCTGCAAAAGAGAAAGAAGACAAGGTTAGACTGATCAGTATCTCTTGCCAGCAACAAGTAAGTGCAAAACTTTTTATTACCTGAAGGAACTTTGACAACAATTTCTGGATTCGTGTGTGGACGGTTTGAAGCAAGATACCTTCCACGAACATTGTGATTCAGGCTCTTTGTTGCAAGAATACCTTGCGGAGCTTTGTGAAACAAACATTGTTTTTTTTTTATGGAACTTTTAAGAATCGAACAGTGGAAACCATTAACAGCAAGGCAAACAGTAAATCAAGGACTGGCACAAATTACATGCTGTATTTTGATGTAAAAGTACAGTATTTGTTTTCCAAAAGATTCTGGAGATATGGGAAAAGTGAGTCTGCCATTGGGAATTTAGGCTTTAGTTATATTAAGATGAATGTTTGATATTGGTAATTCTGATAACGGTATTTGTTTAATGTTTTAGAAGCTTTACAGTAATAGAAAGCACATCCCAGAGCAGTAACACATTCCAAACCTGGAAACTCGAGACCAGGATCCAAGAGGTACTTTTAGAAGAGAATTTCTAATAAATAAAGGGATAGTCAGGAACCCATTTAGGAATAGGTTGCACTTATCTGTTCTTTGTTTATGTTTCATTAGGCACCAGTTTCTACAGAAGTCAGAAAGGGCCGCAGATTTGTGCAGCACTTCAACAGTGGAAACGCAAGAACGGTGTTGTCTCTCTTTTTTATTTTATCCACTTCCCCCCTACCCTTGAGCTTCTGTTCTTAGTGCACTGTGTTAAAAACTAGTGTGCTGGAACAAGCAGTTTCAGGGTGGGGTCGGATGTCTTCAACCTCCATCAGAACTGAACAAGAACTCAGGTGAGCTGGGCTTTGACACTTGGGGTGGGCTATTTTTCTAACCCTAACTGTTTTCTTACAGTCCCAGCGACCCTCTACAAGGTCACATAGGTTTGGGGTCCATTCGTGGTTCGCATTCCACTTTTGGAGTATATGGTTTGTGTTGCCCCTATCCCTATGTGTCCCCATTGCGTCCTTTTGTAACTATACATTGTTTGCACTGTTTTCTAATACTATTACTGCATATTTTGGTATTGTGTACATATATCTTGTGTATATTTGCTATCCTCATACTGAGGGTACTCACTGAGATACTTTTGGCATATTGTCATAAAAATAAAGTACCTTTATTTTTAGTATATCTGTGTATTGTGTTTTCTTATGATATTGTGCATATGACACTAGTGGTACTGTAGGAGCTTCACTCGTCTCCTAGTTCAGCCTAAGCTGCTCTGCTAAGCTACCATTATCTATCAGCCTAAGCTGCTAGACACCCTATACACTAATAAGGGATAACTGGGCCTGGTGCAAGGTGTAAGTACCCCTTGGTACTCACTACAAGCCAGTCCAGCCTCCTACAGCGCCTCGGTAAACAATACCAAGAAAACACCATATTTAGACATTTTGCTCTCAGTAACTTTGCTTCTCTGCTGTTTTTCACTGAGAGTGATGCGTTGTTAAATACTTGTTTTCTTGCTGCCATCGGTTGAAGGTTGTGGTTTCCAAAGCACCAGCCTGTGTTTGCAATAGGTGCAGCTGAGAGTGCCTTGGAGGAGACTCCACACCCCTTTGTAGCACTGTGACTGGTGCAGGTAAGCAACTAGGGTGTGCAGCCGCGTCCAAGTCCATAAAAAACACACATGGGAACCTTGATGCTGCATGTGGCGGGGGTGGGAGGGGTGGAAGGTCACTGAGCTTGGGGGCCGGGGTCAAAGGTGTGGCTAAAATAATATATTCTTTGAGTGTTTTGGTCTTTCAACATTAGGTAGCTACATATAACATTACATGCAGATTAAGTGATAATAATAAAATATAAAAAGTTGTTACTCATTGGGAAATACACAATAGTGTATTGTTAATGCACTGCAGGGGTCTGGGTGTAACCCGAGAGCCACAGAATTAAGTCAGGGTTGGTGCAGTGGAGAAACGTGGCTTATGTATTTTTAGTGCTATAAGGTTGCGGCCAGTGACAGAAAGCACTGTGAATATGTAATTAATTGTTTTAAACTCGCATTACACACAATATAAGATAGACTGCTCCAAAATGTGCAAAATGTTTAAGATAAAATGGTGCTTTCAAAATATACATTTTAGTAATACTCAGAGTGTATGTAGTACAATTGGTTTACACTGCTGTCCCTTCAATACCTGCAGGTGTAGTAAGCACAATATTAATGGAAATACTATTAAAAACACACAGTTCATAGCCCAGTTATCTATTTGCGCTACCACTTAAAAAGAATAAATCTTTGTCCTCATAAAGCTTCCACTGATTGGGTCAATTAAAGCCAATACCGGCTCCAAAGCATCATTTAAATTTGCAGAATAAATTTTAGTGCACATTTGCATTTCTTTCAGGCAAGCAGGCACCCCGGCAGGAAGGCTTGTTTAGCTGTCTGCCCGGCTTTGGTTTCACAGCACAAGAGACTCACTGAATGACACTTCAGCGGGAACATGTAAACTATTTGAATTAACCGTCCTGGGATTGTTGTCTTTTTACAAAAAGCAGGGGAATGGTGTTTCAGAATCATAAAAGCATAGGCACGTCATGCCCCGCCAATCCTGTGCACTTCCACCGCTGAGTGCAGCACATCACCACTGGCCTGGGGTGGCTTCTCTCAGTCCTTCTCCTTGAGAGCAAGCCTTCGTCTGAAGACAGGCAGTTCACATGACCCTTTTCTAAGTCATCTTCCCGTGCTATACCTTCCTGGTGGCCCTGATCACTTCCTGCTGGCCCTAATCACTTCCTGCTTGGTCTGATCACTTCCTGCTTGTCTGATCACTTCCTGTTGGTCTGTTGCCTACAGAGACAGGTGTCTCTAAGCTTCCTATGTTATGTCAGGAAAAGAAGGCAAAATCATTGCATTAGCTGAGGTAACATGATTGGAATCAGTTTGGGGCGGAGGGAAACTGATAAAAAGAGTGAGTTTGTGCGATATTGAAAAATACTTTTTTCCATGTACATTTTTTAAGGATAAGATGGTGATTTTTAAATTTTGAAAATGTGTTGCAGATTTTTTAGGCTTTAGTGTTTTTTTACCTGTGCCAGGCAATCACTGTGTCCACAGCCGGCATTTGCAGAGTTGCAGTGAGCGATCTAGCTTTTGCTGAGCTCAAGGGGGGTAGGCATTACAGCAGCACGCTGTCACGACCTCACTGGTGGTGCACCAAAGGCAAGCCCGTCTGTACCCTTCTGCGCACCAACCGTGGGACGCGACGGCGGCATGAGGGCGTCACACAAACAACTCAGAGCTACCCTACCGAGTCCCGTAACAAATGGAAAACGGACCACGGGCCGGCTACGACACCCGCTTACAAATAGATCTCTAACAGATGACAGAGGCATTTGCAATGTTCCTCGCCTATTCCTAAAACAGTGCACACTTCATGGATGGAAACCGAGTGAGGAAACATTCACAGTCTGAATGACACGGCACTGAGTGTCATGTCCTGAAGAGTCCAAACAAACCACAAAGGCCGAAACGCGTTGACAATACAGATTTCGGAGGAATGCCCTTGGAATTTAAAAACTATGGTTTAAAGAGACAACAGATGGTACCATAAATACACAGGACGAATAAGACCCTATTAAGTGATACCATAAGACATTCCTTCCGGCACAACAGACTGCTAGCTCAAAAGAGCGGCAGCATTTAAAAAGAAAGACTCCAGTGCAAAAGAACTGTTTTCTTCATATATTCTTTTTGAGTTTTGTTTGTTACATTCATTTGTTTGTCTATATTTAATGTCATGTAAGAATTATTGTGTGATATATGTGTAGCACGGTTCCATAACACCAATATGGACCACTATTTTTAGGAAGCCTCTCACAAATTGTTGTTCAAACTTTTTATAATAGTAAGATTGCTGAGGGGAAAAGCCCCTAAAGAACAGACTAAAAGCATTGAAAATAAACGAGACAATAAATGTCTTCAAGTGAGTAATTTATTTCCTGGCTCTTGACAGACGGCATTTCATATATTTATCTCGCCTGTATGCCCTAGCTCATATCAGTATTTTTAGCCCATATACAGTGGAGTTACAGGGCTTCCCCTCCTTAGTTACTACGAGCTCAAGGAAGGGAGGCATAACAGCAGCACGCTGTCGCGACCGCACCAGTGGTGCACCAAAGGCAAGCTCGTCTGTACCCCTCTGCGCGCCACCCCTGCCCTGCGGCAGCCATGCTGACAGTTTGGGAAGCGAAGGAAAGGACGCACAAGACAGAAGTTTAGGTGAGAATAGGGAGGCAACTCTGGACAGGTATGAATCCACTCTCTCGCCCGACTGTCACTGGAGTGATGGAGGACACCAGGTTAGTGACGATTGCACCCCATGCCACAATTGAAGGGGAGGATGATAAGTTGTGGGTTCATTAATGCCCGCTCTATGGATAAACATTCTGCTGAGATTAGATTTCTCCTAGAAACCAACAGCTAGGACTTTCTTTTTATAAGGGAAACCTGGATCCCCTCAGATTCTGAAGTGGATCTCAGTTTTACATGTCCATCAGGTTTTAAAGCAGTACACCATCCCAGACAAGAGGAAAGAGGGGGCGAAGTGGCCATTATCTTTAAGGATACTCAGGAATTTAGCATCCCCCAAATAGGGCAAATACAAGGGAGGGTGGTACTGGGCTTTACCAGTCATTTAAAAGAAAAATGCTATAGTGTCAGGTCTTGTGCGCTACAGGCCTCCGGGCCCATTAGACAGTTTTCTACAGCCCTTTATGCAATTGGTCGGTAATCTCGCCCTCTCCCATTCACACTTTGTTGTGCTGGGTGCCTTGGGCAAACTTTAGAGCTGATATTTGCCTCCACTAACCTAGTCAACTCTGCAACCTCTATTGCGCTAAGTTGGTCAGACCATGTACTTATCTCCTTCATCATGGAGGGGCCGAATGTAGTTTAGGTAACTGGAGGAAGAAACGTATGGCTCATGGCAAACCCTAGTTTAAGCTTAATAATCTTAATGAGAGAAGGCTATCTGATGCCCATAGCTGTTTTCGGGCACAGAGGACAGTGGATGAGAATTATAATGCCGTCCATGAACATATAACATTTGTTTTAGATGTAGTTATTCCTGAAACAACCATGACTACACATGGGAGACCATCTGAACAGTGTTATATGGGCAATTTGAGAGAGAAAATGAGTCGTTCTAGGAAGCTTTAATGAACATGGCGCATGGTATATCTTGACTTGGATAAACTACAGCTAAAGGTGGCACTTAAAGAGTATAAAAATGAAATCAGGAACACTGCACAAGATTATCACTCTGAGGCCATTGCTGAAGCATCAAATAAACCAAAGAAGATCTTCAGTGTGGTCAGCAGTCTTACCAAACCACTGTGTATATCTTAGTCTATCACTCCTGCACAGGAATTATGTGATATGCTTTCAGACTACTTTCATCATAAAATCCAAAGCATTCTAACTGGCATTGGCTTGGCATCGAACAGTCCATAATCATTTGGTAGAAGCAGCGAGCGCACACAGGGCTCTCCCGATGGAATTTAAAGCCAGTTTGGACAGAGTGGGACCTGTACAAGAGGAGGAATTTAGGTGTAGGCTGTGGAGTATTTCAGCAGGGTCCTTGCTGGACCCTCTACCCAGGCATGTATGGAAAGACAAGCAAAAGGAACTCTTCCCAGTCTTCTTGATATTAGTAATCAATCCTTGGAGACTGAGCTAGTACCGGAGAGGTGGAAAAAAGCTCTGGTAACTCCACTCCTGAAAAAAACCTTAGCTAATCGGAATGAACTGAGTAACTACCACCCATATCCCTTCTCCCCTACCCTTTGGAGATAGTGAAAAAATATATGAGTAGGAAATTGGTAGACTTTCTGGAGGCCGAGCAGAATGGCTTCCGTCTAGCCCATGGTACTGAATCAGCATTGATAAGGACATTAGATGAACTGAGGGTGGCAGTGGATGGGGGTCAAATGACCGTACTAATTTTGTTAGATCTCTCTGCGGCTTTTGACACCATTAATCATCAAAATATGCTGCAGAGACTAAAAGAAGTAAGCATTACGGGTAGTTGCCTGCAATCCTTTGAATCCTTTCTGACAAATAGACATCAAGCAGTCTCCATCCACCATTTTTGCTCTGACTTCAAGAGAGTGGAACAAGGACTACAGCAGGGCTAAGCTTTGAGCCCTTTTTTATTCAACATTTATAATCACCCCCTGGTGAAGATAAAATCCTAAGGGATGAACTATGCTGATGATATGCAACTGATTATAACTTACGAGAAGATAAATAAAAGAGATGGCCGAGTGGCTTAAAAATAATCATCTTAAATTTAATGAAGGGAAAATGGAATTCCTCCTCTGCACCCCTTCCTCCCATCCTAAAGTACTCCAGATAATTTCTGGCCATGGGCAGACACTACTAATCCTCGGCCCTCCCAAGCGGTCCGTAACCCGGGCATCTATGTGGATGATTGCCTGGCCCTTGAAACACACAGAAACAAAACAGCAGCGACCTGTTTTGGGCTCTTGGTAAATTTGAAAAAGATTGTCCCTATGTTACCCCAGCCAGTGCGCAAGCTGGTGGCTCAAGGGTCCATTTTGAGTAGACTGGACTACTGCAATGCACTTATGTTGGGAGTGCCATTATATCTTATGAACAGATTGTATAGGGTACAAAAGCTTGCAGCTAAACTGGCCCTGAATACATCTAGAATGTTTTCTGCATCAGTAGCTTTAAGAGCATTGTATAGGCTGCTGGGGGAGAAATTAATAATAGTTAAATCCCTCTGCATAGTTCACAGGGCAGTTAAAGGTACAAGACCAAAATTGCTGCAAAATAAGTTTGACTTTTATAAGCCAATGAGAAACCTCCACTCAGCCACATCAAACCTGATTCAGACACATAAATACAAGAAGGCTAGAGCAGGGGGAGGTCTTTTGGGATCAGAGCCACCCAGCTGTGAAACAATTTGCCAGCTGAACTTAGGGCCAATAAACAAGGCATACAGGGCCTGATTCTAACTTTGGAGGACGGTGTTAAACCGTCCCAAAAGTGGCGGATATACCACCTACCCTATTACGAGTTCCATAGGATATAATGGACTCGTAATACGGTAGGTGGTATATCCACCACTTTTGGGACGGTTTAACACCGTCCTCCAAAGTTAGAATCAGGCCCACAGTCTGTTGCTCGCTCCTCTTTAAGGAACTCTAGAATGTAAGTTGCTCTACTCTTCATGTATCGCATAAAAGCAGTTTTTAGGGTGTTATGTTTTATATCTTATTTTAACCATGTTAGAAATGTTCATTCTATTCTCGTTGTTCATAACATGCCTTTTCTATGTCTTGATGATATCCTGTGTAGTTATTTTAGATGTGCCAAGAAACAGGCGTGCCCTGTTGTAATAAATACTTTTAGTTAAAAGTGTCTATTCTTCGTACTGCAGTGTGTTTGTGTGTGTGTTTGTGTGATATTGTGAATAATGAATTATGTTTGTTTCTGTTAACACAGTGCCCCAATGCCTTTGCAGTGATTGTTAGTAACCCAAAAGCAATAACTCTACTTCAACCATGTATTGGGTGGGGTTATGCAGGGCTGCAATAACCTGTCTTTCACATTCAGCATGGGTGCATTGAACCGAGTTCACCTCTGTCAGCTGTGGTTGGGAGAGCTAACCTTGTAGAACTACTCCAAAGTTGTAGTTTACGTGACAGCAGAGAAACACTTAAGCATTCCTGCTTCAGTATCAATGACCCCTGCAGCGCCACCAGCAAATTATGGAGTTGTGGCCTGTGCACTGCAGCGTCACTGGAGAGGGGATAGTGGATGAAGAGCTCAAGTGAAGCTGTGTACAGGGTGCACAGCTCCACGGTAAAGACAATGCAGGGTTTTCTCCATCTGAGACTGTGGATAATGAGGAGGTTTTCTTTTATGTTTTGTATTCAGGACTCTGCCTCGTTACCTGCACATGTAGCCATTCACAATATTATCAGCCAAGGATGGTGTGATATTTAAACCTGCTTTTGCAAAGTTCTTTGCTCCCAGATACTGGTTGGAAATCTTTAAGGGTGAAGTCCCATCTGTTGCTAAACTGGACTCTTAGTGCACAAACAGAGCTTCTCAGTCTGCTTTGGCATGTGAAGATGTCTCCCCATTAGATGCCACAGATAAAAAGTGACTTTGTATAAAAAAAAATCGTCTCCTTACAGCTTTACCCTGCGTGCTGCAGCATATGAGACACATGTTCAATCCCTACGAAAGATCTCTTTGCTGTAGTACAAAATGAGCAGGTTCCATTTCTGCTCCTAACTGTCCTGGAAGAACAGGATCAGTTCTTGTCAGATGTGACTTTTGTGGCTGCTACTGGAACAGCTTTTTCTAGGTGCCGTCATGTGTGATTGCAAGACTGAGTTTGGATTTAGCCCAGCACAAGTTTTTCTTCACTTATCTTGATGGGTCAGATGGTGTTTAGTCCTCAATTTGAGTCCTCGATAAAGAAATCAGGAGGCAATTACAAGGCTCTCTTGCCTTTTTATTTTGCCCCTTCTAAAGTTTGATCCTTTTCCAATATCTGTATCTTTGGAAACAGTGGTCAATGACAGTCGCAATATCTCTTTTGTGGAAAAGCCCACAGCTGGGGACCTTCTACTATGACAAATTCCAGTCTGCAGCCTCTACTTCCACTCCCCTGACCCCTGTCTCTGTGTCTCCACCCTTCCCCCGGCCAGGCCCTCCAAAAACATGACTATTCTGAAATTCCAAAGTAGATTCCACTCAGGGGCAAGATGTCACCACATTTACACCAGTGGACAGAACTGGTTTTGGATATGTAGGTTGTTTGAGTGATGGAACAGGGCTGTTCAATTCAATCTCTGTTGGGAAGGCTCCCACGACAGTTTCAAGAAGAGAAGAAAAGTGTGTATTCCCCTCTTTGTTGGTGAAAAAGTCAGATGGCATTTAATGACCTATTCTAAACCTAAAGTACCTCAGTTCTGCATTGTCCTTTCAAAATGTCAACATGACAATCCATTCTGCCCCTAATCTATCCTGGCTTTTTCCGCCTGTATTTGAATCGTAAAGATGCATACTTTCATATGTCCATTCATCCCATCTGAGGTTCACCATGGCAGAGTCTCATTATCAATTTCAGATACTGCCTTTTGGTTTGGCATCGGCTCCTCGTGTTTTTAAGACAGTATTGGCTCTCGTGGTTGTGTGTTTTTGCATTCAAAGGATGTCAGAGTTTCAGTGTTTAGACAATTGGCTGGTTGCTGCTTCTGATTTTTCCAAGGCTCAAGAATACACTGGCCTCGTGTGTCAGACTTTACAAAATGTCACATTTTGAAGCAACACAAAGAAATCCCACCTTCAGCTATCACAGGGTTTGATGGTCACCAGGGCCTGGTTATGAAGACTTATGGATGGTGTTCCTTCCAGAAGACTGTGTTCTCTATCTTCAACTCCAGTTGGCGTTCTTGCTGAAAGAAAATCCAGCCCCAGTTCGATTATGGCTTCAACTTCTGTGTTTCATGGTGGCCAGGACGTTCTTGGTTCTATTGGCTCAAGTCAGTCCAAAGGATCTAGTGAATTTAATCCTGCCACATTTCACTCTACATCACAAAACAAGGACATCAACCTCTGGGGCTCTGAAGCTCTTCAGACGTCTCTGACTTGGTGGTTGAACCAAGACAATCTGCTGAAAGGAATGTCCCTTCTTCCTCAGACCCCAGTAGGTCTTACAACAGATGCCAGTCTATTGGGGTGGGGCACCACTTGGGGAGATCTGCCAGCTTTGGCCCTCTTCAGAGGATCTGAACTCATTCAACTGGATAGAATTATGGTCCATTCTGAGCCCTTCAGTTCTTTCTTCTCCATGTGTCTATTGGAATGAACCTTCCTGGGCTTCTGTGGTTTGATCTACCCAATCAATGGCAGCTTCACTGGCAGAACTGAGTAGTGTAAGGTTGTATGACACTGGCTGTGCTGTCACCTTGGTTGTCCCAAACACGGTTGTTATTCATTATTAATTTACTGTTGGAGGTCCCAACTCGGCTGAGTTCAAGGCTGGGTTTCTAAGTGCTGTTTAATAAAAAATCATTGTGTCCACTACCCTTTAGTCTTGCTTGGTGTATCCTCAAGGTTAAGAACTACAGCAAGGCCACCAGATGAGGCAGTAGTGTTTTTTTTACTTAGCAGCAATTTTCATTATTCCGAGTCTAGACTTCCTCACGCCTCTTGTTGGTTCCTGCCCTCTTTCGGCTTTGCCTTCTTATCAGCTTAGCATTTCAGAAAGTGATCAGGGACTGGCAGGAAACTATAGCATGAGGGAAAACGTGGTGTGGAGTACATTCTCTGTCTCTAGGTGGAGGCATCCCTTCATGGGTGGACTGGGAGGAGGAAGTGCAGACTCAGAGTGAATAAGACCACCAAGAAACCACTCCACCTGAACACACTTGTCACCTCCACTTCTTGCTTTCATGCTAGCCCACACGTCAGCCTCCCCCATCATTGTCACTCTTCTCAGATATTTGAAACTTGACTCAAATCATATAGATATCTATCAATTTAAATCTAGGCAATACAACTATCTTAAAAGTATATAATTGGAAATACCCATATAAACAAATAAGAAAATGTGTACTTACAGTTTTGAAAACACCTGACATATCAGTTAAAAAGACAATTATTTAGGCCCAAGACACCTAAATACAGTATTACAGCCTTAGAGGTAGGCACTAAAGTAATATGTCCCTTCAGTTGTTGTCCTGGAGAGAAAATCTTGGCTCAGAGTCCCTGCACTCTCCGGATGTAACCATTTACAATATATTGGACCCAAAGCCTTGAAGAGCCTTTACACACCGCCAAAGCGGAATGTCTTCTCCTAACTCACATTTTTAAAAGTAGGGTTGAGGCTTTGCTTTCTTAGCTCTAGGTGGTCAGTGGAGCCGATCATAATGGCTATTCCGAAAACTGTTGCAATTCGGTCACTTCTCCTTACGTTCATGGCATGTGTAGTCGCCCTGAGGAGGGACATATCATTTAACCCAAGTATCAGGTTCTGAGAAGGCAGGCCCACTGACAACCCTCTGCTGTCCTGTAACCCCTCCGCAGTGCAATGAAGAATACAGAAACACCCATCGAGAGATCAGGGGACAACAGGGAAGGGAAGCGGGCATAAGGGTGGGAGAAAGTCAGGGCTGGGCGGTCTGTGGTTGAAATTGTCTCGGTGCAGCAAGCAAACCCTTTTTCTCAAGATTCCTATTGTCTTATGAGGACATGGAAAACCAACTAAAGGGAAGGGGAAAGTAACTGTTAGGAAGTGGGTCAGAAAGGAAGGTATAGGCAGCCAATAGATAGTAAAGGCAAGACTTTCTCATATCTCTAACGGACGTGATAATGAGCCCCTGACAGACGAGACAGCCAGGCAGATACTCCTGGATGAAGGAGCAAATGACAGGAACCGCTGAGAAGAAAACACAATTAGAGAAACAACAAGAGAAGCAATAAGTTATTGGATTGTAAAGGATTATTATTTGAAGATTTGGTGGTACTCTGAAGAAAGGAGAATATCCCCATGTGATTGGGATATGAGGCGTTGTGAAATTCAACTGAAGAGGATTGTGGCCCTAAGAATGGAATTATAATAAGTTGGTCCCCAATCTTTTTAGTCCTGATGAAGATCCGTATGTGAGCCCGGAATTAGCCCGAGAGCCAGAGGGGGTCGAAACGTCGACGATGATGTTTTGAGCCTGGATGCGTATTTTGTTTTTAGGATACAAGAAGGTATATATTGAGGATTTAATACTCCTACAATTATACTAGAAGATTCAATGTGTTAAAAATTGAACCAACAGGCTGTCCTACAAATTCCGAATTTAATTGGTTAGGTGTGAGACTGACTTTTTTTCTCTTTCTTCTTGAACACGAGCATTTGTTTTTTTTACACTTTTTCTGTCCTTCTTTAATATGTTTTGATAGGGGTATTTGGATGTGTGTATGTAATTCAATTGTGTATGTAAATAAAATAAGTTTATCTATATTTTGCCTTATGATGCTGCATGTACATATTAATGTTTTCTTCATGTTAGAGTTGGTCCAAGAGTGGGCAATGTAACATGTAGTCATAATACGGCAGGCGGCTGGTAGCCGCGGTGACGGGCTTTTGGCCGCTGTCGCCGCGGCGGTAGGCGGTGTATACTGCCAATGTTATAATGAGGGCCATAGTTTCCCACTCCCCGCCCTCCAGACTTTCCACCCTTTTCCTATCCTGTGGTGAACTTGCTGTCTACATGTTCTCCCAATCCCCCCCATCTGCCCCTTGAAAATATGAAGCTGGACCAGGTTTTTGAATATATCTAGCACCAAGGACACTGATAAGCGTTTGTGACATTGTTTTAATAATCCAGGTACATGGACATAATCTGTATCCTGGAAGGTATCAGATATATTGTACCTCTTCCATGCCACATGATACTGTAACTGTTGCCATATTAATCTGGAATCAGCGGTTGCCTCAGCTTCATATTCAGGGATACCATCTATCAGGAAGAGAGTCGGAGTACAAGGGGAGATACTGGTGTTGTTTTTTAAGATGAGACACATGAAATAGGTGGTGTGTACACCAGTGAGTAGGTAGTGCCAATCGAAATGTGAAGTCCTGTATTTCAGTTGTGAAGGGACGCACTTATTTCGGATAGAATTTGCGGTGTGACTCAGGAATGGTCAGACACTTTGTTGAGAACACACTTTCTCTCCTTTATAAAATGTCATTGCTGCAATCATTTGACTGATGGAACTGTGGATGTTGAAATCCTGACTGGCCATATTTGGAATGATACCCATAACTACAAAGGAACGGAGATCTTCACAGAAAGGCATTGTAACCGTATCGGCGCATAGTAAGCACACATGAACCGGTTGCTCTATGTACAAGGTGTTTATTGGAGGTATTGTGGGTTAGAGTCAGGGTAGTTTTAGGTCTTTCTTCTTTTGTGTTTCTTTCTTCTGGCTTGTTTTGGATGTTTTAGGTATCGGATTATGCTCTTCACACTTCTCTTTTGTCTCCTCCTCTCACAGGTTCCCCGGGAAGCGTATGTGGAGAGAAAGAGAGGAACAGAGGTAAGTGATTTATTTAAAGACTCTCTGGGCTTTTTTCTCTTTTCTGTCTCCTTTCTTGTCTTTCCTTCTTTTGGTTCCTCTCCACTTTTGGTATCTTTTCGTCTTTATATTCGTTTTCTAAAACTCTGTTCTATCTCCTTAGGCTGGGATTCTTCCTAGATCTATCCTTTTCCCTTTTCTTCCTTTGTAATGAATTATAACAATCTAGTATTCTCCTATTAGCCTACTTGGCTAGTTATTCTCTGTGCGCGGTGCCTTGGTGCTGCCTCTTACTGGAATTGCTTCTATGCTTTGTGCTCGATGTTTCAGTGATTTCATGCGATAGTGCTCTCCCACCCTTTTTACCCTTCGTTCTTTTAGCCTTCGGTTGCCCTTTCTCTTTCTCCCCCCCCCCCCTCTTCCCTCCCGCTCCCCTCAGGGCAAAGCCCTCCCACACCTGGAACTGCCACGCTTCTCCAGAAGCGTGGCGGGGTGCAGCGTTCCATCTTCCCGGATTCCTGCTGGTAGGGTCCCGTCTGTGGTGCCGGTCCCGTCGCTTGGGTGAACACCGCTCTTCCGTCTCCAGGCGCCTCTCGCTTCTCCAATCTTCTTTGTCCTTCTCCTCGTCGTCTTCCTCGCCGTCTTCTCCTCCAACTCCGGTTCCATCTCCTCCGACCTCTTCTTGTTCTGCTACTGGGTCTTTTGACCTCCCGGCAGGGTACCGTCAGCCAATCACGGGAAGGGAAGCCGGGAGGTCTGGAAAAGCACAGGCAGCGCCAGCACCAGTCAGTTCTATGTGCGGGCGATCCACAGCTAGCCGGTCACATACACTCCACCTAGAGAACGGCCGGTCGGGACGCTCGGAAACAGGATAACGGGAGAGGAAATCGGCAGTCACCACTTGTTTACCCAGGAGATGTCGAATCTGAAAGGAAAAAGGCTGTAAGGAAAGGAACCAGCGCAGAATACGGGAATTTGTGTCCTTATTATGAGCGAGCCAGGTGAGAGGAGTGTGATCGGTAACCAGAGTAAAGGTCCTGCCAGACAGATAATATCTGAGAGATTCAATAGCCCATTTTATTGCCAAGCATTCCTTTTCTATAGAGGGATAATGTTTTGCCCTCGGGAGGAGTTTCCTGCTGATATATAGTATGGGATGTTGTGTTCCATCGTCCTGTGGCTGGGACAGTACAGCCCCAAGTCCCACATCGGAGGCGTCGGTCAGTAAGACAAAGGGCTTATGGACGTCCGGGCAACATAACACTGGTCCTTAAGTGAGGGCAGCCTTTAGTCTGTCAAAGCTGTTTAGCTCAGACAACGTAGGAAGGAGTAGGGTATTAGGACACGATTTCTGTAACAGATTAGTAAGGGGTTCCGCCATAGTGGAGAATTGGGGAATAAATCGTTTATAATAGCCCATTAATCCCAGGAAGGCCCTAATGTCTTTCTTTTTCTTTGGGAATGTCATATTCTTGATGCCCTCTATTTTCTCCACCTGCGGGCAAATCTGACCTCCCCCCACTATGTAACCCAAGTATTTGATACTAGTTTGGCCTAATCGACATTTCTCCGGATTTGCGGTTAGCTGGGCTTCCCTTAGGGCCCGCAGAACGTCGTCTAAATGGGACATGTGGTCACCCCATGTTTTGCTATATATAACAATATCATCAAGATATGCCGCTGCATATTGACTATACGTCCGTAAGATTTTATCCATGAGTCTTTGGAAGGTGGCAGAGGCCCCGTGGAGCCCAAAGGGGAGGACCGTGAAGTGGTATAGTCCTGAATGGGTGGCAAAGGCTGTTTTTTCTTTGTCTTCTATTCTCATGGATATTTACCAATATCCCTTTGTGAGATCAAGGGTGGATAAGTATCTGGCTTGGCCCAATCTCTCAATAAGTTTGTCAATCCGTGGCATGGGATATGCATCAAAGTGGGTTAGGTTATTGACCCCTCTATAGTCCACGCAAAACCTGGTACTTCCGTCCGGCTTGGGAACCAGTACAACCGGAGAGCACCAAGGACTGGCTGATGGCTCAATAATGCCAGCTGCTAACATGGACTGGACTTCCTGTTCTATGATCCTTTTTTTTGCCTCCGGAATGCGATATGGCCTCTGCCGGGAAACTTTATCTATTTTGAGCCGAATGGGGTGTTGTACTAGGGTGGTTCTTCCCGGAAACTTGGAGAAGACGTCTTGATTTCCATCTATCAATTGGACAAGTTGCCTATGACAGGGTCCTGTGAGAGCGGGATTGATCCATGGTCTGGACATGTCAGAAAGGTTTTGGGTAGGGAGGGAGGGATACAGGATTTCTTCGGTAACATCATGGGTGATGTAACGGACGGGCTGCCCACCAGTGGGTTCTAGCCATTTTTTAAGGAGATTGATATGGTATATCTGTTCCCTTCCTCTGCCTTGGGGAATGGCCAGTTTATATGTGGTGGGGTTAATTTGTGCAATAATGTCAAATGGTCCCTGCCATCGGGCCAACAATTTGTTTTCAGTGCTAGGGAGTAGGACCAACGCTTTGTCTCCTACGGTTAAACTACAAACTACACTTCTGGCATCGTACACCTGCTTCTGCTTCGTCTGGGCTTCACGTAAAGCGGTGTGGGCTTCTTCCCACACTGTATGAAGATTTTCTCTCAAATCTCGTGCATAGGTTAAGAGGTCCTTTATTTCCTCCTCAGTGTCTTCCCATTGTTCGGCTAACATGTCAAGCAGGGTACGGGGCTGTCGGCCAAACAACATCTCAAAGGGACTATGTGCTAGGGAGGTCTGAACGTGGGTACGAATTGCATATAATACAAGAGGTAATTTTTTTCCCCAGTCTTTACCAGCCTCTGATATGCTTTTTTTCAGGAGAGTTTTAATGGTCCTATTGTACCTCTCTACTAGCCCGTCTGTTTGTTGGTGATATACAGAGGTCCTGATTTGTTTCACCCCTAGGGATCGGCACACCTCTATCATTAGTCTGGACATGAAGGGGGTCCCTTGGTCAGTTAATATTTCTTTTGGGAAACCCACCCTCGAAAAGAACTCTATCATTGCCTGTGAAATGGCTTTTGTGTGCATACTGGGTATGGGAATCGCTTCCGGATACTGGGTGGCATAATCCATTAATGCTAAGACATATTGCCGGCCCCGGACTGAAGGTGTGAGAGGTCCAATAATATCTATCCCAACTCTGGTAAACAGGATATCTATAATAGGAAGGGGTTGGAGGGGAACAGGTTTATATGGAGAGGGGTTATACAGTTGGCATTTGGGACACTCTGCACAATGTTTACGAATTTCCCCAAATACCCCAGGCCAATAGAACCGTCTGAGCACTGCTTCCTCTGTCTTTTCCCTTCCCAGATGGCCTTCCCGTTATCTCCATGGGCTAGGTGTAACACCTGCTGTCGGTGACTCCTAGGTACAACCAACTGTAATTCTTTTTCCCCCTTCGTGGTGGGTCTCCTATACAGTAGATTATTATGGATCAGGAATCTGGGACCTACCCCTTGTTCCTCTGGAGACAATGCTTGCTGCCATGCGTGTTTCAAAGAGGGGTCCTCGTTTTGATTCCGCCGAAAGTCTCCTGTAACCGTACAGACTTTTCTAGCAACCTCTGGTCCGTCCCATGGTAGGGATTGCTGTGCATAATAATGTTGCTGCTCCTGTTTCTGTCTCCTACTGAGGGTAACCCGGGCTTCTTTGGGTTCCTCCTTATCCGATCCACTGGGTGCCTCCTCCCACCAGGTTCGCAGGAGATGTTCTTGTCCTGCTTTATCTAACAGAGAGGGGAAGTCCTCATAATCAGTTCCGAGGATTATATCCTCGTCCAGTCGGGGAAGCACCCCCACCCGTAGGGTCTCAGTCTTATCCCTCCACTTCAACCGTATGGTAGCCAGTGGATAATACCGTTGATCGCCATACACACATGCGATTAGGACCTGGGTTTCGGAGTCCTCTTGACCAGGCAGTACTAGATCCCCCCTAATCACGCTCTGGCTACACCCTGAATCTATTAAAGCTGTTCTTTCCACCTCATTGATGATGATGGACAGGGTATATTTTGGTTTCCCCCCTCCAGACCAGAATACCCTCCCTCTCGTCAATCCAATCTCCATGGGTTCCTCAGTGTCTTTTCTATGGGGGCAATGTCTGGCGATATGACCCCACTCCGAGCAGTTATAACACTGGGGCCCTGTGCCTGGGTAGCCGGGAGCCACTGGGGCAGCTGGTTGATAACGTTCCGGACCATGGATTAGTACTGGCCGATGGGTGGTGTTCCTAGTCATGCTGGGTCTGACAGGAGGGAGAGGTGGTGGTCTGCTAGCTGTAGCACGGAAGTCCGGGCCCCTATGATATGCACATGCAAGATCCACAGCTGTTTCGTTAGTTAGCCCGGGATGTTGTCTTACCCAGTTTCGTGTGGTAGAAGGCAAAGCATCCAAATACTGTTCCAGGACTATAACGTCAAACATTTCTTCCCTGGTTTTCTCTGTTGGATGTAACTACCTCCCTGCTGCATGCTGGACTCTATAGTATAAAGTGCGAGGGTTCTCCTGATGCTGCCATTTCACTTGTCGGAACCTAGTGCGGTAACTTTCACTATCCAACCCAACCCTTTCCAAAATAGTTTTCTTGATCTCCCTGTAGGGCAGAGTGCCACCGGGATTAATAGCTTGGTAAGTTGCCTGCAAGTGGCCTGTGAGTAGTGGGGCTATATCAAAGTTCGTGAAGAAAGAGTCCAGGGCTTCCTGTTCCTGATAGCGAGGCAGTACACTACTTGGTACATTAGGGTGTACCTTTGTATGGGCGATGGTGTCTGTAAGCTTCCCCAGGGCTGTTTCATGTACCAGCTAGTTGTTGGCCATAATTGTTGCTTGGCTCTTGAGAGCTGTCTGCAAAGCCTCACGTTCCTCTTTGGCTTCTTTCATTTGTTGCTCCCAAACCAGCTGGAGGTGTCGCTGCCCCTCTGCCAACTGGGCTATCATGTCTGCCATTGATGCCTTCTCGTCCATGGCGGCGGTCCTTCAAAATCCCACTTCTGACACCACTTGTAACCGTATTGGCGCGTAGTAAGCACACATGAACCGGTTGCTCTATGTACAAGGTGTTTATTTGAGGTATTGTGGGTTAGAGTCAGGGTAGTTTTAGGTCTTTCTTCTTTTGTGTTTCTTTCTTCTGGCTTGTTTTGGATGTTTTAGGTATCGGATTATGCTCTTCCCACTTCTCTTTTATCTCCTCGTCTCACAGGTTCCCCGGGAAGCATATGTGGAGAAAGAGAGGAACAGAGGTAAATGATTTATTTAAAGACTCTCTGGGCTTTTTTCTCTTTTCTGTCTCCTTTCTTGTCTTTCCTTCTTTTGGTTCCTCACCACTTTTGGTATCTTTTCGTCTTTATATTCGTTTTCTAAAACTCTGTTCTATCTCCTTAGGCTGGGATTCTTCCTAGATCTATCCTTTTACCTTTTCTTCCTTTGCAATGAATTATAACAATCTAGTATTCTCCTATTAGCCTACTTGGCTAGTTATTCTCTGTGCGCGGTGCCTTGGTGCTGCCTCTTACTGGAATTGCTTCTATGCTTTGTGCTCGATGTTTCAGTGATTTCATGCGATAGTGCTCTCCCACCCTTTTTCCCCTTCGTTCTTTTAGCCTTCGGTTGCCCTTTCTCTTTCTTCCCCCCACCTCTCTTCCCTCCCGCTCCCTCAGGGCAGAGCCCTCACGCACCTGGAACTGCCACGCTTCTCCGGAAGCGTGGCGGGGTGCAGCGTTCCATCTTCCCGGATTCCTGCTGGTAGGGGTCCCGTCTGTGGTGCCGGGTCCCGTCGCTTGGATGAACACCGCTCTTCCGTCTCCAGGCGCCTCTCGCTTCTCCAATCTTCTTTGTCCTTCTCCTCGTCGTCTTCCTCGCCGTCTTCTCCTCCAACTCCGGTTCCGTCTCCGCCTCCGACTTCCTTTCCATCTCCTCCGACCTCTTCTTGTTCTGCTACTGGGTCTTTTGACCTCCCGCTCCCGGCTTCCCGCGTCGAGGGTACCATCAGCCAATCATGGGAAGGGAAGCCGGGGAGGTCCGGAACAGCACAGGCAGCGTCAGCACCAGTCAGTTCTATGTGCAGGCGAAACACAGGTAGCCCTTCACAGGCATGGAGTGAGTTATCATAGCTGAACTCTGCTAGAACTATCCACCTATTCCAAGCATCCAGATGGTCCACGGGGAAGAACCTTAACTCCGTATGATGAAGTGGTTCAGCTGTTTGGTCTGTCCATGAATTTGCGGGTGGTAGTTAGTGGACATAAAGTGTTTGGTGCCTATCAATTTCTTAAGCTCTTTCCAAAAAATGGCAGAAAACTGTGTGCCACTGTCAGTAATAATGACTGCTGGTAATCCATACAAACACCCCCTTTGTCTCATTTTAGCTCCCTATGTATCACTGGTATCTGTTTCCCTTGTCCCTGGGGGTTCAGTCTGATATACTAGCGAGCAGTGGTCTCCTAAGGGCGTAAGAAGGCCTCTGTTTGGAACCACTCCTGAGGGTACATCTATCTCAAGACAACAGAACTGCACAGGTATTCAACATGATTAGTGTGTTAGGGATTACCAACCAGGGGCGGCTGGTGTTCAAGGGCTAGAGGCTGCGCCCCTAGCCTTTTCTGGACTCTCTAGTGAAGCATATATTTAATTACATGATGAAAGTAAAACATTTTCTGCACAACATTTTCAGAGTGAAAGTTGTGCACTTTGAAAAGCCCCACTGCACCTGCGTCGGTATGTGGCTGAAAGCTGCACAGTGGGGCTGACAGGGCTTGCCCACGCACTTATGTTTTCTCAGAAGGCAGTGACATCCCTGGATTATCTCCTCCTCCACCAGATTTTTGTTCAGCCCGGGTGTCTGAAAACTTAATGTCACTTGATATTATTATCCACCCTTTCCTATTTACTCAAATGGTGGGGTGTGATCAGAAGGGTCTACTACCAGAGGTCACATTTTATTAAAAGAATGTGGCATTGCACAAAGAAAATCCCCTTTTCCTGCATTACAAGCAGTCTGTGGCAGAGAAATTGAATAAATACAATAAATAACTCCACCCAGGGCTCTCTGGGAGACAGAAGTGTGACCTAAAGACCTCAAGCCATAAATATGCCAAAGACAACCCTGCACACAAGTAAGTTGGAGCTCTATCTTTTTTACAGACAATAAGAAAAAAATCTGTTCTCTCAGCTCTCCTCTTCCTTCACTGCCTCTGTAGGTGATTTTGTCTCTCAAAGGCAGTAATGGTTTCAGTAATTTATCATGGCTAGTTATGCTCGTTTTATTTCTTCTGCAGACTAATGACGTGATATGTCATATTAAACATGTAATCTGCAGCTCAAATAAACGTGTACCTTTTATCACTGAAACTGCTGGATACTGGATGGGTGAGGCAATGTGTGTTTGTTTGAATAAGTGTTTGCAGGGCTTGACTGAGTGGCTGAGAAAATGTGGGTGTCTGTGTATAAGAGTTGTGTGAATGGCAGTGCATGACAATGTGGATGAGTGAATGGGTAGGCGACCAAAGGCAGTGGGTGAGTAGGTGAATGGAAATACGTGGGTAGTGAGGCTCACTCACAAGGTGCAATTCCGTCTTGTATTTGTGCCCCGCCACTGCTTTCAGGCACCAGCCACCACTGTTACCAACGCCCATAAAGACAGCTTATCTCAACTATTGTTAGAGAGGGCTTCAGTCAGGCAGTACGGAAGAAACTGAACAAAAACCTTGCTTAAAACTACAAATGGACATTATTCTTGAGAACTGGAAAGGTCTGTGTGTTTCTTCTGCAGTTCATAAGACCAGTCTCTCTTACTACAAAATCTGATGCCAAGATAACCAAAGTAATTCACCCACTATGTGTTGGTTCCATTTAAACATAACCCACGTTTAACAAGATGGGGAGAATTCTGCACATCCTTGCAATAATTTTGAGTTTCTTTTTTTGAGCAACAACACCCAAAGAACACCAATACCTTATGGAAGGCCCTTTCTGACTTGGCAATCAGGACAGAATCATCGGCATAAAGATGAAACAACATGAATTTCCTTTCCAGCTTCAGGACTTCACGGTAACAGTGGCTAGTGACTAGTAACTAGTGGTGCCAGCCTATCATCTATAAATATGTTAACCAGGGTTGGGGCTAAGGTACAACCCAATCTGACCCCTCTCTTGATGGCATTGGGTGCAGGACATATCCCAACCAGCCTGTGCCCGGGATACCCCGTAATGTTACTATGTACCGAAGGTGTGGCGTGGATGCGCACTAGCTGTAACTCATGAGCTTTGACCCCCTCTCAGTGGGATCTGCTTGTGTCACACGGCCTCTAAATAGAGAAGCGCTGAAGCGATTGGCCCTTTTTAAATGTACATATGTTGGGATGAACAGGGATAATCCGCAGCATTCTTTAGTTGTGCTTTGGGGCATTGGGCTCCGCCCCTCCAATATGCAGGTCTCTTTACCCATGTGTCCTTCTTTGGGATGCACAGCTTCGGTGTTAACTTGATGTTTGGCTCTATGGCCCAGCTTTTATTGAGGGTCACGAAGCCATGGGCAGGCAAGCCATCCTGCTGGCATGTATGCACGTGTGTGCACATACAGATTCTGTTGCAGAAGAACACAATGGAGCAGGGTTTCCCTTTCACACCACTGAATGCAGTAAAGGTTTTGCTGTATTGGGGAATGGGGGCAATTAAATGAAGCCCGTTTGGGCGCTGCAGACTGGGGTGCTGGGGATTCATGAGCAGTGTCTCACCCTCTTTCGATTGCAGTGCCCATCGTCCCCTATATGGTGGTCCATCCTTAGTGTTTGATGGAAGATGGACAGACCGTGCCACGGGGCAGTGGTACCATCGGTGATCGGCTTTTACCAAAAGGTAGCTCTGTACCACTGGAGGACCAGGGCGCTTCCCACTTTATCTTGTCTAGCTGTCTCTGCACTCTCTGAAAGAGGGGGCGACGGTCTCTGAATGGTGCACGGTGCATTCTTTACCTCACGTTCCTTAACAAGTGCAAAACCCATTCCTGGCCTCAGCAACGGGACAGTGTCTCTGCATGTGGCCGTAGGGTGAGGTTCATGGGTTAGGTTTTCAAGAAACACTCTGTGTTCGGGCATTTTGGAAAAATAGGTAAACCAGCTCCGCAAACATCATGTCGAGTGTCTGCAGAGCCCAAGATCATGCAGTTTGTGCAAGTGAGCTAGTGGGGATTGGAGTTTGCATTACAGTTCAGACACATAGCGATAGCTCCACTTCAAAGGTCCATGAATAACAGGGCGTGGTGAATGATGAACTATCTAGGACCAAAGATGCTGACAGGAATAGCCAGGGTTTTAAATAGCACTAATTATGATAACTGGGGCAGAGGTGTAGCTCAGTTCAGCGAACAGTATGGTTTTAAAATGCGGGTATGTTTTCCAGAATAGCAAGCTGAGCATCTTCGAAGGGGCATGGCGCGAGGTCACACGGGCTGCTCTGGTTGGCTGGCCGGGGATGATTCTGCAGTTCAAGGATGGGATTTCAGTACAGGGCAGCTGCCTTTGGGGGAAATCAATGCTTTGTGTTTGGCCTTTCTATAGGTCAGAGTTTGAGCATCACCCAGTGGCAGTGATGCTGTTATAGGACTTGAACAAAGCACAGTTGAAGGTGAACTACTTCTACTTACAGGCGAGGCCGGGAAGATTCAAGCACTGAGCAAATCACAGAGCGTTGAACCATGTTACAACTACACTGTTTTTGAAATGGGTACCAACTTGGCTAAGGCACGGAGGGGATAGCCTCATCGCCTCAGTAAAAGTACTGGGCTCAGTACTTGTGGAGAGAGGCCACAGACTGACCATTCAACTCGTAAAAGGATGTATTTGCTTGCAAGATATACAGCAAAGCCCAAGATGAACAGGGGATGCCACCCGAAGCAAACAGCCTTTGTGGCTGAATGACTCGACCACTACATATATTACAGTATCTTCTGGCGCCCAGGATTTCTATGCCAACCCAGAAAGAGAGGCCATGTCACTTAAAGGACATGATGGTACGTAACCCTGCCATGATGGCACATCAGTGGCGCATGCTGGCCCTTTTTTGGGACAGGCTGGTGCACACACCTACGATAATCCATCAGTGATGTGTTCTTGAGGACATGCTGGCATAATGGCCCAGCGTTCATACAGTTCTGGGCATTGCAGCCATCATAATGGCTCTCCCCTTCAAACAATCACCCATCTGTGACATATTTGTTCCCATTTTCACTATTATTAAATTCTGGCTAACCCTGGCATTACAGTGGCCCATGCTTACCATGTTGTGGGCATTTCTGGCATCATTCTGGCTGTCACTGGTACACGCCGGTCCAATCTTTTCACATTGTGGCTCCCCTTTACATCTTCTTGGCTGCAAAGCGACGGTGAACACTTCTCCCGTAAGATGAACAACCCTGAAATTTGGTGATATGTGGACATAACATCAGAATCTGTTGATACCAGACAGAAGTCAATGTCAGTGTTTGGTGGAAATGATGGGCTGAAGTAAAAGGAACAAAATCTATTTGTTGAAACTGAAAATCTGGTGCTGTGGGATGAAATACAGTTTTCACGGGCATGACAATTTTCTGTTTGGTGTGATTAAGCTTAGCCGTCTAGCATAAGAATATTGAATAGTCAGTGAATTATTTGTGTTTTCAGAAGCTCACAAGCTGATGTTCTGAGTAAGGCGACTGCATTTCTGAAATATACCCTGAAGCATGTTTAAAGCTGATATTTCAGTAGAAATTCCTACTGATTTTTGGGCCTTGATACCAGACAGCAATTCATGTCATGGTTGCATTTCCACGACCTTTTAGAAAACATTCCAACATTTTTTTGTGTTCATGTTTGCCTCCTGACTGTGTAAAATACATGCTTTGTGCTGGTGTCTTCTAGGAGCAGTGACATGGCTGAGTGAGCCTGAGATGTGATTGGCTCTGCAGCCTGCAGCAAGTGATGGTCAGATTTGCATAACCTTACATTTTTTATATCCTGCCTCTGAGCCATAGCTTAGGACTGGAAATCTACATTTTGAAATTTAAATGTCTCACGCTGTTCCAGATCCAGATTTCATTAACTGCATCTAGTCCACATTGCTCGTTTGCCAACATTTTAGGGAACATAACCTTTCTTGGGAGGTTGAAAAACAACGTTGTTATGGAAGGTAAGGGGCTTATTTGGCACACCACAAATATATCTAAATATTTCATTAATGGCACTTTGCCTTTTCAATCAATTTATGTGAACACTGTGCTGTACAATTCACCATTTGGTCGTGTTTTCCAAACAAACTCTTCGGAGGTCAGGGGAGAACCCCTAAACGCTCCCTAGAAGAGGTCATGCGTGCCCAGTTTATTCGCTCACTCCTTCTCAAGGAAGGCACTTACACGCCCCCTGTTTCAAAGTTCACCAATGCTGCTGTGCAAGCAGACTTTGTATGGCGCTGGTGACCCAAACCAAAAGTGAAAAGAGGGGGGTGTGAACCCCTGGATGAAGCAGCCCCATAACCGCAAACAGCCCCCCACCACGTCTGTGAATCAAGAGCCGCCTCAGTGGCTGAAGATGGAGAGGGACACCTGGTAGCCCGGGGAGACCACGGACCAGACCTTCCTGAAGGAACCCAAGGAAAGCAGCTGCCCAAGCACCCCATCTTCTAGCAGGTGGAATGCGGATTGGTAGGGGTAGTAAGTGAGAGAAAACACATTCATTTGTGAAATAGCCATCATTATGTGAAGGCTTGGCAGAGAGAGGGGGAGACTGTGTGTGTTTGTGTCTGTGTGTGTGTAAAATTCCTGGTGAAATCCGACAGACAGCTCTCCATACCCAACTGAAAGCACCTGTACCCAACTATCAGAAAATACATTTCTTGAAGCTACGCCCCTGAATACCAGTGTGAGTTATAAACACAGAGCACCAGAGACGTGGACTCTGGAACAGACTACTTCAAAGCCCCAGAGCAGGTGGAAGGGCAGAGAATCCCACAGAGACAGACCCCCCCCCGGAGGAGCAGAAGGCCCCAAAGTCAGCCAGTAGGCAAGGGAGAGAAGAAACAGACAGGACAGGTTCTAGATGGTTCTTCGATACCCCCCCCCCCCCCCGCCCCCCCCCTCCCCTCCGCCCGTTCCAGGGATGCTGCTCACATAAACAATGTGTGTGGTTAGTTAGAGTCTCTAGGTGCCTGTCTCTGTGGGCTGGGGGGGGGGGGGGGGGGCAGAACTGGTAGGGGAAAGAGGGACAGACTGCCACTGCAAGATTTACATGTCAAATCCTGTGATACTCTGTTGTGCTTGGGATCATGTGGGCTGGCCAGACTCCTGCCTCGAATGTCCCACTCAAGGTGCAGATTATCCACCTGTAAGCCACAGCTATATACTAATATCTGTGCTTTTATATTCCCCTTCAAAGAGTTACTTTCTCATTTTAAACTGTAGATACCTTCAAACCAATAAATCACCCAATTTTCAAGTTGGGTAGTTTTTGTTTAACAGGAGGAATGAGAGACACATCTGGGTAAGGAAACCTAGCAGGTTTCATCTAAAACTCATTTTCCAATGTTTGTACATGTCTCTGATGAGAGGAGGCTCGCGGTTCTGTAGGACAGTCACGTGCAGCCCTGCTGGTGTTTCTTCGGTGCTGCTGGAAATCTCAATGTTTAGCGCAGTGCACTACTGCGGGCTGGGAATGTCGTGACAGATGGAGGGAAAACATGGCCCCTGGAATAATGGTTTAGTTACAAGTGAACAATCCCGACAGGGAGGTGTAGTTATGTGCTGCCTTCTATCCCCCAATCTCCTTCCAGCACTGTGGTAAAGTGCTGAAGAGTTTGCAGTGCAGGAAAGTTCAATTCTAAGGCAGAACTGCCATCTGCTGGTGGAGAGGAGAACTGCAACGGTAACGCACAACAAACAGCAGCGCTTCTGTTTTCAGAAACTTTGGAATTATGCGACGGTGCAGCGCCAAATTATGCGGCACGGTGGATTTAACTGAGGGGTAAGGAAAGGCACATTTTCCAACATTTTTGCAGTATCTCTTTCAATTGAAAAACAGCTCTGCAGGGCAATATATTACACTTCATACTTTTTATCATGTCTCACGAGGAGGTACGTTAGGATTCATCATGGGACCTTAAACATAGGAGAGCAATATTTATAATTCTTCTGACATTTGAGTCCTTGGAGTAAATAACTGCAGCTTTCTATATCGAGGCTTATTTGCGAACATGAATTTGCGTTACCAGTTAAATAAAACAAAATCATGGGAACAGAAGAATCCTGCGGCAGACAAAATACTCTCCTTAGTTCATCAAAGGAGATGTTTACAAGATGGGGTATTATAACCAGGGCTTTTAGTGGGGCGGGTCCTGCCTGGACTGGGCACCATCATTAACAAAAAAAGGGTGACTTAACCACTTCGCTGCCAGGCCTTTTCCCCCCTTAGGTGCCAGGCCTTTTTTTGGCTATTTGGGGCAGTTTGCGGTTAGGTCCTCATAACTTTTTGTCCACGTAAGCTACCCACGCCAAATTTGCGTCCTTTTTTTCCAGTATCCTAGGGACTCTAGAGGTACTCAGACTTCATGGGTTCCCCTGAGGGAGACCAAAAAATTAGCCAAAAATCCAGCAAACATTTCGTGTTCTTTAAAACAAATGGGAAAAAGGGCTGCAGAAGAAGGCTTGTGATTTTTTCCCAGAAAATGTTATCAACAAAGGGTTGGCGGTGCTGAAATCACCATCTTCCCAGATTTTAGGAACAGGCAGACTTGAATGAGAAAACCACATTTTTTAACACAATTTTGGCATTTTACTGGGACATACCCCATTTTTACTATTTTTTGTGCTTTTAGCCTCCTTCCAGTTAGTGACAGAAATGGGTATGAAATCAATGCTGGATCCCAGAGAGCTAAACATTTCTGAAAAGTAGACAACATTCTAAATTCCACAAGGGATCATTTGTGTAGATCCTGCAAGGTTTTCCTACAGAAAATAACAGCTGAAATTCAAGAATATTGAAATTGAGCTGAAAAAACAGCAATTTTTCTCCACGTTTTAATCTGTAACTTTTTCCTGCGATGTCAGATTTGAGAAAGCAATACGTCTGCTGGACTCTTCTGGTTGTGGGGATATATAGGGCTTGTAGGTTTATCAAGAACCCTGAGGTACCCAGAGCCGATAAATGAGATGCACCTTGCAATGGATTTTCATTCTATACCAGGTATACAGCAATTCATTTGGTGAAATATAAAGAGTGGGTAGGCCTAACGCCCGCAACAGGAAACACAACATGGACACATCACATTTTTACATTGAAAACTGACATGTTTTCTTGAAAGTGCCTAGCTATGGATTTTGATCTCTAGCTCAACCGGCACCTAGGGAAACCTACCAAACCTGTGCATTTTTCAAAACTAGATGGGGTGACTTGTGGGTCTCTCTCCAGGTTCTGTTACCCAGAATCCTTTGAAAACCTAAAAATTTGGCCAAAAAAACACCTTTTCCTCACATTTCGGTGACAGAAAGTTCTAGAATCTGAGAGGAGCCACACATTTCCTTCCACCCAGCGTTCCCCCAAGTCTCCCGATAAAATTTGTACCTCACTTGTGTTGGTAGGTCTAGTGCCCAAGACTGGAAATGCCCCAAAACACAACATGGACACATCACATTTTCCCAAGGACAACAGAGCTGTTTTTTGCAAAGTGCCAAGCTGTGGAGTTTGGTCTCTAGCTCAGCCGGCACCAAGGGAAAACTAAAAAACCTGTGCATTTTTAAAAAAAAGACACCTAGGGGAATCCAGGATGGGGTGACTTGTGGGGCTCTCACCAGGCTCGGTTACCCAGAATTTTTTACAAACCTCAAAATGTGGCCAAAAAAACACTTTTTCCTCACATTTCGGTGACAGAAAGTTCTGGAATCTGAGAGGGGCCACAAATTTCCTTCCACCCAGTGTTTGCCCAAGTCTCCCGATAAAAATGGTACCTCACTTGTGAGGGTAGTCCTAGTGCCAGCTTAAGGAAATGCCCCAAAACACTATGTGGACACATCAAAATTATCAAATACCAAAACTACCTATTTTTCCTGGGGGCACCTGTGTTTTTGGTTCTGGGCTCAGCATTCATACAGGGAACCCTACCAAACGCAGACATTTCTGAAAACTAGGCACCGAGGGAGTCCAGGGAGGTGTGACTTGCATGGATCACCTAGTGTTTTTTTACCCAGAATCTTCAGCAAACCTCAAATTTAGTTAAAAAAACAAATTTTTCCCACATTTCTGTGTGGGATCACTGCACCGGGACAAATTTCCTACCACCCAACTTAACCCTCAGTCTCCCGGTAAAAATGATACCTCACTTGTGTAGTTGGGCCAAGCGCCTGTGACAGGGAAGAGCCAAAAACATGTCGAAATTGCCGGGGAACCAAAGTGGGTCCAAAAGGGCAGTTTGAAAAAACAAATTTCTAGGCTGAGAAGTTGGGCAGAGTTTTTGTATCGGTATAGATGAGACAATGCTGGGTGGTAGGAATTGTGTGGATTCCTGCAGATTCCGAAAGGTTCCATCACAAAAATGTGGAAAAATGTGTGATCTCCAGCAAAGTTGGAGGTTTGCAGAACATTGTGGGTAAGAAGATGGTGCGGTTGCATGTGAAGCACACCACCCTGCAATCACCCAGATGTTTAGTTTTCAGATGTGTCTAGGCCTTGTCCATTTTTCTACATGGCAGTGTCCCAAAGTCCAAAAAATGCAGCCCTTACCATTCCAAGTGGGATGATTTTGAGAGTTAGCCAAGCTCTCATGGCCCAAATGTAAAACCAAAACCCCAAATAATCAAATGTCCTCTTGCTTGCCATGGGATAAGATGTTTCAGTGTGCAGGGGGAGAGCTGAAAGACTGTTACCCCCTTCAGTTGGGATGGGGGCATAAGCATTCCCATACTGGTTGATATCCACCACCCCAGTATTTTTTGTTTTTAAAAAATTCCCTGGTGTCTAGTAGACTCTCTGCACCCCCGGGGTGTAGGTTGGGGGTAATTTCCCCATCTGCCCACTGGTGGGCAGAACAACTTTGGCCCCATTTATTTGGGGTGGGGGTATGGCCATATACCCACCCTCTAATTTTGAAAAAAAAATCTTCCCCGGTCTCTGGTGGGCTTTCTGCCCCCTTGGGGGCAGATGGGTCTTCCAAAAATATGCCGATCTGCCCCCAAAGGGGGCAAATATGGCCAACAGTAATGTGCCCCCTTGGGGAGTGACCCTTGCCCAAGGGGCTGCCCCCTAAACAAAACAGACACATATACACACACACCAATCCACGGTGCCTCAGTGGTTTCTTCCCCCCTCGGGGGCAGATCGGCCTAATAGAAATAGGCCGATCTGCCCCCAAGGGGAGTAGAAATGGCCTAAAATAAATTTGCCCCCCCAGGGGAGCAACCCTTGCCTAAGGGGTCGCCCCCCTTGTGTGAAATTGACACAAACAAATAAAAATCCCTGGTGTCTAGTGGTTTCTGTCCCCCTTGGGGGCAGATTGGTGTAATGAAAATAGGCTGATCTGAAATAAATTGCCCCCCTGGGGAGTGGCCCTTGCCCAAGGGCAGCAGCATGGGCTGCCTGGAAAAACCCTGCAAACTGGTAGGAGCAATGCTAGGTGTCCTCGAAGGAATGGAATCATACAATACTGGCAACAGTATTGCGGTATGATTCCGACATGTTTGATACCAAACATGCCCAGGTTCAGAATTACCACTATGTAGCTGGACATAGGTAGTGACCTATGTCCAGTACACGTGTAAAATGACATCCCTGCACTCACGAACTCCAGGAAAATGGAGCTGGAGTTCGTAGGGGCACCTTTGCTCATGCAGGGGTGCCCTCACACACAGGCACGTGCACCCTGCCCTCTGGGCTAGGAGGGCCTACCATAGGGGTAACTTATAGTGACCTGGTGGAGTGGCCTGAAGTGAAAGGGTGCATCCTTTATCCCAAACAATCCCATCGGGAATTGGAACAGCTGAAATGTTCACAAGGGACCAGACTCTTTGGACCTATGCGATGATAGGTAAGGTGTTAGAACCTCATCAACCAGTTCAACAGCAAAGCATTCAGGGAGATAATGACCATTTATCAGCAGGAAGAAAACAATGACACCTGAGAAAGAGCTGAACTGTACTATTTCACAGATAAGCGGAGGAAGATTAATAGCTAGATCACGCACAAACAACATAATATTGTCTGCATATAATGAAGCCAAAAGCGGGCTATGCCAAAATTGTAGGCCTCTGCCCAAATGGCGCTCCTACAGATGCCTAACAAGTGGGTCTATGGCGATAATAAAAAGCAAGGGGGGCAGGGGGCAACCCTGGCGTGTACCTCCTGTTATTGGGAAAGCTGTTGAGAGCGTGCCATTCACCCTCAAGCATGCTGTGGGTTCCTTATAACGTAGCATAATGAGGTTTTGTTGAGTTTGGTTAGCATCGTCCACAGGAACAGCCATTCTAGCAAATCAAATGCTTTCTCAGCATCTATTAGTGCGATTGTCCCAGGGAGAGTAGAGGAGATTTGATTTAAGACCACAAAGATAGTGCAAAGGTTTATTGATGTGGAGCGGTGAGGAATGAACCCAGATTGCATGGGAGAGATTATGTGCTCCATTGGGCATACTGCTATGACCTTGGCCAGTATCTGGTTGTCATTGTTCAGAAGAGATAATGCTCTGTAAGAGGTACAGAGGTGGGCAGGCTTGCCATGTTTCAACAATAGGGTAATGACGTCCTCACAGAGAGAAGTGGGCAGCTCACCTGTCTGAAGAGATTCGGTATACACCTCCAAAAGGTGGGGGGTAGCGAGGGTATGTTTATATGCCTTATAAAAGTTCCTGGTGAACCCATCAAACCCAAGGACTTTAGAGCCACTTAGGGCCTCTATGGTCTGTGTTATTTCTTCACATGTGATTGGGGCAGCCATGAACTGCTGCTGTCCAGGGGTGAGCCACACCATGACGATCAGGCCAGATAGCTTGCTAGTTTCGATTCAGGAGGTGTACAAGTGTTGATAATAGTCAGAGAACATTTGAGCGATGGTGGTGTTATCATTGGCATTTGTGCCATCGCCCGCCATGTGGCTTGTCACATATGTGGTGTGATAATTTGGTTGAAGGAATTGTGATAGGGTTCATCCTGGCCCTTCGCCCTCCCCGTATTGGCACGATCTGGCGTATTTGCCCAAATAGGCTGCTTCCCACTCTGCTAGCTCACAAAACTCCCGCAGGAGTTTGGACCAGTCAGGCAGCAGGGAAGTAGGCGTGTCAACAATATCAACCAGTTCCATGTCCCTTAGTTCTCTTTCAACTCTATCCACGACGGTGCAGATACTCAGAAGGACCCCTCCATGTTTAGCAATACATAACTCCCTTATATAATCCTCAAAGGCCTCCCAAACCGTGGAGTGCTGAGCGACATTAGTAGTAAAGTATTCTTGGATGGTACTGTAGATTTCTGCACAGAAAACCTCACCGTATAGTGCGTTCCCTGGGAACCACCGGTGCTTAACTGACTGGTCCTGACATGGTAGAAGCAATGTTGCTGTGACCGGGGTGTGGTCGGCGAGTCTGAGGCTCGTGAGTGCTATCTGAGAGCCATAGTAAGGCTCCTTGTGATATATACCAATGATCAGTCCGGATCTATACATTATGTGGTGCTGAGTAAACCGTGTAGTCTTTAGCATGTGGATTGGGAGCACGCCAGGGGTCTGTTAATTGAAAGGTGTCCAGTAGCTCAGTGAGTTCTTGTAGGGAGAGAGGCTTGATGACTCTAGTGGAACCAGTGGTGTCTAGTAAATGGTGACATATGATATTGAAGTTGCCACCCATTGGAATAAAATCTGCTTGAAAGCGAGTCATGTGAGCAGATAGTTCGTGATAAAATTCTGGGGAGTCAATGTTAGGTGCATAGACATTAACTAGCAGTACTGACCTATCCACTAGGGTTCCAGTCACCAGCAAATACCGACCCTCCATGTCAAAGTCACAGTCTCTACATACAAAATATATACTTTTATGTATTAGAATGCACACTCTTTGAGAATAAGAGCTGTAAGGACAGGGCTGATGTCAGCAAAGAGGCAATGTAGTGACACTCAGCATAGGATGGCTCCTCTGGCTCGAATTACCTCTCTAAACTTCTTTGGCCTGCATGTTGTCTTATAACAAAACTTGTTATGTTCTGAAAAACAGGCCTGACGTGATCATGTACCTAAGTATTGAAGTTGGCTATGCACTGTTGCAGCAACAATATTAGACAGGTTATCATGTACAGCCTTGGACAGAGGTACAGCATGCAAATGTTGTGCAAAGAACTAATGACAACACTTTATCAGAATAGCAGCTGATGAGGAAAATAAAAATAAATCCCTGCTAACAAGCCAGTTGCTAAAATGAAATAAATCATGTAACTAGGTAAAAGGGCACAGGCCACATGTCTAAGTTAAAATATATGCCCAAGCAACGCTCTAAAATGGACCAACAACACCCTCCCCATTGTCGGAGCAAGAATGTAAGGCCCAAGACCTAAAATAACTACATTCTAAAAACTAAAATGCTAAAAGCTCACTAAAATATACATAAAGAGATTAAAAAAAGTCGAAGTTGACAATCAAGGCAGGCCAGTGTAAAAGGACAATTGAGAAAGTAAACAAAATGTAGAATTTAAAACAAAAATGCCAAAGGTCAAATCAGCAGTAGTCATGATCCTGTAGGAAATCTCTGATGTCACCAATGGAGATAGAAGCCAGGAATGTCCCCACTTTGGCAGGCGATATGTTGATCAGCTCATCAGAAGTAAGATCCACAAAGCACACATGTGCAGATGCCTCAGCAACAGTTCCGGCCAACGGGACAGCATTCTGTGCAGTACCAGATGTCGAAGGAGCCATGACATCCACGATTTTGCCTTGCCTAAAAAACGCAGTCTCAGTGGGTATGTCCGTCAATAAGCCCTCATCTGGTACATTATCAGATCTGCATCCAAAGATGGTATATGCTGCAAAGCAAGGCACACTTTTGGTACACATTCAAAAAGGCACTGCAGGCCATGGAAAATCTACTGCACACAAGTTAGAATTGGTCTGAATGACAGTGACCAATTCAATTCCAGTTCTTCCAGTAATGAAGCTCTGAAGTACTGCATCATGCAATCACAACACAGGTGGGCTGGTGGGAGCTCCATCACTCCACTTTGTTGAGGTGGGACAGCCATTGGGAATCAAAAATAGCAACAGGAGAATACCGCCAAGTAAAGCCAAAGTTATTGGGAATCCAACAAAGACACTTGAAAATAGTGAGTGGATGGCTAAAGGTACAACTCCAAACACAGTTTGGAAAGTAACAATCCAGAACCGACAACCTTAAAAAGGTACTCAATCCCAGCAGTGTTAGATGTGTTGAAAATCCTGCTCACCAATTCGTCAAAATGTTTGGGGAAGTTGTTTTTTCAATGGATACGGTATCTCTGCAGACAACCTTGCTACTTGAAGGTCATAGGTCTCTCTGGCTGATGTCAGAGCCACATGTTTTTGAAACAAAGAGCCTCAAGTCTGCTCAACTTGTCAAAATGTACATTTGAAGTAGCGATCTGAGGCCACAATTCTGCTATCTTTATCTCATGCATGGGGGGGAATAACACATTACCGCAACAAGTCACAATTTGAGAGACCGAAATCACATGTGATTCCAGGTGTCAAACCACAGTAGCCTTCATCACTCTACATCAAATAACTTCCATTTGAAAGTATCGGAAATACTGGGCGAATCAAAGAAGCAGGAGTACCCTTTAAATAGCAAGACAAGTTTGCCACGGCTGCATTGCATGTGCTGTGCAAGGACATCTGTTTACAAATCATAGAAGGACTTACAGAAGTCTCACATTCTCTTCCACTATCAAAGACCTCTTCCTTGCCGTTCAGACATTTGTAATTAAAAAGTAACACCCACACCTCGTGGATGTAACTGTCTCCTAACAGCTCAAATCTGCCTACAAGAAAATGTTTTAAACACAAAGTGAATTGGAAAGTTCTAATCAGTAGGTTAATCACTCTGTATACTAGCCATACTGACAATGGAATTTCCACCACTGTAAAAGACAACTTTTCTAGCTTTTTGATGTTAAACATAACATAATTTGTCTCTTTTTTAGCCATTATCTGTTGCTGTTTTGTCAAATTAAATATGGGAAATAACTCCTTGGAGTTAATATGCTGCCAGGGCACACGGCCACTTTTGAGAACCTGCAACGTCCAACCCAACTGCATAATGGACCTAAGCTGACTCTGTCTATGTTCTGAATGACATCTATTGCAGATGAAACAATGTTATTTAATGTGTAAATGTGGTTGGGCAAAAAGTTCATACCATTATTGACAATGGCTAGAGCTTTCTCCATGTTTTCCGTATCAATTTGCCTCATACGTGCGGCTGCTTCCATTTGTGAAAGCTTCCATATGTCATTATGTATTGCATGTAAGAAAAGTTTTCAGAGTGGCTTTCTAGGACCTAGCAAGAAATCTTGTAGGACTAAATTCTCTGAAATGAGAGTAAGGTGTTCTCTTACAGCTGGTAAAGTGGATGATAGTAACCATTGTTGGCACAGTGTGCTCACGTTGTATGTGGTGACAATACCAGAGTGTTGTGTGGTGATGTAACAAGGGTCAGGCCGGCTCGCCATAGAACCCTGTGTTGAGTTTACAAAACGTGCATTACAACCATTAGTGTCCACTGGCCACAATAACCACCTGTCAGGGTGTGAACATGATGAACTAAAGGTACCATTCTTAATTCAGTTATTGAGCTGTTCTTCAGTGATATTTAAAAGCTTTTGCCAATGATCAAATTTTGCTATAGTGGGAATACTGGTTGTATTCAGGTCTTTTATTTTTGCTAACCCAAGGCAAGTTGTTTGCTGGACTGTGTCATTGTTCTGCCTTCCTACTTATCTCGTATCAGAGCTTACAGAACATCTCTGGAATGCATTTCTGAGTTCAAAGAAGACCTTTATTGTTGTTAATTCCTCCCCACCCACAAGTTCTTGAGAGACAAATTATTAGATTTCAAGCACAAAAGTAGTTGCAGCAAAAAAAAAAAAACAATATCACAGTACTTCTCAGTTGCAATGTACACAGCAGGTTATATATATAAGATATTCAATGCAAAGCAAAACAAATAAAATTCTTCACCGTGTAAGGCCTACATACAGCTTCATCTTTCTGGGGTCTGCAAGTTGATGACTCCGGTCAACTGCGAGAAAGAGATTATCTACCCACACGGGAGACTGGCAACTGGCATCATGTTCCAGCCCGAAGTCAAGCAGATTCAAATCTAATTCTCTGAAGCCTCGAGTCATCCTTACAAAAGCGTGCCCCCTCCTCTCAGACTCGGGAAAACTACGCAAGCCTTTGTAGACTGGCCAGATCTCCTAGACTTCTCCTCTTCCCAAGCCTGAGCAGAAAGAAAAACACCAAATGTACTCTCTCTTATCAGGTCTAGTCTGGTGTGTTGAAAACATCTTGGTTCATCTTGTGGGAAAACATAGCTTGGAAAAATACAGCTTGGATTCTCAACTGCAATGTCTAACTCCACGTTAAAGGCAATAGGCAGCTAACCTAAATATCAAATGTAATGTCTAATGTCATGTCAAAGCCAATAGGCGGCTGAACTGAACAAAACATATAGGGGGTCATTCAGACCCCGGCGGGCGTTGGGAGCCGCCCGCCTGGAGGGAACCGCCATATGGCCGCTCTGCGGTCGAAAGACCGCGGAGGCCATTCTGGCTTTCCCGCTGGGCTGGCGGGCGACCGCCAGCAGGCCGCCCGCCAGCCCAGCGAGAAACCCCTTCCCACGAGGAAGCCGGCTCCGAATGGAGCCGGCGGAGTGGGAAGGTGCGACGGGTGCAGTTGCACCCGTCGCGAATTCCAGTGTCTGCCGAGCAGACACTGGAATTCAAAGTGGGGCCCTCTTACGGGGGCCCCTGCAGTGCCCATGCCGTTGGCATGGGCACTGCAGGGGCCCCCAGGGGCCCCACGACACCCCTCACCGCCATCCTGTTCCTGGCGGTCGGAACCGCCAGGAACAGGATGGCGGTGAGGGGGTCGGAATCCCCCATGGCGGCACAGCAAGCTGCGCCGCCATGGGGGATTCCCAGGGCAGCGGAAAACCGGCGGGAGACCGCCGGTTTTCCTGGTCTGACCGCGGCCAAACCGCCGCGGTCAGAATGCCCTGCGGGGCACCGCCAGCCTGTTGGCGGTGCTCCCGCATCCCCGGCCCCGGCGGTCCTTGACCGCCGGGGTCGGAATGAGCCCCATAATGTGCTACTGGTGAACATTGAGCAACTAATATGCGCAGTGGTGAAACACAAAGTCATTGGTCAAACACAATTAATAGCATCACAGTCATTTAAAAAGATAATTTGTAAAGGAATAAGGCCTGCTCTGAATAAAGCTTTTCTACCCTGTATTTGCCAATCTCGTGTTCCCCACACACTCTTTAAATCATTTGTTTTTTCCAAAACTCAAAGCCTTCAATTGCCAGCTGCGAAACAAAGGAATCAAAATATTGGAATTTGGAATCTGTTAACAAAATCTTCCCAATTTAAAGGGAGGTAATATGAAATAGTATGAGTCAGCATTCTTAGCATCATGCTCAGTAAAGTATGCAAACTTGTCTACATATGTTTCAGAACTCCCCACTGGTGGAACTGGACAATGTTTTCATTGTGTGCAATTAAAAACTACTCTGGGTGTACTAGCTCAATAAAGAAAATAATGCCCGTAATGAAGGTAACAAAACCTTTCCCCATAATTTGCAGTTGTCGTGTAAACATCTTCACTTTCAAATACAGTATAGTACTAGAGCTCAGAAAGCATAGAATCAACCGTTTTCAGATCCCAGTCATCAGAAACAACTCCCAGTGTAATAATATAATTCATAGATACTTTTAATACATATGGAATTAAAATGACTTCAGTGGGGCCAAAGATATAATACAGTACTTTATCCCAAACAATCCCATCGGAATTGGAACAGCTGAAATGTTCACAAGGGACCAGACTCTTTGGACCATATGCGATGATAGGTAAGGTGTTAAAACCTCATCCACCAGTTCAACAGCAGAGCATTCAGGGAGATAATGACCATTTATCAGCACGAAGAAAACAATGACAAAACTAGTCTAAAACAGGAAGCCAAGCAGTGTCAGTGGCATAGTACCATGGACAAACCAAGTAATTGTTTTTAGGCCGATTGAAAAGCTTACGTGCTCTTGATACAGGTGTAGTTGCTGATGCTGAAGAGTTTGAAGAAAAGTTGTCAATGTCGGCAAAGTAACCAGAAGCAGTCTGTGCAAAAACTGGAGCCGGTGCAGAACTGATAGATGTTGTAGATAGTTCATAATAAACAATGTCATCCATTTGTGTGTTGCCTTGGAATAGTAGAGATATACATCTTGGACATTTCTTGCCGGTGAGGTAGTCACAAGAATCAATAAAAGTTCATTCTCTGCCCGCCTCAAGATTGGGGAGACAATTTTAGCTTTGTTGAGAGCTGTAGCACTGTTTAATGCTTGAAGAGGAATATTCCGTGTGGTAGTGAGAGAGGAAAGGTACTACCCTGGAATCCTCTTGGTCTGCTGTGCAGGATCAGCTACATGGTGCCATTTGACGCTGTCAATTGAAACAAGCAGTTTTCTTTAGAACCAGGCAGCGGTGGCAGAATGACAGTTCTGGAACCATGTATCCCACAACTGGAACCAGTGCTCGATATGATGGGCCAAATTCCTTTTTCACAGCAATTTTTTTCACATACTAGATCCTCAACCTTAAGCCAGTAGACATTGTATGAAAATCCCTCATTCCCAAGGTGGCAGCATATGTAGATGAATTTTCATCATGGAACTGTTGCGTTTCCTGTAAAACAGCATCATGTTCATTTATGTTTAAGGGTGTTTCTGCCACCACTGTGCCAGGGCCATCAAGGTCTGGGACAGACATAAGTATCCCAAATAAGACCTCATAATGAATACGTCGTCTCAAGCACCTTCTGGGCAGACTGTTTAGTGCTCTCTGGGCCCCCATATTGGTGCTGAAGCCAGCTATGACCAGAACATAATACCCTTGACGTTAAGGATTGCTTTAAGTCTTGGTTCTTCCTCTCCACGACCAAATTACACTCAGGATGTAATAGTGAGGAGTAATGCAGTTAAACACCCATCGTTGCCATGATGTCCCTGAATGCCCTGGAGACAAAGGCTGGGCCCTCATCTGAGTAGAAGGCTGCAACAGCATATCTCCTGAGAAAGACTTGCAAATCTTTAAGAACAGTTCAGGTGTCAGCTGATCATTGTGGCCATACCCACAGTAATTTAGAGCAAGAATCTACAGTGACTAAAATGTATTTGTATGCACCATCTAGTTGTAAGAGATCACAATGTTCCAGGTACACACACTGTAATGGTTTGTTGGAAAATAAGAGAGGGGTGTCTGTGGTGGGTGTTTTATGATGGACCCTTTAATTTGTAGGCAGATGCCACAACAAAGGACATACTGTTTGGTCTGTTTGCATATACCTAGCCACCAGTAGCATTTCTGCAACAGCGAGTTAGTAGTCACCACACCAACATGGGCAGATGCAACCCCCTCTTTCGCTGCTTTGGTGAGATCTAATCTCTGGCCTTGGTTTAGGATCACACGATCACCCACCCTTGGAATTGTTGCAAATGCAATGTTTTGGGCACTCAAGTGGTAGGAATATTTATTAGGGTATGCTTTTGGTAAGGGCTTGCCGTCAGCGGAGGCTTTCAAGGCAGCCAGCGTTTTTTCATCCATTGTCATCTGAGAATGAGTAATCGCAGCAACAGAATCCATAGCAACTCAGATTTGGCAGCTTCACCAGCCAAAGTGTTTCCTACAACGTGTATTCCTACACATTGGTGACCCAATGTATGTACTACATGGGCCCGTGGCAGCTTCTCATTAAGATCAGTTACCTTCCTCCATAAAAATTTGTGTTTGATGGTGTTCCCTTTGGAGTCTCTGAACCCATTGAGGCACCAGTAATATAAGTATCTGTTGAAGGACTGGACACAGTAATACGAATCACACACAATCAAAATGGAAGGTTAAGGATTTGTGTGCTCCAGTGCCAAGATCAGAGCCTTAAGTTCTGCAAGTGCTGCTGTGAAGTCCCATAGGGTCTGCGTGTAGGTATGTAGAGGGCAGAATTCACCGTTCCTCACTATTCCACTGACAGCTGCGCAAGCCGCAGAGTACTGATGTTTGGTACCTACAGCCGGTTGTGCTGAATCATCAGTGTAAATGATAAACCTGTATTGACCAAGAGGCAAGATGATAGTGAACATGGGGTACTGTAGTTCATACTGTAGGAACTCTTGGGTCTGAAGTTTAGGGTTGAAAACATAATCGGGTCTGAAGTTTATGGTTGAAAACATAATCGACATCAGTGGCAGTCAGAGACGTAGCCCATTGGATCCAATGTGGATGTAATGTTTTTGCGTTTGGAATGCTTGATTTTGTGACAGCCTCTAGGGCTCGTATTGGGGTGATGACAATAGTGCATTTCCCCTGGGAAAAAAGGTTTCTCTTTCTTGACAGCCATCTAAACATCAGTCAGTATTTTTTCTATTGGGGCAAAATGTTGTTCTGCATTGGAGTATAAATGTGATTTGTATGCTATGGGTACTGTGTCTCCCTTGTTAAATGTGACATAGGGGAACCCAATGGCACCAGGAATTACTCTGATGACCACGTTTATTCTCTTGTCTTGTGTGTAAAAATATTTAGCTTCAAGCATGTCTTGTTGTAATGCTCTGAGAATGTGTCTATGTTTGGATGTCCAGTGTTTGCTTGAAAAATCTGGACGAATTAAGTCATAACAAGGTTTTATGCGTTGTGAATATTCAGGAATGTATGTTCTGCCAAAATTGATTGTAGCTTCTTGACGGTAGTTGAAGGTTGTAATCACACACATTTTTGCAGAAAGTGCAGGGCTAGGCTCTTGTCTTCATAAGACAATTCGTATCCTAAAAATAGGACACCAAGAAAAGCAATTTTGGTTTTCTTGAAAGTGAATTTATAGCCTTGTGGTGAATCCCAATATAATACAATCCATCCTGGCTAAATGTGTGTTGAGGTCATCATATGTGAGACAGATGTCATCCACAAAGGAGAATGCCTCTGAATCAGTATAATGTAATATTGATGTTACTCATGCAGAGAACAATCCTGGGGTGTTCTTATAGCTCTGGGGCAAACTACAAAATTTCCTTTGGGAGCCAAGCACTGTAAAGGCACTTAAGACCCAGTTTTCATGCACTTTATTTTGGCAGAAAAAGCCAATGTAAATATCCAAAGTTGTTTTGTATTTTTTGTGCATTATATTGTTCATTAGTACTATGTGAATTTTGAATTGCAAATGTGTGTGATTGTTTAAATGTCTGTAATCTAAGACTATCCTATAGGAATGGTCTAATTTTGCTATGGGAAATAAGGGGTTATTCACTGAAGAGACGTGGGGTTCTATTACTTCCTGGTACTTGAGTTGTGGGAAGATTTCTCACACTGGGACTTTAGCCTCATGTTTAATGGGATAATGAGGCTGGATCTGTGGTGCAGATCTTATAGGGATGACGCGGTAAGGGAAATCTTTATTCCACCCTGCATGGCTGCAGTACATGCTGGAGCCTGTACGAAAACCCAATCTGCGGCGCAAGCTTCTTTTACTGTGTCAGGAGCTAGTACTGAGAAAGAAGGCAAGATGACATATTCGCCTTGTGGGAGCATGCAGTTCAATTCAGATGGCCAATTTAATTCCGCTAATAATATATCATAATTTAGTGTCAGTCTTCTCCAGAAGATAAATTAATTGTGCGCTCAAAGTCTCCTCCATCTTAATATGTAGTTTATAAACCCTATTGGGTATGGAGACACGCGTCCCACCGTTTCGACTTCCAGGAAGTCATTCGTCGGTGTCCCATCCAGAAGTTCTATGAGATTCTGGTGACATGACGTAACTTCTGCTGCGCTATCTAGCAGAGTCACTGCCCACATCCTGTTCTTCAGTAGTGTTCTGAATACTTTTGGCATGTTTGGCCAAAATAGGTGCAACCTTTTTCTTTTGTGATTTGCGGTTTTTGAGGGGAGGTTTCTCTTCCTTTTTTGTAACAGTTTTGAACAATGTTGTCAGTCTTTTTTTGGCTTCATGTAGTCACTTCGGTCTTCTGACCACCCTCCTCTCTCACGCCATTTATCTGGTGAGTCCTGGAAGGAACAAGATGGATGACTGTCAGTATATTGGTATCTATCAGGAGTTTTTAAAGTTTCCCTATTTCTAAGGTTCTAAGGTCTCCTGTTGCGAAGATTCTCTTCTATGACTTCTTCTATATTGTTTTAAATTTTTGTTTAGGCCAGCATGTTTTAGAGCTCTCTTGTACTTGCTTAGTACCTTCCTTTCTGGAAGTACTCTATAGTTGTGGTTTAGGTGGTCTTGTCCCCAGCCTATCCGATCTATACTAGTACAGGTTTCAGAAATAAGCTTCCGCAGTTCACATTCCTGATCCCACTGAGGAATCTCCCGGACCCGCTGGGGAATGCTGCTGCTTCCCCTTAAATGTTGCTTAAAATAATTGAAGAGACTGTGTCAAAACCGTACATCAGTTTCATCCCCAAGTCCAGGGCTGGGCTGCCTCATGTTCGTTTTCAATCTGTTTTAACACTTCTGGTAGAATTCTGACCGTTGGTGTGCCATACATTGCAGTGTATATTGCAGCAAAGACTGTTCCTCAAGTGGCACAATCCTCTATAGGGGGAAGCATTCCAAAAGGCAAGCACATTGTGAGAATTTCATGTTTATCTTGTGATTCCATATGGGGTAATACTACTTCCAGCTGGTTTGTTTTTTGTGCAACTCAGAACTGAATTTTCCCCTTATTGAATGGACAGTTTGCGGATGTATTTCTGTAATGACCAAATGATTTATAGCTGAAGCAGCACTCGCTGGGCGGTGTTTAAGGTCTGCATCACAAATCATACTAAGCAGCGCTATATAGCTGTGAGGTCATTGTATAATGTGCATACTTCATCCGCTTGCATAGCTTGTACATTGGGGTGTGGTGTGTATGTAGCCAATGTTGGCCATGTAGGTCCATTGTTACTTAAAGGACCTAACCTAACAGGTTGTATTACATGTGGAAGGGCACCATTAAACCAATCATGAAGTTCTTGATAAGTTACAGGTATCTCGAAGTATTGGTATGCTCTGTATTGTTGTGGTACATTCGCTATTCTGTATGTGTGAAATGTATTTGAATCTGCAGCAACTGCAGGGAAGGTGGCCCATGAGTAAAATGTTTCTGAATGTGTTGTGTGCCTCAACCATAAAAGTAACTTTCCTACCCTTAACTGTTAGTTCATTAGCTAAAAGAAAATGTGTGACGGGTTGTCTACAGTTTTCTGTGATGTTTACTGGTCGTGCGTTAGCCATTTTGGAGAGACAGATCAGAGTTGGAAACACCAGTAGGGGTATCCTTTTAAGTTAGGTACTTCCTATTTAGCTGAGGAGCATTTTTCCCGAATACCACGGATGACTCCATATAAGGTAGTTATGGTGCCTTTAGCAAGTGCGAGAAAGAGATACTCAGGAGACCTGTAAAATTAGTGCCTTACTAACGTTGGTGGTGCCATATGGTAGGACTCCTGTCATGGAACGAGACTGCTGGTTTTCGAGTTACAGCACCACCACGTGTAGGGGACGGAGTCAATCCCACACCATCTGGTAGCTGTCAGCCTAACCTTTTAGCTAGCAGCACCTATCCAAACCTGGAAAGTAACATTCTCACTTCTCAGGGAAGTCTCTCATAAATACCAGTCTCACACAAGCACAGGAAGATAAAGAGATGCAGGACAGTTTTCAATATATTTACTGAAAAGACTGACAGCTATGATATCATGATATCATGCATGAGCGGTGATTATTAGGATGATTGGACATAGCACAATACAAATGGTAACCATAAATGAGAAACAGATAAACAGCCCCAGCATAATGGAACAAGCATATGTCTACATATCCCTATGATTCCTTACTTGCACTCCTAGCAAGAGCACAGCAGTGTTAGCCCATTTCTGCCCATACTAATCCAGTGAAGGAACACCATCCCCCATAAATGCAAAGCAGGGGTCTGCCCACGTCTCCTTGGTTGGCTGTAGAGACTGGGCTGAGGTCCGCAATATAGTGACACTCAGCATATGATGGCTCCTCTGGCTGGAATGGCCTCTCTAACCTTCTTTGGCCTGCATGATTTTTTAAAACAAAACTTGTTCTGTTCTGAGAAACAGGCCTGATGTGATCATGTGCCTGTGTTGAAGTAGGCTATGCACTAGGTATGTTATCATGCACAGCCTTGGGCAGAAGTACAGTGTGAAAATGTTGTGCAAAGAACTAATGACAACTTTCGCAGAATAGCAACTGATTAGGAAAAAAAAAATATCCCAGCTAAGAAGCCAGTTGATAAAATGAATAAAAATGAATAAATTAAATAAATCATGTAACTAGGTAACAGGGCACAGGCCGCATGCCGAAGTGTGCCCAAGCAACGCTCCGAAATGGACCCACAACAAACACATCATCAATACATCTCTTTCACAGAGATATATTGGTATGGTAGGGATCTGAGGTTTCAAAGATCTTTATCTTCTCCAGGTTGAAGACATATGGTCCGGCCAGGCTTTCTGCAAAAGTGCTGCCCATGGAAGTACCATGAGACTGAAGGTAGATGTCACCCTCAAATTCTAAGAAACTCTGCATAAATGCCAGCTTGGCACATTCCAGGACAAAGTGTTGAGGGGTTAGATGTTCCCATGGTTCTTCAAAAAGGATCTCCACAATGACCCTCAAGAAGAATGTTGTACAGACTCTCTACATCAAAGGTGACCACAGTATCACTGGTGAGATCGACCTTCAAATCATGGAGTAGCCTGAGCACAACTTTTGTATCTTTACAACAGGTCAGTATGGACTGTATAATAAGCCTAAGGAACATGTCCACAAACTTGGACAGTGGTTCGATTACAGACCCTATCCCCCGACACAATGGGGTGACCTGAAGAACGTTCACCCTCACCGCTGTGGTATCCCCTTTCTAGAGAAAGACAACCCATGAACAAAATTTAGGGCCAAATCCGAACTGCCACAGGGTCCCAAACAAGTATCAGCAATATATAGTCAAATGCTTTTTTAGGATCTAGCAACATCATTGCTCTAGGGTCTCTATCAGCTTTAACTCTATCCAAACACAACCATAGTCATCTAAGGTTTAATCGTGTCGCCTCTCTAGTCAAGAAACCCATTTTGTCAGCATTGACCACAAAGGATATCACCAATACGAGTCGTTTTATTAGGATCCTGGCTAAAATCATGCTCTCTGTAGTTAACAGTGAGATAGATGTGCAGGAGGAACATAAATTACTTGGTTTACCTTTTTAGGGTTAGCTACAATGAATGCCTGGTTAAAGTCTGGCAGCAAGCTTCACTCATCCCTAGCTGCACAAAACAAATTCAGCAAGTGCGGATTGAGGAATGAGGCCACTTGTTTCTACAATTCCACCAGAAGGCCATTGGTGCCTGGCGTCTTGTCTGACTGCATACTCGCCACTGCCTCCTCATGCTTGACTATCATCATATCTGCCTCCAGGGAATCTCTATTGGCAGCTGCCACAATGGGAACTGGCACCTCCTCCAGATTTGCTTAAATGTCCTTGTCTGTGCGGTCCCTCCGGGCCACATAGAGAGTTAGTTAAAACCTCGAAACGCTTGGGAAATGCCTCTGCAGCACTCCGACCACCTAGTGCCCCTCTTCTTCTCATTTTCTCAACCACTCAAGGAGGTGGCATGCCTTATCCCCTGTATTGTACAATTTTGTTTGCACCCCCAGATAGTGTTGGGGGGCTGTCTGCAACACATGATCACTGTATCATTCCCTAGTCGCACTCAGGAGCATATAGGATGATGGACTCCTCGTGTCCACCCATGTCCGCTCTAGCTTTAGGAGACGATGTTCCAACTGTTGCAACCTCTCCTGGCCGTGTTTTTATTTTATGGCTATTATATTTTGGGCTCTGCCTCTGATAACGGTTTTGTATGACTCCCAGAGAAAAACTGGAGAGGTCAAGACCCCTCGTTCTCTTCAAAATATATTTAGGTGCCAACTTTTAGGCACCTGTAATATCTGTAATATCTGTAATATCTCAGTTTTTTATGGTCCACATGTCTAGTTTCAGGTGTATACCTTATCTCGCTGTTGGGCACCCATTTTAATCAGCAACGGCGAACGAGCTGAAATCCCACAGGCCTGGTAGTTCACCTCACTCACCCAAGCTATCTTAGTCACCAGAACAAACACATAGTCCAGCCTTGACAGGGTTCTGTACGCCCTCCACAGGAATGAGTACTGAGGGGACCTTCAAACGTCACCTAGTCACATTGCGTGAGAAGAACGTGCAAATTCCAAAGGTGCTCTCATCATGCAGGACGAGCATCCTTCCAGGTCCCAGTCCATCCTGGGATGGGGCCCAGTTTCTCCAGCACCTCTTTCAGGATTTTCGGTTGAGCTTGCGCATTAATGATAAGGATGCTCCTCCTGTTCCATGTTCACTTCACCACCACAAAGCAGCCGTCAGAATCTACTCATTTGTTCTCCACATGGAAGGGGAGGGCCTTCTTAACCAAGAAACCTTGCCATCTGGGAGCCCCTACAATATCCTGGCATGGGTCAGTACTGTATACCCTAACTTGTGGAGGCAGCAACAGGTGTTCTCCAACAAGTTGGTCTCCTGTAGAAGGACTACATCAGGGCAATCTCTTATGACCCCTCTACTGATCTTATAGCACAGCCCATTGAGGTTTCACTAGAGGATTGTTAGCAAGTCGAGGCCTTGTCTATTCATACTGGTTGCCTCCTGCACCAGAACTGCATTTTAACCCTGGCGTGTCTGCTTGTCTCTCCCCTTTCCCTGCCTTGATATGCCTGCTTGGCTGCATGGTGCGCTGTATTCCAACATTCAATTACTAGAACTCTGTTTCACCCAACTCACTTTCCCCTGACTTTGGTCTTGAACTACCCACCTCCCCAACTTGGGAAACTTCTGTTGTCCCCTCCATCCCACGCTCAGATAATCAACTATATCACACCTGCAACTGAGATCCCTCCTTCCTTTCAGCAACCATTCAACTCTATTGCACCGTATGAATCATATTATAGTGGGTGCTGATTAATCCATGGTGTCTGAGGGCTCCTCGCGGGTCACCGTCTGGCGTAGTATAGGTAGTTCATTTCCCACGTTTGATGCCATCCCTTAGGTGCCCGGACTGCCGCCCCAGCTACCTGACTACAGGTTGGTTTGATGGAACCTTTTCTATTGCTCATTTTTGGAGTAATAGACATGTTTCGCCTTGTAGATCGGACAGGTGACAGTTCAATAGCAGCTCTGGTAGAACAGGCAGTGGAATAGCCCTGAATCAAACTGAGTATTCATTTTGAATGATATTCAATACTCATCTGTCTGCAGTTACATTTTTTTAACTCTTCCAGAAATTATGTCACAACTCCCCTAACAAAAGTTGGAAACTGTAGGGGGTTGTCCGATTTTCACTGTTTGTTGTTATTTGAGGAGTTTTGTCCTCTGGAACGGGAGGATTTTGGGGAAGTTGTTTTTATTTTTTGATACCTCCTTCTGCATTGTAATATGTATCTCTTGACTTGTAATGGTGTTAAAATAATGTATGCTCCTTTATGCCTACAGGATTTAAGGTTTCTTCTTCATTTTCATCCTCACCATTTCTTCTTTAGTGTGTTGTCAGAAGAGTGCTGAACTTGAGAAAGGTAAATTTGCAATTTTGAACTACATCTCAGGTTTTAAAGAGGATAAACAAAGCCATAGTGATCTCCTTATTGAGAATCTGTGACAATATGCTGTTGCGGAGAGCTGAACGGAACCAACTGCTGCACTTATCAATTAATTAAAAACTAAAGAACCTCCATTAGCTGTTCCTTATCTCCTTGTTATATCTTACCAGGAGACACTCTTTAGATGTGCGAAAGCTGTGGCGAATATCTTTTTTCTTGTGGCATCAATTCTTTTGCTCTCTCTGTCAGGGGGAGCAGTGGATTCTGGAGCTAAGGCTTGTTTTCTTCTGACTGCTGTTATGATAACAGAGTTAGGCATTACGTCAGTTTTAAGGAAGTCAGGGTCTTTTTGGGCAGGCCTACACCTTTTTATTTTTTATTTTTTTATTTTTTAGAAGTGGGGGGGCGGGGGGCAGTAGCCTGTAGAAAGCTGGCCAGGTGTTTGGTGGACACCTATGGTGTTTGCAACTTATATCAGGTCCAGACAACCCCTATTAGGGAATGAAGACTGTTTAGGAACACAGGGCTCTTTAGTGGTAGCTGGGGATGAGCACTCAAGACTTATCTAGGAGCAGTGTAAAGCACTTGCAATACTACAGAAGTCTTACAGCAGCTTATCACACTTGAAAGGAACCACACAGTGTTACAAAAATAAAGGTACTTTATTATCATAGCACTGAACTAATTACTTATAGGCAGCCCCCCCAATTGGAGGTAAGTACACACTATGGGGGTCATTCCGACCCCGGCGGGCGCCGGAAGCCGCCCGCCTGGCGGGAACCGCCAGAAGACCGTACCGCGGTCAAATGACCGCGGCGGTCATTCTGACTTTCCCGCTGGGCAGGCGGGCGCCCAGCGGGAAAGCCCCTTCAACAATGAAGGCGGCTCCGAATGGAGCCGGCGGAGTTGAAGGGGTGCGACGGGTGCAGTGGCACCCGTCGTGATTTTCAGTGTCTGCAAAGCAGACACTGAAAATCTTTATGGGGCCCTGTTAGGGGGCCCCTGCACTGCCCATGTCAGTGGCATGGGCAGTGCAGGGGCCCCCAGGGGCCCCACGACACCCGTTCCCGCCATCCTGTTCCTGGCTGTAAGAACCGCCAGGAACAGGATGGCGGGAAGGGGGTCGGAATCCCCATGGCGGCGCTGCTTGCAGTGCCGCCATGGAGGATTCCTATGGCCAGGGGAAAACCGGCGGGAAACCACTGGTTTCCCTTTTCTGACCGCGGCTTTACCGCCGTGGTCAGAATTGGCCAGGAAGCACCGCCAGCCTGTTGGCGGTGCTTCCGCGGTCGTTGGCCTTGGCGGTCGATGACCGCCAGGGTCAGAATGACCCCCTATGTGTGTGTATATATATATATATAGAGAGAGAGAGAGAGAGAGAGAGAAAGCGAAAGAGTGCAATTATTAGGAATTAGCATATAGAAACAAACACTGGCAAAATTAGTGAAAAATAGTTAGGGCCCTAAGGGGGGGCAAACAAATACTAAAATAGTGGGATGCAAAGTGAAGTCCCCCACCCAAGCATATGCAGTAGTTAGAGGGGATCTGGGAGAACTCTGGACCCAAGAGGCGAGTATCTAAGTGACCCCTGAGACAAGGAGAGCAGAGGTAAGTACTTGGTCTTCCCAAGGACTAACAGGAGGACTTAGAAAGAGAAAGATTGCAAGTCCAGGACCAATCAGGTGGAACCCAGCAGTGGATTCCCGAAGAAGAGGACCTGAAAAAGAAGGGGACAGAGTCCAGTCCACACAGGAGTGTCCAGATGGGGCAGGAGCCACTACCCACCCTTCTGTGGATGAAGAACCAGGTCGATGAGGGAAGATGAAGATCAGCGTGGAGCCCAGGGGCTGCAGAAAAGTCCTTGGAGCCATGCAGATGATGTCCCACATTGGTCGCCGGGTCACAGTTGGTCAGTGGTCAGGATGACCACCAATGAGCCTTGGCAAATGCAAGCTTGAGCAAAAGAAGAGTTGCAGAGCTGAAGAGGACCAGGAAGGTCGACCCTTAGAGGGGAGTCCGGGCTGACCCTCAGCAGTCGGGAGAGGGAGCAGAAACAGTCACAGCTCCCACAGGCAACCCACAGGCAGCAGGCACAGTAAGTTGCAGTTAGGCCCATTCAGCACACCTGGAGAGAAGGCCCACATCGCTGAAGCAGCAGAGGAGAGACTATCCTTGCAAGGATGAAGTGCTGGAGGCTGGGGCTACTTGGAGCCTGAAGAACCCCAAGAGTCAACAATCCTTGGTTGCTGCAAGAGTCGTGGTGCACAATAAACTGCCTTGGAAGGATGCGCAAGGGCTCACCGTCTCCCAAGTTGGACAGCAGGTTGAGAGGATGAAGGGGACAACTCAGACCCACCAGCTGTGTTGAGATTCTTCCTGGAGCTGGAAGGCAGAAGATCCCAGCAGCCGGCCTTTGTTGCCTTAGGTGCCTGCAGATGCAGGGGAGGGACTCCTTCACTCCAAGGGAGATTTCTTCTTGCTTCTTTGGTGCAGCTGAAGTCTTGCCGACTCCAGACTATGCACAGCCATGGAAATATTGCAGTAGCTGGAAGGAGCCGGAGAAACAATGTTGCAAGGCGAGGTCGCCTTGGGAGTTGCAGGCTTGTTTGGTTCCTGAAGAGTCCAGTTGCAGGTTTGGTGGCAAGGAGCAGAAGAGGTTGTTGCAGAGGAGCCCCAGTGGAGTCCTGCAAGCTAAATCTGGAGACCCACCCACAAGGGATTCCCTAAATAAACCTACCAGGGGGATTGGTCATTCTGCAGGGTGACCACCTATCAGAGGGGGTCACTGACATCAGTCCCCATTCCTGACCAACAAGATGCTCCCAGGGGCCTCTGCACATCTTGAATCAAGTGGCCACCTGGAGAGGTTCTGAGCACCACCCCTGGGGTGGTGATGGACAGGGGAGTGGACTCTCCCATTCCCTGTGTGCTTTCACGCCAGAGCAGGGACCTGGTGCAAACTAGATTATGCATTGGGGGCACCAAATGTGCCCTTCAAAGCCAACCGGTGGCGCGGGAGGCGACCCCTTCCCAGCCATATAACACCTATTTCCAAGGGAGAGGCTGTTGCCTCCCTCTACCACAGGAAATGCTTTGTTCTGCCTTCCCTGCCTGAGCTGGTCAAGCAGCAGAAGGGCAGAAACCTGTCTGAGGGGCTGCCGCAGCGCAGGCTGCCCGCAATCCCTGAAAGACTACTAGGAGCAATACTGGGGGTTCCTCTAAGGAGCCCCGAGAGTGCATGTAATCATACAACCAATACTGGCATTAGTATTGCGGTATGATTCCAACATGTTTGACACCAAATATACCTAGGTTCAGAGTTACCATTATTTAGCTGGACCATAGTGACTTGTGTCCAGTACACAGGTAAAAAGGCTCCCCTGCGCTTATGAAGTCCAGTGCATTGGAACTGGAGTTCTTAGTGGCATATCTGGTCATGCAGCGGTGCTCTCAAACACAGGCACCTGCACCTACCCTCTGGGCTAGCACGGCCTACCATCGGAATGACTTACAGTGACCTGGTGCAGTGACAAACAGTGAAAGGGGGCATGCATCTTTTCATGCAGGCTGCAATGGCAGGCCTGCAGACATAATTTGCATGGGCTCCCATGGGTGGCATAATACATGCTGGAGCCCATGGGGACTTCTGGGGTACCAATGCCCTGGGGACCTAAGTACCATATACTAGGGACTTACAGGGGTACACCAGTATGCCAATTATGGAGTGTAAAGGGTAGCAAAGCAACCAAATTTAGAGGAGAGAGCACAATTACTGGGGTCCTGGTTAGCAGGATCCCACTGAAGACAGACTAAACACACTGATAAACAGTCAAAAACTGGGGGTAACCATGCCAAAAAGAATGACTTTCCTATAAGCCACTTTCACATTTGTTGGATTATGAAATTTCTCTTCCGCAATATCTCACAGACCTGGCACAAGTAACAAAAAAGGTCTAGGAGTTGCCCTTTGCTGAAGCGTTTCAAGGATAACAGAAACTGCTAGTTTATGAGTGTCTAAAGCGATGCTTAATTTTGTAGCCCTTCTCAATAAAATGTCCTGGAATGTCAGAATATCATCTACAGGGGTAACTGTAGTGGTGATGTTGGTATATAGGAGGTATACAGTGATCTTGATTTTGACCTAGATGGAGAACCATCCCTCCTATTGAAGTATCTTCTGGGAGGCGAAGATGGAACTGATAAAGGAGGTTTCCGTTTTCTAAGTGAGGACATGGAAGTTGCTATTGAAACCCTTATGACTGGTGAAAGAACTAATGGTTCTAGAGGTGTTTGTATGAGATTTTCCAAATGTTTTATCAGCGTCAAATGACGAAGTGGTAAGGGAGCTGTATCTTGATTTTCATCCATTTGTAAACCTTGTTCACTGGAATATTGAGATGCTGTAGAATGTGTATGAGGTGATCCAGACCAACCTGGAGAAGAAGTTAACAACTTCCCCCAAGATTGAGGGAGAAGGATTTGACATTGTACAGGCCTTTTTCACTGTCAACACTGGCTATGATGGTGATCTATATTTTTCCGATGTCGTAGGCAGCGATGCTGACGTCAGTCGTGATTCGGCAGCAGTGAGTGGGAGAACACCCCTGTGATCTTTGGGGTCAACATCGAGAGAGACAGCAATCATCTTGTAATCACGATAGTGTGCCTTGACTGTGAATGTTGTCGATGTCAAGCCATTAATCCCTCTCACAATGGGGAACATGTAAGTACAGATCTCCGCGACTGTGAAACTGTGGGTTTCAACGTCAATGATGTTTTATTTAATCGGAAGATCTCCCTCTGTAGGAGTCTTTTTCAGATTGATGAAAACTTACAGAGAAAGGACGAGAGGCACCTCTTTGTAGCCTCTTTGTTCTTCTTTGTTCTTCATGCCTGTATCGGGCATCTTCATCTGATGCTCTCTCTGTCTTTCAGGGTCCTGTGAGGTATTTTGTTTACAAATGTCACAGCCTTTACCCTGATGAGACAGACAAAGGCATACACAAAGACTTTGTGTGTATCAGAGGCCACCTTCTTCCTTCCATATGAAGGACAGCTGGTAAATACAGAAGGCATTCTGACAAAAAATAAAGTCAGAGTCAGGAAAAAACAGTTTACTCAACAGGGGAGATGATAGAATGTTGAGTAAAATTTGTATAAAAATCTCCCCGACTAGAAAATATTATTTTTTCAAAGGTGTCAAAACCCTCATAGGTGTTCTTAGATCTTGCCTGAGGAAGCTTAGAAAAAGAACTTCCAGTACATGGCATTGCGTGTATTGGGTCCTCCTGGGTCCTTAAAGAAACAGGCTCTATTTTTCACTCTTCTCAATGTATCCCTATCAGGCTGTATTTTTTATATTCATGCATTCAATGTTGAAAGATCTTTTTTCGTGACAGATGATGTAACCTCAAGATGTTAATCAAATTTCTACAACATTTCCAGCATTCAGAAAGAAAATGGTATATCCAAGAGTCTAATATTGGTATTCTTTGATAACTTATTCAGCATTTATGACTATCAATGAAGAAAATACCATGCAGAACATGGGGTTACACCTATACAGTTTTTTCAGAAGGGGCACCCCTTACACCGGCTGATTAGTTGGGGTACAATCACACATCAAATACACATGAAACTAATTAATTGGCCAACATGGCTCAGATATAGAATTCTGAAACATGTCATTACCTTTGGTTCAACAGGCCAGCTTTTAGTGAATTTCAGAGCATACTACAGCTTCCTGATAAAGTGAACTTTTCTCTGAGCAGGATTCATAGTTGGGGTGACTGTCATGCATGTTTTCCTTTGGCCTCCTGTGTAAAGCAGAAAACAGTGTCTCTCTGTTATGCATGTTTGGTGTGGAGTTGGAGGTTTTCTTCACTCTGCTGTAGTGTCTCGGCTATTCCTTCACAGTCCGTGCAGAGCGCTTGGCACAGGAGACAGGTGGTAAGGTGCAGAGGCATAATGATTGTCAAATGTGGGATTCTTCTTCCTTCACAAGCCATTATTCTGAAATGCCATTTTCCTGGAGGAGAAGAGGAATTAACTATGGAGCTACCCCCATCCAAGATGGTTGTCTCTCCAGTGTTTGTGGTCTGAAAATCCAAAGTCAAGATATCCTTTACCTTTCTTCCTGCAATATAATTTCCTGTATTAAGCATATATAAACAAACTTGGGTTTGGGAAGGATTTTCTCAATGCAATGTTCCCTGATTTTTCATCGGCCCTTTCTATTCATTTTTGTCTCAGATGCTGCCTTTTCCTATCAGGTCTTTCTCATTGATTTGGTATCTGGAATGTCTTATTCTGGGCTCTTTATCTACCCCGAATCAGGGTTGCTGTGGTGCCTTGCTTGCCAACCTTAGTCTTGCATCTGAACTACAATCAAGAACCATCAAGATTGCTAAGGAGGTTATCTAACCATTGTCGACATTTCCTTGTAAATGGAACCCTCTTAAAGAGACAGGTGTCTCATTTCATATGTGTATTGAAGTGATGGTTGGTACCACGGCTACAGGGAGGCTCAATTCTTTCTTCAGGCAAATAAGAAGGAAACTTGAGAGACTCTCTTTCCACCTAATCTTTGACATATAGTTGTACAATGTTCTTCACAAAAAGGCATTAAAACATCTCTCAGTTTTCAGGAAATCCCCAGATACCACACAACTAAATCAAGACCGACATCCTTTGTAGATACAACACTGATGACTCTACTTACATGTGAACATAGGAGTGCCACAACCAACAAAGACATGAGCTATAGCATGGCACGCCACTTTAATGAATGACATAATGGTGACTGGAAAACAGTTAAATCCTTTACAATCAATTCCATTCCCAAGAATCCAAAAGCGAGGGGGCGAAAGAATTTTGGTGCTTGGTAAGATGGAGTCTGGGTAAATTTTGGGACTAAGGGCCAGATGTAGCAAACTGTTTGCGACTCGCAAACGGCGAAAATTGCCGTTTGCGACTCGCAAATGCGTGTTTGCTATGCAGAAATGCATTTTGCGAGTCGGAACCGACTCGCAAAATGCATTTCCGAGTCGCAAATAGGAAGGGGTGTTCCCTTCCTATTTGCAAATCGCAGTGGTATGCAATTCCATTTGCGACCGCGTACGCGGTCGCAAATGGAGTCGCAGTTATAATCCACTTGAAGTGGAAGGTAACCCACTCGCAAACGGGAAGGGGTCCCCATGGGACCCCTTCCCCTTTGTGACTGGACCCAAATTTATTTTTTCAGAGCAGGCAGTAGTCCAAGGGACCACTACCTGCCCTGAAAAAATCCGAAACTAAAGGTTTCGTTTTTTTTTTTTCTAAGTGCAGCTCGTTTTCCTTTAAGGAAAACGGGCTACACTTGAAAAAAAAAAAACTGCTTTATTTAAAAGCAGTCACGGACATGGAGGTCTGCTGTTCCCATCAGGCCTCCATCCCCGTGAGTGCCCAGAGTCGCTATGGGGGCGCAAATTGCGACCCACCTCATTAATATTAATGAGGTGGGTCTTTGCGACCCCATAGCGACTCGCAGAAGGTGTCTGAGACACCTTTCTGCACAGCAAATTGCGACTTGCAATTTGCGAGTCGCACGGACTCGCAAATTGCAAGTTGCAATTTGCTAGTTTCCTACATCTGGCCCCAAATGTCTAATACCTAAAGAGATAACTATAGATGAGGAGCTCCATGTTCACTTGTAATACATTATGGTTAGATTGACAGTCCCACTGCAACATTGGAGTACATTTTGTATTTGTATATATAGTGGTTTAATGGTATTTTAGAATTAGTGATGGTTGTATTTGGACATATTTTGAATATGAATGACGTAATTTCTTTAATATTTTTTTAAGGACATAATTTTCTTCAATTGAAAGAAAATTCTGGCAATACTGATAGTGCATGTGAAGACAAATGGAAGATTATGGAGAATATTGTTTTTGTTGACATCATGATCTGTATCCTTTTTTCAAATTAAAAGTTGTTAATTCAAGTTGTTGCATTGTGGCTACTTTAGCTTGTAAATGGTTCTTAACCTTTGATTAACAGTACATGCAAATCGAATTGTATGGATGAAGGTACATTCATATTTTTTAAAGGATTTTCTATTGCTGTGTTTTCAATTGCCGGAGTTTTATATTTGGGCTACTATAGCTTTAATTTCATGATATTACTGCTTCAGGCAGGACGTGCCTTGTAAATCATAAAAGCTTAAAGCAGACGGTTTGAATATTACAAAGTCTTTCTTTCGTGTTTATTAATAAATTCTTGATGTGATATAATATTATGATTTTTTCTGTGGATTTTATTTAATTTTGTGAATTGTTTCAAACAATTGAATTAATTATTTTTACAATTCATATCATGTATTATTTGGATTTGGTAACAATCCTCGTCATTGACTACAACTTGTGCTGTAAGGTAACTATAACTAGAGCACCACCATGCAGAGTTTCTCATCAATAATTTTATTACAAATGTTGGAGATATAGGCTAAATTATGTCATAAAATATGTCATTACTTTTATAGTCTTGAGCTAAGTATAACTATGACTGTTGAATTTCTATGGTTTTGTACAAGTAAAATCTGAACCTAAATATAACGTCCATCTAACTTTTGCTTTCTTAGTGAATTTCTAAGTTTTTTAAATTCTGTTTCCCAACTATAACATCCCTGTAACCTCTGTTTTTTTCTGTGAATTTCTAAGGTTTTTCAATGTTAAGTAATATTAAATGACCTTACATTAATTCAACCCTTAATGCACACGGCTGGCCTGTGGTCAGGCCCTGTGGCAAACTCTTCATAGGCATTCAACCTTGTGCCATGCACGGCCTTCGGCAGTTTGCTGCAGGGGTGGGTCGCGTGTTTCCCCCAGCCTCTCCCCCCCTTCCGGGGCTGATTTTGAAACCAGGATCCTAGTCCCCAGGGCCCGGACACTTCTTCCTGTGTACCATGGCCCTACCCAGGGCATCCAGTGTGCACTTTTGTGGACAGGGGGGAAGTCTAATTTTCCCCGCAGTCCCATTGCTCCCACACATAGGTAGCAGCAAGAAATGCTGCTCACTGAGTGCGGGAGCAATTGTTTAATCTGTTTTCCTGCCCCTGCATGAGGGAGCAGTTTTTATGGTCCCACCTGTTAGAAGCAGACTTACATAGCTCCCGCCAAGTGAGAGTAAACTACTATGTCCCAAGAGCGGGAACCTCAGTACATAGGGAGCTAACCTTGGGGGGGTGGTGATCCCCAAGGCCATAAATGGCGCCAGGAGGGGGCTGTGCTTGTAGGGCTAGCACAGGGGAGGTGGTAGTCCCCAGGGCAGAAAAACGGGCAGGAGGGAAGCCACACACCCTCACTTCCCCTTTTAAAATGACCATGACCCCGGGAAGGTGGTGGTCTCAGGGGCCCTAAAGGGGCACTAGAGGGGATCCATACAGCCCTCCTCTTATCTTTAAAGCCAAGTCCTGGGAAGGTGATGATCCCTGGGGCCATAAAAGGCCTACGGAGGTGTGCTGTGCACCCCCCCTCCTCCCAATTACACATTGGCCTGGCCCCGGGGAGGTGCCGGTCCCTAGGGCCCATATTAGCCATGGGGAGGGGATCATAGGCACCCCCAGTCACTGTAATGTATAATATAATAATATGCCCCTGGGACTTGGTCCACCTGGGGGCTCCAAAACAAACAAGCGCAGGGGACTGCGCTTTTTTTTAAAAACATTTTTCCCAGGATCTGCAGATCCTCTGCGGTTTTACTGAAATTTGTTTTTTGTTTTAAAAAAAAAATATTTTTGGGCCCTGGCGGGGTCCCTGCCTCCTTCCCTTTTTAAAACTTTTTTTGGGGACTCGGCTGAGTCCAAGTTCCAAAATGGCTGTCAGCACTTTCTGCTTGGAGTGCTGGTAGCCAATCAGATCTCAACATGAGATTGGTCGGATCCGCAGAGGGTCCGCGTCTCTAGATATACAATTTAGTTGTTTCTTTAATTACTCTAAAACTACTGAATGGATTTAAACCAAATCACAAAAAGGACTCTTTCTGAACCAGGAACTAGCTTTCTCCCAAAGCGTGTGTAATTCCGTCCAGCAGTTCCGGCTGTAGTCATGTCTAAAATCTCTATGGAAAGCGCATGGGAAAAACGCATTTCGGGAACCCCCCGCCCATTTTTCTTGTAGACTATATTAGGATAGAGTGGAGTGGCGTAGAACGCATTGTTGCAAAGTGGCGTATAGTGATGTAGACTGGAGTAGTGTAGAGTGCAATGGTGTGGAGTAGAGTGGCAAAGAGTGCATTGGCATGGAATAGAGTGGTTCAGGGTGGAGTAGAGAGGTATGAAGTGGCACAGTGTGCAGTGGTGTAGAGTGTTGAGTCTTGCAGAGTGCAGTGGAGTGGTGCACAGCAGACTGCAGTGATATGGAGAGGTGCAGAGTTAGTGGAGTGGCGTGGAGTGGAGTATTTCTGGTGTCGTAGCACACTGCCATTGCAGACAACACATTTTCTATTGAAATGACCATTACACTTGCACAGGCATACAGTTTTACTAATAAAACTATATAGTGCACAGACAAAAAGGTGTGGAAAGTGTGTCACCTAGTTTAATGATTTGTTTTGATCATATTAAAGTATTTATTTCCAGCACACTTCAGAAACAACAAGAAAATGTGCTTCATTTGTATGTTCATAATTCTGATATAATCTGAAATACACAGTTCATTTCAACATTGTTGTGTGCTAGAAAAAAACTCTTTCCTACCCCCCATATCCAACAAGATTGTCACACAAATCCTCTCACAATTAATTCAGGGAAAGAAAAGTAAACAAGCATCCTTGGAAGACAGCACCTCACATTTGACCTTGGTCTTTGAATGCACAGAAAATGTGAAGAGATAGGAACAAAATTTAAAGGCCTGTTAACAAAAAGTGAGTTTGTGGAAAGATACAACAAACACAGGTTACGCAACAGGAGGGAGAACTGAACCTGGAGAGCCTAAAGCAAATTAAGCCAGAACACGTGAGTTACAAACCATAAGGCCAATTGTGATCAACAAGCAAAAAGCATTCCTAGATCAACTTTCTGAAAGTCTTGAGATGACTTTAACAAACCAAACAGCTTAGCTGTCTGGTAGCCTGTGACCTAAAAAACACTTAGGCAGATAACAGAATGCCAGGAGCTGGCCTTAGGTCCACACTATTATACTAGTTCACATCTGAGGTGCAGCGCTGTCTCACTGCTGCTACAGTTTTTCCAGGAGTCCCCGTATTTCTCTCCCTCCACTACCTATGTTCTTTTAGCATGCTTCTCCTTCCTTCCTGTGACCTGGATACTACAGGCCTGTTTTTGTACAAGGGAGCATATTCGGAGGATACCCGCACAAGAGATAGCACAGTGATGAACAATGAGAAAAGGGAAGCAACACTTTAAAAGAAATGAACATTGTACACAGATATGGGCTGGCCATTAAAAGCAGAGCAAAAAGCCGAGCCAGGTTTGAGCCAGATGACAGGCCCTGGCTCAGCTGGAGGTGAACCCAAAACGAGCCGAGCATTCACAGGAGCAATGAGGCCTTGCAGTTACAGCTGACTACCATGTAACATAGGGAACCAGGTCTAAATCTTGTGCTCAGCACCCTGTAAATCACAGCTGAAAAAAAACACACATGTAACAATCTGTGTATGTTGCGAAGCACTGTTATGTCCTTAAACAAGGGTTTATGTAAGGGGCTATGTAAAACTGCAAAACAAAAGCCAATTCTGGCTGGCACCAATGTTTTAATGTCACCCTCTAAGAACTAAGGATGAAGGATTAACCTATCATTTACAAATGGAAAATACTGAATCCATCCTGGCTTCTTGAACAAATTGTGTGATTGTAGACAAATAGTATATTTCACAGAGCTTTTTGTTTATTACCACACATGAAAGCGCTTTTAAATGATGAGTTCAAGATGTGCACTGTACCAACAGCCCTAGTGTTTGATTTATTAGCCTATAAACTTGTTCCATCTGTAATAAGAATATGGACTATATACAGAGAACACATGACAACTGACTAGCCTCCTAGTTCACTAACAGTGTTCTTATCAAAGGGTGGACAGGAATGTTCCTCCGTTCAAGATTAAAAACTCTCACTTTTAATACTTCAATTCCTAAGATCAGCATCTTGTCAATAAACGTAGATATCAATGTGCCGAAAAAACACACGTATTCTGTGTCTGTTGTGAGGAGTGATAATATCCTTGGGCAAGGTTTGTGCTAAGTAAAACTGCCAAAAAATGTGTATTTTGGCTAAAGCCCACGCTTTAATCCCACCCTTTAAGAACAAAGCATTAACTGTTCACGTGAGATTGCAAACCCCAGCAAGTGGATAAATTGCACAGAAAGAACTGGAAAATATGTGTTCAATCCAGGCTTTCCTATTTGACCAAATTGTATGATCCTAGTCAAACACTTTATTTCGCCGTGCCTCCGTTGTTGTTCATTATCTTATATTAGCAGGGGTTTAAGTGGGATGAAAACGTGCGGGTCTCTAAAGGGGACTTGGCCTAAGTAATTAAGGTCACACATTTCCATGATTTCCATAGTGTGCCACTCAACTGGTATTTTGGTTCCTCTCTGAGCATTTTGTTATTGCATCCATATATACAACACAAATGACGTATGTAAGGAAATGCCTCCTTGGCATGGTTACCTCCTGACCTTTTGCCTTTGCTGATGCTAAGTTATGATTTTAAAGTGTGCTGGGACCCTGCTAACCAGGCCCCAGCACCAGTGTTCTTTCCCCAAACTGTACCTTTGTCTCCACAACTGGCACAACCCTGGCACTCAGGTAAGTCCCTTGTAACTGGTACCCCTGGTACCAAGGGCCCTGGTGCCAGGGAAGGTCTCTAAGGGCTGCAGCATGTCTTAAGCCACCCTGGGGACCCCTCACTCAGCACATACACACTGCTTGCCAGCTTGTGTGTGCTGGTGGGGAGAAAAGGACTAAGTCGGCATGGCACTCCCCTCAGAGTGCCATGCCAACCTCACACTGCCTGTGGCATAGGTAAGTCACCCTTCTAGCAGGCCTTACCTGCTAAGGCAGGTTGCACTATACCACAGGTGAGGGCATATGTGAATGAGAACTATGCCCCTACAGTGTCTAAGCAAAACCTTAGACATTGTAAGTGCAGGGTAGCCATAAGAGTATATGGTCTGGGAGTCTGTCAAACACGAACTCCACAACACCATAATGGATACACTGAAAACTGGGAAGCTTGGTATCAAACTTCTCAGCACAATAAATGCACACTGATGCCAGTGTGCACTTTATTGTAAAATACACCCAGAGGGCATCTTAGAGATGCCCCCTAAAAACATACCTGACTTCCAGTGTGGGCTGACTAGTTTTTGCCAGCCTGCCACACACAAGACATGTTGCTGGCCACATGGGGAGAGTGCCTTTATCACTCTGTGGCCAGGAACAAAGCCTGTATTGGGTGGAGGTGCTTCTCACCTCCCCCTGAAGGAACTGTAACACCTGGCGGTGAGCCTCAAAGGCTTACCCCCTTTGTTACAGCGTCACGGGGCATCCCAACTGGTGGAGATGCCCGCCCCTCTGGCCACTGCCCCCACTTTTGGCAGCAAGTCTGGAGGAGATAATGAGGAAAACAAGGAGGAGTCACTCCCCAGTCAGGAAAGCCCCTAAGGTGTCCTGAGCTGAGGTGACTCTTATTTTTAGAAATCCTCCATCTTGTAGAAGGAGGATTCCCCCAATAGGATTAGGGATGTGCCCCCCTCCCCACAGGGAGGAGGCACAAAGAGGGTGTAGCCACCCTCAAGGACAGTAGCCATTGGCTACAGCCCTCCCAGACCTAAACACACCCCTAAATTCAGTATTTAGGGGCCCCCGGAACCGAGGAAGATAGATTCCTGCAGCCTAAAGAAGAAGAAGGACTGCTGACCTGAAGCCCTGCAGTGAAGACGGAGACGACAACAGATTTGGCCCCAGCCCCACCGGCCTGTCTCCCTACTTCGACGAAAACTGCAACAGCAACGCATCCAACAGGGACCAGCGACCTCTGAAGCCTCAGAGGACTGCCCTGCATCTAAAGGACCAAGAAGCTCCCAAGAACAGCGGCCCTGTTCAACAAACTGCAACTTTCTGCAACAAAGAAGCAACTTTAAAGACCCCACGTTTCCCGCCGGAAGCGAGAGACTTTCCACTCTGCACCCGATGCCCCGGCTCGACCTGCAGAAAACAAACACATCAGGGAGGACTCCCCGGCAACTTCGAGCCCGTGAGTAGCCAGAGTTGACCCCCCCTGAGCTCCCACAGCGACACCTGCAGAGGAAATCCAGAGGCTCCCCCTGACAGCGACTGCCTGTAACAAGGGACCCGACGCCTGGAACCAACTGTCAACATCAGGGCAGTGGCGCTCTAAGGGCGACTAGAATGCAAAAACCCAGCATTCTCCAGATAACGTAATTCATGCACTGTGCTGATATGATGTTGTTTAACCTTTTGCATTGCAGAGTTTAATCCTGAAGACTTATGTTCAAGTTGTATATAAATACTGTTCATTTGCAATGTACTGCTGCAGGCTTTCAGAGTGTGTCAGGGTGTGGTCCCTTTCCAGGGCCTTCTAGAAGCTTTCCCTGCAGCATGCCTGGGTGTGGTTTGTGGGCTGGACCAAGACTCTATATAAGGGAGCCAGCCCACCTCCACGTGCTCACTATTCAGCGGTCCCAGTGCAGAGCAGCAGCAACTTCCTGAGCTCCTGTTCCAGAGGCCTACTTTGATCTTCCAGGCCTCGCCCTTTCACTTTGCTCGGTGATTCTTGATCAGGGCGGTAAGACGGAGGTCGGGCTGGGCGCCCGATTCTGTTCTCGAAGGATTTCGAGTTCTTGGGCCTAATTAGCATGATAAAACTATTTTGCTCTCGTGCGTGTGAATGTGCGCTTGATGTTTAATGGTATTTTACATGCTGGCATTTGAATCGGCAAGACACGCGATTCTTTCCTCAAGTACAAATCTTGATATTCATTGTGCGCTACCATTTTAAGGCATTTACAAGGTAGCATTCGAATCGGCAAGACGTGCGATTCATTTCTCCTGCTTAATTCATGTTATTCATTGTACGCTACCATTTCTTGGCATTCACATGGTGGCCTTCGAATCGGCAAGACGCGCGATTCATTTCTTGTACTAAATTCATGATATTCAGTCTACGCTACCATTTCTTGGCATTCACATGGTGGCCTTTCGAATCGGCAAGACGCGTGATTCATTTCTTGTGCTTAGTTCATGATATTCAGTGAGCGCTACCATTCACATGGTGGCCTTCGAATCGGCAAGACGCGCGATTCATTTCCGGTGTCTAATTCATGTTTCTCCTTGTGCACAATCATTTCATGACAGCTACAAACCTTTGTGGAAATCTGTAATGTGCGCAATTCATGTTCCTGCATTTCAAGAAAACAAAAGTGTTTCAAAATTCTAGATGTTATATTGTATGTGCTTAACAAGTCTCTCAAGTGTTATTCATATGGTCTTATAAGAAATCATTCAGATTATTTCCTTGTCCTCATGCCAAAGTCTATGCTTGAATTTGAAAGCGTAATTCTAGAAAAGGCTGATGTTTCTAATTCATGTGGAACATTTCATTGAGTGGTTCAGTAGAATGTTGTATTAATCTTTCTTGATTCCCTCACAGGTATTCAAAACATTTTTGAGGCCTTGGTATTTAAGTCCATGCCTAAGTTATTCATGTTTCCAGTATGACAATGCTTAGAGTCATAGCCTAGTAATGATTAGTATGATATAATCTTGATATTGTGCTGTTCCCTATCTAATCCCTTTTCCCCACTTGGACTCTCTTAGACTCTGTGACATTCTAATCAGAGTATTGGAGCTGTCTTGTGGTGGACGTGTTGGGAACGTGCACGGACCCCGAGGATCTGGTGACTCTGACACCAACACTGCACCCGCAGCCCCCAGGACCTGAAGGAACCGAACTCCAGTGCAGGAGTGACCCCCAGGCGACCCTCTGCCTAGCCAAGGTGGTGGCTACCCCGAGGAGCCCCCCCTGTGCCTGCCTGCATCGTTAAAGAGACCACTGGGTCTCCCCATTGCTTTCAAAACAAAACCTGACACCTGCTTGCACTCTGCACCCGGCCGCCCCTGTGCCGCTGAGGGTGTACTTTCTGTGCCTGCTTGTCCCCCCCACCCCCCGGTGCCCTACAAAACCCCCCTGGTCTGCCCTCCGAGGACGCGGGTACTTACCTGCTGGCAGACTGGAACCGGGGCACCCCTGTTTCCATTGAAGCTTATGTGTTTTGGGCACCTCTTTGACCTCTGCACCTGACCGGCCCTGAGCTGCTGGTGTCGTAACTTTGGGGTTGCCTTGAACCCCCAACGGTGGGCTACCTTGGACCCAACGTTGAACCCTGAAAGTGTTTTACTTACCTGTGAACTTAACATTTACTTACCTCCCCCAGGAACTGTTGATTTTTGCACTGTGTCCACTTTTAAAATAGCTTATTGCCATTTTTGTCAAAACTGTATATGCTATTGTGATTATTCAAAGTTCCTAGAATACCTGAGTGAAATACCTTTCATTTGAAGTATTACTTGTAAATATTGAACCTGTGGTATAAACTAAGAAAATATATTTTTCTATATAAAAACCTATTGGCCTGGAGTAAGTCTCTGAGTGTGTGTTCCTCATGTATTGCCTGTGTGTGTACTACAAATGCTTAACACTACCCTCTGATAAGCCTACTGCTCGACCTCGCTACCACAAAATAGAGCATTAGAATTATCTTTTTTTGCCACTATCTTACCTCTAAGGGGAACCCTTGGACTCTGTGCACACTATTTCTTACTTTGAGATAGTATATACAGAGCCAACTTCCTACAACGTACACCTACAGCAAGCCAGGGATATTGGCTTTGTCACTGGCTGCTAGTGGTTTACGATAAATGAGTGACAACAAAGATTTTGTTGTAAATAATTAATATTGATTGTTTCAATTTTGAAATTGTGAGACTGTGAACTAAACATTAATGATTCCTGTGGCTGGGGTAAGGGTCTGCAAAGGGGTCGTAATGTTCACTCTGTTAGAGATGTATGCCTTTTTTTCTCTCCACATCTTGTCCATCGGCATATCATAACCTTCTCAGCATCCTCTTTTCACTCTAGTTCATGCACTTCCTTCCATCTCCTTAATTTCACACACTGTAGCACTCAACAGGCCTACTCACCTGTAAGCACTGCGTACTCGTTTACTTTATCAATATTTTGACAACTGTGTAACTCCTTCACAGGCACATTTGCAGTATTTGCAATGGCACCTGCAACACGTGAACACTGCTCTGCGCGCTTTATAGAGAGGCGAAGAATTGGATGGCCATATAATGTGGGGCGACAAATGCAAAAAGAACAAGTGATGGACGGAATGCTGAACAATGTCAAACATTCAGCCCCAGTATCTGTAATCTGTGCCGAAATCCATCGTTTTTTTGCTACCCATGCCATTCCAGTTTGGATCCAGCCATATTCAAATTAGTCTTGACCCTGTTCCCCATGGGAACAGTCCAGGTCGAACTGGGCACCTTTCTCACTAACTTATAGAAACAGTGAGAAATTTGCACTGCCTTCAGCCTCAAATACAGGCCCTTATACACACCTCAAAGTGTTTATATGCCTTTTGGTTCAAAGTATGCACTTTATAAGAGTAATATGCTACACAGAAAAAATACACAAAATCCAGCAAGGCGCAAACATCCTTAGGGATGCACGATTAAGTAAAACATGTGAAATATAAATCATCTTTGACATGAAGTACTTTGTTTTTACATTAATTGTTCAGAAATCGATCAGTGTTTTTGTCAGTTACAGTAAGGACACGAATAAGGGTCCCATAGGGACTCATTTCAATGCCTATGTTTAATTATTAGTACTGGTTCTGAGACCAGAAAGGATCTGGCACACTTAAATCCCTGCATATGGGAGCACTTTCAAACATGAGGTCAGGATGTGCTCTGTATAGAAGTCTCTTGCACTTGATTTAATAGCCTATAGTGTTACTCCAGAATCTAGGCCTGGAGCACATATAGGGTGTGCACGACAATTTACTGGCCTCTTAGTTCACTAATAGTGTTGCTGTCGTTTTTCAGTTTATGTTTAAAAACTCTCACTTGTAATAGTTCTATAGATCTGGGCAAATATCTCTGTGCCGGGAGAGAACATGTAACGTAGTCTGTGTCTGTCATAAAGCACTCTTACACTCTTGGGAAAGGTTCGGGCTAGATAAAACTGCCAAACAATGTGGATTCTGGCTGACATCCAAGCTAATCTCACCCTCCAAGAGCTATGGATAAAGCAATAACCTTTTAAGTGAGAAAGCAAAACCCATCTAGTGGCTCAATTGCACAGCATGAAACTGGAAAATATAGGATTAATCCCAGCTTCCCTAGTTGACCAAATTGTGTGATTCCAAAGAAGACAAATACATTATTTCATCACATTTTTGTCATTATTATATGTAAGAGCCCTTTTGAATAAACAAGTTCAGGATTTTCTCTATACCGAAATTTCTTATGTTTGATTTAATAGCCTATGATATCACTCCACCAAAGAATCTGGGCCTGGGGCACATATTTATACATGATAAATGACTGGCCTCTTAGGACCTTGGTGGACGTAACCGTCTTTGCAGTGTCACTCCTAAACATTTTGCCCTCATCCCTCCTGCTTTCTGAACCTGCTTTGGTTGTCTTTTATTAATCGGTGCACCTTACCACTCATAACCAGTGCTAAAGTGCTTGTGCTCATGCCCTGAAACATGGTTAAATTATCTTACTCCTGATTGACACATTTATTTTACTTTTAAGTCCCTAGTAAAGTCATTTACCTTATACCCAGGACTGGTAAATTCAATGCCACTAGTGGGCCTGCTGCGCTGATTGTGCCACCCACTTTTTGGTAAACATGTTTTTGGGAGTTTTAAAGAAAAGGGGGCCCAGCTGAACACATTCGTACAGTATAACTCCACAGGATAAATGTGATCGACATTGCATTTAACAGAACACATTGATCATTTGTATCGGGGCACATTGTTGAATCTCTACCCCATGTCGTCCATTGTTAGCCTTCAGTAAAGATCAAAAACAATCCCCCCAACCATACCCAGCCCACACCCTCCAACAATTGCATCTGTAGTCATCAATAACAACAATAATTCCCCGGTTATGCAAATTGTGTTTGCTAGTCCCAATATACAGAGTTTGTCACAGGGGTGGGGGGGGGACATCAATTAAAGGGCCTGAGGGACAAGGCGCGGGCTGGCTATACAGTTCCCCCAGAGAGTACTTCAAGGTATTGCGTCTTCCTCCATAGCGGCCGCCTGCAGATCGGCTAACAGAGCCTCCCATGCATGCACCATCTTTAGTGTACCAATCCTCCTTTTTGTCCCTCTCAGCAACACTGCCCACTCTACTGCTGCCCATTTTTCCAACTCACTATGCCACTTCCGTAATCAGGGTCCCGCTGATTTCAATTTCCTCATAATCTTGCACTTCGCCAAAAGAAACGCTAAATCCTGGGAAACTTGCTGGTAACTTTAGTTTTTGAGGTATGCGGAAGCCAGTTTAGAAGGCAATGCCCCGGAGTACATGGAATTTCCTTATCTAGGACAGGGGCCAACAGTTCCATGATCCTCTCCCAATAATGATGGATCTGAGGGCAGTTCCATAAGACGTGTATTAGGCCCGCCCCACTCTCCCCACATCTGGGGCAACTTACATCTTCTACTTGGAAATATCTGCAAATACACTTAGGGGTTAAATATGCTTACTAAAGCATGTGAAAGTTAATCAATTTGAAGCGGCCATTTAAAAAACACAAGCGCCCTATCAAAAATAGCATCCCAGGCCTCCTCCGATATCGGGATCCCTAAGTCTTCCTCCCACCTGGTCTTCAGCTTTTCAAGTTGGTGGTGGAGGTTTTTCCTTCCCCCCAGCTTTTCAAGTGGGCAGTTGAGGTCCTCCCCCTCCCTCTGAGGGCTCCATAGAGGCAGGAAACCACTTTGATTGTATCTGAGGAAAGGGCAATGTAGCAGCAACTTCCTAGAGCCAGCGGCTCAACATTTCCATTAGTGTGCCACCCACTTAAGTAGACCCTAAAGCATATCCCAGGTCTGCCATTGCAGCCTGTATGCAATTTTAAACTGCTAATTCGACATGACAAAATAACCCTCTTTCCAAGTTTAAACTCTCTTATTATAACATATAAGTAACCTCTCAGGTAGGACTTAGACAGTCCATAGACAGTGTGCATTAAAATTAAAAAGTTAGATATGTACTTTTAAGTTTTAAATGTCCTGGTAAAGAAAAACTCCCAATTTCAGTTTTCACTATTGTGAGGTCTACTACTCACATAGGATAATATTTTGTTGCCTTATTACAGTTAAAAAGTGCTAACTTTCGATTGGGAGAAGGATGGACAGTCAAGTCTGGTGTCTAAGGAACTGTAATTTAAAAACCTCTTTAGTGGCAAAATAGGATGTTAGGCCACTGTTGTGAAATGTCACTTTTAGAAAATTGCCATTTTTGTCCTGTGAAAAAAACAGGGCTTTTTGTAGAGGCCCCCTAACTTTTTGCCTCCATTTTTCACTTTTTGCTGGTGTTTTCCTGACTCTGATGGTGCCCTGGGTACTGCTAACAAGTCTCAGGGCCTGTGCTCTGCATAAAATGAGTATGCAAATTAGGCTAATTATAATTGGCTAAGTCAACCTACCTATAAGTCCCTAGTATATGGTAGGGCATGTAGGTTTAGGGACCCCAGCATAGGTAGTGCATCCATAGGTGCACTGCTGAGGTGCCCAGTGTCATTTTAAAGGCAGGCCTGCTTTGCTGGCTGCTTTTAAATTAAAGTTACATGCAAATTCGACTTTGGAATTAAAAGTACTTCCAAAGGCTTAGACTACCTTATTTTTACATATAAGTCACCCCTAAGGTGTGCCCTATGTGCCTCTGGGGCTGGGTGCCATGTAACTATAAGCAGGGACCTTATCAAAATAGTTTTATAAGCCCTGGTGAGGTAAAACAGCCAAATTTGTTTTCCCCTGATTGTAGTGAATGGCCTCCATAGGCTAGAATGGGGAGATTTTATTTTAATTTAGAAAGTCCCCTTAAATGGCAGATACCTCAAGTTTGGTATCAAATTATTTGTTATAATAAATCCCACAACTTACAATTGTTGGATTTAATATAACTTGTTCAGGTGAAGAGTTTTAAACTCTTAAAAAGTTGACAACTTCAGCCCTGTAGTGCTCTGCTCTGATTGGTCAGCCTCTAGCAGCCTGGCCTGGCTGCCTTGATGAGGTGTGAAGTAGCCTGGGCTAAACACAAAGATGTGCCTGGGGGAGGAGATCTTCCCTTAGCAGATGGAAAGGCAGGAAAGGGCTGCCAAACTGGTCTTCAAAGGCAGGGAAAGACATTTGGAGCAACACAGCACCTCCCTCACATCCTGCAAATCCAGACAATTAGGTGCCCCTGATTAGATTACGAGAGGGCAGGAGAAGGGTGTATTTGAGATTTTTAGTCACACCAGTGGGTGGGCTCAGCCAGGTGTAACCTCCAAAAATCACTTTCAGCCATGATGGATTTTTGAGGAATGTTGCTCCCTGGGATTGATTTTTGACACACTTCCCAGGAAGTGGTCATCACAGGGGGAAGGACCCTTCACCTGATTGGAGAACCAGGACCCCCCCTGTTTTTCACCCAGGTGCAAGGATAAAACTAGTAGACGTGCACCCACACCTGAGATCTCTACCAGTTCCTTACAAGGAAGAACTACAAGAGAAGAAGGACTGCCCAGCTGGACCCCTGACCTGCACCTGGACACTGCACTCTGGAGGACTGCATCAGCTGCACACTTGGGCTTCACCACAAGAAGGACTTTGCCTGGCTTCATCTCCCTGCTTGCTACAGGTGAAAAATTGCTAACCAGAGTACCCTGCACCAACTCCTGTAGAAACTGACCAGCTGACCACTGCCCAGTGGCCAATTTGGAGTTTGCGCCAGGTGCATTCTGGGAGTTGTAGTCTGCACCCTCAAGGAGCATCTCAGAGCTTCTGGAACCTTGGGGTGAACTGTGGCCCTCAAAAGAACCTTAAAAGAACATCTGGAAGAAGATCCACAAGTTTGGAGAAGTTTGGAGAACTTTTGGAAAAAAAGTCTATAAAGGACTGACTCGCAGCAGCAACATTAGCCGGCTTGCCACAACCGCACCCGGCCTGACTTGCAGGTTCGTCTTGGTGAAGAAAATCTCAGAAAAAGTGACTAAGTCCAAACTTAGAAAGTTGACCAGGACCTCCCAGGCAGTGTATCCGAAGAGGGCTCCAGGAACGTCGGATCAAGATTCAGGTTTGCACCAGTCGAAGGATTTTCATCTCGGAAAAAACAACTAAGTTCGAAGGTAAAAACCTCCACCAGGGGCTCCCGTGAAGCATATCCGAGGAAGAGTTCCAGGAGGTCTGATTGGACTAGGGACTTGGTCCCGCTGGAAAACAACTGAGTCCGAAGGTAAACTTTTGACTGAGGCCTCCTGCGAGCTGTAGCTGAGGAGGGCTCCTTCGCGGTCGGCTCAAACTTTGACTCTGCCGGGTCGAGGTGTGACCAGATTGGTGCTGTTCATTTCTAAGCGCTAAAAAGCACTAGTTCTTTAAAAATTCATATCTCTGGTTCCCCTTATCTGATTTTAATCATTTTGGTGTCATTTTAAAGATTAATATATAATCTATTTTTATAAATTGGTGGCGGATTTTTATTGTGTTTTGTGTTTTACTTATTTACTGTTTTGTGATTTTTAAATACTTTACACATATGTCTCCTAAGTTAAGCCTTGACGCTCGTTGCCAAGCTACCAAGGGTTGAGCTGGGTTTAATTTATTGAGACCTAACTGGGCCTAAGTGGAGGTAGTGGCCTATTGCTAAGTGTAGGTACTTACCTGCCCTTACCAATAATACATTTTCCAACATGTCCTAACCCTTTCGTACCTGTAGCCTGTTCCTGGGTTGCATGACCATGTGTAGTTGGCAGTTTGCATTTGCATATTCCTCCCAGACAGAACCAAAATGGAGGGTCTGGGCGTTGGCAAGATGAACCATTTCTGATTTGAAAGGGGAAGGAGTTGTCACCTACCCCACTTGCACTTCAAAGGTATTAGCTCAGCCCACACACAAAGGCCTTCCGATTGTGCCACCAGACAGATTGGGACCAGGGTAGGGAGGCAGGAAATTCCAGACACCTCTGTAGGAAGAAGTTCCAGAAGCTTATTCTCTTTTAAGGTGAGCACCGGGTATAAATATTGGAGTCACAGATCCACTCTTCAGATGACTTCTGGATCTGTGGATGACTCAGAAGGACTGCTGTGCTGCAAGAAGGACTGTTCTGCTACCCTGCTGCTCTGCTGCCTGAGTGAGAAGGACCAGACCTGCACTTTGAACCCATGACCACCAGAGTGACTCCAAGGGCTAGTTGGCTGGTCTCCAGGTCAGAGCATCCGGGACAGAAAAGGCTCTAGCCCATCCTGAACCCTACACGTGTACTCTTCTTGCTGTGAGTACTAAACCCCTGAAGTGGTGGCCCTCCAGCCCTGGATCCCTGGAAGAGGGACTAAAGGTACTCTGCCAGCCTAGATGTGGACTTCACCAGAACAATCAATGCAGTGTGATGTAAACTCGACACAGCTTTGCGGCTCCTCAATGGAACCAACATAGGTTGATGCAGCCTAGACACAAGCCTGCATTTCATCCGTCACTGTTCCTCAGAGGAACACATGCAGCCTCGATGCATGCCTGCATTGTGGTCTTTGCAGCTCATCGGAACTGCAGCTGTGTGATACATCCTCACGCAGACATTGCATCACTCCATGGAACCAACGATGTGCGGCGCAACGTTCTGCAACAAGGGCATAAGGTACAGTTCTCATTGAGTATAACCCGGTCCATGTATCTGGCTCGCAATCCATCATGGTCGTCCTGAACTTGTGACTTTGGCCTGTTTTGCCATGACCAGATAACTACAGTTGATACTTTGTGCTTTTAAGCACTATAGTTACTTAAACCTTTAAAACTGCTTATCTCGGGTTCTACTAATTTGATTTTTGTCATTTTGGTGTTAAATTATTTCTCAAAATATACTCCATTTTTCTAAATTGGTGTGAGATTTTTCTCAAGTTCTGTTTTCACTTTATTACTGATGTTGTGCTACATAAATACTTCACACATTGCCTCTAAGATAGGCCTGATTGTCTGTGTGTCAAGCGACCAGAGGGTTAAGCAGAGGTTAATTTAGTGACTTTAGTGGTTCACCATGACAATGATTGTGGTTGCTGCTTGAGTATGGTTTCACCCCCCTCAACCAACAGCTCAACTTCTCACAGGCCTGATTTATAGTCTGGGGGATAGATTAAGCACCATCGTCATAGAGGAGTATTTTACTTCCTCCACGGTGAGGGTACTGTAGGAGGCTGGACTGGCTTGTAGTGAGTACCAAGGAGTACTTGCACCTTGCACCAGGCCCAGTTATCCCTTATTAGTGTATAGGGTGTCTAGCAGCTTAGGCTGATAGATAATGGTAGCTTAGCAGAGCAGCTTAGGCTGAACTAGGAGACGTGTGAAGCTACTACAGTACCACTTAGTGTCATATGCACAATATCATAAGAAAACACAATACACAGTTATACTAAAAATAAAGGTACTTTATTTTTATGACAATATGCCAAAGTATCTTAGAGTGTACCCTCAGTGAGAGGATAGGAAATATACACAAGATATATATACACAATAGCAAAAATATGCAGCATAGTCTTAGAAAACAGTGCAAACAATGTATAGTTACAATAGGATGCAATGGGGAAACATAGGGATAGGGGCAACACAAACCATATACTCCAAAAGTGGAATGCGAACCACGAATGGACCCCAAACCTATGTGACCTTGTAGAGGGTCGCTGGGACTATTAGAAAATAGTGAGAGTTAGAAAAATAACCCTCCCCAAGACCCTGAAAAGTGAGTGCAAAGTGCACTAAAGTTCCCCTAAGGACAAAGTAGTTGTGTTAGAGGAATAATGCAGGAAAGACACAAACCAGCAATGCACAACTGTGGATTTCCAATCTAGGGTACCTGTGGAACAAGGGGACCAAGTCCAAAAGTCACAAGCAAGTCGGAGATGGGCAGATGCCCAGGAAATGCCAGCTGCGGGTGCAAAGAAGCTTCGACTGGACAGAAGAAGCTGAGGTTTCTGCAGGAACGAAAAGGGCTAGAGACTTCCCCTTTGGTGGACGGATCCCTCTCGCCTTGGAGAGTCGTGCAGAAGTGTTTTCCCGCCGGAAGGACGCCAACAAGCCTTGCTACACGCAAATTGTGCGTTTGGCGTTTTTGGACGCTGCTGGAGCCCAGGAGGGACCAGGAGGTCGCAAATTGGACCTGAAGAGAGAGGGGACGTCGAGCAAGACAAAGAGCCCTCACTGAAGCAGGTAGCACCCGGAGAAGTGCCAGAAACAGGCACTACGAGGATGCGTGAAACAGTGCTCGCCGAAGTTGCACAAAGGAGTCCCACGTCGCCGGAGACCAACTTAGAAAGTCGTGCAATGCAGGTTAGAGTGCCGTGGACCCAGGCTTGGCTGTGCACGAAGGATTTCCGCGGGAAGTGCACAGGGGCCGGAGTAGCTTGCAAAGTCGCGGTTCCCAGCAATGCAGCCCAGCGAGGTGAGGCAAGGACTTACCTCCACCAAACTTGGACTGAAGAGTCACTGGACTGTGGGGGTCACTTGGACAGAGTCGCTGGATTCGAGGGACCTCGCTCGTCGTGCTGAGAGGAGACCCAAGGGACCGGTAATGCAGCTTTTTGGTGCCTGCGGTTGCAGGGGGACGATTCCGTCGACCCACGGGAGATTTCTTCGGAGCTTCTGGTGCAGAGAGGAGGCAGGCTACCCCCACAGCATGCACAAGCAGGAAAACAGTTGAGAAGGCGGCAGGATCAGCGTTACAGAGTTGCAGTAGTCGTCTTTGCTACTATGTTGCAGGTTTGCAGGCTTCCAGCGCGGTCAGCAGTCGTTTCCTTATCAGAAGGTGAAGAGGGAGATGCAGAGGAACTCGGATGAGCTCTTGCATTCGTTATCTAAAGTTTCCCCAGAGACAGAGACCCTAAATAGCCAGAAAAGAGGGTTTGGCTACCTAGGAGAGAGGAGAGGCTACTAACACCTGAAGGAGCCTATCACAAGGAGTCTCTGACGTCACCCGGTGGCACTGGCCACTCAGAGCAGTCCAGTGTGCCAGCAGCACCTCTGTTTCCAAGATGGCAGAGGTCTGGAGCACACTGGAGGAGCTCTGGACACCTCCCAGGGGAGGTGCAGGTCAGGGGAGTGGTCACTCCCCTTTCCTTTGTCCAGTTTCGCGCCAGAGCAGGGGCTAAGGGGTCCCAGAACCGGTGTAGACTGGCTTATGCAGAATTGGGCACATCTGTGCCCAAGAAAGCATTTCCAGAGGCTGGGGGAGGCTACTCCTCCCCTGCCTTCACACCATTTTCCAAAGGGAGAGGGTGTCACACCCTCTCTCAGAGGAAGTTCTTTGTTCTGCCATCCTGGGCCAGGCCTGGTTGGACCCCAGGAGGGCAGATGCCTGTCTGAGGGGTTGGCAGCAGCAGCAGCTGCAGTGAAACCCCAGGAAGGGCAGTTTGGCAGTACCAGGGTCTGTGCTACAGACCACTGGGATCATGGAATTGTACCAACAATGCCAGGATGGCATAGAGGGGGCAATTCCATGATCATAGACATGTTATATGGCCATATTCGGAGTTACCATGGTGAAGCTACATATAGGTAGTGACCTATATGTAGTGCACGCGTGTAATGGTGTCCCCGCACTCACAAAGTTCAGGGAATTGGCTCTGAACAATGTGGGGGCACCTTGGCTAGTGCCAGGGTGCCCTCACACTAAGTAACTTTAACTTTGCACCTAACCTTTACCAGGTAAAGGTTAGACATATAGGTGACTTATAAGTTACTTAAGTGCAGTGTAAAATGGCTGTGAAATAACGTGGACGTTATTTCACTCAGGCTGCAGTGGCAGGCCTGTGTAAGAATTGTCAGAGCTCCCTATGGGTGGCAAAAGAAATGCTGCAGCCCATAGGGATCTCCTGGAACCCCAATACCCTGGGTACCTCAGTACCATATACTAGGGAATTATAAGGGTGTTCCAGTAAGCCAATGTAAATTGGTAAAAATGGTCACTAGCCTGTTAGTGACAATTTGGAAAGCAATGAGAGAGCATAACCACTGAGGTTCTGATTAGCAGAGCCTCAGTGAGACAGTTAGTCACTACACAGTTAACACATTCAGGCACACTTATGAGCACTGGGGCCCTGGGTTACCAGGGTCCCAGTGACACATACAACTAAAACAACATATATACAGTGAAAAATGGGGGTAACATGCCAGGCAAGATGGTACTTTCCTACACAACCCCCCCCAAACGAAGGACAATAAGACTAGCCATGACCTGATGAGTCTTCATTGTCTAAGTGGAAATATCTGGAGAGTCCATCTGCATTGGAGTGGCTACTCCCAGGTCTATGTTCCACTGTATAGTCCATTCCCTGTAGGGATATGGACCACCTCAACAATTTAGGATTTTCACCTTTCATTTGTTTTAGCCAAAGTAGAGGTTTGTGGTCTGTCTGAACAATGAAGTGAGTGCCAAACAGGTATGGCCTCAACTTCTTCAGAGCCCAGACCACAGCAAAGGCCTCCCTCTCAATGGCAGACCAACGCTTTTCTCTAGGGGTCAACCTCCTACTAATAAAAGCAACAGGTTGATCCTGGCCCTCAGAATTAAGTTGTGATAGGACTGCCCCTACTCCTAATTCAGATGCATCAGTTTGGACATAGAATTTTTTAGAGTAACAAGGGCTTTTCAGGACAGGTGCAGAGCACATGGCCTGCTTCAGCTCCTCAAAAGCTTTCTGACAGCTTGCTGTCCATAATACCTTTTTAGGCATTTTCTTGGATGTGAGGTCATTAAGAGGGGCTGCAATGGAGCCATAGTTCTTAATGAACCTCCTGTAATAGCCAGTGAGGCCTAGGAAGGCTCTCACCTGAGTCTGAGTGGTAGGGGGAACCCAATCAATAATAGTTTGGATTTTCCCCTGAAGTGGTGCAATCTGTTCCCCACCAACAAGGTGTCCCAGATAAACCACCTTACCCTGCCCTATCTTGCACTTTGAAGCCTTGATAGTGAGGCCTGCCTTTTGCAGAGCCTCCAAAACTTTCCATAGGTGGACCAGGTGATCATCCCAGCTGGAGCTAAAGACAGCTATATCATCCAAATATGCTGCACTGAAAGCTTCCAGCCCTTGCAGGACTGTGTTCACCAACCTTTGAAAAGTGGCAGGTGCATTTTTCAAACCAAAAGGCATTACAGTAAACTGGTAATGTCCTCCAATGGTAGAAAATGCAGTCTTAGGTTTAGCATCTTCTGACAATTTGATCTGCCAATACCCTGCAGTCAAATCAAAAGTGCTTAGATACTTGGCAGATGCCAGTGTATCTATAAGCTCATCTGCCCTGGGTATAGGGTGAGCATCAGTTTTGGTTACCAAGTTGAGACCTCTATAGTCTACACAAAACCGCATTTCTTTCTTTCCATCTTTAGAATTGGGTTTTGGTACCAGTACCACAGGAGAAGCCCAGGGACTGTCAGAGTGCTCAACCACTCCTAGTTCCAACATTTTCTGAACTTCTTGCTTTATGCAGTCCCTGACATGGTCAGGCTGCCTATAGATCTTACTTTTGACAGGTAAACTGTCTCCAGTATCTATAGTGTGCTCACACCAAGAAGTGGTGCCTGGCACAGTAGAGAAGAGTTCTGAAAATTGTCCTAGGAGATTTATGCAATTATCTTTCTGCTCAGCAGTAAGACAATCAGCCAAAACTACACCTTCCACAAGAGCATCTTGTTCTGTGGAAGAGAAGAGATCAGGTAGAGGATCACTGTCTTCTTCCTGTCCCTCATCAGTTGCCATGAGCAGGGTGAGATCAGCCCTGTCATAGTAGGGTTTCAGGCGGTTGACATGGAGCACCCTAAGGGGACTCCTGGCAGTGCCTAAGTCAACCAAGTAGGTGACTTCACCCTTCTTTTCAACAATTGTGTGGGGTCCACTCCATTTATCTTGGAGTGCTCTTGGGGCCACAGGCTCCAAGACCCACACTTTCTGCCCTGGTTGGTACTGAACCAAAACAGCCTTCTGATCATGCCATTGCTTCTGGAGCTCTTGGCTGGCCTGAAGGTTTTTTACTGGCCTTTTTCATGTACTCAGCCATCCTTGATCTGAGGCCAAGTACATAATCCACAATATCCTGCTTAGGAGCTTTTAAAGGTTGTTCCCAACCCTCCTTTACAAGTGTGAGTGGACCCCTAACAGGGTGTCCAAAAAGAAGTTCAAAGGGGCTGAAGCCCACTCCTTTCTGGGGTACCTCCCTGTAGGCAAAAAGGAGGCATGGTAGAAGGATATCCCATCTCCTGCGGAGTTTTTCAGGGAGACCCATAATCATGCCTTTGAGAGTTTTATTAAATCTCTCCACCAGTCCATTTGTTTGTGGATGATAGGGTGTTGTGAACTTGTAAGTTACACCACACTCCTTCCACATGGCCTTTAAGTATGCAGACATGAAATTGCTTCCTCTGTCTGATACTACTTCCTTTGGGAAGCCCACCCTGGAAAATATTCCCAGGAGGGCCTTTGCCACTGCAGGAGCTGTAGTGGTCCTTAAAGGAATTGCTTCAGGATATCTTGTGGCATGGTCCACTACCACTAAGATAAACCTATTGCCTGAAGCAGTAGGAGGGTCAAGGGGGCCAACTATGTCAACCCCTACCCTTTCAAAGGGAACCCCAACCACAGGCAGTGGGATAAGGGGTGCCTTTGGGGTGCCACCTGTCTTGCCACTGGCTTGACAGGTTTCACAGGACTTACAAAATTCCTTTGTGTCCTCAGACATCCTAGGCCAATGAAACAGGGGAACAAGCCTGTCCCAAGTTTTCATTTGTCCTAGATGCCCAGCTAAGGGAATGTCATGTGCCAGTGTTAGGAGGAACTTTCTGTACTCCTGAGGAATCACTAATCTCCTGGCAGCTCCAGGTTTAGGATCCCTATGCTCAGTGTACAAGAGGTTGTCCTCCCAGTAAACTCTGTGAGAGTCACTGACATCCCCATTAGCCTGTTTGACAGCTTGCTGTCTGAGACCCTCTAATGTGGGACAGGTTTGCTGTGCCACACTCAGCTCCTCTCTGGCAGGCCCCCCTTCACCCAAAAGCTCAGCAGTGTCTGCTTCCAGCTCCTCTGGTGTAGGTTCTGCACAGGGAGGGAATTCTTCTTCCTCAGAAGTAGAATCCACTGTAGAGGGAGGGATAGTAGGAAGTGGTTTGCTTCTACTAGCCCTAGCTTTAGGGAGCACTTGGTCCATTGTTCCAGGATCCAAGCTTCCCTGTCCTTTTTGCTTTTTGGCCTGAGTCCTTGTCAAAGCAAAAATATGCCCTGGGATGCCCAGCATTGCTGCATGGGCCTCCAACTCCACATCTGACCAAGCTTATGTCTCCAAATCATTCCCTAATAGACAGTCTACAGGTAAATCTGAAGCTACCACAACTTTCTTTGGACCAGTTACCCCCCCCCCCCAGTTGAGATTTACAACAGCCATGGGGTGGCTTTGTGTTATGTTGTGAGCATCGGTTACTTGGTACTGGTGTCCAAGTATGTGTTGTTCAGGGTGCACCAGTTTCTCAATCACCATTGTGACACTGGCACCTGTGTCCCTGTAGGCCTGGACCTCAACACCATTTATTAGGGTTAGTTGCTTGTACTTCTCCAAGTTATGGGGGCAGGCAACCAAAGTGGCTAAATCAATAGCCCCTTCAGAGACTAAAGTAGCCTCTGTGGTCTCCCTAATCAGACCAACCCCAACAAAATTACCAAAAGTGAGCCCAGCTACTCCCTTGGATTGGCTATTAGTAGGTTTGCTCCCACCACCACTGCTATTAGTAGGGACACTAGGTGTAGCAGTAGGGGTTGTAGTGGTAGGAGCTGTGGTGCCTTTCTTTGGACAACTGGGATCTGTTGTCCAATGGCCTTTTATTTTACATAAATAGCACCATGGTTTCTTTTCCTTGTTCTGATTAAAGGAGGATTTGGACCCACCACCCCCACCAGAGTGTTTTTGTGGGCCTGATGAAGACTCATTTTTAGATTTGTCCCCACCCTTGTCAGAAGACTTACCATCCTTCTTTTTGTTGCCATCTTTGTCACCCCCTGTATGAACTTTTCTGTTCACTCTTGTTCTGACCCATTTGTCTGCCTTCTTTCCCAATTCTTGGGGAGAGGTCAGATCAGAGTCCACCAAGTACTGGTGCAACAAATCAGACACACAATTATTAAGAATATGCTCTCTCAGGATTAAGTTATACAGGCTGTCATAATCAGTAACTTTACTGCCATGTAACCACCCCTCCAAGGCCTTCACTGAATGGTCAATAAAATCAACCCAGTCTTGTGAAGACTCCTTTTTGGTCTCTCTGAACTTTATCCTGTACTGTTCAGTGGTTAAGCCATAACCATCCAGGAGTGCATTCTTAAGAACTTGGAAATTGTTAGCATCATTTTCTTTCACAGTAAGGAGCCTATCCCTACCTTTTCCACTAAATGATAGCCATAGGATAGCAGCCCACTGCCTTTGAGGGACATCCTGTACAACACAGGCCCTCTCAAGTGCAGCAAACCACTTGTTAATGTCATCCCCCTCCTTATAAGGGGGAACTATCTTGTGTAGATTCCTGGAATCATGCTCTTTTGCAGGATGACTATGGGGAATACCGCTGCTGCCACCATGGGTATCTAAACCCAACTTCTGTCTTTCCTTCTCTAATTCAAAAGACTGTCTATCCAAATCCAGCTGTTGCTTTTTAAGCTTCAGTCTGGTTTGTTCCACCCTCAACTTATTGAGTTCCCTCTCTAACATTCTGTCATCAGGGTTGGTGGGAGGGACATTTCTAGAAACAGAGCTATGATGGGAATGAACAGAAGGAGACCTGTCCCTTACAGGAGCCACCCTAACAGCTTGGTTTACAGAAACATTACTACCAGTATGGTGAGAATATATGCTTTTGCTATGATGTGAGACAACACTATTTCTATGGTGTGGCTCATCATCATTACCATCTATGCTAGACTGTCTAGTAATGGGCAGGCTAGGAAGTTTCTTTCCTGAATATTTTCCTGGGGGAGTCCCTGAATCAGATTGAGAACTATTAGGTACTTTTTCAACAGATGGGGCACTTATGGCCTTATCCTGTTCTCTAAGCATGTTAAGTAACAGTTCCAAGGAAGGATTCTTCCCTACACTCAAACCTCTCTCTATACAGAGACTCCTTGCTCTTTTCCAGCTAAGGTTGTGATATGCAAGTTTGGACAGATCAACACTTTGGCCTGTGCCAGACATTTTTTAGAGAGAGTTAAAGTGATAGAAAAAGAGAAAAAAGTTTTCAGAACTTTTTGGAAAGACAGAAAAAAAAACTTTTTAAACTTTTAAGAACTTTTTGAAAGTTTAGGAGTACTTTTCAGCACTTAGAAAAGAGTGAAAAGAGGAAATGCAAAACTTTTTGGCTATGTGTATATACACTGACCTTGTTTTGTATATTTTTCTCTTATGAAAAGTACAATGACAAGAGTGGTAAGTAGTCTCAAGCACTTATCCCACCACTGCACAACCAATGTAGGAGGCTGGACTGGCTTGTAGTGAGTACCAAGGGGTACTTGCACCTTGCACCAGGCCCAGTTATCCCTTATTAGTGTATAGGGTGTCTAGCAGCTTAGGCTGATAGATAATGGTAGCTTAGCAGAGCAGCTTAGGCTGAACTAGGAGACGTGTGAAGCTACTACAGTACCACTTAGTGTCATATGCACAATATCATAAGAAAACACAATACACAGTTATACTAAAAATAAAGGTACTTTATTTTTATGACAATATGCCAAAGTATCTTAGAGTGTACCCTCAGTGAGAGGATAGGAAATATACACAAGATATATATACACAATAGAAAAAATATGCAGTATAGTCTTAGAAAACAGTGCAAACAATGTATAGTTACAATAGGATGCAATGGGGAAACATAGGGATAGGGGCAACACAAACCATATACTCCAAAAGTGGAATGCGAACCACGAATGGACCCCAAACCTATGTGACCTTGTAGAGGGTCGCTGGGACTATTAGAAAATAGTGAGAGTTAGAAAAATAACCCTCCCCAAGACCCTGAAAAGTGAGTGCAAAGTGCACTAAAGTTCCCCTAAGGACAAAGTAGTCGTGTTAGAGGAATAATGCAGGAAAGACACAAACCAGCAATGCACAACTGTGGATTTCCAATCTAGGGTACCTGTGGAACAAGGGGACCAAGTCCAAAAGTCACAAGCAAGTCGGAGATGGGCAGATGCCCAGGAAATGCCAGCTGCGGGTGCAAAGAAGCTTCGACTGGACAGAAGAAGCTGAGGTTTCTGCAGGAACGAAAAGGGCTAGAGACTTCCCCTTTGGTGGACGGATCCCTCTCGCCTTGGAGAGTCGTGCAGAAGTGTTTTCCCGCCGGAAGGACGCCAACAAGCCTTGCTACACGCAAATCAAGCGTTTGGCGTTTTTGGACGCTGCTGTGGCCCAGGAGGGACCAGGAGGTCGCAAATTGGACCTGAAGAGAGAGGGGACGTCGAGCAAGACAAAGAGCCCTCACTGAAGCAGGTAGCACCCGGAGAAGTGCCAGAAACAGGCACTACGAGGATGCGTGAAACGGTGCTCGACGAAGTTGCACAAAGGAGTCCCACGTCGCCGGAGACCAACTTAGAAAGTCGTGCAATGCAGGTTAGAGTGCCGTGGACCCAGGCTTGGCTGTGCACGAAGGATTTCCGCCGGAAGTGCACAGGGGCCGGAGTAGCTTGCAAAGTCGCGGTTCCCAGCAATGCAGCCCAGCGAGGTGAGGCAAGGACTTACCTCCACCAAACTTGGACTGAAGAGTCACTGGACTGTGGGGGTCACTTGGACAGAGTCGCTGGATTCGAGGGACCTCGCTCGTCGTGCTGAGAGGAGACCCAAGGGACCGGTAATGCAGCTTTTTGGTGCCTGCGGTTGCAGGGGGACGATTCCGTCGACCCACGGGAGATTTCTTCGGAGCTTCTGGTGCAGAGAGGAGGCAGGCTACCCCCACAGCATGCACAAGCAGGAAAACAGTCGAGAAGGCGGCAGGATCAGCGTTACAGAGTTGCAGTAGTCGTCTTTGCTACTATGTTGCAGGTTTGCAGGCTTCCAGCGCGGTCAGCAGTCGTTTCCTTATCAGAAGGTGAAGAGGGAGATGCAGAGGAACTCGGATGAGCTCTTGCATTCGTTATCTAAAGTTTCCCCAGAGACAGAGACCCTAAATAGCCAGAAAAGAGGGTTTGGCTACCTAGGAGAGAGGAGAGGCTACTAACACCTGAAGGAGCCTATCACAAGGAGTCTCTGACGTCACCTGGTGGCACTGGCCACTCAGAGCAGTCCAGTGTGCCAGCAGCACCTCTGTTTCCAAGATGGCAGAGGTCTGGAGCACACTGGAGGAGCTCTGGACACCTCCCAGGGGAGGTGCAGGTCAGGGGAGTGGTCACTCCCCTTTCCTTTGTCCAGTTTCGCGCCAGAGCAGGGGCTAAGGGGTCCCTGAACCGGTGTAGACTGGCTTATGCAGAATTGGGCACATCTGTGCCCAAGAAAGCATTTCCAGAGGCTGGGGGAGGCTACTCCTCCCCTGCCTTCACACCATTTTCCAAAGGGAGAGGTTGTCACACCCTCTCTCAGAGGAAGTTCTTTGTTCTGCCATCCTGGGCCAGGCCTGGCTGGACCCCAGGAGGGCAGATGCCTGTTACCATGGTGAAGCTACATATAGGTAGTGACCTATATGTAGTGCACGCGTGTAATGGTGTCCCCGCACTCACAAAGTTCAGGGAATTGGCTCTGAACAATGTGGGGGCACCTTGGCTAGTGCCAGGGTGCCCTCACACTAAGTAACTTTGCACCTAACCTTTACCAGGTAAAGGTTAGACATATAGGTGACTTATAAGTTACTTAAGTGCAGTGTAAAATGGCTGTGAAATAACGTGGACGTTATTTCACTCAGGCTGCAGTGGCAGGCCTGTGTAAGAATTGTCAGAGCTCCCTATGGGTGGCAAAAGAAATGCTGCAGCCCATAGGGATCTCCTGGAACCCCAATACCCTGGGTACCTCAGTACCATATACTAGGGAATTATAAGGGTGTTCCAGTAAGCCAATGTAAATTGGTAAAAATGGTCACTAGCCTGTTAGTGACAATTTGGAAAGCAATGAGAGAGCATAACCACTGAGGTTCTGATTAGCAGAGCCTCAGTGAGACAGTTAGTCACTACACAGTTAACACATTCAGGCACACTTATGAGCACTGGGGCCCTGGGTTACCAGGGTCCCAGTGACACATACAACTAAAACAACATATATACAGTGAAAAATGGGGGTAACATGCCAGGCAAGATGGTACTTTCCTACACAACCCCCCCCCAAACGAAGGACAATAAGACTAGCCATGACCTGATGAGTCTTCATTGTCTAAGTGGAAATATCTGGAGAGTCCATCTGCATATGAGTGGCTACTCCCAGGTCTATGTTCCACTGTATAGTCCAGGGGTAACATGCCAGGCAAGATGGTACTTTCCTACAGGTACTCTGCCAAATTTGTGGATGTCCGCCATCCCAATGGATATCTCTTGAATTTTCAGGAACTGCTGTCACAGCAGTTCTTGTAAACGCACTGAAATTTTGAACATGACGGAGCTGTAAGTCACACTTTCAACTTTTCTTTTAATTTCCAAAAACAAAGTCTCAAAGCAGGGCATTGTTTTTGAAAATGGAAAAAAGCAAGGACCCATTCGCCATGAGAGGTTTCTTCCATGGCCTGGGGGTAATTTTGCAGTTTTGATTGCCCCTTTCTGGCAGTGACAGAGAGTGAAAACTTGCCATTTGCTTGCCCACTAAAAATAGCGCAAGCTGACAAATTGCAAAACCTTTGAAGGCAATTACTTTGTTGGGCCATCAGAGTTGTATGTCAATGGTGGAAACGAGTAGTCTTTACTGTAGACATACTGAAGGTCCAGCAAGCCCTAAGTGAGGGGGCAGACCTTTAGTTTGGCAGAAAGGGTGCTCCAGCACCATTACGACAGAGCAACCTCTCTGCCAAATTCTAAATCCGGCTCTTAGTTCACTAATAGCATTGTCATCAGGGAAGGAGCAGGAAGTATATTCGGACCAAGAGTGTGCTGTATTAGGATTCAGAATAAAGAATCTTGTCTATGCATGCATCTCTTTTTCTGTGTAGTGCCCACTTACCTGGGTATTCATTATGACTGCAGGGCAGGTGTCTTGCGCAGTCAGGACAGTAGCTCACATCCACTTTGGGTTGGGCCATGGCCCAAACAGAAGCTCCTCTCTCCACAGACAATACTTTCTCTGGATCAGGCAGCAGTCACACACCTAGTAAGCAGTGTCCAGGACTGGACTTCAAATTCTTCTATTACTGCAGCAAACAAGTAGCAAGCTTCTCTTGGAGTGCTGGAATGCCCAGGGATGGTGGTTGCGCTGTTCCTCTCGCTTTGCTGCCATGCCTCCCTGGAAGCCCTGTATGCATACAGAACTTTCTTGCTAGTTGGTCAGGAGGCCAGACGGCACTGTCATCTAGAGGGTGGGCACACAGATGACCCCAACACTATCTGGCAGTGCCAGTCATCTTCGGGGCCCATTTGACAATGTGCACTATGATTTCAATCATAATGGGACCACATGGTGCCATCTTAACAGAGCAACAATAGAGAAGGCAGCAGAGCAGGAATTTTGTGTGCCAATCAAAGGTTGCCTGGTGCCTGGGCCAGATCTACTAACAAGGGGCTGGAGCAGTGGCAACCCTGCCCTTCTTCTATAGTCCAAATCCTTTCCTGATACAGTTACATGTATAGCGCTGCTGTGTGAGCAGCAGGTAGGCAGTGCTGTGTGCCATACAGAGCGACAGGAATAGTGTTCCGGGGAGATGGGAGCACAGCCCAGCCAGAGATGGTAAGAGGGCACTACTCTATGGTTTATTGCTTTTGATAGCTATGACTGCCGTGATGTCATGCCCATGCTGCCTGGTGGACAAGGGGGAGGGGGCACTGGCTACCAAGAAAGTAGCCTTCCAAGTAAGATAGTGTAAAGGAGCATTGTGCTTTGTGAACAGGGTAAAAAAGGACCCTTTGCTTCAAGTGGGTTATGTTTTCTTCTAGACATGAGAAGATCTGCCACTTGAACAAAACCTCACTTTAAAAATGACTTGAGGAAGTCATCAATAATGGGGACTCTGAGGAAAACATGTTTGTGAAAAACATTTCTGTAGGCACTGATAGACTTATGGTGTACGTATATGGAGGAGTACAGAAGTCCTAATTGGGCCAAGAGGAGAAGATATGGGAGTACCACTGTACTTGATGGAGAGTTATTCTTCTGGCTGTACCAAATGCAGAAGCTCTTCCACTTGAACATGCAGGACACCTTGTGGACGAATACATAGCGCCCATTAGACTATGTAGCCCCAAGGGAGATTCAGATGTACATATTGTATGAGTACAGAAGCCTAAACCACCAGTTCAACTTTGGAATGTTGAGGTGTTGAATCTTTCCCAAGTTCTTGTAAAGTGACCAATTCTGCATAAGTCAGCCTTCTATGTTATGTTATGTTGCACAATTTATAGAGCGCGTGGCTACCCTCTGGTTTCCCAGCGCTACTAAACCCTAACCATAGAGGGGATGAGAATGATACGCAACAAGAAAGGAATAAAAAAAAAACGGACCTAGAATAACCAAGTTTTCAAGGCCTTTCGAAATTCCAGTTCTTGCTCCATCAGCCGAAGATTAAGGGGCAGCGAGTTCCACAATTTGGCTCCTAAAAACATCAGAGAGGACCCACCCCATCTTGCTTTCTTTATTTTTGGTACGGTTACTAAAGCTAGAGTAGTGGATCTCAAATCTCTATTCGGCCTATAAAAAGTGGCCAAGTTCCTAAGGAGCATAGGTCCTCTATCATGCAAAGACCTGTGGATATGACATAGAGCCTTAAATTTGATCCGCTGAACAACAGGAAACCAGTGCAAGGAGGCCAATCCAGCTTTCACAGAAGACCTTCTCGGGATGTTCAGTAATAAACAAGCTGCAGCATTTTGAGCTCTTTGTAATTTCTTTTTAACATATACTGGGGAACCTAGGAAAAGGCCATTCCCATAGTCTAGCCTTGAAAGAATAACAGCTTGCACAATAAGTCTTCTAGCCAGTGCTGGAAGAATAACAAAAATCTTCCTAAGAAGTCTCAGTAAGGCAAAGCAAGCAGTAGATATATTCGTAGCCTGCAGGTCTAGCACCAGAAGGGGATCCAGACTGATCCCCAGGCTCTTAACATGCTTTTTGGGAGGAGGGAACTCACTAAGGGGGTGATTACAACTTTGGAGGAGGTGTTAATCCGTCCCAAAAGTGACGGTAAAGTGACGGATATACCACCAGCCGTATTACGAGTCCATTATATCCTATGGAACTCGTAATACAGCTGGTGGTATATCCGTCACATTTGGGACGGATTAACACCTCCTCCAAAGTTGTAATAACCCCCTAAGTGCCGAAGGACAGGTGCGAGAAATTCCAGTCCTTGGTTCAGGGCCCAGTATCATGACTTCCGTCTTCTCCTCATTTCGTTGCAATTTACTCTGAGTCATCCAGCTTGAGACCGCTTGCATACAAGTAGGGAAAGCGGCTCCTTCTGAGGTCTCATTAGCAGAAAAGGAAACCACCAGTTGGGTGTCATCAGCATAGGACACTAATGCTAACCCAAATGATTCCACCAAAGAGGCCAAGAGAGTCATATAAATGTTAAACAGTGTTGGACTAAGGGCAGAGCCCTGAGGTACACCACACCTGCACTGTAGTTTGTTTGATAGGAACGATCGATCTAGGACCTGAAAGGACCTGTCCAGTAGGAAGGAAGTAAACCAGGCAAGTGCCTGTTCCTTAATTCCGAGCTCCCTCATTCTCTGGATCAATACCTGGTGGTCTACTGTGTCAAAAGCTGCGCTCAAGTCCAGCATAATAATCACTGTGGTAAGACCCTTGTCAACCCTCTTTCTGGCCTCTTCCGTAACCGCAATTAATGCAGTTTACGTGCTGTGACCAGTTCTAAAGCCCATCTGAGTGGGATGGAGCAACCTATTCTCTTCTAAAAAGGTAGAAATTTGCCAATTGATATATTTATCCAGAATTTTAGCAGGGGTGGGCAGAAGGGAAATGGGTCTAAAATTCTTCAACACTGTCGGGTCAAGAGAAGCTATTTTTAATAGCGGTTTCGCTATAGCATGCTTCCAAGAGCTATGTACTTCTCCTTTGGAAAGAGAATCATTAAGTAAATGTGTCAGCATTGGAACTATAACTTCCGCCCCCTGCAAAAATATGTGAGGAGGTGCAGGGTCCAGGGGGGGATCCTGATTTCAGAACACTCCAGAAATTTAACACTTGAGTTTGTGAAAGAGGGTTAAGGTGAGAAAGACAGGCTGTATTAACACCACTAACAAACTCCTCCTCCTTCAGTGAGGGACTTATCTCCCCAAAAGTGGCATAGATGTCCAACATTTTTTGGTGGAAAAATTCAGCTAGTAAATTGCTGTGTTCTATGGAAGCCTCTCAAGGATTGTCTTTCACCGGCGCGTGTAGAATATCTTTTAATATTTGGAAAACTACTTTGGGGGAACCTGCCGCTCCCTCAATTTTCTGCTGGTAGAAAACCCTCTGTGCCTCCTTAATTTCAGCATGATACCTTCTAATAGCCCCCTTGTAAGCTTCCCTATCTGCTGGAACAAACAGCTTTCTCCAAGTTCTTTCTAATTTTTTACATTCCTTTTTTAGGAGAAGTAATGAGGGGGTAAACCAAGGGGCACTAGTTGTTCTATGCGGACCAGACTTTTTCCTCAGGGGGAGAACTATGTCCAGACTTTCAGTGATCCAGGCACTGAAAGCCTCAACTTCAGATCCCCTCTTGCTCATGACACTGGACTTAAGAGATTCCAAAGTGACTAAAAAAGTCTCTTTATCCAATTTATTCCACGATCTCCCGACCTGAACAACAGGCTTACTCCCACTCACCATTGTACCCGTGGCTAATTCAATAGGAATAAAAAAATGATCAGACCACGCTAGTGGGGTCGGAGACCTACATGTCAGGGCAGGAGTGTTACTAAACACTAAGTCAATAGTATGGCCCATTTCGTGGGAAGGGCCTTTAACAAGGTGGGTCAGGCCCATTGCTTTCATACCACCAAGTAGACACCTTGAATCTGTTCGTTCAGGGATCTCACCATAAATATTAAAATCTCCTAAGATTGTAAGATTAGGTCTGGCACGTATAAAATCTGCCGTACAGTCTCAGAGAGAGTCTAAAAACTTTTCAGAGGGGCCTGCGGGATGATAAATTAGGATCCCTGAGAAGGTAAAATGAGGGTTAGGAGCTAGAGAAAAAAACATCCCTTCCCCCTCCACTAACTGAAGAGGCTGAAAGGTAAGGTTCAAACAGTCCCTATAAATGACTGCAATACCCCCTCCTCTTGCCATCCCTCTGTCTAATCTGGCGATTCGGTACCCATTAGGTAATGCCAGGCTAATATCGGGATCAGAAGCTTCATTCAGCCATGTTTCGGTTAGAAACAATGCTGTAGGAGAGACCTCATTTTTTTTTTTAAATATATTTTTATTATTAACAATTGCTGCCTTATATATACATAACAGTTTATGGCATAATCGGGTTCTCACCTTATTCACAGTTATCGTTGTTATTAGCACAACTGATTTCCATCATTTTTATAGTATTACATCACGTTATACATTCTGGGGGGCATTCTGACCCTGGCGGTAAAAACCGCCAATGGCATGGGCACTGCAGGGGCCCCCGTAAGAGGGCCCCACCAATATTTTCAGTGTCTGCCATGCAGACACTGAAAATCGCGACGGGTGCAACTGCACACGTCGCACCCCTTCCACTCCGCCGGCTCCATTCGGAGCTGGCATCCTCATGGAAGGGTGTTTCCCGCTGGGCTGGCGGGCGGCCTTCTGGCGGTCGCCCGCCAGCCCAGCGGGAAACCCAGAATACCCGCGGCGGTCTTTTGACCGCGCAGCGGTATTCTGGCAGTCACAGCCAGGCCGGCGGCTTCAGCCGCCGGCCGGGGTCAGAATGACCCCCTCTGTCTGTAATTCTCAGGATTGGTGTGCTAATCCCGCTTGTCTCCTTTTCCCCCAAATGTGAGTGTTGTGTATTGATTTATGTTTTATGACTACAGGGTAGGCTTAATTTGCATTGAACAAACATTAAACATTAAACTTAAAATGTGAAACTTGAAACTTGTTGGCACTGTGTATAGTAGGTAACTACATTTGGTGGAGTATGTCATATTTGGGTGTCTCTTGTGAGTGGGATGTTGCTCTACACTTACTCCCTTTGTGCCACGCGGGTCGGGCTGCCTTCCATTCCTCGTGTGTGTCTGCCTCCCAAGGCCCTGGGATAAGTCCGGATGTCATTACTGTACTGGTTTCTCACTCGTCCTGCTGATCCTCTAATGGGACACTCTCTAGTAAGCATGAGGTCTGCCCCCCCTTCTTCTTGTCTACTTAGACCTCTATTCTGCTGGCTCCTCCATGGGTGCTCCCGTCCCCCTCATTATGGGGGTCATTCTGACCCTGGCGGCCGGTGACCGCCAGGGTCACCGACCACGGGAGCACCGCCAACAGGCTGGCGGTGCTCCCTCAAGCATTCGGTTCAGCCGCGGTCAGAAACGGAAAGTCGCCGGTCTCCCGCCGACTTTCCGCTGCTCGGGGGAATCCTCCATGGCGGCGGAGCGCGCTCCGCCGCCATGGGGATTCTGACACCCCCTACCGCCATCCTGTTCCTGGCGGGTCTCCCGCCAGGAACAGGATGGCGGTAGGGGGTGCCGCGGGGCCCCTGGGGGCCCCTGCAGTGCCCATGCCAATGGCATGGGCACTGCAGGGGCCCCCGTAAGAGGGCCCCACTTAGTATTTCAGTGTCTGCTTTGCAGACACTGAAATACGCGACGGGTGCAACAGCACCCGTCGCACCTTCCCACTCCGCCGGCTCAATTCTGAGCCGGCGTCCTAGTGGGAAGGTTGATTTGCCCTGGGCTGGCGGGCGGCCTTTTGGCGGCCGCCCGCCAGCCCAGGGCAAATCCCAAAATACCCTCAGCGGTCTTGCGACCGCGGAGCGGTATTTTGGAGGGGGAACATTGGCGGGCGGCCTCCGCTGCCCGCCAATGTTAGAATGACCCCCTATGTCTTCCCATCTTGTCACTATGACCTCCCATTCTGGTGCGATTGGGTATTGACGGAGGCCTGTCGCCTCTTCAATCCTCAGAACCTGCAGTTCAACTCTAGACCATTTTGCCACACCTCGTTTCCACCCTGTCAGTGGGGGACGTCCCGGGGCCTTCCACCCTTTTGAGATCAGTCTCCTGTAAAGAACTAGAGCCAAGTCCAGAAACCGTCCTCCCACCCTCTCCCGAGGCTGCCCCCTTCCAAGGCCCAACAGACATGCAGCGGGAGTCGGGGTCAGGGAAGTCTCAAATAATTTCGATAGGTCAGCCATTACTGCCCCCCAGCCCGGTTGAAGCTCCGGGCAGCCCCATACCATGTGGTCATAATCAGCGTCAGCAGGCTCGCCCCTTGGACATACCCTAAGGGTTCCGCCATACATTAACGCCAGTCGATGCGGTGTGAGGTACGTCCTGTGGAGGTAATTATATTGGATATATTGCAACCGTGTGTTCTGGGAGATCCTCTGGGGGTAGGCCAATGCCCTGTTCCAATCTGCGTCTGAGAGTTCTCTACCCAACGTCCTTCCCTATCTCTCTCTCAGTGGGTGCAATGGGGTCAATCCATCCTCAACTTGGACCCGACACAGTTTAGTAATTAAGTGGGCCTCCCCGCCCGCTGTGACCAGGAGATGTAACAGCTTATGAGTAGTGGGTTCTGCATTAATCGTGTCCCAGTGCTTTTTCAGGGTATGTTCCATCTTACAGAATAGTAAGAACTGTCCCCGGGGGGCCCCACCGTCTATAAGATCATTGAAGGGCTTCAGCACACCTTCACGGAATAACTCCCCAGTTGTCTCCACCCCCGCCCTCTCCCACTGACCCAGTTCTGAGCTTCCCGGACTGTTCCCAGCTGGTTCAAGCACAAGAACCGATAATGGTAATGCTGGGGAGTACGGTGAGCCAACCCCGACCCTCTTTGAGCATCTCTTCCAGCACGACATTGCTACTCTTGTTATCAGGCTATCCGTCCGGGGGATGATCTTCCTGTTTATCATACGTGCAACAATCCAATTTATATCAATTACTTCATGGGTGGTGCACCTGTCTATCAGACCCCTACCTGCAAACCACCCGGCTGCCCATTGTAATTGGGCCGCCAGATAGTAGGATTCAAAGTCTGGGGCACCCAGACCACCCAGATGGGTTGGTCTGTAGAGAATTGAGAGCGAGGTGCGTTTGCGGCCGTTATCCTATATCAGCTCCCTAAGTAGGGTATTCAACTCACGAAACCATGCCGGGGGGATCTGCAGGGGTAGATTAGTAAGAAGTAAAGGAGGCGGGGGAGGGAGCATGATCATTTTAGACAGCGCTATTCTGGCCATAATCGTTAGTTTCAGGGATCGCCAGAATCCAACAGAAGCTTGCAAGGAGCGGAGTGCTCTACCTAGGTTACCATTCCGAAGGTCAGCCAAGTCATGGAATACTTGTATACCCAGATACTTGAAGGTGCGTGGGGCCCAGTTCACATCCTCCGGGCAAGTTGTTGGACGTTCATAGCTCGGCAATATGGGGAACATGAATGTTTTGCCTCAGTTGAGGCAGAGTCCTGACAGTGTCCCAAAGTCCTCCAAATTCCTCAAAGCCCATGGGATGCCAGCCTCCCCGTCCCTGATATATATGAGCACATCATCCGCATATAGCGATATGACGTGCTCAGCATGTCCCCACGCCACACCTAGACCCACTCCATCCCTTCGCATCCGGGCTGCCAGGGGCTCAATGGCCAGTGCAAATAACAGTGGGGACAGGGGGCATCCCTGTCTATTATAGCCTCTCTGACCTCTTCTAGGGTCACCGAACCCCCCCCCCCCCCCCAGGCCCTCCCTCTCTTCGGGCACCAGGGACTTTAGTGGGGTCTGTTGTAGATAGTCATCGAATGCCACTGCTTCGATTTCTACGGGCTTCCCGTACAGTTGAGTGTAATATTCCTTGAATGCTTCGTTTATGTGGCCCGGGCTAATTTTACGCTCCCCTTTCCTGTCTAGTACATTCGTGATGGGCTCGCCGCCTCCATCGGGTCTCATCAACCACGCCAGCATTTTCCCTGATCTGCCCTCCTCCGACTGTAATGAGGCAAAATATTTTTGCATATTGTGGCATCTAAGTTGTTCTTCGACCTGGGAGTGGTCTCTTTTTGCCTGTCGATATTCCTCGTTCTCTTGTGCGTCCGCTCCCTGTCTCCGTTCCCACTCATGTATTTTCTTTTCTAAATTAGTTAGTTCTCTTTCGAGTGAGCGTCTCACTCCGATTGATTGCCCTAGACAGTAACCCCTTGTCACTACTTTAAGTGTTTCCCATTCTGTGGACCTAGAGGAGGCAGACCCCCTGTTGAACTTAATATGGTCAGTCAAGTGTAGTCTCAGAGCTTCTCTATACGCCTGGTCCTCAAGAGCCCCAGGGGCCAGTCTCCATGACGGGATAGGGGCCCTATCTTCAGTCGCCCTCCATGTTAATAGTAAGGGGTTATGATCAGACAGAGTGCGTCCCAGATATTCCGAGTGGATCACCCCGTGCTAATGTTGCAGTGCACACCACTCTGTCAATTCTAGTATGGACCCGACGCAGACCTGAGTAATACAAGTAATCTTTGTCTTTCGTATGTTGTTCTCCCCATACATCTACCAGGCCCCAAGAATCCAACCACTCCCTAAGTTTGTTGGCTATCTTGCTTGTCACTGCACCTTGTAGCGGAGGTGTGGGTCTGTCCAAGTCCACGTTTAATACGCTATTGAAATCTCCTCCAACCATAAGCTCCCCCCTCTGCTGATGTGTGAGGTGACTCGATAACCGTGACATAAAAGGGGCCTGATCCTGATTAGGAGGGTATATCAGCTCAGGACTATCGGGGTGCCGTGTAACTTCCCTTCTAGGATCACAAACCTTCCCTCGCGGTCTATGTTGGATGAATCTACCTCAAGGGGGACCCCTGCTCCACCCAAATCATTGCTCCCCTTGCGTATGCAGAATATTCAGTGGCAAACACCTGCCCCCTCCATCTACATTTTAGTTTTTCCGCTTCTCCAGCTGCTAAAGTGGGTTTCTTGCAGCACTGCAATTTGTATGCCTCTCCTCTTTAGGTATGATAATATTCTATGCCGTTTGGCCGGGGTGCCCATCCCCCTGATGTTCCATGTTAGTAAGTTGTATTCTGCCATGTTGGTGTGTCCGTACATTGGTATCTACCCCACTCTACCCCAGATGACAGTCTCCCATTGCGATCTATCGGGCTTCTGATATGTTTTAACTCCATCTCCCACAGGGCCAACCTAACTATAAATTGCATTTCCCAACTCCCCCTCCAGGGCGCCTCTCGAACAGTAGGTTGCCCATAAACCTGTGCAACAGTGCATCTTATCCGAACTTTTAACTGCAGTTCTCGCCATTCTGACTGAACAAGCGAGATTCCGATTGGGGGATAGGCCATGTTCCGAGGGGCCTCATGTACGAACGTTTCTCATTGCCTCAGGGCTCACTCTTAAATTTAGTTATTAAAGGTCGTCGGCTGATCGCGGGGTAACCTCCAGGGCTCGCCCCGAGCAGCCGGAACCCCCGGTCAAAGACCTTACAGTGTCATCCGATTCACCTCCAGAGCACTCCAGGGGGGGACCCCTCACCGCTCATACGGGCTGCCACCTCCAGCGCCGCTTTCTTGCTTTTTTCCTTTTGTTTCTGGGTTGGCGCTAGGCGAGGGCGACCCCAGGTGCGACGCCCACCGGGGCCCCGATGTGACCCGCTCTCAGTTGATCCCCCCCTCGCCTGTCGACCCGGTTGAGTCCCACGGGCCTCCAGCCACTCCCACGCCTCTTCAGGGGATTTAAAAAATGTGGTTTTACCGTCACTCATCACTTTCAATCTGGCTGGATAAAGCAAAGAGTACTGGATCCCTTCCTCCCTTAGGGCCCTCTTAACTGCCATGTATGAGGCACGTTTGTTTTGAACCTCCAACGTGAAATCAGGGAACAGTGTCACTTCGCCATTCGCAACCTTGAATGGGCCCGCCTCCCTTGCTCTCTGTAATGCAGCAACCTAGCGATCACCACTTGGGGAGGTCGGCCCGGAGCGAAAGGCCTCGATGGTATTTGGTGAGCTCGTTCCAGTGTAAAGTAAGGGGTTAAGCGATCCGGCGCCACAACTGTGCTCAACCATTTCTCGAGGAAGTCTACCATATTTGTTCCTTCGGCCCCTTCTGGGAGGCACACCACTCGTACATTTTTCCGCCGGTTTCTCCCTTCTGCATCCTCTGCCCTTTGTTCTAGGTGTGCTACTCTGCTCGTGAGGCATGTTACCTCGGCCTGTAGGTCTTTTTGTTTTGGTCCTATCTCCGCCAGCATGGTCTCCGTCTCTTTAACTCTGTCCGATAGTTTGTGGCGGTCTGCCCTCAGGAGCCCAACTTCAACCGCCACCTGATTGATGTCGTGCTGTAGCGTTGTCTTTGTGTCTTCGATGGCCCCTAATATTTTGTCCAGGGTGTCCTGTACGTTAAGTTGCGGCAAGTCCCGTAGGTCCCCCCCTTTGCGCTCGGTGGACATTGTGTTGTCCATGGTTCTGGACCTGTGCCGGTTCTTGGGGGGACATTGGATGCGTGAGGGGTTGCTCGTTAGGAGATAATGCGGGGATCAGATTATTGTTGTAATCGCGCTGCCTCCCGTAGCCTTTACTGTCAGGCTCGTTTTAGCTACCAAATTGCTCCCAGTGAGCCTCACAGCAGTTGCTAGATATTCTTACACTTAGTCGCTGGCCCCCGGTGAGCCCAGGACGCACACCACACGGGAGGGGGGCTCTGGCTGTCCGAGCCCAGGCGTCCGCTGTCTTCAAGCCTAGTTCGGGCCCACTAAACGCACTTTTGTGCCCTTCGGGTGAAATCCCCTTCCGGGCTCCGAAGTGGGGCCCCAAGCTCGTTCTTCTGTCTTCTCTCACTGGGTGGTCTCCACGAGATGGCCCTGGCTTCCCCACCAGCATGCCCTAGATTGTGGCGCGGACGTACCCCCTTGCCAGATCAGCGACCCGGGGTCCCCGCGCATTGGGAGGACGTCGCCTCCTTTGGGCTGCCAGGATCGCCCTCCTCTCTTCAAGGGGCCCCTCCCCGGGGCGAGACCCGCATTGTTGCCCGGAGCAGACACCCTTGGCGCTCTTACCGGTGCTCAGGAGTCTTTTCCGTGCTCTCCGGTCTTTCCTGTGGGCCGGTGTTCCAATACCTAGGCTCCCCAGTCCCCGGCGGAGCCTCAGCTAGTCGTCCACTTCTTAGGGAGCTGTTTACTCCCCCACCCAATGTGGTGGGGGTTCCTTCCTCTTCCCCCCACGTGGGAGGGGGATGTGCCGGTCCGCACCGGTAGGCTCTCGCCAGCACCAGATGTGCAGCAGGCCTCGCCCGGGCGTTCCCGACCTCTATCTCCGCTCTCTGCGGCCGCTCCGATCCTCGGGGCGCCCGCCCGAAGGCCGCCAGCCTCCAACAGGTCCCAGGGCCTGCGGGAGGTCTTAAGCCCCCACCGGGAGCTCGCTCCAGCACTCCGGCGGCAGGATTCCAGTTTCCGGATCCGCCTCCGCTCCGAAGCTGTCCGGGCCGCCGCAGGCCCCGGTCCCGCTCCGGACCACCTCACCACTCCAGCCCCCGGCTCCAGCCGTGGGGTCGGGCCGCAAGTCTGGGAGCCCGCCGATCCGGTCCAGGTTCACTCATCTGGGCTCAGACAGGGCCCAGCGACCCCTCAACAGGTCCCCGGAGGCCCCCACCGCAGTGCCGACATCTGTTGCCCCTGTGATTGGCAAGATATGGACGGATAATTTTAGGCCCCTCCGGAGCAAGGGGATTATGCGTGCGCCAATTTCGGCTTCTTGGCCACGCACCCAGGAGAGACCTCAGTTAACAGTAAATTAATATCAAGTTTGTGGGCGACCAATGAGCGGCAGTTAGTGTAGAGCAAGGAGGTAAGAGGATTACCCACTACCTCCAACTCAACCCCCTTGGGATTGAAAGTCCAGTGACAGGCAGGGCAGCGCCATGTATCTCTAGTAAACTCTCTACATATAATACATTCCTTGTTCCCTGAGACTCTCAGGTCATGCAGTTCCTTAGAGGAATAACAGTAGATAGAAGGGGCATCACTAACCCCTGAGGGAGAATCAAGGAAGCAGGCCCCCAGGCCGACCTGGCACGGACGGGCGCAAACGGGCTTGCCTTTGGCGCGCCTTCAGTGCGCCAGCGGCACGCCCGCTGCGCGCTCGCCGCATCGCGCTTAAAATAGCCTTGGAGGAGGCAATTAGTGATCCGAAAAACAACTGGACCGCTAACCCCTCCAAGATGGCTGCCGCAAATGGCACCAGGCAGCAAGGAAAAAATGGCGGCCGTAAAAAAAAAACGAACCCCAAAACAAATAGCACAAAAGTGGAATGAGGCCTACAGGGACCCTAAACACGGGTCACAAGCAGCATAAAACCAGATTCACAAGTTCTAAAATATAATCACAGTAACAATAGTAAAAAAAGTAAAACCCAATTCAGTATTAAAAATTGCACAGATCAAGACTATCAAATTTATCTTATCAGATTTCTAGGCCGATTAGCCCTCTCACCCCTCATATGGACAAGGTCCATGGGGTTGTTCTGATAGGTGGAGGAGGTTGGTAAACTACACGAACACTCTGGAGCGATCAGGGCCATCCTAGCGTTTGGAGCACGTCAGTTTGATAATGAATGTCAGTGGCAGTGGTGTCAGTGAAAACATATTAAAAAAAAATCCCTGACCAGTCGATTAAAAGGACATTACTCTTCTTTCATGGTTGGTCATGCCTGAAGCAAAGTATGGGTGATTATGTTTTACGTGTCCTTGTAGGAAAGTACCATCTTGCCTGGCATGTTACCCCCATTTTTCACTGTATATATGTTGTTTTAGTTGTATGTGTCACTGGGACCCTGGTAACCCAGGGCCCCAGTGCTCATAAGTGTGCCTGAATGTGTTACCTGTGTAGTGACTAACTGTCTCACTGAGGCTCTGCTAATCAGAACCTCAGTGGTTATGCTCTCTCATTTCTTTCCAAATTGTCACTGACAGGCTAGTGACCATTTTTACCAATTTACATTGGCTTACTGGAACACCCTTATAATTCCCTAGTATATGGTACTGAGGTACCCAGGCTATTGGGGTTCCAGGAGATCCCTATGGGGATCCCATAGGGAGCTCTGACAATTCTTACACAGGCCTGCCACTGCAGCCTGAGTGAAATAACGTCCACGTTATTTCACAGCCATTTTACACTGCACTTAAGTAACTTATAAGTCACCTATATGTCTAACCTTTACCTGGTAAAGGTTAGGTGCAAAGTTACTTAGTGTGAGGGCACCCTGGCACTAGCCAAAGTGCCCCCACATTGTTCAGAGCCAATTCACTGAACTTTGTGAGTGCGGGGACACCATTACACGCGTGCACTACATATAGGTCACTACCTATATGTAGCTTCACCATGGTAACTCCGAATATGGCCATGTAACATGTCTATGATCATGGAATTGCCCCCTCTATGCCATCCTGGCATTGTTGGTACAATTCCATGATCCCAGTGGTCTGTAGCACAGACCCTGGTACTGCCAGACTGCCCTTCCTGGGGTTTCACTGCAGCTGCTGCTGCTGCCAACCCCTCAGACAGGCAGCTGCCCTCCTGGGGTCCAGCCAGGCCTGGCCCAGGATGGCAGAACAAAGAACTTCCTCTGAGAGAGGGTGTGACACCCTCTCCCTTTGGAAAATGGTGTGAAGGCAGGGGAGGAGTAGCCTCCCCCAGCCTCTGGAAATGCTTTGTTGGGCACAGATGTGCCCAATTCTGCATAAGCCAGTCTACACCGGTTCAGGGACCCCTTAGCCCCTGCTCTGGCGCGAAACTGGACAAAGGAAAGGGGAGTGACCACTCCCCTGACCTGCACCTCCCCTGGGAGGTGTCCAGAGCTCCTCCAGTGTGCTCCAGACCTCTGCCATCTTGGAAACAGAGGTGCTGCTGGCACACTGGACTGCTCTGAGTGGCCAGTGCCACCAGGTGACGTCAGAGACTCCTGCTGATAGGCTCCTTCAGGTGTTAGTAGCCTTTCCTCTCTCCTAGGTAGCCAAACCCTCTTTTCTGGCTATTTAGGGTCTCTGTCTCTGGGGAAACTTTAGATAACGAATGCATGAGCTCAGCCGAGTTCCTCTGCATCTCCCTCTTCACCTTCTGATAAGGAATCGACCGCTGACCGCGCTGGAAGCCTGCAAACCTGCAACATAGTAGCAAAGACGACTACTGCAACTCTAACGCTGATCCTGCCGCCTTCTCGACTGTTTTCCTGCTTGTGCATGCTGTGGGGGTAGTCTGCCTCCTCTCTGCACCAGAAGCTCCGAAGAAATCTCCCATGGGTCGACGGAATCTTCCCCCTGCAACCGCAGGCACCAAAAAGCTGCATTACCGGTCCCTTGGGTCTCCTCTCAGCACGACGAGCGAGGTCCCTCGAATCCAGCTATGCTGTCCAAGTGACCCCCACAGTCCAGTGACTCTCCAGCCCAAGTTTGGTGGAGGTAAGTCCTTGCCTCACCTCGCTGGGCTGCATTGCTGGGAACCGCGACTTTGCAGCTACTCCGGCCCCTGTGCACTTCCGGCGGAAATCCTTCATGCACAGCCAAGCCTGGGTCCACGGCACTCTAACCTGCATTGCACGACTTTCTAAGTTGGTCTCCGGCGACGTGGGACTCCTTTGTGCAACTTCGGCGAGCACCGTTTCACGCATCCTCGTAGTGCCTGTTTCTGGCACTTCTCCGGGTGCTACCTGCTTCAGTGAGGGCTCTTTGTCTTGCTCGACGTCCCCTCTCTCTGCAGGTCCAATTTGCGACCTCCTGGTCCCTCCTGGGCCCCAGCAGCGTCCAAAAACGCCAAACGCACGATTTGCGTGTAGCAAGGCTTGTTGGCGTCCTTCCGGCGGGAAAACACTTCTGCACGACTCTCCAAGGCGAGAGGGATCCGTCCACCAAAGGGGAAGTCTCTAGCCCTTTTCGTTCCTGCAGAAACCTCAGCTTCTTCTGTCCAGTCGAAGCTTCTTTGCACCCGCAGCTGGCATTTCCTGGGCATCTGCCCATCTCCGACTTGCTTGTGACTTTTGGACTTGGTCCCCTTGTTCCACAGGTACCCTAGATTGGAAATCCACAGTTGTTGCATTGCTGGTTTGTGCCTTTCCTGCATTATTCCTCTAACACGACTCTTTTGTCCTTAGGGGAACTTTAGTGCACTTTGCACTCACTTTTCAGGGTCTTGGGGAGGGTTATTTTTCTAACTCTCACTATTTTCTAATAGTCCCAGCGACCCTCTACAAGGTCACATAGGTGTGGGGTCCATTCGTGGTTCGCATTCCACTTTTGGAGTATATGGTTTGTGTTGCCCCTATCCCTATGTTTCCCCATTGCATCCTATTGTAACTATACATTGTTTGCACTGTTTTCTAAGACTATACTGCATATTTTTGCTATTGTGTATATATATCTTGTGTATATTTCCTATCCTCTCACTGAGGGTACACTCTAAGATACTTTGGCATATTGTCATAAAAATAAAGTACCTTTATTTTTAGTATAACTGTGTATTGTGTTTTCTTATGATATTGTGCATATGACACTGAGTGGTACTGTGGTAGCTTCACACGTCTCCTAGTTCAGCCTAAGCTGCTCTGCTAAGCTACCATTATCTATCAGCCTAAGCTGCTAGACACCCTATACACTAATAAGGGATAACTGGGCCTGGTGCAAGGTGCAAGTACCCCTTGGTACCCACTACAATCCAGTCCAGCCTCCTACAGTCCTCAAATAAATCTTGCTGTGGAAAGCCTCCCTCATGGAGCATGTGCAGCAATTTGTCTGCAACAGTCATTCTTTTTTTTTCTGCAACATTCAACTGAGTGAGTCCCATTATGCAATAGGTACACCGAGGAGGTGAACCGAGGAGATCTGCAGAGCTCTTCCTAGACTATCTGCAGTTGGAGGGACAGGGCTCTTGCCTATGTGTTCAACCAGGAAACTGTTGTACTGTACACCTGAACAAGCAGAGTTGGTCATGAACATTAGCAGAAAGAATCTCAGAGCTGAATCACTGCTCTGAGCTCCAAAAGGGTGAGATGGGATGCCATTGTCAAGCTGCACTAACCTTGCAATCCAGATCCATCGGGAGCGGGGTGAAACTGCACACCTGTCTGAAGCCACTGCCAGTCTTACACTAAGAACATATAGGTTAGAGGAAGACCCAGAGAAAGGGGGATTAACAAGAGGTAGAAACAGCTGGTATCGTCACACTGCCTGGCTGCATAGTTGGGCTTGACCTGCACCGCAGGAATGCTGAAATCTAAAAACAAGAGAAGACTGTTAGTATGGATTTCATAACAACTTGGATACCTCTCTTCAAATATTGTGTATGATATTGCTTCTGACACACTAGGTATTTAGTACTGTTTATTTTGGAATGAAGCTTGATATTTTTCCTGAGCTGAAATACACCAAAAGTTAATATGATAACTGGGAAGAACACTGATGTTTACTCATGAGGGCTACATTCAATATTGTCTGATTACACTCCATGATTTTTATTACATAACGTAACAGGATGATTACTGGAATATGATAAGCATTCTTATCACGAGGTTCACCTATGCAGTCCACAATCACATGGTTGTTCTGACCAATACCTTAATTCTTGCAGCATACTGATTAGTAATCTCTGAAAAATATGATTCCACTAACATAAAGAAGGAATGCAATTCATTTTGAGCTCTGATCCAAACTGACGACTTCTTGTCATCTCCTTGAATACAAAGCTGTAAACAGAGTTTGTAATCCAAATTGACGACCTCCTTGTGAAAACTAACGGTGCAACTATGAGTTTATATTCGTATGGATGTCTGCTTGTGAAAAATGAGCAAAGTTTTTAATTTACGGATGACTCCTTGAAGAAATAAACAAATACACATCTTTATCCTTATGAGACAGTGGTACCAGAATACTTCTCTTATTGCAAAAACTTTTAAAAAACAGGTTATGAAGGTTTCATCTTCCAAACGAAGGGCCCCAGCTGCTGCAACTATGCATCACGACTGTCTAGCAAGGATGCTATGGACCACAAGAAACGTATACTCCAGGCATTAGAAAAGGCTGCCAACTTTTGAAAGTCTTGTGAGAGTCCTATGACTCCATCGGACATGTGATCCTTCTTTCCTTTGTTCAGGTGTTTAGTGTAGCATGTCTCTCTGACATGCAAGGCTTCTATACAAGCAGTGCACATACTCTAAGAATTATCTTCTGCCCCTGAAGATAAGTGCGTGCAGTAAATTCTGGGTAGTGTTTCATGCCTGCAGACCTTGTTACCCAAAAAGTAAGTGATCCATATGTTCTGCTCCTTCTTTAATGGAGGCATCTTCTGTCACTATGGTCTGTACTGGAATGTCCTGATGAAAACTAACTCCAAGCATTATTTTTTTGGTTAACACCACCAGTGGATAGACTGGATTAGAGTGGGGATAGGAGCCAGATTGGTTTCTCAATGGCCTGAGTATTAACACCAGTGGTCCACTAGGCATTGCTGAAAGAGTTTTATATGGAGTCAAGCATGGGTGCTTAGAAAAATGCAATGTATTAAAACAGTGATAAGATTTATCTTTCAGGTGTGTTATTTGTTTAATACTGTGAAACTACAGATGGATTAAAAATAGCCTCTCCTCCGAAGGAAGCACTCTTGCTTTAGTCTCTCCTCTGAAGGAATCACTCTTGCTTCTTTAGTGTCCAATACCACTATAAGATAAAGAATGGATTGAATTGGGATTTACTTCATGTTGGCTTCGATGAGATACAAGCCCAGGAGGTAAAAGGTGGAGGCATTACTTGGTAAGACTGTGGAGTTTCTTAATGAATCAAGGTTGTGATGAGCTAGTCATTGAACTAATAGTAGACAAACTTATTATTTTTTCTGAGGTGTGCTGCCATACCTGTCATGCCTTTGGAAAGTGTCACTGGGGCTGAGTTAGGACCGAATAGCAGAACCTTGTATTTGCAGTGATGAGAGCGTACCCAAACCCGTTTTGAATCTCTCGAGCACACATCAGATCTCCTCAATTGAGCCGAGAGTAGATCTGTTGCCAGCATCCTCAAATTGTATTTTCCTATTCTTTTGTCTGCAGGTCAAAAATGGGCCTAAGTTCTTGCTCCCACAGGTTGCATCTCTAGACAGAAGTTGACCTCCTGCTGTAGTCTCTACCACTGATATTTGGTTGACTTCTTTAGTGGCAGTGCCTTGAACCTGACAGAAAGGACCTTTTGCACCATACTCAGCAGCTGTCTGTTTTTGTGATCTCTTCCCACTTTCTTAGTTGTTTTCCAATTCTTCCTCTGCCTGGAATGACGCACAGTGAAGTGTAAGCAAAGGTTCACTGGTTGCCTTCTTTCAGAGATTTTCCTTCACCAGTAGATAATTGACAGTTGCCTCTCCCTCGTGTTGGCCTTTGCGTTTCTCGTATAATGTTGGTGTTGCTGGGTCCATTCAGGGATTTGAACTCTTTGTAGGAAATAGTGTCAATCAGAAGGTCAATATTGAAGTTGAATGCATTCTTTCTTCACTTACCTAACTGTCATAAGGGTCTGCATTTTGGACTTCATCAACTGCATCTCCTCTTTGTCATGACTGTCAAATATTTTGTCTTGAGGGATGTTCAGAATCCTTTGCTGTGCTACTGACTTAAGGACTTTTAGATGAAGTTAAGAAAAGTGCCACATGGTCAATCCATAACAGTAGTTGTGAGCTGCTACGTTTGAGATGTCTGCTGCACATCTGAATATCTGCTTTTAGGACTATTCCTTTACTCATAAATTCCTTAACATCTTCCATCTTTTCTTGTGGGAAATTCAGCAAAAAGTAGACCAAATACCACAAACATCTATCATATCTGCCACGCAATACCGTTTCACCACCACTGTAGATTTTCTACACATCTTCTTGGCAAACAATTCCAATGGCTTACTCTCCTTATCTGGGGGGGGCTGCTGAAAATGGGTCTGATGTGTGATTCTTCCTCTCAGAAGAGATACAGAATCTGGAAGTGGCCAAAACAACAAAGAGGGTCTTCTTCGACTGGTGATTTGTGGATAGAGATGACTTAGACAATGTAGAAGATCAACACCATATTTGTGTTAGGCGTATTAGCATTTCTCCTGTAGTTTTTAAAATAGCGAGAATGATGTCTTGAACAAGACGTGCAAGGAGTTTATGATCTCATCCTCCGAGTTATGGACGACCGTTTGGGCGTAATCTGCACCAGAGTAGCAAGAAAAACTCTTGTTTGTCTTTGAAAAGTTTGGACCAGTGGTGTGAACAAAAGTACAGGAACTGTAGACAGTGCATGTGCTGAAAAGGTAGTCACCAGAGGGAGAACTGATTGCATGGATGGCTACAAACCTGGCTGCAGCACATGCAAAGGAGAGTCAAGCATTTGGACATCTGGTCTAGCCTCTCTGGTTATGAAGTACACTCTACATTACTCTGAATCAGAGGTGCAGGGGATTTTTCTAGACTTCAGTTACTCAATCTACTCTGTTAACAGGTGATGAAAAGAGCTCAAACATTCAGTGTTTGATATAAAATAGTGGTTTAACAATGAAATTATGATTATTGTTGAAAGGCTTGATTTCTTCACAATAAAACTGCAGCGGACAGCAACATAGTCACTGACAGCTACCAAATTGCAGCTCTACCTTTCTTTGGCATCATGTTTCTCGATGTCAAACAGAGGTAGCAGCATTCCATTCCAAGAGATCTCCTTTTCACTCTACCTCTAGAGGACTCCTCAGAGGCACTGGTCCAAAGTCTTGTAGAAGGAGCCTCTTCTCCTTGTGCTCTTGGCCACGCCAAAGCACTTCTTGGCACTTGGAAAGGTTTTCTTGGTTGCTCTACCCTTCAGAGTTCTCTTGGATGAGGTGACACAGTTTGGACATTCTTCTGCAGATAGAAATTAGTCAGGCACACAATACAAAGGTCATGTGGATCTTTCTCTGTCGTTTCCTGCTGTATGAGAAACATTTCACAAAAAAATGCTCTTTTGTGAAAATCTGAAAAATATTTCCTGTTGAAAAACATTCAGTGAATCCAGTTTTAAAAAGGTTTTGAACACTATTTTAAAGAAAAAAAAAAAAAAAGACTAAGGGCCAGATGTAGGTACAGAAAATTTTGCGACTTGCAAATTGCGAGTCATACCGACTCGCAATTTGCAACTCGCAAAATTTTATGCAGAAAGGTGTCTCAGACACCTTCTGCGACTCGCTATGGGGTCGCAAAGACCCACCTCATGAATATTAATGAGGTGGGTCGCATTTTGCGACCCCATAGCGAGTCCATGCACTCACAGGGATGGTGGCCTGCTGGAGACAGCAGACCTCCATGTCTGTGACTGCTTTTTTAATAAAGCAGTTTTTTTTTCTTTTTGCAGCCCGTTTTCCTTAAAGGAAAACGAGTTGCAAAAAGAAAAACTTCCGAAACCATTTGGTTTCGTTTTTTTTCAGAGTAGGCAGTGGGTGGTAACTGCGAGTTGGTTTGCGACCGCATTCGCGGTCACAAAGCAACTCAGCATGGCGATGGCGTCGCAAATGGGAAGGGAACACCCCTTCCTATTTGCGAGTCGCATCCTCAAATTGCGAGTCGGTACCGACTCACAATTTGAGGTTGTTCATCGCGTTCGGCCTTTTGCATGCCGCAAACTGCGTTTTTCGCACTTTGCGACATGCAAAAGGCTTCCTACATCTGGCCCTAAATTCCGTGCTTCAGGATCATGTTCAGAGGGACAGGAAAAAAACCTGTGGCAAAGGCCACTGACCGGTATAACGGGATACGGGTGGTGTATGCTTCCCTAAAGAAGCAGCAACACTTGTCAGCCTCTGGATGCTGTAGTTTATCTAGCTACAGAGCCCAGGTTATTTTATTGTTTCCTTAAAAAAAATGGTTTGTGAAAGAGTTTTTAGTGTCTTTTTTTTAAATAAAACCTGTTACATTTAATTTGGTGGATATGGGCTAGAGATAGGCTAGTCAAAATTCACAACCTGCATTTAATTGGGACTTCCTCACTTCCTCACCGCATTTGTCAAATTACGAGGCCTTCATGTGAACGGTCAGACTAGTGACATACAAGAGAGTGGTTTTAGCAAGATTTTGGCATGTAGCCATGCAAACTGGAAGACATGCTGGAGCGAGATTGAGGATAATCACAAACATGTATGATGTAAGTGTTGCCATTTGCCACTTCAAAACATGCAACTGGCCGAAAGCTCCTCAAGTAAAAAAATGCCCTGGCTCTGGGTAGGAGGTTTTATATTCCAGAGTTTGCCCAACAATTAATGAAAATATGCCATGGGTGTGGTCTATGGCATTTCCAAACGGTGTGCAAATCAAAGGGATTTACCCAGTCATATTATACCCTTCCCGACAATCTTAGTGGAGTGAATATTAAAAGTATGCTACAAAATGAGACATATGGCCTGTAGCATATCCTCACTTCCTGAGCAGGCAACTCAATTGAATGGAATGAATTCTTAGTTCAAACAGGATATTCACTGAGGCTGTCGATTCCACCAAACTAGACTTGGCTATAGGAATCAATGAAATCCTTGATAGATAAAGATGAAACCACAACTATCATTACAGACGAGAAAGTTGCATGAATGTCCATGGACATTGTGTGATTGGGCACGCATGCTTGAAGGCTCAAAACTGATGTGATAATATACAGTGATGCATGCCGTTTCATTGAAAAGGTTGTGTTGTCACCTCATGGACGCTGTGGAGTATTTTACATTTACATTGTCGAAGCAACAATAGATGTTGGTTCCCTTCTAAATTAAAATAAGTGCTATGCTAGTAGTATCTAGTGTTTCTTGTCAAGACGCTCTGTGCGCCTGTGAAGACCAGATACAGACTTCTTTGCTGTCTCCATTTGAGCGATTAGGACAATATTTCCAGCACCAAGGTGAAGATCTGAGTTCCTGAGTCCAGCTGAAGAATGGGATACACTACTTGGAGCACTAAAAGCCTGCCATGCACCACCACAGCCTGAGATCTTCATGTGTGTTACATTCACACACATTCAAATCCGGCGCAACTGTTTGACAAACAGGAAACACTCTAACACTTTAGTGAATGTATGTGCAAAGCTTAGGGCCTGGGAACTGATATTGTTGAATGGTAATGATAACTAACAGAATGCAATGATGACCAACAGAATGCAGCGATGACCAACAGAATGCAGCGATGACCAACAGAATGCAACGATGACCAACAGAATGCAACGATGACCAACAGAATGTGTGAGATCGCCATAATATTTTAGCAAACAAACCGATAACAGAAATGCAGCAGAGGGGAATCTTCATTTTTGCTGTCTTGCACGCTACATGCTCACATTGCAAGGCACTCTGACCACGCACAGACCAGATTTGGAAGAAAGAAGAAAACAAGTTGGATCCATCTGCTTGCCTTTTGACATGTCTCTGACAGAGACACTGCTCACTCTGTACAGTGCAGATATGATAAACTGCACAGCAACTCACCTCTCCATAGAGAATCATTGGAGAGAGTAGTATACAAATCTGAGAATTTGGAATGGGCAAAACACAAGGATTGATTGCTGAAGGGAGATGCCTGAGTGCTATTAACTGAATGCAGGTCAACCAGCTTTTTGAGATATTCAGAGATAAGTACATGGCTCAGCACCCAATTTGGTGGCCCATCACCCCTTGTAAGCCCATGCACCTCATCAGAGATGCTGACTGTGACCCAGCATCTCGTCAAGATTACTATGATTAGCCAGCGAAGATGTAATGACCACCCAGGGCTCATGCGGTCACCCCCAACACCTGTGTGGCATTGGAGTACTACATTCTACAACCTTGTTATACCTATGCACCAGTTGAAGGTGTGATGGCAACAGGCAGTACTCACTAGGCTTACCTGTCTTGCTGGGTGGAGATGAGCTGTGCCTTCGGTCAGAGGCTGATTGTGGCAGTTGCCCTGAGTTCTTGGTTTCTCTGGCATCTTTCTTATTTTTACACTGCTCGGGCGGGATCACGGTCTCCTTTTTGCAGAGGCTGCACAGTGGATAAAAGTACTCCTTGTTCCTGCGTGCCTGACAGTTGGCCGAGTGTGGGTGTGTTTGGGGTGGGGGCATATTGGGCATCAGCAAACACACATAAGTAGATTCCATGATACAGTTCAAAATCTGAGGCCAAAGTATCTATCTCCGATTGTCTTTTTTTCCACAAAGACCATTCTAATATGTCTACTTTGTACTTTGAAATATTCAAGATTATAATAGACCAATCCAAGATGGGGGCTATGAATCTTGTTTGAAGATCCCTGCTCCTGGTGGGGCTCTATTTAAGGAGACCTCACTGGCTCTTCTCTCTGCCTCACAGCACAGCCAGACAATTTTTTCAACATTCTATGTTGGGTTTTTCCAATATCCTTTTAAAAAGTAAAAAAATAGCATAATTATTCTAAGTAGGGTGAAACCAATGGTGTGGCCCAAGTCAAGGCAGTTCCTGATAAAGATTTGATTGGACAGCCCAACTTTGCGAGACCTGCAGAGAACTGTCCAGGACAGAAGGCAAATGTAGAATTAGTCCACCCCAGAACTCTTAACAAAACATTGGGGTGCTTGTGTTGACCATCTGAAAATCATGTACGCAGCTAGTTAGGGCTTGCTTTAGTAAGGCATGCTCTGATCAGAGTTGACAAAAATTGTGGTTTTGTTCCTGCAAAGCTACTGCCATATCCACATTTGCATTCATGGCTAGAGTACTACAATGGAAGTGCTAGCATCAAAACCTGTAAAAGGCTGAACATGGAAGGCTTTTCAGGGACTTGTGTCTGGCTTGCCAGAGATAAGGGTGACGCCTGGCGTTAGCCACTATCCCCTCACATGATAAAGTTAACATTTAAGAAGTAGGTATCTGCAAAGAATCCAGTAGCTGTTAAAAAAAGTCTGTATCGTTCAACATAAGACAGCACAGAGCTGCAACTGGGCTGAAGGAGAAACAAGGAAGTAGGTCCAAGGCTAATCTAAATCTGACAGAAATAGAGAAGGGACAAAAAGACAGAAAAGGACAAGAAGCCTGTCAAATAAATTCCTAACGGAGATAATGGGGCTGTACAGGAAAAGAGAACAGGAAACAAGTCCACGTCTTTGATTGGTCACTTGAGTATTGGAAAGTAGACATGATCAAAAGGTCTTCACAGGAAAAAAAGAAATGGCCTCAACTCTACAGCTCCAACTTGGAATCTTGTAATGCACGTCTGCAGAAACCCAAAAGGTCTTCCAAAGAACCCCACACACTCACTGCAGCCACGGGCCCAGGAACAAGGAGCATTTTCATCTACCACACAGTGGTGGCAAGAGTAAAGGCATGTGCAACCCAGCTCAAACAGCGGGAAGAGAACAAAGACACTGCACTCGTGCAAAAATCAGGGCAACAACTACCATTCACCTCCGACTCTGTGGCACGCTGCGTCCCTCCCCAACAAAACAGGTAAGCGTGGTGGGTACCATAAGTCCCTGTTACTATTGCAACCAGTGCATAGGCATAACAGTACATCCCTCTCCTGGAGTGACTAACTTGACTTGGAAACTATGGAAGAAAAGACAGAGTAAGATAGGTTCATGAAGAGATGCCAAAGCCCATCTTCATCCTACTAGGAGGATATGCTTCCCAGTGGGCTAAAAACTGTAGTTGGTTAGATTAGAATTATAAACTTCACTGACTTCATATTCTAGATGATCAGCCACAACAATTGGAGGAAGTGAAGACAAATGATCGAACAGAAGCGGAACCTATGGTTTTAGCTGTACCACACGAAAGTGGATGCACTTTTCATGCTCAGAGTAATTGTAGATAAAATAAGTTATTGACTGATTTGCTTGCTAACAGGGAGGAGTCTGAAACAGCATGGCCTTATGTATGTATAAAAAAGTCAGTGACTGGCCGACACGTCGGTCGGACCCGTCGTGCCCCTGGGGCACCAACACTATGTGGATTCCCGACCCGGAAGTACTCCGGGCGGGAACCAATCCGCTGCCACTTCCAGGTGACGGTGGGCAGCAACAGCCACTTCGCGCCACCGCCACAATTGAAAACACGGAAGGCGGCGATTCCGGGGCGCGTGACAATTCCGTGGAGGAAAAGAAGAAGACTGAGACGGGACACGCTACAGGAGCGACGCCAACACAAGAGGAGGTGAAGTCAGCGAAGGAGGCAGCGGCGGGAGGATAAGCCGGAGCCGGTTGGAGAAAGCCTATCCTTGTGGCAAACACAGGAGACCTCAAAACTCCCTTCAGTACCACAGACGCTACCAAGGTCCAGAAGGTAGTGCGCCCAAACACCGGCCACGCTCTGGGGAGAACGTGGCCTCTGCAGGTGCGTGGACAGGACATACCTGTCGGGGAAAGGGAGGAGGGGGGGGTGAAATGGGGATGTTTTATTAAGATTATCTGCCAAGTGAATGGGCCGGTAGAGGTGGAAAAAAGGGGCCCCTGGTTTGGTTACATTTGCTTATTATTTTCTTCTTTTTTTTATTTATAAATTGTGGGCACCAAGGATTATACGAAAGAAAGAGAAAAGTGCAGACAGGACAAGAACAGGGAAAACGGGACACCCTGAACCAAAAATAGATTGAAGTACGAACAGCCCAGTAGACGTTTGGGTAGTTTTTTTTGGTTTCTTATTCTTTTGGTCAGTCATTTTGTTTCTGTTACAAGTGCCTCGACCCTACGGACAGGAAGGGGAGAGAAAAATAGAGAAGAAAGACATAGGAGTGAAGCAGAAGAAAAGAAAGAAAAACAGACTCCGAGATAGAAGCAGGAAATGGAAAAATATACAGGAAAAATCAAGAACAAACAGAAGAGAGGGAAAAGGAGAGCAATCTAAGAAACAGTAGAAAGAGAGAAAAATAAAAGGTAGTCACCAGTACTTACCCAGACACTTACCGTTCTCTCTCCATTTCTTCCCACATGTGCCTCCTGCGAGCCCACCTGTGAAGAAAGAAGGCGAAGTTAAACATTGGAGAACGAGCAGCTGAAACTACGTATTTCTAACACTGAACAACCCTTAATCATCAATAAAGACAGCTTGAAAAGCTATTGTTCCACGGCCTGATTGTCATCATTGCGGTACCCATTACAGTCAGGTAGATAAAAATCAAGAAGGCAGCTATACCTTGCCACAGGTTTGAAGCTTTAGCATCTGTCTTCGATGTAAATAAGCCTTTGCCTTCATAGCTTGGTTAGACTGATGCATTTTTTTATGATTATTTGCTGTCCCTGTAAGCAGTCAATAGAATCTCAAGCTGCCGGAATCATGAGAAATAACTAGGATGAACCTGGAAAGTTTGAAAATACAAAAGTTGGAGGCAGAAAATTTAAGATACATTGGTTGATGAATGTTTGGCGTTATTATATGCAAATTCTACAAGGGATACTGATTTTGACCTGTTATGCTTATTAGCATGTCAAAAACATCATAAACATTGTTCCAAACTATGGCTGACCCTTTCTGTCTGTTCATTGGTCAGGTGATGGAATCCACACAATGGACACTAATCTATCTTTAATGGTGAACAAATGGTCTTCCAAAAGCAAGAGATGTATTGTAATCTTCTATAAGAGATAACAGTATTTGGTAGACAATACAGACGATCAATGTCAGAAATAAATCTTTTACTCATTACAGCAGCAGAAAGTACGATCGTAAAATGGGAAAAATGAGACATCTTTGGAAATACATCTACAGTAACCATATTGAATCCATTGCCATTGGTAAAAGGTAGATCAATGATAAAGTTGGTTGAAAAGCTGTATCATGGTTGAGAAGGAACTGGTAAGGTTTCTAAATAATGAGTAGCCTTAACTTGGACACAGAAAGGACAAGCTTGCACATAAACGTTTACATACTGTTGGTCACAAAAAAAACACTCAAACCAAGCTGAGTCTTGATTTAATTCCCTGATGTCCTTAAATAGCGGAGCTAAGGCACATTTAAAAAACCTTTTCTTGTAACTCTTATGTGGGACTCAATAAGGCTGGTGAAAAAAAAAAGAATATGATGATGAGAAAACAGTGTCTTACACTGCGTTTTTGTAATGTTTTCTGAAATAATTTTGCATGAGCATCCCAAACTCTTTGAAGAAAGGGTCTCACAACACAAACAACTTGATTTTGGAAAAGTAGAGAAAGTTCAATTAAATCTGTGTCTCTGGAGTGTCTTCAAGACAGGGCTTATGCTGCTATATTTCTAGAACCAGGAATTCATAAGAAGTCATTTGGCTGGTGAATGCCAACCGTATTTTGGGTCCTCATTTCATTCATTCCTTGACATGACAAGATACTGTAATATGTAGCGGTTGTTGTGAATGCCAGCTCCATACCATGTCTCCCCATTTCATTCATTCCTTGGCATGGCAAGATATAACAATAGATATATCATGACTTTTATGAGAATATATTTATTTTCAAAACTCTGTCTCATCTCAGTAAGTGATTGGCTAAGAGACATGTTTAAAAAACAAAGGGCAGTCGCACTTCTAGCCTTGGAAATGTTAAGATTTTTTGTAGCTATCAAGAGATGAATTGCCAAAGTAAACTCCTGTGATCCTACAATGCACACAATATTGTTGAGATTGCAACTCTATGGCCTAAGTAGCACTTTAGCACAGCATGAAACAGGGTTGGACTGGCCCAGAAACACCACTGCCTATGCCAACAGAAGACTGACGAGTGCTGAAAAGGCCTATGTCCAATCTAATAAAAGGAGACTATAGGATGGATTAATTTGATTTCCGCCACTTGCATTACATTTGAAACTTAAAAACAAAAAATTTTTTTTTTACTTTTCTCGTTTAGAGAAGAACATGTTTTTAAATGTGGATGGTAAGGAGAAGTGAGGGGAATTCTGTAGCCTATAATTTGTCAGCTGCTAGCATATAGCTTATAAATTATTTGTGTGTGAAATTGGCAGGGAAATATATGTTTAAGAATATGTACATATCCTACACTGGAAAGAGAGTCACTAAGTGAATGAGTTAATTGTGATCTACCTAGGTATAACCAACCTCTATCTGCAAGTGCAAGCTTCATGATGCCTTAAGTACAACTGAACTAAAGTCCAAGTTTCTGATTTAACCAAACTTTAGGGTTATATTTTCTACCACGTGGATCTTTGCTGGTAGAAACTGCATTTCAACCATTTCATGACCAAGGACAATCATAAGCACCTAGCTCAAGATTTCAGAAAAGCTGAGAATGTTGTTATTCATTTAAACAGGAGAACATTCAGAAATATTAGTATAAGCTAAACAAATGTTAAACGTACTTTCTTTCAATGGAAAGAACACAAATTTCTAGTATGATCTAGCATTACGAGCAACTTCATTTCTAGGAATCTGGTGAAGTTCACAGTTCGCTATCATAGAAGAAAACTTAACTAAAGGAATTTAAAAGTGAAAAGTAATATTATTTTTCTAAGACAATGTAAAGTGCTTGATTACTCAGAAGATCAAGTCAATACGTACAGGTTAATGTAGGGGGAATTTAAACAGTCCTCCAGAATGTGGTAGCAAATAAACTTCTAATTGCTGTGAAGCCCATGGCTTCAGGTCCTGTCCTTTCATAAAAGGAGATCACAAGTTGAGCTAAAGTAAACGCTAACATATGAAAGCCCTCCCATTGTTGGATTCTTCATCTTACGTGAAGAGTGGTCCAGTTTGTCCTTTGGCTCGAGGGCACCTGATGATGTGGCGAGAGACTTGTCCCCGCTGTAATTAATGTAGTAAACGCTACATGCCATTAACCACTTAAGCTAAGTACTACAGCTGATCATACATTCATTTGAGGGATCTGATTGGTAAAGGGTGCTGCCTAGGATTCAGCATGTGTTACTTCTTTAGATTCCGAGCCCATGCTTTGTTACGTGTCCTTCAAGTGATTACAGGGTAGTTTCTCAACAGAACAGTTATATTTGAGGTTTTAAGATATAGGAATACCAACATTTGTAAATCTGACATTCTGAAAAATGCATTTTGTTTTCTTTAAGGACAACATATTACATTTTGGAAAATAAATAGTGATTTTGTTTCAGTTAACATTTACCTTTAAGTATATGCAATTTTGCTGAAACTGAAGTACGCACTGCGTTTACCAATATTTATTTTCCATACCTGCTATATATTCCTTTTGTGTTCGTATCCCAATGCAGGGCGCCCGACGCCCGGGACATCTTGTTTGGGGTCAAGGGCAACAAGTTTTTATGTTTACTTTGTCCTTGGGACAAGTAGGCCCAACCCTCTGCAGCACAAACTCTTTGGCTGCCTGTTTACAGAGAGTGGAACTCTCTGCAGTGGAGGTAATGTGTTTCCAAAAAATAATGCTGTTCGAACCTGTATTTATGGTTCATTATTTGAAAGCCTTCATTATTAGGGTGAGTGCTGTAAATATATGTTTTAAGGTCACACTTCACTACTGACGTTGGTTCCAGTACAAAAAAAACAAAACCGTGTATACACATGTTTGAAAAGTTTAGGCTATGAGGCTAAGTATAATGCTCCCAGAATGCTCTCTGATTAGATGCAAATGAAGTGTCATTTAGTAAAATGTGTTGATGCATGCTAGTATTTCCCAAAAATATTTCTAATGGAAAATCAGTGTAACCATTTTCAACACGAATATGGGAAGCATGAAAATAAACAAACACTGACAAAGCCAACTGGTCTGACATATTTTTATAAGTTTTTTAGTTTCATCAATGCGTGTCTTGTTTTGACATGGCTTTTGTAACACTTTATTGTTGTGGGAGCTACCAGGCCCTCAACATTGTAACAAACACTGGCAACCCCCCCCCCCAAAGTTTTTGAACTCTAAAAGCACACGTTGCCACCAGTGGCTTAACAAAGGCCCTGCAGCCGCCCTCCAGGGGGCCCCTTCAGCACAGCACCTGCCCTGAGTGAGTCTGGAGAGGGGGCTCCTCCATGTTCTTTGCAAAGGGGCACCCTTCAGTTTCGTTACGTCACTGATTGCCACTGTAGTTCCTGACACTGAACAAAACTACTTTGTGTGCCAATATGCTCCTTGTGGAAGAGCAGAATGCGATCACTCACAGTAAAGCCAGCCGAAAGAGAGAGAAAAGAAGTTTAATAAAAACAAAATGTCTTTGTTAACACCAGACCTAATTAGGGACCATGACCCATATGTAGGTAGCTTTTTGCATGTCGCAAACAGCGACTTTTGCTGTTTGCGACGTGCAAAAAGCACACTGCGATGCACAAACCCAGTTTTGCGATTCAGTAACCTGGTTACCGAATCGCAAAACGGGTTTGCCACTCGCAATTAGGAAGGGTTGTTCCCTTCCTAATTGCGACTCGCAGTGCAATGTAGGATTGTTTTGTGACCGCGAACGCGGGCGCAAACCAATCGCAGTTTGCACCCATTTCAAATGGGTGCTAACACTTTCGCAAAAGGGAAGGGTTCCCCATGGGACCCCTTCCCCACTGTGAATGTCACTGTAAACATTTTTTCAGAGCAAGCAGTGGTCCTGCAGACCACTGCCTGCTCTGAAAAAATGAAACAAAAACGTTGTATTTTTCGTTTTTGTAATGCATCTCGTTTTCCTTTAAGGAAGCAGTCACAGACATGGTGGTCTGCTGTCTCCAGCAGGCCACCATCCCTGTGAGGGCCGCTATTCGCAAGGGGGTCGCAAATTGCGACCCACCTCATGATTATTCACTAGGTGAGCATTTGCGAAGCCCTTGCGAATCACAGATGGTGTCAGGGACACCATCCTACATTCGGATTTGCGACTCGCAATTTGCGGGTCGCAAATCTGAACCTACCTACATGTGGCCCCAAATTCTTAAAGAAAGTCACAAAAGTGCAACCATGGTATATGTCGTACCCCTATAAAATATTTGTGAACTGTATTTTAGCATGGGTTAATACGCATGTGTAGATTTGCTCATGTGAAAATCTATTGAGCATTTGCAAGTTCATTTTCCCTCCGGCCACTTTCTTCCCAACCATGGAAGAAGTTCTAATTCTGCCATTGTCAGGAGTAAATGCCCAACCTTTCTTATTATGGGAAAATATTAGAGAGAAGCTGGTGAAAATCTTTAAGACATGCAGGTTAGTAGGTTTGCAGACTCAAAGGCATTCCAGCCCTGGAACTATTGCTTACTGCTTCCTCCAGCCCCAGTATGCAGATCTGCAGAAAGGTGGCAAAATAAGGAAATTACTACAGTAGGGATTGAAACTGCAAGTATTCAAGCCCTACTATGGTAGTAGCCCCGGCATAATCAGAGAGGCTATTATCAGAGCTCTTACATAATGAGATTGCTGCCATAATTTGTCGCCACACTACATGGCACCAAAGGGACAAGTAGATCTTTTTACAGGACAAGTAGATTTGAGAAGCAACCTGTCCCCTGGACAAGTAGATATTTTAATAAATTCCACACCCCTGCAATGTACATATTAATTGAATTCCATCACTGAGCAGTAACTCTGTTTTGATCTAAGATATTAATTAAATAATCACATTCCTCATACTTATATTGTGTATTCTCTGTTTTCCAAATAATGCAATTCTGGTCAGTAGAGCACTGTGTGCTGTTTTTCCATCAACGTGCTTCTATTTAAATGTGTTTTAGACAAAACTAAGGGTGTCTTGGTATGGCTGATTCATGCTATGTGATATCATGTTATATTTTATTTATCAGTGCATGCACACCAAATGTTCTTGGCGCTGTTGAGAAATACAACTTGTACTGGTAAGAAAATTAAAGTTACAATTGCATAATGTGATTCATAGTAGAGCTTGTTAGAGAGTCTGAGTCGATATTACCTTTTTCTATGTACTTAAGTAGGATACAATAGTTGTCATGGAAAGTTATTGATATTGAATGAATTTGTTGTGATCAAAATAAAGGATTTTCTTTTTTTTCTGGAGCAGAATTTGAGGTGATGATTTCTGGGTCTGCGGTGGGATTTGGCTGACAATAGTGTAATCGTCATTTTGGAAGTTAAAGATTTTCCCTGGCATTGAAAGATTGGGCCTGAAAGCACAGCACTATCCTTTCAGCATAGCGCACAAACCATGAAAAGACCACAAATCTGTAGTTTTTCTTTTCCCTACAGTTCTGCTGTCACACACATTCTCTCTCCGCCTTTGAGTACCAGAGAGACCATAAAATATGCCACAAAACAATCTCGGCCTATAGCATTGAAAAACAAACATCAGAAGGACAACTTGAAACGACCTGACACTCAAAACAGGTCAGAACTGATAAACAATTAGAGCTGGAGAGACTAAAAATGTACAGTGCTCCACGACTGTGCCAAAGAAAGCCATGCAATTTTGCCAGACTCAACAATGCACTTATCTAAAGTTTTCTTCCACACTTTAGTAGAGGACCATATTACCATGGCATCCCCTGTAGTTCCAAAGGAAACTCACTGGACACATTTCTGTTTGGTGGAAAATAAGAACCTATTATCCTCAGAACAAGAAACCATTTCTTCCAGATCAAGAGGAAGTACAGTAGCAAGATCTGTGCAAGGAGGATAAGCATGTGCAGACAAGAGCCAAATCACATAGCTGTATCAAGGAGATCAGTACTGGACAAAACAAAAGGCTCACACAAAGATGACTTTTGATCTACAGATATATATTGTAAATAATATGAGGGAGTCTACCCTCACAGTTTGGGAAAACGGGAAAACTCTGGCAGTGAACTTGTCTTACTTCATCACCTGCATGGGGATCTGATTAAACGTTTGTCAACTGATGGGGAGACAAACATTGAGGGCCTTCCTACAAAGAACTCTCTGTCTGATTACTTTACTGCTAACTCTCCCCAGTGCTGAATGCCCCATCTCACCCTCATCGGGGTCTGAACTCAACCTCTCACCCAAGCTGCACCATCAGACCTTCCAAAGACTGATCAGGGAGATGGCATAGTCACCACAAGTTATTTGGTAAGTTGTGTGGGGATGCACGGTTTGATCCTATTCCTGAATGTACCAATGCGTGAGCGCCCACAATATAATGTGTGTGTCCAGTGATAGGCATGCTGGAATAAAGTGGCAGAACAGATAGATCTGTGCTGACAGAAGGTGGGTTCAGACAAGCTATTGCTTATATTTGGACTGTCTGTCAAGGAAAAAGGCCTACATATTGGGACAAAAACAACAGCTCCCTTCTACGAAACTCCACCTATTAAAAGGGAAATAAGATGAGTTCACATGAACCACAACAACATTGCTGCTTCACACACACCAATAATATTGGACTTTATAGAGTGCACATGGCATACTGATTCACTCCTGGCAGTGTTGTCAAGGCAATGGATGTGGGGAAAAGTCCCAGTTTAAAAATTATTACTTTTAACCGGTGTCAGTGCCATGTCTGTTAACTATTAGGCTTGAGAAATGAGGGGAGCTTGATGTTTAACAGAGTGTTCCCATTGAAGTGAATGGTGAAAATAATATTTTGGATGGTGTTGTAGATTTGTAAAGAAAGAGACCCAATGGTCTAAAGAGGCACATTGTTTTTAGGAGGGTGTACGCTATAGAAAGAGGAAGACACCTGCCAAATGAGAGTTCACATGTGTGCAGTGCAGTGATTTAATGTACATGTCAAATCTTTTGATGGCTCAGCTCGTGCTTCGGCTTTTAGAGCCAAGCCAGACCCTGGTTGGGCTCTTGCTATGAAATTTCTTGCTCGCTCATCTCTACTGAGTTTTTGATGGACAGAAATTGGTTGAATTTGAGCATCATGTATGCACTGGTGTTGGAACTATTTTCTGACTGAGGAGCTGGTGAGGGGCATCAGCCCACTAAAATGTTAGGGTGTCCTGAAAAAAATCTCAATGTTACTGACTTTAAAAGTAGAGCTTTTATTTGTGGGAAGAAGGTTGTTGATATGTGTAGTCCAGGGACATTTTTGCAACAGTGTGGTTCAATAGTACATTATGAAGCAATATTCCTAAATATCTATATAAGTGGTGTCGATATTTATGCAAACACTTTTTTCTTTTTTAAAGAGACAAGAGTGGCTTTTTATGTGTGCAGCCAAAGGTAAAATAAATGTGTATTGGTTTGATTTCTCACTTTTAGTTTGAAGTTTACCTTCCAAAATGAAAGGCCCAAACTGGCCAAATTTTTTATATTTTTAAAAGGAGCTATTTTTTTGTTTGTCTTTCATCACACATTCTTCCATCGGACCCTGTCACAGAAGTGGCAAAAATGTTTAACAATCGCCATAGCCTTGATGCTACATAATGTAAAATGAGATATACACCACAAGTAATAGTGCAGTGGTTTGTTAAAAGTTGTTCTCTGTGCTCACCCTGACTTTTGAGTGCATTTGAACAAACAGCAAATGGTGCTGTGAAAAGAAAACTGATGAAAGGACTCATTTTACTCATTATCACACTGACCAGTCTCAACGTCTGGAGTAGGGTTGCAACTTTTTTTTAGAAAAAAAAAACCTGGCCACTTGTTCATATTTTGGTATTCTAAACCAGCCAAGAACTGGTTGGGGAAAGAAACCCTTGAAAATTGTCAGGATTCTTTTGTAACATAGCAATTAGCCCTTCGTTTGCTCTAATAATCATCCTGAAACAATTTAGAAATCGCCTGCATACTTTTTAACAGATTTTTTGTTTGCTCTTTTAGATTTAAGTTGCTGAAAAGGAAAATACCAGATTTCACTACTTTTGCTAATATTTTCACAGGTCTGGACCTGAAAACACAGGCCAGGCCTGTAAATAAAAACATCTAGGCGACATCCTTACTCCTGGAGTGCAACAGCAGTTGCTGCACCCCCTCACATGAGTTTTAAAGAGGTATTTTTATTTTGGGGCTGCCATTGCTGACATGATGCTGCAGGCCTCTGACATGCACTGAATATTATCTCGACTTCCTGTTATGATTTAACCTGTTTGGCTGAAGCCAGAGACTGTTAGACAATGCCACTCCTCACTGATAGACGTTTTCACCACCATATAAGTAAACCTGGGGTTGCCCATTTTGTGCAAAGGATGCAGTCTTGAGGATGGCTCACACATATTCACTAGTTCAGAGAATGAAAAGTCGACACATACCCCATATACTACTTGATACTCAACAAAATTCCAAAGAAATTAGTATTTTCTGCTCATTATACTTCTTAAGAACAGATCAGAACTTCTATGCGCCTGTGCAGCGTGTACTTAGCTTCTACTGGACGTATATGTGCATATGCTGAGATCTGAAACCCCTACGTTTAAAATAATAAATTGACATGACTATTGAGTAGCAATGTTAACAATAGTGAGTAACACTATGGGATGCAATTTATGCACAGGGTCCAATATTGGTTTACTCTTAGTCTAATCACTCATCCAATCTGCATGCATTACTTTAAGGTTTGATTATTTTAAAGAGGTTTACTTTCCTCATCATGCTTGAGTATTTTAATAAAAATAGTTCTAGTGCCACTTATAAAGTATTCTTTTGAGGGCACTGCTGCTTCTGACAGGTCACGCCCTGGCCCTGTTGCTCGGGGCGGCCCTGGGGCGCCAATCCTCTTTTTGGGGGTCCCTGTTGTCAGGCAGAGTGCAGCCCCCCCAGGACAGGTGCAGTCACCTCCTCCCCCGCCCTCGCTGTGGCCTCCGCCAGGGCCGGAGCACTCCGAGAGCTCCCGGGGGGTGTCCGCTGTACCCTTGCAGGCCGCACCCCTACCCAAACCACGGCGCGCTCGCCCCTCTCGTAGCCGGCCTCCCCCGCAAATGGACTCTCCCAGTCACAGTTAGAAAGGGGCGGAGCCGCTGGGCGCGTCCAGGGCGAGGCGCGCAGGGGTGCACGGAGGAGCCGGACGGCCGGCGCCAGTTTGTTGGTTCAGTTTTGGTTTAGTTTGTCTTGTTCCTAGTTATATATATATATTTTTTTTATTTACCGAAAGTTGTCGGCGTTCCGGTTGAGTTTCACCATGGTGAGTATCGCCGCCGCGCGGGGGCGGGAATACCGGGCCCAGCGGGCGCGCGCTGTGACGTACTCATTCCGCGGGAAAATGGCGGCACAGGCCGGTGCGCACCGCCTGAGGGGCGCCGCGGGGGCCCGAATTCACGCAAGCGGTTAATAGGACGTGGGCGTTCAGGGGCACCACGCGTTTAAACTCTTCAAAAATATTTTTTTATTGGTAGTTAATGTTAATTAGAAGCGACCATTATACGTTTTAAGCGGAATTAGTTTTCTCGGCCTATACCACAAGTAGCTGTCAGGCGTGAGAACTGTAATACTTAAGAGTAACGTTTTCTTGGACGTTTCTTCGCTTAAAAAAAGGAAAAAAAAGTCCCAGACGCGGGGAGGTCTGCGCGCCCACTTCCCTTGCTGGGACTTGATTTTTATGCCCCGAGTCCGTCCGTTGCGGGACTCGGGTTAAGATTGTAACGATGAATGGCCGAAAGGCCGCGGAGGCCTCGACCCCGGGGAGGCCGTCGCGCGGAACCCCAAGATGGCGGCGGCCCTGAGGCGCGCGACGGGCGTGGGTAACCCCCCTGCGCTGCCTGCTTTTTTTTGTGGGGCTGGGGACCCGTGAGCGCCCCCGTTGGGGGGGGTCACAGGCTTTCTGCATAGGGTGGGGAGGGCGCGCGCACCGGAGTCGAGCGCGTGCTGGCCCGCGCTGCTCGGTGCGGCAGGGGAAAGAGGATACCTGACGTGAGGCCCGCGCGTGTCCGCGGGGGCGGCGGGGCACGGGAGCGCGCTGGCGCAGACGCCTCAGGACTCTACCGACGCGCGCAGCCCCGCGGAGGGGAGCGTGCGCGCCCGCGGAGCGAAGCTTGCGCGGCCGCGGGAGGCATCGAGTAGAGCGCGCCTCTTGGCGGGGACGGGTGCGCGCCCGCGGAGTCAAGTTTGCGCGCCCACGGGAGGCCGCGAGTAGAGCGCGCCTTATGGCGGGGACGGGTGCGCGCCCGCGGAGTGCATTTTACGCGCCCGCGGAGTGAAGTTTGCGCGCCCACGGGAGGCATCAGCTAGAGCGCGCCTCATGGAACTGGGCCCCGCGGAGTAAAGTTTTCGCGCCCCTTCAAGGCATCTACGCGAGCGCGCCTAACAGTGGGCGGGGACGGGTGCGCGCCTGCGGAGTTAAGTTTGGGCGCGCGCCTGCGGAGTTAAGTTTGGGCGCCCACGGAAGGCATCTGCTAGAGCGCGCTTTTGGAACTGGGCGGGGACGGGTGCGCGCCCGCGGAGTTCTAGCGCTATGAGACCCCACACAGCTGCCTCCAGGAGAGTAGTAGGGGCCACCACTGCCCTGGGAGTGAAATGGAGCGATTAGGGATGGAGGAGACGCCCCCCACGGTATCGCGAAAAGACAGGCTCCAGCCCCCCCTCCCCCCCCTTTACGGTACTGACAGACCAAGTGCAGGACAAAGCATTTTTGTTAAGAACTTTTGCTTAACTGTTCTTATGCGCTCAGTGTATTAATGTTTGTATTAACTCGACAATTACAGGGCTGTCCTATTGTAACTGTAATAGGGTTTCATAAAACAAGCTAAGCTTGAATGTAGCATGTCCATAGGTATGTCTAATTTATATGAATATTTAAATATACAACTCTTTGCGAGTGGCCACACACAAATGTTCTATGTTTGCAAAATTGCAGTTAGAACTGGGCAACCGTACCAACGTAACGTTGTTTGTGGTGCGCATTCATATAAAGGCATACTATTCCAGCAGATAGTAGAATAAATGGTGGTCAAAAATTCGTGAGTCCCACACAAGGTTACCACATTACTACATGCTGTTGGGGATGCAATGTTTCGTATCTTTGTCATTAACTTAGCCCCTATAGTTTGGACACATGGTATAACGCTACCAGGCTGCACTGATTTTCAGAATGGGAACTTAAGGCTAAAAACTCACCTTCTCCAAATAAGGTAGCATCCGAAAACTACTGCCACGGAGTTCATGGTGCATTATACTGCAGTTTCACCATAGAAGCAAGAACTTGAAATAAATGTGTTGGGGCTACAGCTTGAAATTGAAGTACTCCAGGTTGCACTTATATTTTTGCAGAGCTTGGGGGCGAGGGTGGAGGCACAGACTTAATGGGTCTTTCAAGTATTCGTCGACGATGGAAAGACTTCTGGTAGGTTTTGAACTTGGATTTTAAAGACATTCTCTAAAACACAAACTAACTATTAATGTTTTCATTTGGGGAAATCGTCATGTACCAATTATATTGATTAATTTACAAAAACAGCTGCGGTCACTTCTGTCTTTCAAACGTCTGCATACTTAGAAGAGTACAAAATCCGTGGCAATGATTAACATTTTGTCCTACTCACAATGACGGTGCATTCTACTTAATGTAACATTTTGTTCATGGCGATCCATAGACTGCCAGTGACAGGATGGACTATAATCTTTGATGGCACACCAGAGCCTGAACTGAATTTAAGTATCTCTAGAACGTGTGGTTACTGCAACTGATAAATTACTGCTGGAACTCTACTAATACCTTAGGAATATTGAAGATTGTTGATAAAAGATATAAGGAATTACCCCCCCCCCCCCCCCACACCCCCCAAAAGAAGTTCTTAATGATGGGAACGAAAAGTTTTGGCTGTCTTCAAAGAAATGCATTAACATGGAAGTTTTTTTGTATTTTAACATACTATACTTGTCATTTTGGAAACAAGATATGAAGATTGGATACTTGTGGACGTGTCTACTGCTCATAATAGATTGTTTGATATTTAAGATCAACGTTGACCCTAAAAATGAATGCTTTTTTCACTGTCTGCCGGTGTTCTTAACAACTTTCAACTTGAAAAAGTAGCTGAACTGTTAACTTAAGGCAGGATCGCTGGAGGTATGTGCCCCAGGAAGAACCAAATTATGTGGCAGGGTTGGCAAAATTAAGCAGCAGGAAATGGTGCATTATGTGACAAAATGTAACATAATCTGTAGCAGTAGTATTTTGTCATTTTAATGTCTATTATGGCTGGGGGAAATTTGCACCTCAGCAGCGACGGCTACCACTGAACCCGGGGGTAGCAGGGTGTGCAGGAGTGGACTGGAGGGGGAGGGAAGATGGGGGAAAAAAAAAAAGAAAAAACTTCCCTCTACTATGGAGACAGGTGTCTCCTCTGTCTTTTGTCCGAAAGCACACAGGCTCCCAGACTCCCCTCCAATCATGACGCTGCTGTCAGTGCCGTGATCGGTGTGAGCGCCCTACTTCGACGCTAACACAGGGAGTTAAAAGTGCTTTCTCCTCTAGATGCAAAGTGTGCATGTCTGTTTAGCCCGCTGAACACCAACCACACCTCCCTCCTGCCGTGCCCTAAGCTAGCTCACCAAAAAATAAAATAACGCTTTATTTTATTCCCCCCCCTTCTGCTAAAAGCAGGGGGGCGACGCTCCTCCTCTTTAGTGGAGGAGCTGGCCCTGCTTGTTAGTATCAGTTTAAGACCTGCATGCATTAATCAGCAACTGAAAGGTGATAAGCTAATCTTTGCAAATGATCTAATTGCATAACCACATTCGCGCTCATTATTTTCTCGTTGGGACTACGCGCATGCCGTTACTGACTGTTTTCCCTGCCTCTCTGGACCGGGAGAGGTCAGGTGTGGGCTTATCAGGGCCCCATTAATACACCATCCCTAAATTTCCGGATGATGTTGATGTATACAGTCCTTTTACCATAGAGGACCTCCGTTTCCTGTTTATTAAGGGACAACTTTGGATATACTGTTCTCAACCATTTTTATGCCTTGAAAAAGTCCGTGTGGACGAAACACGTGTTGGCTGTCTCTGAACATCGATGTTTGATGTTTCTCAACATAAGGAAATAAAGAAATCTGCATCTTTCGTCATTGTGGACTCATTACTGGTAGTGCCCTGGTTCTGTTTTGTTTTCATATTGTCTATGCAGCACGGCACAGAGGAGGTATCTTGCTATCCTTCTTTGGTCTGTGCACTTCGATACACATGGTGGTTGGGTATCTACACCAGGCTGGCACCCTCCTCATGACTTTGCTTCTTCCACATTAACTTTGTTGCTTCGTGTTTCAGATGTGTGATTTGAAAGCATCAACCGCCTTGTGTTAATCTTCACGTTTGCAGTGTGTGTTTACTTTTCATTTGTTTGATATATATATATTTTTTTTTTTGGGGGGGGGTGAGGTTTGGAAATTATGACGCATAGAATAATTTGATGGCAAATCAGTAATTAAGCAGAGCACATTGAGGCCACAGAAACCCATAATTCTGGGTTCCCTGATTAAAATTACAATAAAGAAAGATCAAGGGAAACCATCTTTGGAGCGAGCTGCCTAAGTGTATATCTTGAAGAGTTCTTTATAACACAAATCTATGTTAACCTGTTAGTCGCCCAACAGCTGCTCTACATTCCCATTGGCCTACACTGGGGAGATATATAAAAGCCCCTCTGTTTCCTTTATTTTGACCTCAGACTGTATGGAAAGTGCTTCCTGAGCAGCCCACGTGTTTATATTTTCTTTTTTGGGTTGGTTACTGTAATGACAATCAACGCACCTGTCAAACAAGCTGATTGACTTGTTTTATTTTTGCTGTATTAGTGCTGGAGGGGCATATCTCGGCCCCTATCACTGATTGCCTTTGGAGAGGTATCATTGTAAAGGGAAGAATCTCCCTTTTCCAATACTCCCTCTACCCAGTGGCTCCCTGCTTGGAGATTGCCACAGGAGAGTAATCGCCAGGTGGGGTTCAACCCCCTAGGCACAGGTGATAGGGGAGCAGTTCCTTAAGCAAGAGCTTATGCCCCTGCTTCTTCAAATGTTTCAGGCTTCCCAGATCACTGTGGGGGTGGGTGGGGAGGACAAACTGGTTCTCTCCCTATCCCCACAGAATTGGGGGGGGGGGGGGGGGTCAGAAAGCCCACTACACACCAGGAAGTAAAAAAACAAATGATGCCATAACAAAAGGAGACTGGCATTGAGCTGTACCCCTGCCCCAGCAGGACCAATAGTGTCTTCCTTATCCCTGGGGGAAGATAGGAAGTTTGTTTCAAATGGGGAGGTTGCCCCACACTTGTCCCTGTGTGGGTAGAGAGTCCACCTTACATCAAGGATTTTGCCTTTGGGGCAAAAGAAAGTGGTGTTGCACTGTGGCATAGGCCACGTCTCACCCCAAAAGTGACAAACCAGTCTACCCAAGAATCCTGTTCACAGGGAAAAGGCAATGAAAACATCGCTGGCGGTGGTCCGTGGGCTCAAGGAATTGGCCAGGTGGGCTGGAACCTCGTGGTCGCAAGCAACAATACTTGCTATGTGAGGAGACAAACTTGCGGTGGCTCACACTGATTCTTCAGTCAAGCGGCATGGTTCTGATGCAAGGGCCCGTTTGAGGTCGCAAGGAGCACAGAAGCTTGATTTCAGGAGCCACAAAACCATTTTCCGGGGTCCCAGGGCCTAAGAGGTGCCTCTTGGGGGTCAAGAGCTTGTTGATGAATGGGCCAGGAGCTGTGGGGAACCTGTTATGGCCCACAGGAACAGAACAGGAGGCCAGCAGATTAGCCATTTGAGTCATTCTGTGGTACAGTACTCCTTCCCCAGGCATAAGGGCAGCAACTCAGCAAAGCATGAGCCCAGCAGAGTGGCAGTCATTGCAGTAGCACAGCAGTTCTTCCTGGCACAGTATCCACAAGTCCAGAGGTGTACTGAAGTGGTGGTGTCTGAGGTCCAGTACTTACAGTTTTAGTGCCCTAGTTTTGGAAGGTGGGAGAATATTCCAGACCATGGCTTGGAAGTGCAGGGAATCCCTTTCCTCCCCTGGCACCACGCTGACTGAGGTGCCAATGCAAGGTTGTTGAGCAGGGCACAGTCCATTCAGGTGCTGTGAGGCTGTGCTTAGCACCATCCTCATCAAGCCAGTTAATGGCCCATCAGGTTACACGTAAGCTCCCATTGTGTATGTGGCTGTTTAGAGGGAATGCACTAGCCCAGCTGTCACCCCACCCCAGATGTGTAATGGAGATATGCTGCAGACACACAGGTCTAAAAGCAGGAAAATGTCTACTTTCAAAAAGTGGATATTTCAAAATTGTAACAGTAAATCCGACTTTACTATTAAAGAGGATTTATTATTACAATTCCACAGGTGCTAAACATGACTGGTCTACCTCTTTCCAATCAGGAATTACAGCTTATTAAATCAAATAAGGAATCCCCAGTTTTAACTTATGAAAGGGTTAGGCCTTGTAGTAGTGAAAAACGATATTGGGAGTTTTTCACTACCAGTCCGTGTAAAACTTGAGTGTATGTCCTGGCTCTTCGAGTGAGCCCTCCCCCGTAAAAGAGCCTTGAGACCCTCACGGGTGAGTAGCAGCGCTTTACAAATATTGATTGATTGATTAATTACATAGCAACCTGTCCTATGGGCTACCCAGGCGTGACATAAAAGAGGAGTTTAAGGCTTGTCAGGAGGTTTTAAATGCCTAATCGACATGACAGTGTAACTGTCCATACAGGCTCTGCAGTGGTGGACCTGAGGTGTTTTAGGGCTACTTGAGTGGATGACACAAGCATTGCTGCAGTGCCACTAGTAGCATTTAATTTACAGGCCCTGGGCACATGTAGTGCATCTTTCTTGGGACTTCTAAGTAAATTAAATGTGCCAATTGGGTATATACCAATCAAACCATGTTTTAGGAAGCGAGCACATGCACTTTATCTCTGGTCTGCAGTGGTAAGGTGCTTGGAGTTCTAGGGCCAACAAGAACGAATTTAGCAAAAGGTGGAGGGTAAAAGGCAAAAAGTTTTTTTTTTTTGGGGGGGGTAACTGTAGAGGCGGCCACTTCCAGCACGGGGGCAGAAAGCCCGCTTTTTGGCAGGAATGTATATTTTTTTAATAATGAGGTCTGTGTGGCCCATCCTAGTGTCAGGCCCCACCTTCACCCATAAAGCCTCAGCAGTCTTTCTGCTTTTCTGTGGACTAAAGCATCCCATTTCAGTGACAAGTGAGAGGATATTTGATTCTCTTCAGTCCTGTCTTTACATATGGGTCAGGAGAGTGTGACTTCCATTGTGGCCCCACTTGCAGTGGTGAATGGCTGCATTTTTTTTTTTTTTGTGTGTGCTTGTGTAGGCTGCAACATGGCAACACCTACCAGACCCAGACATCTAGTGGGGGGTCCAGGGTAGTGTGCTTCTTGTGGATCCCACAGCATTACTTACCCACAATACCCTGCAAACCTCAAACTTTAACTAAAAAAAACACAAATTGACTAAAACACCCCTGTGCTGCAAGGGAGACCTGCTGCTTCTTCCTGCCACAGCCTCCATTTAGGAGGGTGCTGCCTCCCGCACACCGGGTTGTGTGTGGGTGAAGCCCGGGCCTGTCTGCGCCTGTCAAAGCCTGGATGAAGCTGGGCTACACCTTTTTTCACCACAGATTCAGGTAAGGTCCTCCAGCCTTCATTGCTGCCCAGCCCTGCCTGGTCACACCTGTGACGCGTCCGCCCCTCTGCCTCACATTACCTGCTCATCCTCGTCTGCCACTCTCCCTGTATTGCACTCTGGGGGCAGTGTACATCACAAAGCGTGCACTATCCGGCTTTGCCTTCCCGCCCTCTTTTCCTGGGCAGGCCCAGCTGGCCTCTGCCCGTTACCGCCTCCTGCCCACAGCACTACTGGTAACTCTACCCCCTTCACTCTATGGGCCTGAGGTTCCCTGCACCCCCTGTGCCATTCTGCCCCTCCCCACTGTCTCCCCTCGCAGAGGCCACCGCTGCTCTCCCAGCACCCTGTCTTCCCACAGCATGGAGACCGCAGTGTGTCCATCCGGACTACACCAGGTGACCCGGATGACAGGACCGCGACCCCCACAGACCTCAACTGCTTCACCTCGGACAAACTTCGATCCCTGAACCAAGGACAACGGGACAACAACTGCCTGTGGAACCACCGAAGGCCTCTTTTTCTTTTGGAATTGCCACTTTACCTGAGTCACCGAGGATACCACCCACACCTCTCTTATCAGCCACACTTTGTCACACACACCTACCAACGAGGCTGTCGCCAACACTTCTGAAAAAATCAACTGCCTGCTGATCATTGCACACTGACTCGGAAAACACACCAGAGAAATCTGGGACATCATAACAACGAATGCCCCCAATGCAGTTTTCATCCTAGAGACTTTGCTGAACCCCGTATCCGCTCTGGAAATAGCAACAGCCTCCCCCCATCCCCCGTAGGATACAAGCTCACAAACTGGGACCGATCGAACAGATGTGGCGGAGGCATTGCCATGATCTACTAAGAAAACCTTGAATTATCAACCACAACAGATGATTCCACCCCCTTCATGGAGCACCTCCACTTCCTACTCCGAACAAACAGCACAGCCACCAAAAGAGGTACCCTTGCTTACAGACCTGGACCCCATCCTGCCTTCTGCAGTGCAATCCCTGACTTTCTCCCCACCCCGCCATCAGCTCAAGTTTGTACATAGTCTTAGGAGACCTCAACTTTCACCTTAAGAACACCAGCGATGCCATCATGTCCAACTTTGGATCAAGCAGCTTGTCACTGGTCCCACCTGCACTGGAGGACACATACTCGACCCCATCTTCTCAGCAAGCAACAGAGTAACATACACCCACACCGAGGAGCTCACCTTGATTGACCACCACTTTGTTCTTTTTGCCATATAGGAAGTCGTCCACCCCCCCCCCCCAACATCCCGCCTCCACTGCCAGCGAAACACAATGCAGCTGGTCAAAGGTCCCAGAGCAACAATGGACCAACACCCTCCACTCCCGTCTACCCACCATCACCAAAGACACAGAAGAAGTTGCAGAAAACTTCTCTAACTGGATCAGGGCGAGCCCAGGCGATGCACAGAGGAAACCCACCAACCCCAAGAAACAAGGCACTCAAATTGGTTCACGGCAGAACTGAAAACCCAGGAACGAGACTGCAGACAGAAGGAAAGAAGATGGAACACCAGTAAGACCCTTCAGGACTGAAAACGATTCAAAGACGACCTCAACCGTTATCGCCACCTCCTGAAAAATATCAAGAAGTCCATTCTGGCCACCTGTGTCAGTGACAGCTCGAACACCAGCAAGGAACTGTTGAACGTAGTCAAGGAGGTCGCCATCCCCATAGCAAATGAAAACATCATCATACCCTTGCAATCTCTCTGCAACACCGTCTTGGACTTCTTCCACAACAAAATTAACACCATCTACGAAGACATCGCACCCCAGTCACCGCAGAGGATGACTTCAACCACCTCACGCCACCCTGAGTCCATAATAAGATCCATCCACTCCAGAGCCCCAGCAGACTCCTGCCCCCACCACACTTTCAACCTGTGCAATCAACCATTCAGTAGAGAAATCACCAAGGTCCTCACCTCCTTTTATCATCACAGCCCACTTTCCCTGGAAATGGAAACATGTCGGCGTAAAACTGCGGACCCTGGAGAACTCAAGAACTACTGAGCAATCTCCTTGCTCCCTTTCCTTTCCAAGGTCATTGAGAAAGCTATTAACATCCTGTTAACTAGACACCTGGAGAACCACAACCTTTTGGACCCTTCCCAAGCCGGCTTCAGAGCAAAGCACAGCTCCAAGACAGCCTACATTACACCATTGAGAAACAGCAGCCCTCATCTTCCTTGACCTCTCAGCAGCCTTCAACACCATATCAAACCACACAATGATCGACAGACTCCACCAGATTTAAAAGTTCTAAAGTTTTAGATCTGGTGAGTGTTTGTATTGTTCAACATTCTGTCTATCATCTGTTCTTTTTGCTTTTGTTGCTCTAAGTGCGCTGGGTATGTCCAGGCGTGGGTCCCTGGCTCACTATGCCACTGGATTCAAGCTAGCCTGGCTGATGAAGGGTGATACCCTGAAACCGGTCCTGTGATGCTTGTTTTTGGTCCAGAGAGGACCTGGCTTAGCAGTTCGGTCGGGACTGTTCCCTTGGGGAACAGGGTCAAGACTGATTTGCATATAGATGGGTCCAAACTGGGGTAACTTGGTGGGCAAAAAAAAAAACAATGGATTAAACCCAGATCTTTGCGACTGGTGGTGAATGTTTACATTGTTCAGCATTCCGTCCATCATCTGTTCTTTTTGCCTTCCAAATGGAAGCCAGTTTGTAAGAAAGCTGACATTTTGAAAAATACCCTCTGAATCACATGCTTGCATGGGTACCCACAAATTCAGAGATGGCAAAACAACCAAACTACTCGTGAACTCTGTGTATTGTGCTTATTTTAGTAATATATATGTTTCCTTATTACCCATGTTTCACTGTACATATTTCACCATATGAATGTGGCCTATACTTGGTAATATAATAAAACACATTGTACGGTGCAGCTCATTTGTTGGCTGTGGGTACTTTGGGTTCTTGGAGAACCTACATACTCTATAAACCCCAGCAGCCAGAAAGATCTAGTGAATGTAATGGCTTATTGCTTTTGTAAACCAGCCATTGTGACAAAAAGTTACCTATAAGACTGTTTTCACAAATGGCTGCATCCCCCCCCACCCCCAGCCACGTGTTTTCTTTTTCACCAGTTAGTTTCTTTGGGAAAGTGTTGAGGGATCTACACGTCACCCCGTGCTGAAGTCAGAATTTAGTCTCCGTTTCAGAGATCTATAGCTCTCCTGGATTACCCATGGATTTTGCTCCACAAACTGGAAGTAGGTTGAAAGCACAAAAAATAGAAATAAAGGGCTTCCTCCTTGAAAAATGCCAGAACTGTGGTAAAAAACTTTTTTTGTTTTTCAGCTCTGCATGATCCTGAAAGCTGGGAAGATGGTGACTTTGACACAGCAAAACTTTCGTTGATGCCATTTATGCAGAGCACTTTTTTTTTGCTATTTTCTACTAAAACCCAAAATGTAGTTATATTTTGACCATTGTCTCGTCCCTTCCAGCGGGATACACAAACCCTGGGCACCTTAAGAATCCCCAGAAAAAAGGGATGTCAATTTGGTATGGATACCTGATGTGGAAAAAGAGGTATGGCGCCCTAAGTGTGAAATGTCCTAAATAGTCCAAAAGAGTTCAGCAGTGTCCAAGGCAGTTTCCCCAAGGTCAAATGTTTAAGCGCCCATTAAAACAATGTGGTCTGCGGAAGGCCAGTGGCGCTCCGCAGTTATTAAACCTCACTTCAAGGCACAGATGTGAGACTTTGATTATTCAACCTTACATTTAATCTATGAACTCCGAAATAAAGAGCAAGTGAATTAATGATAGAGAAATGCAAATTCAAGGGTCACAAGGGAACTCCGAAATTTACATTTTTGTGGGACTTTGGTTTTACTTTGTCTGTTGAGTAATAGTGTGTTTAATTTTGTTGCAAGAGCATGTCCTCAGTCTACCCATAAAAATGGGTAGTTTGTGCAGTGTGATGATTCCATAAAGACATGCAAAATTACAAATTCAGACAACTGTGAGGGCTCAAGTGTGTTTTGCTGTAAGTAGAAGCTTCCGTTTTGTTCCTCGATAGAGAACCAGAAATTAGACACCAGGTCACCCTACTTTGCCACGCCTAATAAAATGTTATCTGCACTCTTTCAAGAGGATGACATGAAGCTCACTGGTTAGTTTGAGAATGGATAAAATCATTTGTTATCTGTTTGAAAATTAGCATTACCAGTGAGACCTTTTGAGTTACTATCATAATACATTGGTTACTGGGCAAAGCCCCGTGTGGGTACTGTTGTTTAGCACTAGTGTTTCAGAGACACCATCATTACTGCAATCCACTTTGATAAGTTATTTCCTTTAGACACTAGACTCTCAAAGGGGATAGCAAAGTAAAGCAGCGATAGTTCACTAGAGGAGGTTGTTTGGGTTAGAACCTCTGTTATAATCTCACTCAGTAATTGCATTTCAACAATTTAGTATCAGTACATTTTTATTCAAAAGGTAACTAATGAAAAAGGGGCAGTAGGCAAGCTAAAACAATAATACTTAACCCCTTCCACGCCCACCCCCTGCCCAAAAGGTCAAAATTAAGTTAAATGTCCAGACATTGCAGTATCTTTGAAGGCTAGACTGTTCTTAAGGGGCAGTTAAAACAATACACAAAGAAAACCAAGAAGTGATAGCACCTTCCTGGGGTTGTGAAATGATCTTAAACCTCTGTATAGCGTTTCTGTGCTAGGCCCTAGATTTCTTTATAACGCCTTATTACTACTGTTGTGGGTATAACTCCGGTGGACTCTCAGAGCTCTCGGACTTGTTGGGGCCCTTACACTTTTTAGAGTCGTCTGAAGTTTGTCAGTGAGTCATACATAGGTGCCCGACCAAAACGATTCAGTATAGAATCTTTAATATCATAAGGGTGGCCTTTTGTTCCTGCTGCCCTGGATGCGGGTGCAAAGCTTGTCAACCTAGTGGGCTGAACACCCAGCTGGTGAGTTTCCAGTCACTGAAATTGTACAAGTTCCTACACCCTAAAACGAGAGAGAGATGTAACCTGCAAAACTGTAAGCCAGCTGGGACATTAACTGGTCTCAACTGCAGGTTACAATGTAGTGGATCAGCACCCACTTGCGTTTCACATGGGAACCCAACTTTAAGGGCCTCTATAATGGAAATTGGCAGTCGTAGCAGTGGTTCCAGTGGTAAGGGATCCTACAGGTCAGAGAGCACCCAGTGGATCCCGATGCTTTTGTAAGTTTCTACTGAGGATCGGATTTAAGGATTAGGTTATAATCGTCTCACAGATCTTGCACTCTCTAGAACTGTGAGGGCTGAAGAAAGGCTGCAACCCGTCCTGAAATACGGACGGCCCGTTGCTGCCAATGGAAGCACGCTCTAACCCATAGGTTCAAAGATGTGAAAATTCCAGACTCCATTGGGACTGAAATGGATCAATATTGTCCGTATCACGGTATGGGGCTTGGACTGTGCAGGCCTAGGAGAGCATCTTCATACCTACACGACCGGTGGTTGTGGTGCTTCCAGGCAAGCTGGGCTATGATGATCCTGTTCTTTTTTGTGTTCCTAGTGCCTTGAGTTCTCTTGCGCACAGATAATCCGTAAGCTTGAGCTTGTATTGATTTTTGAGCAGCCCGCAATCCCATTCCTCACTGGATAGCTCAGCAATTTCCACTTGTCACAACACAAGTGTTTCTGTGCACCCGTGCTTGCCTGATGGATCCCCATATTCAGCCAAAGTTTAACACGTGCAACTTGCTACACGGAGAAGTACCATAATTATTCCATTTTGGTGGTCCACTGTATGAAGTCTGCGCCGGCCAAAGTGCCGTGTTCAGTCCATTATCAGACCAGTTCTAATTATTGAAGGTGTGGATGCTCTTCAGTTAAAACCCGTCTGAAAGTATATGTTGCATGCAGAAAAATGGGTGAATGAGAGGGATTGTCGATCCAGCACTCGTCCTTCCTCAATGGAATATCTTATCACAAAAAATGTGCTGTCCTGAGTCCCACTTGACTGTAGTCTAGTCAGTGGATTGTTTTTCGGTCACTAGGGGTGTCCTTTGCTGGATGCACGAATCTTCACCCGTAGAGATGCCAATGGCATGCTTTATCATCGAGTCCTGCTCCTCGTTGGGTGGGCCCTGCAATACCCAACCGGCCATGCCCGGGCACTTTCCTGGGGGAGTGGATGAGTCCCTCCATAGCAGCGAAACCTGCTCTGAATAAATGAAGCGGGTGGCATCCTTCCCTACCCAATAAATGAGCCAGTTTGAGCGGGGTAAGCTGAGAAACACAGGCAGTCATGTTTACGTTGCACTAAACAAGCTCGAGGAAAATCCAAATCTTGTGCACCGATGCTCAGTGTACCAAGTGGTATCATATTCACCAGTAGTTCTCTGGAACATGCACACATAACATATCTGCCCTTACTGATGAGTATAGGTAAACGGTACAGTTTATGTGAGGCTGGATGGCCCTTTATATGGTTTAGCTTTCCCACAGGGGTACTGTTGAAAAGGCTATTAGCCCTAGACATGAAATCTTACTGATACCACTGCAAGCCACCCCATACCTTGGGATGAAGAGGCAGTAGCCATGCGTCACTTCATTTAGGGGTAAACGTTAGTTGTCTGCAGGGATAGGGCATTTGTTGTCTTCAGGAACATCAAAGCGGAAATACTTAGTCTCTCCAGGATACCGCAAGTAGTCAAGATCTCGGGCGGATAATTATCTCAGGACAAACTAAACATTACACCGCAAGGTGGCACTGTTTTCCAATAAATTTATACAACCTTCCCGTTAGATAGGTTAAGTTCCCCACAGTCTGCACAAGCAACCCTGAAGACAGTCTTGCACTCAGCGATCAGGCTCATTATCCTAATAAAAATGCGGTCATGTTTCAGCAGGATTTTAGGTAAAGACTCCCTCCAGCTTCGGTTGGCAAACACTATAAAACCTCAAAATCATTCCTTCATTGATGGGACAACCTGCAGGAAGTTACCCTGTGAAGCCTCTGGCGCAACCCTCACTGTTAATCTTAGAGAGTAATTCCAAACAATCAGTTCTCTGCCTCTTTATCCTGGCAGGCACTTGTTCATTGTTGGTCTTCTCGAACCTCCTGTAACTGTTCCTATATGCTCTATAATAACGGCTGCTGGTTCTGTATAAAGCACCCTAAAACCCGTGGAGCACATGTACTCGATATGAAGCAGTTGTAGGAAGAAGTACTTTTCTTAATTGTGATGTAGTCCTTGGCGGCGTCCTTAGATGTCGATCTGCATGCCCTGCAGGTAGAACGGGCATCTGGAGTGTTGAATGAAAGATGTGGGAGGCAAAAGATTTTGTCAGAGCTGGGTTACCAGCCTGCTGCTGGCTGACGGGACTGGATAGGGGTTGCAACAAATATAGCGCAAAAATGCATTATACTGCTGATATGGACAATTGTTTCATGGTCACTGGATTATAGGAAGCTGTCCAGGGGTGTTGTGTGTTCTGTAAGAAGATTCTGAAGTGGCTCGAACCTGACGGGTGTTAACGGGAGGTCCTGAGTTGCTAGAGCTTTAGATGGGGGTGGGGTATGGGTCTGTCGATATCGGGAGTGGATGATAGAGAATTGACTTAGTCAACCTGAGCTGGCAAAAATACAACCTAAGAATATACTAATGTTCACTTTGTAATCTTCGATTGCAATTGCCATTTTAACAGGAGGAACACTGCTCTGTTCTGGCATGCTAGGTGGGTGCCTTAAACAAGGCCATACTGAAGTGAGTTTCAAAAATGTATTTGCTTTTTATGCATGCTATCCTTGAATGGTCAACTTTTTACATATTTTTTGTATTCAGTCTACTGTAGTCTCTGAATCACCCAATGCCACTATCGCTCGAGAGGATGACACGCACTCCTCGCTGACAACCACAAGTCAAGGCTATGTTTTACCAGAAGGGAAGGTCATGCCCAACACCGTTTTCGTTGGTGGAATTGACATCCGGGTTAGTGGATTTTTTTCAATCCCTACTTTTTGTTTATTTTGATTTTGACCTGAGTTTGCATTATGATGCAAGGTCTGTATGTTTTTCAGATGGACGAGATTGAAATCAGAGATTTCTTTGCAAGATTTGGTGCTGTGAAAGAAGTTAAAATAATCACTGACAGAACTGGCGTTTCTAAAGGGTGAGTATTGATCTTTTCCAAGTAAACTGAATATTTTTAGGTTAACACATGTTCATCCTTTGTGTGAATTAAAGTACTTGTTGCTAATGACATAGGTTAGTGCCTTGTTCCCTTTACAAATCTTTTGAAATTGAGATTACCACTCTAGTTCTTATTTATAAGCAAGTGTGAACTAGTCATTAATGGTTCTACATCCTTCAGGGCTGTAGTGTATATTTGTATGTTCAATAGAAAAATATTATTGAATGGAATTTAAGGTTGCCGAGAGTCAATAGTGGTTGCAACACTCTAAAAAGACCTTGCATGTACTAGTTAAGGCTCTACTTTCACATAATTACCCACCCTTGTTATTTCACCATCATCCTTTCTTAGAGGTGGAAATGAGGTGTGAATGTGAGACTAAGCATCAATGATTGAGGAAATGGCTATGTGATTTGGTAGATGGAGTTACTCTAAATAGACATGATAATTGCAGAGTACTTTTTTCTGGTGAGAATATATTGGTGTTTTGTTCTAGCATCTTATCTTGATCCTGATAACATCATTGGTTGTGGTATTATGGCCCTGAGGTGCTCTCTGTCATATGACCTTGGCTGATATTCATGCATGAGATCCCGGGATTATTTTTACAAGAGAAATCTCTATTTTCAATAACTACAACAATGACTATAATTTAGTAGTTAATGTATTTTGCGTACAACTAGAATTGTAAAACTTGAAAATAATACTAAAAACTGTCTGAGTGAGTATTAACATTTTTGAGCGGGAAATGCCTCCAGCATGATTTTATATTGTTCTGTGCACCCCTGCTCTGTGATATTCCAAAACGAAACTCACATTTGGCAGGGATAGGCCTTCTTCCTGTCTTGCCTTTGGCTCTTTCTTAACAGAACTATATTAACTGTGAGGAGAGGGGTTGCTGTGCCAGAGACGGCAGCATCTTTAGAAGTTCGATCGAGAGAACACTCACGAAAGGGTGATGGGTGCAAGGTGCAGTGGTTGTTCTCTCCTTTGGCTCAGTGTTTTGGTGTTATTCTGTCCTGCTTGCAGTTACCTGGGACAACATAACTTTCTAGGTTGACCAGAGTTGAACACAAGAAGTGACCCGTCCTGCCTGATACAATTTCAAAATGCAAGTGTGGAATGTAGACTCCTACCAGTCTGGAATATGAGCATATAAGAATGACTGAAGCATGCAGCCGTTGTTCCAGGATTTCTCTTTGGAAACCGCTGTGGCACTGCCCTTCAGGTGCAGGGGTGATCTGTCAGCATCGGTGCTGGCGTCTAAGAATGCCAGCTCTCCAGTAACGTGAGGGGGACATAACCTGAAAAGTTGTGCCAGAGGAGTATTCCCAGAGGAGCACCCAGCCATAGCCCTGGTGGGGGAGCTAACGCGAAAGAAGGGTACTGAACAGGCCTACCAGCGATGACAACTCATGTGTCTTGTGAAGAAGTGAAGCTGCGGGAGTTAGGCGAGCCCTTCCCAGGATTTCAGCCAGGAGCACACAACGGAAAAGACATGCATAATAAGATACAAACGACTTAACACAGGCTACTGAGTTGTCAAGAAAGGCTGGAGATCACGGAGGACCGACTCTTTGCAGCTGAGCTCACACATGAAGTACTGCAGAAACACTTCACTCTGGGTCAGAGTCGGGAGACGCGATAGAGCATTTTCATTGGTTCCAGGTTTCTACAGTCAGAACTTAGCAGGATTGTTCCTTGCACAACTTTTCATTCATTGTAGGGTTCTCAGTCTCACTTAATTTATTACCTCCTTTGTATCCCCTAACTTTATTATTTTGGGTTTCCTTTCTTATTTCATGAATTGTCTTCATTGCTCCATTCCAGAGACTCCAAAACCTTCCTTCCCTTTTATCTCACTTATGAAAAATCTACAATTCTGGACTGCTGCAGTGTTTTTTAAAATATAATTTTATTTTTATGTGTTATAATTGTGTCCTTTGTTTGTCAAAAAACAAACTTGAGAGAAGAGGTCACAACAGTGTGCAACCTGTGCCAATAAAGGAAGTACATTACTACATGAATAGTATAGCATATAGTTCACAGAACATCCATAGTGCATCAGTACAAAAGTAACAATACACAGTTCCTTTGCCATACCTCCTCCCCCCCCCCCCCCCTCCCAAACAATTATAGGGATCTGTGTCATGGGTAAGACCCAGAACTTCATCCAATGTCCCGGATCTTAAGAAATTTAAGGGGGCAGCCTCTGCTACGACATGTGACCTTTTCCTCCGCCAAATGAGATCCATTCCTCGTCTCTATTACTGGATAATGGGCCCTTCCGGGGTACCCCACCTTCTAGCCACGTCCCTTTTAGCCACCTTCAAGCCTAGAGCACTATATATATGAGCTGAAAGTGCGGGGCATCTACATCATTTGGGATCCCTAATTGAATATATTTAGGGTCTAACAGGAGGGTAGCGTCCAGAATGGCGTCGAGCTCTCCTAGTATCTCCATCCAGTATGACTGTATGAGGTGGCATCCCCACATTGTGTGTAGAAAGTCTCCCAATGCTGCATGGCATTATATGCATGTATTCAGCCAACCTACCGATTCCATGTGGCCTGTACCTATCATAGTAAAACCTGTGTAGGATTTTGAATTGGATCAGCCGCAATCTGGATTTTAGGGCCACTTCTCTCGGATACATCAGCGTAGCTTCCCAATCAGTGTCTTCCGTGGCCCCTTCATCACCCTCTAAGTGTGTCTAGAGTGTCAGACATGCTATTATTTAATGTTTTATATGTTAGAGATATTGCTCCCTTCCCCATCTCTTCCAGTAGCAACTGCCCTTCCAGTATTCCAGTATTTCTGTCCCCTCCAGGCCCTAGCCAACCAGGCATGCCTCAACTGTGCGTATTTAAGAACTGGGTAGGGTGTAAGTGATAATCTTTGCGAAATGACAAAAAGGTCTTAAACTCAGCGTGCACCAGAATATCCCCAATGATAGAGATGCAGATTATGTCCCAGGCCTCACATCACCGGAGTTTTACCACCTCTCAAAGTCGGGTTCCCTTCCAGAGGGGTGTCTCCCTACCTATTGCTCTGCAGCGTTTTGACAGCTTCTATAGTGCTTATTCCTTTGGAGTCCCAGGGTGGTGGCTGGTGCCTGCTGGGGCTCAGCAGTGTTTACTCGTCCAAAGGATCCATTAGGCACTTATTCACACGTGTATGACATTTATGTTGTGTTATTAATGGTGGTATTGTATGCATTATCTTGAGAAACACCTCGGTCCCAGTCATTACCGTGTCGCTGCCATTATCTCTACAAGTGCTGTTGTCTCCTGTGACAGAAGACTGCAAGTGTCCCTCTACCTGAACTTCTTTTTTCCCTGCACAGAACTCTTTCAGAGTTGTATTGAAGCTGGGGATGGCCGTTCAAAGAGATTGAGGATTATCCATTGAATACTTTGCATCTTTCCCTCACTGGAGGGGGCATTCCCAACATCCCCATCCCCCCGTCCACAAATGGTCGTCTTCACAGGGCAGTGATTCTCAGCCCCCTTCCTGTGCTGAGTTATTGACTGGCTTGTTGGCTTGAACGACTCGCCTGTCAGACTCACCTGTCGCATATTGTGAGCCCTGCCTGACCTCCGAGGCACACTGCGCCTAAGCAAGAACGATCCTAGCCCTGCGGTTGTAGTTCAAGAGCATTGCGTTTGTCTCTTGCAAGTGCTCCTGTGAACTCTGACCCCGAATGCTAGAGTGCAGGCTACAGGACTGTAAAGACGGAGACCGGCAGTAACAGGTAATATTTTATTCTAGATAATGTGGGTACATTACAGGAGCAATGTCGGAACCGCTCCGTTCATTCCGACTGCTTTCATTCCTAACCGCCACCTTCCGAACCCCTGTCTCGTAGATCGAATGTCAACTTCCACATTCGATCTACGCACCACACATCTTCCCCTCTTATCATCAACAACAAAAACAAATAACATCCTTAAAATTCGGAAAATACTTATAAGAGAAAATACATAATACATGTACCTCTAAAGAAAATTATTTTTTTTACATTGAATTGGAAGCATTCCCATTTAGTTAACTTCCCATCACGAATTCATTGAAATGCCTTAGTAATTTCCTTTCTCTCAAACTTTTACGAATAGGTATCGCGTCATCCTCCCGATTCCTAGATTCAAGACCACGGGATTCACCACCTCCTTCACCTCTGTCTGACCGCGCATCCTCGTATCCCCACAAATATCCACTCTCTTCATCAAAATCTTCACACACAAATTCCTGGGGAATGTTACTTGCTTTAAACAAACTCACATGCCGCAAATTACGTACTCTTTCATCCTCAACCTGAACTGCACCATTCAATACCTTCACCACTTTCATAGGGCGTGACCATCTCGCATTCCCTTTATTTATTAGCCCAAAATTCTTCACACGTACGTACTGTCCAACTGCCAAGTTTGGCATATTTTTTCCACTATTCATTTTGCTTAAAACTTAGTTTTGATACTCTTGCACCCGATTTCTCACAGAGCTAAAGTCTACCCCACCAAAACTTCCTTGCCTTCTGTTCATCAACCACCAAGGGATTAGTTTAGAAGATGGTTTCCGACCCATCAATAACTCAAAAGGTGTTTTTCCAGTGACTGAATGTGGCGTAATTCTGTAATGATAACAACATATTTTGGATGGCCTCCTTCCAAGACAAATTGGATTCTAAAGCTAATTGTATAGTGTCCTTAATAACCTTGTTGAACCTTTCAACCTGACCATTACCTTCAGGATGGTATAATGACACCCTCACATGATTTACCCCACAGCTCTTCAAAAAGGAACTCATCTTAACAGAAGTAAGTTGTACACCATTGTCCGAAACAATAGTTTCAGGAATTCCTTCCCTCGCAAATACATCTTTTAAGAATTGGATCACAGTATCAGTAGTTATATTGCCAACCATACGAACCTCTGGCCATTTGGAAAAATAATCAACTAGGACAATCGCATACCCTTCCTTAGCAGGTAAGTTAACAAACGGACCCATAAAATCAATTGCAACTTTGCGCCACGGGCCATCAGGCAACTCAACCAACTGTAATGGTACCACTAATGGTTTCACAGACTTGTCACTCAGTACACTCTTACCACACTCTCTTACCCAACGATCTACCATACCATCTAACCCCGGCCACCAAAAAACGTCTTTGATCTTCCTCCTGGTACTTGCCATGCCACCATGACCTTCATGTCCCAACTTAACAATGGTATCACGCATACCATAGGGAGGCACAATTTTATCACCTCTTAATATAATATCATTCGACACAGACAATTCATCTTTAATCTTCCAAAATGTACTGCTCTCACCTCGTAAACTACGTTCTGATGGCCATCCTTTCAAAATAAACTTCTTCACTTTCAACAAAACCTCATCCTTCTGCATTTCTCTCATCCACACACATACAGATAAATTGTCATGCACATTCCCATTTTGCAGAAACAGAACATCCTTATAAGTGGACGCAACATCACACTCTCCATCATCAATTTCCTCGGCACTACTATGCGATAGTGGTAACCGAGACAACCCATCTGCTACACAATTACTTTTCCCTGGAAGATGCAAAATCTCAAAGTGATACATTTGTAATTTGGAAGCCAACCTAGGAGTGAGGTTCCTTCCCCCTCCCGCGCTCAAAATATTAATCAGAGGTTTGTGATCCGTACAAATTTTAAATTTGCGCCCCCATATGTACATCCTAAATCGTTGCACAGCCCACGTAGCGGCCAATAACTCCTTCTCAATTACAGAATAGTTCCTCTCTGCTTGAGACGGAGTACGAGAGGCATATGCGACCACCCATGTGTCTCCTTTCTTCTTCTGAGACAAAACCGCACCAATACCATATGCGGAAGCATCTACTGCTATAGTACATTCAGCAGTTTCATCAAACGATTTGAGACAAGAGGCATTGACAATTTCTTCCTTTATAGTCAAACTCCTTGGAATGTATCTCTGTCCAGCAGAACGTCGCATTTTTCCTCAGCAAGGCACGGAGGTTCTCCACCTTGGATGCAAAGTTTTCCACAAAGCGAGAATAAAACTCTGCTAGGCCTAAAAATGATAACAATTGTTCCTTGCACCTTGGTTCTGGAGCCTCACTAATAGCTTTGATGTGACTAACCTTAGGTCGAATACCATCCTTAGTAATGATATGACCTAAATTTTCCACGTGGCTCTCTCCAAATTTGCACTTTTGATCCTTAGCAGTTAATCCATAGTCACTCAGTGCTTGCAATACTGTTTTTAAGTCCCGGTCATGCTCAATTCTGTCGCGACCATATACTAAAATGTCATCCTGGAATACCTTTGCCCCCTTAACATTCGAAAGTATTTTGGACAATTCCCTCTGGAAAACTGCAGACGCACTAGCCAATCCAAACGGCATCCTTTTGTATTGGAACATCCCCTCCGGTGTAATAAAAGCTGTACAATGTTTAGACTCCGGACTTAAATGTATCTGGTGATACGCACTCGCCAAGTCGATGGTTGAAAATACAGTAGCATCTCCAATAGACGACCTCAATTCCTGCAAATTTGGTAAAGGAAATGCATCTATCCAAATTGCATCATTTAGTGCCCTCAGGTCAACACACAACCTGAGGTCCCCACTGGATTTTACTGAAATTACAATCAGAGAAACCCAATCGGAGCACTCAATTGGTTCAGTAATATCATTATCACACAAATCCTTTAACATCTCCTTCAATTTTTCTCTATAATTCAAGGGAACATTCCTCAACTTCTGCCTTATGGGAACAGCATTCTCCTTTAATACAATTGTATGTTTAAAATTTTTCATACTTCCCAAACAACCACTAAACACGGTGGGAAATAGTCCCTTTATATCATGATACAAATCATTCTGTGACTTATCCATACTCCCAATGTACACTGGCGGAGTAGCATTAGGGTCCACCCTCAACCCCAATTGACATATATGTGGCCAACCCAGAATAGTTGCCCCTCCTTCTGCCACAAGAACTTCACCTGAACACTTCTTTCCAGCATATTCGATTTCTGCCTGTATTTTTCCTACAATAGCAATTTTATGACCAGAATAACTACAAGGACTGTTTTTTGCTTTTTGTAAACTCCTTCCAGGCCACAGCTGATTAAATAGAGACTTGCCTATTATAGTGTACCACGCACACGAGTCCACCATAACTTCCACTCGTGCACCGTCAATATTTATATAACACTTAGGAAATTGAAGCTCTTTTCCCTTAATGTTACGCTCTTGAATGCTTAGTACCAAATTCTGAATTCCTCCCCCAACCTCATCATCATCCACATTCTCCACAACACAACTCACTTTTTTCTCGAAACTTCTGCAGACGCGTGCAAAATGTCCCTTTTTTTTTTTTTTACATGCACTGCAATTTTTCCCAATCGCCGGACAACCATTAAAATTTGCAAAATGCGAACCGGCGCCGCATCTAAAGCACACTCTAGTATTGTTGTTCATGCCAGACTTGTTATCCCCACTACTAAACCGGGAAACTATTTTTTTCTTTTTGTCCTTGCAATCCCGGTCTTTGCTTACAGTACAAACGTTGTCACAATCTTTAACTTCCCTCCTCATAGTTTGTATGCAATCTTCGGTAATCTCAATGCTCCTCTCCACTTCAACAGCCGTTTTTAAAGATATTTCCCCAGAAGACCAAAGTTTCTCCTGTATTTTTTAGATTTAGTCTTCATTAATATTTGGTCCCTTAAAACTTGGTCATATGTCATATTGTCAAAAGCACACGTAACCGCTAAGCCTCTTAACACTGCCATATACTGGTCAATAGACTCATCAACCTTCTGTTCCCTTGAATAAAATTTATATCTTTCCATGACTACATTTATTTTCCGGCCATACCTATCCTGTAACTGTTGTAAAGCACATTTATACACATCTACCCCATGCACATTATCTACAGGTGGTAAATTTTTAAATTCCCTTAACCCTACAGCGCCCAAACGATGTTTAAGCAATGACAGGTGCCTATCAGGTGAACATTCGCCCTCTTCCAACACATCAACATATGCCTCAAATAAATCCAACCACAATTCCCACTGAATGGGCGGATCTCCTGGTTCATTAAAAAAAATGGTGGAGGTTGAATACTAGGCATTCTGTAATTAACAATGTCCTATATCAATAATTACTGAATGCAGTTGTATTATTATTATTATTTTTTTTTTTTAAAAACAGAGACCAGTCACAATAAATTCCGGCACATCCAACAAGTCAAATGTATAGACAAAGGTTCTTTTTGTAATTATAAGCACAAGGTGTGCCTATCACCGTATTCCAAATTAAACGTACCAAATTCCTTGTAATTGTAGACAATATTTGCATGTGCGAAGTCTACTCCTTAAAGATGGCTGCTAATTTGCTACTTGTAGGCACACAGGTGTGCCTATCACCGTGTTCCTCAATAAAGATTGAAAAGATCTCCAAACCACTTCAAAATGGCTGCTTCAACGGTGTTGTTCACTCTCTAGAGTAATTTGGGCACACTCCAATCCATAATTCCTGGCGTAGTTGCAGATATTTTTCCGAAACAGAAATCTTGCCAAAACAGGACATCAAGAAGTACTTAATGCGCCGCCCCTCAAGTTATGGAAACACCAGCAACCAGAAATTCGCTGAAAATAAACGCACGATCCTCCCCTCCGACATCGCTCCTGCCCGCCTCATCGCCACTGTAAAGACGGAGACCGGCAGTAACAGGTAATATTTTATTCTAGATAATGTGGGTACATTACAGGAGCAATGTCGGAACCGCTCCGTTCATTCCGACTGCTTTCATTCCTAACCGCCACCTTCCGAACCCCCGTCTCGTAGATCGAATGTCAACTTCCACATTCGATCTACGCACCACAAGGACCCGCTTTAATTATGTACTGTACGTCCTCATCCACATCCAACAGACTCCAGTGTATCTGTGCAGTAACCTGCGGGTGGGTGAGACTTTGTGTTCTGGGAAGGATTTGATGGGCCTTAAAATCTAGGGCCTATGTAAGTGAGTCCTGTGACCTATCTACGGCACGGCTAAGACTATCTACCCCACCCTGAATAACTCCAAGAGGAGGTGGGATTGAGTGATGGGGCCAGCCAGCGGCTCCGGGTAGTGATGGTGTGTGGCTAATACTGCTGCATAAGATAAGGGTAACACTCCTCCTCCATAGGCAAATTTAAGGGATTGGACATCGCTAGAGACTAGCATGAGAGCGAGAAACTGCTCTGTCATAGAAACACAGAAAACTGCCACACTACAAGCAAGTCTGCACCTGCTATACTACCCCGCGGAAAGTTGGATCTGTAAAAGTCAGTTACATTGTGTCGTGCTACAGTGATTAAGCTTGTTTTCCGTTTTGTCTGTTTGTGTCGTATTATTTAGTAGTGTAATAAAGTGTTTTTCCTTTGTAAGTTAAAGTGTTGAATGGACAGTTGTCGGATCCCTTTTTATTAGGGAAAGGCAAGACTGGCTGTTGACCCCAACTGAGGTGGTTGAGGTGTTTGTCCTTGATATCCTGGGGTCTGGCTATGGCTCTGCAAACTGGGCCATATACACGCTTTCTGCAGTTGACTCTCAGGGTGCCTAGGGCAAGCTGTTAAAGGCTTTACTGGGAGATAGTGTGGTGGATGACAACTCAGAACTTGACAGCTAACACACACAGAAAGTATTGTCAAGCCCAGTGTATACCTTTTATGGAATAAAAGTACTTTAATCTCACAACAAAACAAAATATTACACCGTTAAATGGGAATGCAAGGACAGGGTTGCAGTCTCAGTTACGATCTTTAGTAAGGTGCTACAAACCAGTTGCAGTATTAGTTGTCTCCTCTCTAAAGGAGATATTTGATGACAACCGTCCCCAGTATACTGTTGGCATAGGCATTGAATATGCACAGGCGCGGATTTCGTCAAATACCCCACTGAGCAGATGCATAATTAACTTCAGCGTTTTTTTCAACCCATTATATTTACCTGACAAAATTCTTAACTCTTGGTGCTGCAGCTGTGATTCACGTATCAGACCTCAGTGACAGCTTCACTTCTGCAGGGGTCGCTGCACCGACCTGGTGTTGGAACAGTGACCTCTGGATGAAGTCCCTGTGGTAACCCTGCGCAGTGGCACTCGCTTTCAGCAGTGGAGGCCTCCTCAGCTGGGAGGAGACCGGTGCTAAGGTACGGGAGTTGCGGCCTACTGGCTGAGTCATCCTTGATGGTGTGTCTTTCAAAAGTTGTTGTCTCTGGGCCAGTGAGGCTTTCTGCTTTGTCAGTGATGCAGTGTCAGTGGCACCCTAGGTCTCTCGGAGTCACAGCTGATTAGTGGTTGGATCAGTGTTGTTTGTTCTTGAATATCATAATGCAGTTCACACTAGCTTTGTTGAGATAGGGAAACTGTTGGGAGTCCTAGAGTTTGTGCTCTCCAGGGCTCATTCCCAGAAGAAATTGTAGCAAGGAACATGAATTTCTACACACTGAGACGTAGAAGACAGATTTGGTAAAAGGGAATTATGAAGAACCTGTGTTAAAAATGTACTCTTGCAGAGCCATACTACTTAAAAACTATCACAAGGAGAGGCGGGGAAACAAAAACAAAACTAACACGCTTATTACATCATATGGTTATGACACTGAGAAACTTTGCAGAATTCTCACTAGACACTAGGGTTTACTGACCAGTGATTCAATTACAGTCATATGGTCGACAAAGAACCTCAGTGTGACTTTCAGATGGAGATTTATCCTTAGAAATACAGTAAGCCCCAGCTTTCCTCCCGTAAAAAAGTTGGATAACTGGTGGGCACAGATCACTATAGGGTTTTTTAAATGTGGCAATTGTAGTGCATGTATGCATGCCGAAGACAACACACAGACTTTCCAATACAACACTGATGTTATATCTTATACACACTAAGATTTCATTGTCATGGTCCACAAAATATTTTGTGCAGTCAATTGAATGCAAGTGTGTAGCAGTTTATATTGGTGGCGTGATGTTACTCCTCTGGGAGTGTATTATAGAATAATTTAGAGCAAGTGTAGCATGTACAGTTTTCACAAAAATGGCAATAAGCTATTTTAAAACTAGACACTTAGTGCAATTTTCAACAGTTCCTGGTGGAGGTAAATGTTTGTTAGTTTTGCAGGTAAGTAAACCACCTACAGGGTTCAAAGTTGGGTCCAAGGTAGCCCACCGTTGGGGGTTCAGGGCAACCCCAAGGTTAACACACAAGCAGCTCAGGGCCGGTCAGGTGCAGAGGTCAAAGGGGTGCCCAAAACACATAGTCTTCAATGGAGAAGGGGGTGCCCCGGTTCCAGCCTGCCAGCAGGTAGGTACCCGCGTCTTCGGAGGGCAGACCAGGGGGGGTTTTGTAGGGCACCGGGGGGGGGGGGGGATGACACAAGTCAGCACAGAAAGTACACCCTCAGCGGCACGGGGCGGCCGGGTGCAGAGTGCAAACAGGCGTCGGGTTTGCAATAGGTTTTAATGGGAGACCCTGGGGTCTCTTCAGCGAAGCAGGCAGGCAAGGGAGGGGCTCCTCGGGGTAGCCACCACCTGTGCAAGGGAGAGGGCCACCTGGGGGTCGCTTCTGCACTGGAGGTCGGATCCTTCAGGTCCTGGGGGCTGCGGGTGCAGTGTCTTTACCAGGCGTCGGGTTCTTAGAAGCAGGCAGTCGCGGTCAGGGGGAGCCTCTGGATTCCCTCTGCAGGCGTCGCTGGGGGGCTTTGGGGGTCAACTCTGGCTACTCACAGGGTCTCAGTCGCCAGGGAGTCCTCCCTGTGGTGTTGTTTCTCTGCAGGTTGAGCCGGGGGCGTCGGGTGCAGAGTGCAAAGTCTCATGCTTCCGGCGGGAAACGTGGAGTCCTTTTAAAGTTGTTTCTTTGTTGCAAAGTTGTTTCTTCTTTGGAGCAGAGCCGCTGTCCTCAGGAGTTCTTGGTCCTTTTTAGATGCAGGGTAGTCCTCTGAGGCTTCAGAGGTCGCTGGACCCTGTGGAGCGCGTCGCTGTTGCATTTTTTCTTGATGTGGGGAGACAGGCCGGTAGGGCTGGGGCCAAAGCAGTTGGTGTCTCCCGTATTCTCTGCAGGGCTTTCAGGTCAGCAGTCCTTCTTCGTCTTCAGGTTGCAGGAATCTATCTTGCTAGGTTCTGGGAGCCCCTTAATACTCAATTTAGGGGTGTGTTTAGGTCTGGGGGGTTAGTAGCCAATGGCTACTAGCCCTGAGGGTGGCTACACCCTCTTTGTGCCTCCTCCCTGAGGGGAGGGGGGCACATCCCTAATCCTATTGGGAGAATCCTCCATCTGCAAGATGGAGGATTTCTAAAAGTCAGTCACCTCAGCTCAGGACACCTTAGGGGCTGTCCTGACTGGCCAGTGACTCCTCCTTGTTTTTCTCATTATCTCCTCTGGCCTTGCCGCCAAAAGTGGGGCCATGGCCGGAGGGGGCGGGCATCTCTACTAGCTGGAGTGCCCTGGGGGCGCTGTGACAAAGGGGGTGAGCCTTTGGGGCTCACCGCCAGGTGTTATAGTTCCTGCAGGGGGAGGTGAGAAGCACCTCCACCCAGTACAGGCGTTGTTACCAGCCACAGAGTGACAAAGGCACTCTCCCCATGTGGCCAGCAACATGTCTGGTGTGTGGCAGGCTGGTAAAACTAGTCAGCCCACACTGGAAGTCTGGTATGTTTTCAGGGGGCATCTCTAAGATGCCCTCTGGGGTGTATTTACAATAAAATTTACACTGGCATCAGTGTGCATTTTTTGTGCTGAGAAGTTTGATACCAAACTTCCCAGTTTTCAGTGTAGCCATTATGGTGCTGTGGAGTTCGTGTATGACAGACTCCCAGACCATATACTCTTATGGCTACCCTGCACTTACAATGTCTAAGGTTTTGCTTAGACACTGTAGGGGCACAGTGCTCATGCACCTATGCCCTCACCTATGGTATAGTGCACCCCGCCTTAGGGCTGTAAGGCCTGCTAGAGGGGTGAATTATCTATGCCATAGGCAGTGTGAGGTTGGCATGGCACCCTGAGGGGAGTGCCATGTCGACTTAGTCATTTTCTCCCCACCAGCACACACAAGCTGGCAAGCAGTGTGTCTGTGCTGAGTGAGGGGTCCCCAGGGTGGCATAAGACATGCTGCAGCCCTTAGATACCTTCCCTGGCATCATGGCCCTTGGTACCAGGGGTACCAGTTACAAGGGACTTACCTGGATGCCAGGGTGTGCCTGTTGTGGAAACAAATGTACAGGTTAGGGAAAGAACACTGGTGCTGGGGCCTGGTTAGCAGGCCTCGGCACACTTTCAAATCATAACTTGGCATCAGCAAAGGCAAAAAGTCAGGGGGTAACCATGCCAAGGAGGCATTTCCTTACAGTGGCCCTTCGACGTGGGGACTAATGCACCTTGAGATGGCTTGAGAAGTTAACAGATCACTGTTGCGGGACCCTGCTGGGGCCTCGTTGAGGTTGAATGGGAGCATTTCTCTTGTGTGGCCCTCTGCTGCATGCTCATTGTGTGCTGTGCCCGTTCATAGGTTGGAACCTGCAGAGGTGTGGTTACAATCCAAGGAGTGGTTTACGTGGCCTAGTATTACACGGCGGCACTTGCCTCTAGTGTGTTCGTTCGGAGAGTCCACTACTGCTGAGGTCATAGCGTATTGGACAGAGTACCTCAACCCAGGGGGAGACGGACACGAAGTCCTGAGTGGAACCAGAAGGGCTGGTGTGGTTCAAGGCATCACGCATCAGACTAGTGCCTCCTTTCGAGGGGGGCACAACGCTATGAGTTGGTTGAAGAAAGCTGGTGCGCTCCAGGAACCCCCAGTCATCAGGGACACTGCACTGAGCACCTCCTACTTGGGATCTGGGGCAACTGGAAGTTCACAGCACCAGACATGGGGCCTGATTACAACTTTGGAGGAGGTGTTAATCCGTCCCAAATGTGACGGATATACCACCAGCCGTATTACGAGTTCCATCGGATATAATGTACTCGTAATACGGCTGGTGGTATATCCGTCACTTTTCCGTCACTTTTGGGACAGATTAACACCTCCTCCAAAGTTGTAATCAGGCCCATGGTGTCTCCAATCCAGAGACACAGATCTGATAACTTGTGCAATCTGAAGTGTCGAGAGTGGGTACAGTCAACACGCCCGACGGCACCTCTATATTCCGGAGGTGCTGAATTTGGTTACTATTTGGTAACATTGGAATGTCTGGTAGGGCTTGCGCCTCCGAATCTTAACCCCTTAGCTGCTGGGCCTCCCCCTTCACCCACCCCAAGTGCTGAGCCCTTTTTTGGCAATTTGAGGTAGTTTGTGCTTGCCTAAGCAGTTATGTGGACTTTTTGTCCACATAAGTTATTCACACCAAATTTGCGTCCTTTTTCCCAACATTCTGGGGGTTGTAAAGGTAACCAGAGTTAGTGTGTTCCCCTGGAGGAAACCAAGAAATTAGCCAAATAATGCTAAAATAGTTTTTTGTATTTTTTTTTTTTGTGTGGAAAAATGGGAAAAAGTGCTGCAAGAGTAAGCATGTGTTTTTTCCGTGCAAATGACATCAACAAACGGTTTGCAGTGCTAAAATCACCATCTTCCCAGCTTCCAGGAACAGGCAGACTTAAATCAGAAAACCAAAGTTCGATGGCATCTGTCGCTGTAGATACGCATGTTTTGCAATAGCTCGCCATCTGGTGTTGGGCCGGAGTGTTACAAGTTGTTTTTCTTCGAAGAAGTCTTTCGAGTCACGGGACCGAGTGACTCCTCCTTTTGTCTCCATTGCGCATGGGCGTCGACTCCATCTTCGATTGTTTTTTTTCCGCCATCGGGTTCGGACGTGTTCCTGTCGCTCCGAGTTTCGGAACGGAAAGATAGCTAATTTCGGAAGATTTTCGTCGGTATTGTTGCGTTCGGGATCGGCGTAGTTAGATTCAACACCGCGCGAAGTATCGAAGAGCTCCGGTGCCCTTCGGGGTAGTTTTTCGATCCCCCGTCGGGGCCTGGTCGGCCCGACCGCGTGCTGAAGAACGCCGATGGAACGGACCCCGTTCCGTTTCTGCCCCAAATGCCACAATAAATACCCCTATACAGACCAACACTTGGTCTGCAACCTGTGCCTGTCACCTGAGCACAGTGAAGACACCTGCGAGGCCTGTCGTGCGTTCCGGTCCCGAAAAACACTCCGAGACCGTCGAGCCAGAAGACTCCAGATGGCGTCCGCGCCGACAGCCCACCGAGAGTTCGAGGAACAAGAAGAGGAAGGTACCTTCTCGATCCAAGACTCAGACTCCGAAGGATTCGACGATACACAAACCGTGAGTAAGACGTCGAAAACCACTCTGAGGAAGATTTACAAGGCCCAGGGGCCGCCACTGCCACCAGGCCGTGGCTCCACCCATAAATTCGGTGACCGACCGTCGGCACCGAAAAAGGCCCAAACAGTGCCGAGATCGTCCGACTCCGGTCGAGACACCGGCACGCAGCCTTCTCGGGACCGAGAAAGTGCTGGAGACAAGCATCGACACCGAGATGCCGGTGTAGACACGGCTCGACGCCGAGACAGCGGCCCCGAAGAAGATCGGCGCCGACAGGTTTCGGCCCCGAAAAAGAAAAAAGTCACCTCGGAGCCGAAAAAAGACGCAGACAAAGTTTCGGGCCCGAAACAAACTGCAACCGACCCAGCTTCAGGCTCTTATACAGAAGAGCACTCGCTAACCTCCCAAATGCAAAAGCATAGGTTTGAGGAAGAGCTACAATCAACTGATGTGGACCATACGCAAAAGCGTATTTTCATACAGCAGGGGACAGGAAAAATAAGCACCCTTCCCCCTATTAGAAGAAAGAGAAGGTTGGAGTTCCAAACTGAACAGACACCACAACCGAAAGTGGTGAAAACAGTTACCCCACCACCCTCTCCTCCGCCCGTGATTAACGTCTCACCAGCACAAACTCCATCACACTCCCCAGCTCACACCACCTTGAGCCAGGGTGACCAAGATCAAGACGCATGGGACCTATACGATGCCCCAGTGTCAGATAACAGTCCGGAGGCATACCCTACGAAGCCATCTCCACCAGAGGACAGCACCGCGTATTCTCAAGTGGTGGCTAGAGCAGCACAATTTCACAATGTAAGCCTCCACTCAGAACAGGTCGAGGATGATTTTTTATTCAACACACTCTCCTCCACCCACAGCTCATACCAAAGCCTGCCTATGCTCCCTGGTATGCTCCGGCACGCAAAAGAAATCTTTAAGGAGCCGGTCAAAAGTAGGGCAATCACACCAAGGGTGGAAAAAAAGTATAAGGCGCCTCCTACAGACCCGGTTTTCATCACTACACAGCTGCCACCAGACTCTGTGGTTGTAGGAGCAGCTAGGAAAAAGGCCAACTCCCACACATCTGGAGATGCACCACCCCCAGATAAAGAAAGCCGCAAGTTCGATGCAGCTGGTAAGAGAGTCGCAGCACAAGCTGCAAACCAGTGGCGCATCGCGAACTCCCAGGCACTACTTGCGCGCTATGACAGGGCCCATTGGGACGAGATGCAACATCTCATTGAACATCTGCCCAAAGACCTACAAAATAGGGCAAAACAAGTGGTTGAGGAGGGACAGACCATTTCCAACAACCAGATCCGCTCCTCCATGGACGCTGCAGATACAGCTGCACGGACAATTAATACATCTGTAACTATCAGAAGACATGCATGGCTCCGAACGTCTGGATTTAAAGCAGAGATTCAGCAAGCAGTTCTCAATATGCCTTTTAACGAAAAAGAACTGTTCGGTCCAGAAGTGGACACAGCGATTGAGAAACTCAAAAAAGACACGGACACTGCCAAAGCCATGGGCGCACTCTACTCCCCGCAGAGCAGAGGGAATTGCAGCACATTCCGTAAAACACCCTTTAGAGGGGGGTTTCGGGGTCAGAGCACACAAGCCAGTACCTCACAAGCAACACCGTCCAGTTACCAGGGACAGTATAGAGGAGGTTTTCGGGGACAATATAGAGGAGGGCAATTCCCTAGGAATAGAGGAAGATTTCAGAGCCCCAAAACCCCTACTACTAAACAGTGACTCACATGTCACTCACCCCCTCCACACAACACCAGTGGGGGGAAGAATAAGTCATTTTTTACAAAGCATGGGAGGAAATCACTACAGACACTTGGGTTCTAGCAATTATCCAACATGGTTATTGCATAGAATTTCTACAATTCCCTCCAAACATACCACCAAAAGCACAAAATTTGACAAAACATCATTCCAATCTCCTGGAGATAGAAGTACAGGCACTATTGCAAAAGAATGCAATCGAATTAGTGCCAAACACACAAATAAACACAGGAGTTTACTCACTGTACTTTCTGATACCAAAGAAGGACAAAACGCTGAGACCAATCCTAGACCTCAGAGTAGTGAACACTTTCATCAAATCAGACCACTTTCACATGGTCACACTACAAGAAGTATTGCCATTGCTAAAACTACACGACTACATGGCAACTTTAGACCTCAAGGATGCTTATTTCCATATACCAATACACCCATCGCACAGGAAATACCTAAGGTTTGTATTCAAGGGAATACATTACCAATTCAAGGTACTGCCTTTCGGATTAACAACCGCACCAAGAGTCTTTACCAAATGTCTAGCGGTAGTCGCTGCACACATAAGAAGGCAGCAAATACATGTGTTCCCATATCTAGACGACTGGCTAATCAAGGCCCATTCGTTAATAGAGTGCTCAAATCACACAAATCATATCATACAAACCCTCTTCAAACTAGGGTTCACCGTCAACTTCACAAAATCCCAAATTGTGCCGCGCAAGGTACAACAATACCTAGGAGCCATAATAGACACATCAAAAGGAGTAGCCACTCCAAGTCCACAAAGAATTAAAAATTTCAACACCATCATACAACGCATGTATCCAACACAAAGGATACAAGCAAAGATGGTACTACAACTCCTAGGCATGATGTCTTCATGCGTAGCCATTGTCCCAAACGCAAGACTGCACATGAGGCCCTTACAACAGTGCCTAGCATCACAGTGGTCTCAAGCACAGGGTCATCTTCTAGATCTGGTGTTAATAGACCGCCAAACTTACCTCTCGCTTCTGTGGTGGAACAACATAAATTTAAACAAAGGGCGGCCTTTCCAAGACCCAGTGCCACAATACGTTATTACAACAGATGCTTCCATGACAGGGTGGGGAGCACACCTCGATCAACACAGCATACAAGGACAATGGAACGTACATCAAACAAAACTGCATATAAATCACCTAGAACTCCTAGCAGTTTTTCAAGCACTAAAAGCTTTCCAACCAATAATAGTTCACAAATACATTCTCGTCAAAACAGACAACATGACAACAATGTATTATCTAAACAAGCAAGGGGGGACGCACTCCACGCAGTTAAGCCTGCTAGCACAAAAGATTTGGCGTTGGGCAATTCACAACCAAATTCGCCTAATAGCACAATTTCTACCAGGGATCCAAAATCAACTCGCAGACAATCTCTCTCGAGATCACCAACAGGTCCACGAATGGGAAATTCACCCCCAAATTCTGAACACTTATTTCAAACTCTGGGGAACACCTCAGATAGACTTGTTTGCGACAAAGGAGAACGCAAAATGCCAAAACTTCGCATCCAGATACCCACACAAACAGTCCCAAGGCAATGCCCTATGGATGAACTGGTCAGGGATATTTGCTTACGCTTTTCCTCCTCTCCCTCTCCTTCCTTACCTGGTAAACAAACTCAGTCAAAACAAACTCAAACTCATATTAATAGCACCAACTTGGGCAAGACAACCTTGGTACACAACGCTGCTAGACCTATCAGTAGTACCCTGCATCAAATTGCCCAACAGGCCAGATCTGTTGACACAACACAACCAAAAGATCAGACACCCAGATCCAGCATCGCTGAATCTAGCAATCTGGCTCCTGAAATCCTAGAATTCGGGCACTTACAACTTACCCAAGAATGTATGGAAGTCATAAAACAAGCCAGAAGGCCATCCACCAGGCACTGCTATGCAAGTAAATGGAAGAGGTTTGTTTGCTACTGCCATATTAATCAAATACAACCATTACACACAACTCCAGAACATGTAGTGGGTTACTTGCTTCACTTACAAAAATCTAACCTGGCTTTCTCTTCCATTAAAATACACCTTGCAGCAATATCTGCATACCTGCAGACTACCTATTCAACTTCCCTATATAAGATACCAGTCATTAAAGCATTCATGGAGGGCCTTAGGAGAATTATACCACCAAGAACACCACCTGTTCCTTCATGGAACCTAAATGTTGTCCTAACTAGACTTATGGGTCCACCTTTTGAACCCATGCACTCCTGCGAAATACAGTTCCTAACCTGGAAGGTGGCATTTCTCATCGCCATTACTTCCCTAAGAAGAGTAAGCGAGATTCAGGCGTTTACAATACAGGAACCTTTTATACAACTACACAAGAATAAGGTCGTCCTAAGGACCAATCCAAAATTTTTGCCAAAGGTTATTTCACCGTTCCATCTAAATCAAACAGTGGAACTTCCAGTGTTCTTTCCACAGCCAGATACCGTAGCTGAAAGGGCACTACATACATTAGATGTCAAAAGAGCATTGATGTATTACATTGACAGAACAAAGAACATCAGAAAGACTAAACTATTTATTGCATTTCAAAAACCTCTTGCAGGAAACCCAATATCAAAACAAGGTATAGCCAGATGGATAGTTAAATGCATCCAAATCTGCTACCTTAAAGCTAAACGACAGCTGCCCATTACACCAAGGGCACACTCAACCAGAAAGAAAGGTGCTACCATGGCCTTTCTAGGAAACATCCCAATGCAAGAAATATGTAAGGCAGCCACATGGTCTACGCCTCACACATTCACCAAGCACTACTGTGTAGACGTGTTATCCGCACAACAAGCCACAGTAGGTCAAGCCGTATTAAGAACATTATTTCAGACTACTTCCACTCCTACAGGCTGATCCACCGCTTTTGGGGAGATAACTGCTTACTAGTCTATGCAAAACATGCGTATCTACAGCGACAGATGCCATCGAACTGAAAATGTCACTTACCCAGTGTACATCTGTTCGTGGCATCAGTTGCAGTAGATTCGCATGTGCCCACCCGCCTCCCCGGGAGCCTGTAGCAGTTTGGAAGTTACCTTCAACTATTTGTATATGTATCATCTCAACCTTAAATAGGTGCATACTTAGTCACTCCATTGCATGGGCACTATTACTACAATTCAACTCCTACCTCACCCTCTGCGGGGAAAAACAATCTAAGATGGAGTCGACGCCCATGCGCAATGGAGACAAAAGGAGGAGTCACTCGGTCCCGTGACTCGAAAGACTTCTTCGAAGAAAAACAACTTGTAACACTCCGGCCCAACACCAGATGGCGAGCTATTGCAAAACATGCGAATCTACTGCGACTGATGCCACGAACAGATGTACACTGGGTAAGTGACATTTTCATTCTTCAACACAGTTTTGGCACTTTACTGGGACGTACTCCATTTTTACTATTTTTGTTGTGCTTTCAGCCTCCTTCCAGTTAGTGGCAGAAATGGGTGTGAAACCAGTGGTGGATCCCGGACAGCTAAACATTTCTAGAAAATAGACAAAATTCTGAATTCAGCGGAGGATCATTTTTGTAGATCCTTTAAGAGTTTCCTACAGAAAGTAACAGTTGAATGAAACAAAAAATATATTGAAATTGAGTTGAAAAAACAGCCCTTTCTGACTCTGTTTTCTTCTGTAACTTTTTCCAACTATGATAGATTTTTTAAAGCAATATACTGTTACGTTTGCTAGACCCTCCTTGCTGCAGGGATATATAGGCCTTGTACGTTCATCAAGAACCCAACCTACTCAGCCAATGAATAAGCAGCACTTTGAAATGGATTTTCACTGTATACTGGGTATATAGCCATTAATTTGGTAAAATATAAAGAGTGAAAAATGCGTATCAAGGAAACCTATGTATTTCCGAAATGGGCACAAGGTAAGGAGTTTAGAAACAGCGGTTATTTGTACATCTCTGAATTTGGAGATCCCCATACTAGCATGTGCATTACAGGGCATTTCTCAAAATGACTTCTTTCTTACACACTATCTTACATTTGGAAGGCAAAATGTAGAGAAAGACAATTGGCAATAACACCTGTTCTTCGCTACTGTGTGGTCACCCCCCCCCCCGCCCCCCCCAAAAGTCTCCCGATAAAAATTGTACCTCACTTGTGTGGGTAGGCCTAGTGTCCGCGACAGGAAATGCCCCAAAATGCACCGTGGACCCATCACATTTTTCCTTTGAAAAATGTGTTTTTTGCAAAGTGCCTAGCTGTGGATTTTGGGCTGTAGCTCTGCCGGCACCTAGGGAAACGTATACATTAATGGAAAGTAGACACCTAGGGGGATCCAGTACGGGGTGACTTGTTGGGCTCTCACTGGGTTCTGTCACCCAGAATCCTTTTCAAACCTCAAAAACTGGGGTAAAAACACTCTTTCCTCACATTTTGGTGCTGCTAAGTTCTAGAATCTGAGGGTAGCCACAAACTTCCTTCCACCCAGCATTCTCCTAAGTCGCCCAATTAAAATGGTGTGGGTAGGCCTAATGCCTGGAACAGGAAATGCCTCAAAACACAACTTGGATACATCACAATTTTCTAATGAAAAGGGATGTGTTTTTTGCAAAGTGCCAAGCTCTGGATTTTGGCCTCTAGCTCAGCCGGCACCTAGAGAAACCTACCAAACCGATATATTATGGAAAGTAGACACCTTGGGGAATCCAGAATGGGGTGAGTTTTGAGGCTCTCACCAGGTTCTGTCACCTAGAATCCTTTGCAAACCTCAAAATGTGGCTAAAAACACTTTTACTGCACATTTCAGCAATGGAAAGTTCTGGAATCTGAGGGGAGCCACAAACTTCTTTCCACCCAGCATTTCCCCAAGTCTCCCAATAAAAATGGTATCTCACTTGTGTGGGTAGGCGTAGTGCCTGTGACGGGAATGGATCACACAATGGTCAGTGATGGCCCTTACTTACATGAGGGCAACTATTGACCCTGGGGTGATCCATTCATGACGTAGGCACTCGAGTGGGGCAGCGTTTTTATCAGGACAGGTGGGGAGGAATTTTGTGGATCCCAGCATACTCCTGTAGTTTGTGTGACCGAAATGCAAAAAGAAATAGAGATTTTATTCAACGTTTCACCTTTGCAGGATATTCTGGGTAAGAAAACTTTGGGGAATCCCCACAAGCCACACCTCCGTGGACTCTCCCGGGTGTCTAGTTTCCAGAAATATCTGGGTTTGGTAGTGTAACCGGGTTGCGAGATCCCTGGTTACTGAGGCTGACCCTAGGCCGATTAACCAGTGCCCAGGGGGCACTGTGGAGCGAAGCAAGCCGTTTTTTGCCCAAACCGGGATATCCGGATTTCCACAAACATGAAGGAGGAACTTCCGACGCGCGCAGCATCCAAAAAGAAGACCGAAGACGGAGCCGAGAAGGGGACGGAAGGAAAACGCCAGACGACAAAGGACGCAAGAGAAACCGCAGGAGACCAAGACCCGGCAACGCTGACCACACAACAGTGTACAGGAGCACTTTCCCGCCACGTCCCTGGAGGGACGTGGCTATCTCAGGTACATTCCTGCCTCCAGCATCATTGTAGTACACTGCTCGGCAGGGAGGAGAGCGGGTGGTGTGGGGGCAGGTATTGGGGGGAAAACTGACTAAGATCAACTGGACATCGTTGATCTAATAAATGGAGTATTGGAGTTCTTTTCCTTTGTTTGGTTTGTTTGGTTGGTGAATCGCACTGTCTTACTAATATGCACTGTCTTACTAATATGCACCTACGAGGACTGTGAGGTTCCTCCCTACTCTGGCAGTTTAGTAGATTCACTTTGAAGATACCAAGAAACACTCCACAAATCGGTGATAATTTGGGCATATATAAAGGGTTACCCTGTACCACCACCAACCACGGTACACTATCCCTTCTAACCCTACCCCAGAAGTCCCGGAACACCCCACTTACCTTTCTTTTCTTCCTCTTCCAACTTCCATCCCACTGACTCTTCTGTTTCTTTTCGGACGACTGGTAAGCGTGTCATCGAAGAGAGAACCCCTAAAAGAAAGACACAGCAAGGAATTAGAAACAAAGGAGAGAATAACAAGAAAAGCCCAAAGGAAGGAACTGAGAACCAAGAAAAGACGGACTATGTAGAACTCAGGAGAAACAAAGGGACTAAAATACTTGAGGCAATAAAACAACAAAATCACTAAAACCAAATTCCTTCTCTTACAGAGTTCTTTATACTATTACTTACATAACGCTATACCCTCACCTTGTACAGTAGTGTCAGAAGTGGGATAGCGACAATAAAAGGAAGAAAACGGACAAGTGGTTATCCCCTACAATGGGGGTTAAGCCTACGGTTGAGGACATGATCCAGCAGCTGGCGGATGGGCAACGCCACCTACAAGTAGTATGGCAGGAACACTAAAGGGAAGCTAAGACAGACCTAGAAACCCTTCAAAGCGCGTTAAAGAGCCAGGCAACCATTATAGCAAATAACCAACTGGTTCATGAGACGGCTTTTAAAAACTAACGGACACTATAGCCGCAACGCGAGTCCATCTCAACGTGCCTAGCTCTGTCCTCCAGAAGTATCAAGAAGGTGAAGATCCTGATGCGTTCTTCACCAACTTTGAGAGGGTAGCAACATCTGCCACATGGCCAGAAGATAGATGGGGACAGTATGTGTCCCCCTTATTGACAGGCAATTTACAAGCTGCATATCAAGCGGTTAACACTGGGGGAACACAGAGATAAAGAAAAGTATACTGGGGCGAGTTGGTTTTGATACTGAATATTAGACTCAAATTTAGGAAAACCAAGTGATGTCCGTCAGAAACCCCCGTGCCCTCTATTTCCGAGTAAAGGATTTGGGACTGAAATGGCTGGGACCTATTGGCACTGACAGAGAAAATATTAATCGAACGATCCTTCTTGAACAATATCTGGAGGCCTTACTGTCAGTCACCCGCAATTGGATCAAGCAGCACCCCAACGGGGATACCACTACGACAATAGATCTGGCGTGTGCATACCACCGTTCCGCTGACTTTAGACGTGGACCAACAAAAGGAACCAACTCCACCAGCTGGCCTATTGGATCCCCCTTTCGTCCTATACCTCGGAAAGACACCAAAGACTTTTAATCCCCGAGTCAATGAGAAAAATCCAAACCAACAGCCCCAGTGGTACAGTTGGGGAGAGTGGGGTCATATTGCCCTCATGTGTCCCCACAAGGAGGAGAAATTGGCGTTACCCGTGGAAGAGTCTTTTAAACTGGAAAAGAGAATTCGAAATATATGAAAGAGATGGTTGTTAACGGACACAACACCACCGTACTGGTTGACTCGGGCTGCAGGCTATCTGTCATTAGAGCCAACCTGGTGGACTCCAAAACCCAGGAACACTGTCTCTATATGTTGCATTCACGGTGACATGAGGGAGTATCTGCTGGTCTCTGTCAACATTGAGTGGGAGGACCGACAAAACATAAGAGATGGGGGTCATCGACCATTTGGTGGAGGAAGTCATCGTGGGCACCGATTATACATGACATTATGCTGACCTATTGGGTAGCACGCAGTAAAAGCCAGATGGACCTGTGGTGGAATGAGGCACCCTTCGCCAGAATACAGATAAGTCCGGGGGAAGTTCGCTACAAACCCAGTAAGAAGGAAAAAAGTGAAGGAAAGAAATTACATCTCTTAAAGGAGGAAAACCACAAAAGGATGAATGTAAGAAAAATAGCTGTTAACTCTGTTCCCCCTTTCTGCAGTAGCCAAAGAGGATCCTACCCTCCAACACGCCTGGAAATCAGCCAGATCCGAGATAACGGAAGAGGTGGTTCCCTATTTTCTGGTACAAAGAGGAACACCATCAGCTGATCCAAGCCACCAAAAGAACTTCCTTCACAGACAGACTGGAGAAGAACACTCTCAACAGCAAATAACTCTTCAACATCATCAAAGAGCTCTCCAATCCTAACTCCAACTCCATCACTCCCTCACAAGACCTCTGCAACTCCCTCGCTACCTTCTTCCATCGTAAGATCACCGACCTACACGACGGCTTCGGACACCAGACCCAGCCAACCACCACAGAACCTACAACCCCAGCCATCACCCTCATCGCCTGGACTCACATCAGCGCGGAGGAGCCGAAAGCTACCACGAACTCCATCCACTCCGGTGCCCCCTCGGACTCCTGCCCACACTTCATCTTCAACAAAGCCGACGACATCATCGCCCCGCATCTCCAGACCATCATCAACAGCTCGTTTGCTTCTGCCACCTTCCCCGAGAGCTGGAAACACGCGGAAGTCAATGCCCTACTGAAGAAACCTACGGCGGACCCCAGCGACCTGAAGAACTTCCGCCCCATCTCGCTCCTCCCCTTCCCTGCCAAAGTCATCGAGAAGACCGTCAACAAGCAACTGACCAACTTCCTTGAAGACAACAACCTACTCGACCCCTCTCAGTCCGGATTCCGAGCCAATCACAGCACAGAAACCGCCCTCATCTCAGTCACAGACGACATCAGAACTCTGATGGACAACGGAGAAACAGCCGCCCTCATCCTCCTCGACCTCTCAGCTGCCTTCGACACCGTCTGCCACCGAACCCTAACATCCCGCCTGCGCTCCACCGGTATCCAAGGACTGGCCCTGGACTGGATCACCTCTTTCCTCTCCAACCGCTCCCAAAGAGTCTACCTCACTCCATTCCGCTCAGACCCCACCGAGATCATCTGCGGCGTCCCACAAGGCTCCTCGCTCAGCCCGACTCTCTTCAATGTCTACATGAGCCCCCTCACCGACATCGTACGCAAACACATCATCATCATCATCATCGCCTCCTACGCCGACGACACTCAGCTGATACTTTCCCTCACCAAGGACCCCACTGGCGCCAAGACCAACCATCAAGATGGAATGAAAGACGTCGCAGAATGGATGAAACTCAGCCGTCTGAAACTGAACTCAGAAAAAACGGAAGTCCTCATCCTCGGAAACACCCTGTCCGCCTGGGACGACTCTTGGTGGCCCACGGCCCTAGGCACCGCACCAACCCCCTCAGACCACGCACGCAACCTCTGATTCATCCTGGACCCGCTTCTCACCATGACCAAACAAGTCAACGCCGTATCATCTTCCTGCTTCCTCACACTCCGCATGCTCCGAAAGATCTTCCGCTGGATCCCCGCCGACACCAGAAAAACTGTGACCCACGCCCTTGTCACAAGCCGCCTGGACTACGGAAACACCCTATACGCAGGAACCACTGCTAAACTCCAGAAACATCTGCAGCGAATACAAAACGCCTCCACCTGCCTCGTCCTCGACATACCCTGCAACAGCCACATCTCCGCCCACCTGAGACACCTGCACTGGCTTCCCGTCAACAAAAGGATCACCTTCCGGCTCCTCACCCACGCACACAAAGCCCTCCACAACAAGGGACCCGAATACCTCAACCGTCGCCTCACTTTCTACACGCCCACCCGTCAACTTTGCTCCGCCAACCTCGCACTCGCCGCCGTCCCTCGCATCCGCCGCACCATGGCAGGTGGGAAATCCTTCTACTACCTGGCAGCCAAGACATGGAACTCCCTCCCCGCCAACCTCAGGACCACCCTGCATTCCGGAGGCAGCTCAAAACCTGGCTCTTCGAGCAGCAGTAACCCCCTCCCCCTAGCACCTTGAGACCCTCACGGGTGAGTAGCGCGCTTTATGAATGTTTTTTATTTGATTTGATCCTGTAGGAAGTTGGCTCTGTATGTACTATTTCAAAGTAAGAAATAGTGTGCACATAGTCCAAGGGTTCCCCTTAGAGGTAAGATAGTGGCAAAAAGAGATAATTCTAATGCTCTATTTTGTGGTAGTGTGGTCGAGCAGTAGGCTTATCAGAGGGTAGTGTTAAGCATTTGTTGTACACACACAGGCAATAAATGAGGAACACACACTCAAAGACCATTCCAGGCCAATAGGTTTTTATATAGAAAAATATATTTTCTTAGTTTATTTTAAGAACCACAGGTTCAAGATTTACAAACAATACTTTAAATGAAAGGTATTTCACTCGGGTATCTTAGGAACTTTGAATCATCACAATAGCATGTACAGTTTTGGTGAAAATGGCAATAAGCTATTTTAAAAATGGACACACTGCAAAAATCAACAGTTCCTGGGGGAGGTAAGTATTTGTTAGGTTCACAGGTAAGTAAAGCACTTACAGGGTTCAAAGTTGGGTCCAAGGTAGCCCACAGTTGGGGGTTCAAGGCAAGCCCAAAGTTCCCACACCAGCAGCTCAGGGCCGGTCAGGTGCAGAGGTCAAAGTGGTGCCCAAAACACATAGGCTTCAATGGAAATAGGGGTGCCCCGGTTCCAGTCTGCCAGCAGGTAAGTACCCGCTACTTCAGAGGGCAGACCAGGGGGGTTTTGTAGGGCACGGGGGGGGGGACACACAAGCAGGCACAGAAAATACACCCTCAGCGGCACAGGGGCGGCCGGGTGCAGAGTGCAAACAGGCATCGGGTTTTCAGTAGGTTTCAATGGGGAGACCCGGGGGTCTCTTCAGCGAAGCAGGCACAGGGGGGGGCTCCTCGGGGTAGCCACCACCTGGGCTAGGAAGAGGGTCGCCTGGGGGCCGCTCCTGCACTGGAGTTTGGTTCCTTCAGGTCCTGGGGGCTGCGGGTGCAGTGTGTTTTCCAGGCGTCCGGTTCCTTGAAGCAGGCAGTCGCAGTCAGGGGGAGCCTCTGGATTCCCTCTGCAGGCGTCGCTGTGGCGGCTCAGGGGGGTCAACTCTGGTTACTCACGGGCTTGCCGTCGCCGGGGAGTCCTCCCTGTAGTGTTGGTTTTCCGCAGGTCGAGCCGGGGGCGTCTGGTGCAGAGTGGAAAGTCTCACGCTTCCGGCGGGAAACGTGTGGTCTTTAAAAGTTGCTTCTTTGTTGCAAAGTTGCAGTTTTAGTTGAACATGGCCGCTGTCCTCAGGAGTTTCTTGGTCCTTTTAGATGCAGGGTAGTGCTCTGAGGCTTCAGAGGTTGCTGGACCCTGGGGGACGCGTCGCTGTTGCAGTTTTTCTTGAAGTGGGGAGACAGGCCGGTAGGGCTGGGGCCAAAGCAGTTGAGTTGGTGTCTCTGTCTTCTTCGTCTTCAGGTTGCAGGAATCGATTGGTTCTGGGGGGCCCCTAAATACTGAATTTAGGGGTGTGTTTAGGTCTGGGAGGGCAGTAGCCAATGGCTGCTGTCCTTGAGGGTGGCTACACCCTCTTTGTGCCTCCTCCCTGTGGGGAGGGGGGCACATCCCTTATCCTATTGGGGAATCCTCCAAAACCAAGATAGAGGATTTCTAAAGGCAGGGGTCACCTCCGCTCAGGACACCTTAGGGGCTGTCCTGACTGGTGGGTGACTCCTCCTTGTTTTTCTCATTATCTCCCCTGGACTTGCTGCCAAAAGTGGGGGCTGTGTCCAGGGGGCGGGCATCTCCACTAGCTGGAGTGCCCTGGGGCATTGTAACACGAAGCCTGAGCCTTTGAGGCTCACTGCTAGGTGTTACAGTTCCTGCAGGGGGTAGGTGTTCAGCACCTCCACCCAAAGCAGGCTTTTGTTTCTGTCCGTGGAGAGCACAAAGGCCCTCACCACATGGGGTCAGAAACTCGACTCTCAGCAGCAGGCTGGCACAGACCAGTCAGTCCTGCACTGAACAATTGGGTAAAATACAGGGGGCATCTCTAAGATGCCCTCTGTGTGCATTTTTTAATAAATCCAACACTGGCATCAGTGTGAGTTTATTATTCTGAGAAGTTTGATACCAAACTTCCCAGTATTCAGTGTAGTCATTATGGAGCTGTGGAGTTCGTTTTTGACAAACTCCCAGACAATAATCTTAATATGGCCACACTGTACCTACAATGTCTAAGAATAGACTTAGACACTGTAGGGGCATATTGCTCATGCAGCTATGCCCTCACCTGTGGTATAGTGCACCCTGCCTTAGGGCTGTAAGGCCTGCTAGAGGGGTGACTTACCAATGCCACAGGCAGCATTTTGTGTGCATGGCATCCTGAGGGGGATGCCATGTCGACTTTGCCTTGTTCTCCCCACCGACACACATAATCTGCAATGGCAGTGTGCATTTGTTACGTGAGGGGTCCCTTAGGGTGGCACAACATATGCTGCAGCCCTTACGGACCTTCCCTGGTCACAGGGCCCTTGGTACCACTGGTACCTTTTACAAGGGACTTATCTGTGTGCCAGGGGTGTGCCAATTGTGGAAACAATGGTACATTTTACGTGAAAGAATACTGGTGCTGGGGCCTGGTTACCAGGGTCCCAGCACACTTCTCAGTCAAGTCAGCATTAGTATCAGGCAAAAAGTGGGGAGGTAACTGCAACAGGGAGCCATTTCCTTACACCTCCTATATAGGATAACCAACACTAATAACCAGGAAAAGAAACAACTAGTAGTCCCAGAACCCTATTGCATTCAAGCCTTACATCTAGCACATAGTCACATGGGGGGAGGACATTTCAGAAGGGAAAAGAGGGAAGAATACCAGTTGCGACGATTTTACTGGCCTGGTGTAGGTAGTTGGCTCTGTATGTACTAATTCAAGGTAAGAAATAGCATGCACAGAGTCCAAGGGTTCCCCTTAGAGGTAAGATAGTGGCAAAAAGAGATAATTCTAATGCTCTATTTTGTGGTAGTGTGGTCGAGCAGTAGGCTTATCAGAGGGTAGTGTTAAGAATTTGTACATACACAGGCAATAAATGGGGAACACACACTCAAAGACAATTCCAGGCCAATGGGTTTTTATATAGAAAAATATATTTTCTTAGTTTATTTTAAGAACCACAGGTTCAAGATTTACAAACATTACTTTAAATGAAAGGTATTTCACTTAGGAACTTAGGAACTTTGAATTAGCAAAATAGCATATACAATTTTCACACAAATGTCAATAAGCTATTTTAAAACTAGACAGTGCAATTTTCAACAGTTCCTGGGGGAGGTAAGTGTTTGTTAGTTTTGCAGGTAAGTAACCCACCTACAGGATTCAAAATTGGGTCCAGGGTAGCCCACCGTTGGGGGTTCAGAGCAACCCCAAAGTTACCACACCAGCAGCTCAGGGCCGGTCAGGTGCAGAGGTCAAAGGGGTGCCCAAAACGCATAGGCTTCAATGGAGAAGGCGGTGCCCCGGTTCCAGTCTGCCAGCAGGTAAGTACCCGCGTCTTCTGAGGGCAGACCAGGGGGGTTTTGTAGGGCACCGGGGGGGGGGACGCAAGTTAGCACAAAAAGTACACCCTCAGCGGCACAGGGGCGGCCGGGTGCAGTGTGCAAACAGGCGTCGGGTTTGCAATGGAGTTCAATGGGAGACCCAGGGGTCTCTTCAGCGAAGCAGGCTGGCAAGGGGTGGGCTCCTCGGGGTAGCAACCACCTGGGCAAGGGAGAGGGCCACCTGGGGGTTGCTTCTGCAGTGGAGGTCGGATCCTTCGGGTCCTGGGGGCTGCGGGTGCGATGTCTTTACCAGGCGTCGGGTTCTTAGAAGCAGGCAGTCGCGTTCAGGGGGAGCCTCTGTATTCCCTCTGCAGGCGTCGCTGGGGGTGCTGAGGGGGGGGTCAACTCTGGCTACTCACAGGGTCGCAGTCGCCGGGGAGTCCTCCCTGTAGTGTTGTTTCTCCGCAGGTTGAGCCGGGGGCGTCGGGTGCAGAGTGCAAAGTCTCACGCTTCCGGCGGGAAACGTGTTGCCTTTAAAAGTTGGTTCTTTGTTGCAAAGATGTTTTGCCTTTGTAGCAGAGCCGCTGTCCTCGGGAGTTCTTGGTCCATTTAGATGCAGGGTAGTTCTCTGAGGCTTCAGAGGTCTCTGGACCCTTTGTAACGCGTCGCTGTTGCAGTTTTTCTTGAAGTGGGGAGATAGGCCGGTAGGGCTGGGGCCAAAGCAGTTGGTGCCTCCGTCTTCTCTGCAGGGTTTCAAGTCAGCAGTCCGTCTTTGTCTTCAGGTTGCAGGAATCTTTCTTGCTAGGTTCTGGGAGCCCCTAAATACTTGATGTAGGGGTGTGTTTAGGTCTGGGGGGTTAGTAGCCAATGGCTACTAGCCCTGAGGGTGGCTACACCCTCTTTGTGCCTCCTCCCTGAGGGGAGGGGGGCACATCCCTAATCCTATTGGGGGAATCCTCCATCTGCAAGATGGAGGATTTCTAAAAGTCAGAGTCACCTCAGCTCAGGACACCTTAGGGGCTGTCCTGACTGGCCAGTGACTCTTCCTTGTTTTTCTCATGATCTCCTCCGGCCTTGCCGCCAAAAGTGGGGCCGTGGCCGGAGGGGGCGGGCAACTCCACTAGCTGGAGTGCCCTGGGGTGCTGTAACAAAGGGGGTGAGCCTTTGAGGCTCACCGCCAGGTGTTACAGTTCCTGCAGGGGGAGGCGAGAAGCACCTCCACCCGGTACAGGCTTTGTTACTAGCCACAGAGTGACAAATGCACTCTCCCCATGTGGCCAGCAACATGTCTGGTGTGTGGCAGGCTGATAAAACTAGTCAGCCCACACTGGAAGTCGGGTATGGTTTCAGGGGGCATCTCTAAGATGCCCTCTGGGGTGTATTTCACAATAAAATGTATACTGGCATCAGTGTGCATTTATTGTGCTGAGAAGTTTGATACCAAACTTCCCCGTTTTCAGTGTAGCCATTATGGTGCTGTGGAGTTCGTGTATGACAGACTCCCAGACCATATACTTTATGGCTACCCTGCACTTACAATGTCTAAGGTTTTGCTTAGACACTGTAGGGGCATAGTGCTCATGCACCTATGGTCTCACCTATGGTTAAGTGCACCCTGCCTTAGGGCTGTAAGGCCTGCTAGAGGGGTGACTTATCTATGCCTATAGGCAGTGTGAGGTTGGCATGGCACCCTGAGGGGAGTGCCATGTCGACTTAGTCATTTTCTCCCCAAGCAGTGTGTCTTTGCTGAGTGAGGGGTCTCCAGGGTGGCATAAGACATGCTGCAGCCCTTAGAGACATTCCCTGGCATCAGGGCCCTTGGTACCAGGGGTATCAGTTACAAGGGACTTACCTGGATGCCAGGGTGTGCCAATTGTGGAAACAAAGGTACAGGTTAGGGAAAGAACACTGGTGCTGGGGCCTGGTTAGCAGGCCTCAGCACACTTTCAAATCATAACTTGGCATTAGCATAGGCAAAAAGTCAGGGGGTAACCATGCCAAGGAGGCATTTCCTTACACAACCCCCCCCCCCCCCTCCCCAAACGAAAGAGGATGAGACTAACCTTTCCCAAGAGAGTCTTCATTTTCTAAGTGGAAGAACCTGGAAAGGCCATGTGCATTGGCATGGGCAGTCCCAGGTCTGTGTTCCATTATAAAGTCCATTCCCTGTAGGGAGATGGACCACCTCAGCAGTTTTGGATTTTCACCTTTCATTTGCATTAGCCATCTGAGAGGTCTGTGGTCAGTTTGAACTACAAAGTGAGTACCAAAGAGGTATGGTCTCAGCTTCTTCAGGGACCAAACCACAGCCTCCCTCTCAATGGCACTCCAACGCTGCTCCCTGGGGAGTAACCTCCTGCTAATGAAAGCAACAGGCTGGTCAAGGCCATCATCATTTGTTTGGGACAAAACTGCCCTTATCCTATGTTAAGAGGCATCCGTCTGCACAATGAACTGTTTGGAGTAATCTGGAGCTTTGAGAACTGGTGCTGTGCACATTGCTTGTTTCAGGGTGTCAAAGGCCTGTTGGCATTCTACAGTCCAGTTTACCTTCTTGGGCATTTTCTTGGAGTTAAGTTCTGTGAGGGGTGTCACTATGGATCCATATCCCTTCACAAAACTCCTGTAGTACCCAGTCAAGCCAAGGAATGCCCTGACTTGTGTCTGGGTTTTTGGAGCTGCCCAGTCCAGAATAGTCTGGATCTTGGGCTGGAGTGGCTGAATTTGGCCTCCACCTACAAGGTGTTCCAAGTAAACCACAGTTCCCTGCCCTATCTGACATTTGGATGCCTTGATAGAGAGGCCTGCTGCTTGCAGGGCCTTCAAAACCTTCTTCAGGTGGACCAGGTGATCCTGCCAGCTGGAGCTAAAGACCGCAAGATCGTCAAGATAAGCTGCACTAAAGGACTCCAAGCCAGCAAGGACTTGATTCACCAACCTTTGGAAGGTGGCAGGGGCATTCTTTAAACCAAAGGGCATAACAGTGAACTGATAGTGCCCATCAGGTGTGGAGAATGCTGTCTTTTCTTTTGCTCCTGGTGCCATTTTGATTTGCCAGTACCCTGCTGTCAAGTCAAAGGTAATTAAGTATTTGGCAGCACCTAGCTTATAAAACAATTCATCTGCCCTTGGAATGGGATGGGCATCTGTCTTGGTGACAGAATTAAGTCCTCTGTAGTCCACACAAAACCTCATCTCTCTCTTTCCATCTTTGGTGTGAGGTTTGGGGACTAAGACCACTGGGCTAGCCCAGGGGCTGTCCGAGTGCTCAATAACTCCCAATTCCAGCATCTTGTGGACTTCCACCTTGATGCTTTCCTTAACTTGGTCAGACTGTCTGAAAATGTTGTTTTTGACATGCATGCTGTCTCCTGTGTCCACATCATGGGTACACAGGTGTGTCTGACCAGGGGTTAGGGAAAAGAGCTCAGCAAACTGTTGCAGGACCTTCCTACAGTCAGATTGCTGTTGGCCAGAGAGGGTGTCTGAATAGATCACTCCATCCACTGAACCATCTTTAGGGTCTGTGGAGAGGAGATCAGGGAGAGGTTCACTCTCAGCTTCCTGGTCCTCATCTGTTACCATCAACAGATTCACATCTGCCCTGTCATGGAAGAGTTTGAGGCGGTTCACATGTATCACCCTTTTTGGGGTCCTGAATGTGCCTAGGTCTACCAGGTAGGTGACCTGACTCTTCCTCTCTAGCACTGGGTAAGGGCCACTCCATCTGTCCTGAAGTGCCCTGGGAGCCACAGGCTCCAGAACCCAGACTTTCTGCCCTGGCTTCAACCGTAGCAGCCTTTTGGTCATACCACATCTTCTGAAGTTGTTGGCTGGCCTCAAGGTTTTTACTTGCCTTTTCCATGTACTCTGCCATCCTTGAACGTAGGCCTAGTACATAGTCCACTATATCTTGTTTAGGCTCAGGAAGAGGTCTCTCCCAGCCTTCTTTTACAAGAGCTAGTGATCCCCTGACAGGATGGCCAAACAAAAGTTCAAAGGGGGAAAACCCTACTCCCTTCTGAGGCACCTCTCTGTAGGCGAAAAGCAGACATGGCAAGAGGACATTCCATCTCCTTTTGAGTTTTTCAGGGAGCCCCATGATCATGCCTTTCAATGTCTTGTTAAATCTTTCTACAAGACCATTGGTTTGTGGATGGTATGGTGTGGTGAATTTGTAATTCACCCCACACTCATTCCACATATGCTTCAGGTATGCTGACATGAGGTTGGTACCTCTGTCAGACACCACCTCCTTAGGAAATCCCACTCTGGTAAAAAAATACCAATGAGTGCTTTGGCTACTGCAGGGGCAGTAATCGACCTAAGGGGAATTGCTTCAGGGTATCTAGTAGCATGATCCACTACTACGAGTATGTATTGGTTCCCTGAGGCTGTGGGAGGGTCAAGTGGACCCACTATGTCCACACCCACTCTTTCAAAGGGGACCCTCACCACTGGAAGTGGAATGAGGGGGGCCTTTGGGTGTCCATCTGTCTTACCACTGGCTTGACAGGTGGCACAGGAGACACAAAACTCCTTTACCTTCTGGGACATGTTGGGCCAATAGAAATGGTTGACTAATCTCTCCCAAGTCTTGGTCTGTCCCAAATGCCAGCAAGAGGAATATCATGAGCTAAGGTCAGAATGAACTCCCAAAACTCCTGAGGCACTACCACTCTCCTAGTGGCACCAGGTGTGGGATCTCTTGCCTCAGTGTAGACTAGTCCATCTTCCCAATAGACTCTGGGGGTCATTACAACATTGGCGGTAAAAGCCGCTTACCGCTGTGCAGAAGACCGCCAATACACCGACACACATCTCGGAATCCGCTGAAATTCAGACACCCACACAAGTCCGCCACACCAAAGGTCAGTGATAAACTGGCGAAAACAAAACCTCCACCGTCACGCCAACAGAAACACGCCCATGCTATTACGACCCACGAATCCACGCAGTGGTCTTTCAACCGCGGTATTCTATTGGCGGTACACACCGCCGCTCTCAAAATACACACACCTCCAAAACACCGCCACATTGGACAATTCAAAATACACACACCTGATACACATATAAACAACACTCCCACACACCCAACACAATATAAAACATCCACCCACATCACCCACAAACACCTACGACAAAAAATCAGAGACGAAGGCGACCGAGAGAGAGCACAGCAATAGAGAACCCCACCACACAGAGGCACAAAACACCATCACCCACACAAAATCCACGCACAAAATTCCACACACCACAACACATCACCACACTCATCACCACATACACCACCCCATGGCACGCCAAAGACACCCCAGGTTGTCCAAGGTGGAGCTCAGGGTCATGGTGGAGGAAATCGTACGGGTCGAGCCTCAGCTATTTGGATCACAGGTGCAGCACACCTCCATAGCCAGGAAGATGGAGCTATGGCGAAGAATCGTCGACCGGGTAAACGCAGTGGGACAGCACCCAAGAAATCGGGAGGACATCAGGAAGAGGTGGAACGACCTACTGGGGAAGGTGCGTTCAGTGGTCTCCAGTCACAACATCGCGATTCAGCGGACTGACGGCGGACCACCACCTCCTCCCCCACAACTACCAACATGGGAGGAGCAGGTCTTGACCATTATGCATCCTGAGGGCCTCGGAGGAGTCGGTGGAGGAATGGACACTGGTAAGTCAAATCTTAACTATCATATCCCCCACCCTACCTGCATGCTATCATCACCCCCACCCTCACCCCCTTACCCCCTCCCCTATCACTCCATCTCCTCACTAATGTACTTATAACACAAACCACCCATCCCAACACCAAGCCCTGCATGACACAACTAAGCATGGACACCCATCACTATAGCATGCCCACTGCACATACCCATAACACCCCCCAACCATCATCACACAAGCCCCCACACAGGAATGCTTGCACTGGGGTACACGCACACCCACCCATTGCATACCATGACACACACACATGCAATAATCATGCTTTTGTACCCCTGCAGGACCACTACGTAACGTCACCACACAGGAGGGTCCAGACATGTCCACTCCACCCCCAGAAGAGGCCCACAGTGATGACAGGAGCTCTGTCCACCTGGATCCAGATGACCAGCCCGGACCATCGTGGGCCTCGGGACAGTCGGTTCCCCTTGCACAGGCACAGCCCAACACTGACCTTCCACCCTCTGGTAACACCAGCACAGCACCTACCCAGCGGCCCCAAACCTCCCTACCCAGGACAGGTCAATCAGTGGTGTGTCCACCACTACAGGGCACCCAGGGTAACCCACCACCCCAACAACAACAGGGACCTGAGGGCAGTGGTAGTGGGCACACGGTCCAGGGGACGGAGTCACAGGAACACAGGGGAACTGGGAGGGCTGCCGTGCGACAGGGGGCGGACAGGCCAAGGGAAAACACTCTCTACGAGGCCCTCTCCTCCATCATGGGAGCATACCACCACTCCCAGGAGACGATGGCTACGGTCCAGGTCAAGTTTCAGGAGACCCAGCGCATGCAGGACGAACAGTATTTGGGGTTCAGGGAGGAGCTCAGAACCATCAGCACCGCCCTGGCCACCATCGTAGGGGTGCTGAAGGACATACAAAAGACCATGAGGGACACCGTGGCACTCCAAGGGGTGCCTGACACTAGCATGGATGATGAACTGCCCACCACCTCCGCCGGCGCTAGTGGACAGGACGCCCCGCCACAGGACCACCACACCAGCACCCCACCCCCTGCAGACTAAGAACCACCCCGCAAGCGGTCCCTGAGATCCAGGAACAGGACAGAGCAAGATGGCAAGACCCCCGCCAGGAAATGAGACCACCCTGATTGTCCTCCCACTGTCCCACTTTGTTACCCTGTCCAGATTGGAACTGCCCCAGCTCCACTTCCTATGCCCATATGGGCAATGCACTTGTGAGACTTATAGACTGGAGACTGCCATGGACATTCCTCCACCATCACCCATCACCATTTTGCCACTCCCTCCAATAATTAGCACTTCAATAAACACCCTTGAACCACAAAACAATCTGGAGTCAGTCTGTGATTTTGAAAATGTGTATTAGCTATGACAGTGACAAAATCCGTTCTCAATAGTAATGTCAACATAACTATGTCACACATCACAAGTCCATGAAGAATGCAAGCAGATGACACGTTGGTAACCACACCTGTGAAACCGTAATGGAAATGTATCACTCAGTTAGCACACGGTGCCTCTGGAGTTGACCCATCACAGAAGGGATGCTGCTATTCCGCAGGATGTAGGCGTCATGCACTGAGCCAGGGAACATAGCATTTACCTGGGAGATGTACTGGTCTGCCAAATATACCATCTGTACATTCATGGAATGATGACTCTTCCGGTTCCTGTACACCTGTTCACTCCTGTGGGGGGGACCAGAGCCACATGGGTCCCATCAATGGCACCTATGATGTTAGGGATATGTCCCAGGGCATAGAAGTCACCTTTAACTGTGGCCAAATCCTCCACCTGAGGGAAAACGATGTAGCTCCTCACGTGTTTCAGCAGGGCAGACAACACTCTGGACAACACGTTGGAGAACATAGGCTGGGACATCCCTGATGCCATGGCCACTGTTGCCTGAAATGACCCACTTCTAGGAAATGGAGCACTGATAGCACTTGCACTTGAGGGGGGGTTCCTGTGGGATTGCGGATTGGTGACATCAGGTCTGGCTCCAACTGGGTACACAGTTCCTGGATTGTGGCACGGTCAAACCTGTAGGTGATCATTAAATGTCGCTCCTCCATTGTTAACAGGTCCATCAGCGGTCGGTACACCGGAGGATTCCGCCATCTCCTCACATGTCCCAGCTGACGGTGCCTAGAAAGGACAACAGCGACCACAGAGTCAACAAATCCTGAGGTATGTACCCACAGTAGCTGTGGGTACATACCTCAGGATTTGTTGACTCTGTGGTCGCTGTTGTCCTTCCTAGGCACCGTGTAGCACAGGACACAACACTAAATACAATATCCTTCCTGTATGTGTGTTGAGTGTAGGCCTAGGTATGTGTGACGCTGTTGTAAATGAAGCCATGTGGGCCCCTGAAATGGCGGCTGCCTGACCTCTAAAGTGGGACAATGGGATGTGAGGTAACTGCGCTGGCGTTGTACACCGTCGCGGTAGGCGGTCAAAGACCGCGGCGCAATGCTGCATTGGTTAACATTGGACCCTATGGGTCCCAGGAGGCAATGACGAAGTGCGCCAGCGGTGATACGCACCGCCGCTGACGTGACCGCCATTTTCTATCTGTTGAATCACTCGATACCTGATCTTCGACAGGAGAGGACCTACACTGCAAGTGCTGCTGTGACCTCGGTCTGGAAGAGACAATGGCGTCTGGGGAAAGGGCCCCTGCCTTCACTGCACAGGAGTTGGAGAAGCTCGTGGACTGGGTCCTCCCCCAGTACACGCTACTCTACGGTCCTCCAGACCAACAGGTAAGTACACAGGGAGCACGTTGTATGGGCTATGCCTGGGTGGAGAGGGCTGGATGTCAGTAGGAAGGGGGCAGAGTCCTGCGAGCATGTAGAAGTGTGATTGCATGTGCCACATGCAAGGGCAGGGATGTGGGCCGCTCACTTCGACGGTGCTGTTGCTATTGACTTCTCTTCTTCCCCTGTCCATGTCATGTAGGTCAGCGCCCACCAGAAGAAGGATATTTGGTGTGCCATCGCCAAGGACGTCTGGACCCTGGGGGTCCACCAGAGACGGAGCACCCACTGCCGTAAAAGATTGGAGGACATTCGCCGCTGGAGCAAGAAGGCGGCGGAGGCTCAGCTGGGGATGGCCTCCCAACGTGGGAGGGGTGCCCGTCTCACCATGACCCCCCTGATGTTCCGGATCCTGGCGGTGGCTTACCCTGAGTTGGATGGGCGCATGAGGGCATCACAGCAGACACAAAGGGGTGAGTACACTCACATTCTCATGACTTTGCGTGCAGTGGAGGTGTCTGGGTGGGGGAGGAGGGCTGTGGGTTTCCCTAGGCCAGGTCGAGTTCCGTAGGCTAGGCCCCTCCGGAATCCAGGTCATGTGCCACTCTACCCCACCTCTGTAGAGTGCCAAGTACAGGTATACATGCCCGTGTCATCGATATGGATAGATGACACTCATAGCCATGCAGGCCATATCCCAGGAATTGCATCTGTAGAGGCCAAGAGCACGGCGTAGTGCAGTGGGCTGCTGTGTCTGTATTGTCCGCCAACGGTAGCGGTAAGCCATGCACTCAGCCTATCTTTCTTCTGTTTCCCCGCCCCTTTTTTTGTGGTCTCCCTGTTCTGTTGTGCATCATCAGGTGGAGGTACAGTGGCACCGGAGCACGAGGGGTCTGCGTCCCACATGGCCATGGAGGGCCACACCACGGACACAGAATACACCAGTGGGACGGAGGGCGAGGGGAGCTTCACGTCGGTGACCGGATCAGCAAACAGCGACACGGACTCGTCCTCTGATGGGAGCTCCCTTGTTGTGGCGGCACCATCTGTGTCCCCTACCAGCACCGCCCTCCCAGCAGCCCCTCAGCCTTCGCTCCGTGCGCGCTCACCCAGGAGGGTGGGCATCACCTTCGCCCCAGGCACCTCAGCCCCTGCCCCTGTCACCCCAGCGGCCCTCAGTGAGGAGGCCATTGACCTCCTCAGGTAACTCACTGTTGGGCAGTACAGAAACGCGGACACCCACACACCCAACATCCAGCCACCTCACGACAGCCTCCAGAGCCTGCACCTGCACCCAAATCACCTAAAGTTACACCTCCAACAACCACCTCCTCTTCCTCCACTCCCAGACCCCCTCCAGCTACCCATCCCAGTGTTCGTCAAACTTTTCCTGAGCAACCTTGACCTCTGTCCCACCACCCCCACCCCCTCCAATTCATAGGTCCCGTACTAGCACCTCAGCCAAAAAAAGTCCGGTACCAGTGGTGCGCGTTAGAGGTATGTGGAGTGCACCGGCCACCAGGGCAGCCAGTGTCTCGTCACTGGTCCGGAGACCACCGCCAGAGTCAGTGCCCTGGAGGGCAGCACCGTCGTCACTGGTCCGGAGACCACCGCCAGTTCCCTCGAGGGCCCTGGCACCTACAGCCCCGCTGGACACTGAGGGACCATCATGCCACACACCGCTGCACAGGTCACAGACAGCAAAGTCAAGCACTGCTGAACAGGGCAAGCACCGCTGAACAGGGCAAAGACCGTCAGGGCAAGCACCGCTGAACAGGGCAAAGACCGTCAGGGCAAGCACCGCTGAACAGGGCAAAGACCGCCATGGCAAGCACCGCTGAACAGGTCAGAAACGGCTAAGTCAAGCACTGCTGAACAGGGCAAAGACCGCCATGGCAAGCACTGCTGAACAGGGCAAAGACCGCCATGGCAAGCACCGCTGAACAGGGCAAGCACCGCTGAACAGGGCAAAGACCGCCATGGCAAGCACCGCTGAACAGGTCAGAAACGGCTAAGTCAAGCACCGCTGAACAGGGCAAGCACCGCTGAACAGGGCAAAGAGCGCCATGGAAAGCACCGCTGAACAGGGCAAGCACCGCTGAACAGGGCAAAGACCGCCCTGGCAAGCACTGCTGAACAGGTCAGAAACGGCTAAGTCAAGCACCGCTGAACAGGGCAAAGACCGCCATGGCAAGCACCGCTGAACAGGGCAAAGACCGCCATGGCAAGCACCGCTGAACAGGGCAAAGACCGCCATGGCAAGCACAGCTGAACAGGTCAGAAAAGGCTAAGTCGAGCACTGCTGAACAGGGCAAAGACCGCCATGGCAAGCACCGCTGAACCGGGCAAAGACCGCCATGGCAAGCATCGTTAGCCTATGTGCGGCTGGGACAGTGACGGAACTGGGACTGTCACGAGGAGCGTTATGCACTCTGGGCACCAGTTCCCCTCTAGAACCAGTGGAGAACTGCATCCACTACCTGAGTCCTTCACAGGATGAAGCACTCTGGGCACCAGTCCCCCTCCAGAACCAGTGGAGAACTGCATCCACTTGAGAGACTGTGGCTTTACACTCCCCAGGATGGAACAGTGGGCAAACCACCCACTGTAGAGACTTGAGAGACTGTGGCTTTGCACTCCCCAGGCTACATCAATGGGCATGGAGCCCCGTCGTGGATCTGGCTTTGCACTCATCCGGCTGAGGTGCCCCCCTTCCCTTCACCCTGAGGTGCCTGTTGTATTACTATCTGATGCTCCTGCAGTGTTCTCTCCGTTTGTGGACAGGTATCTAGTGTGGGCCTCGCCCACGCATTTTGGGCCCAGTGGTCCACGGACATTGAATTGTGCATACCTGCACTAGTAATCGTGATGTATATATTTTGAATGTGTATATATTTCTATGTTCGATGGCATGTGTAGCTGCAGATACACATGCTGTGCACATCCCGCCATCTGGTGTTGGCCTCGGAGTGTTACAAGTTGTTTTTCTTCGAAGAAGTCTTTTCGAGTCACAAGACCGAGGGACGCCTCCCATTTCGGCTCCATTGCGCATGGGCGTCGACTCCATCTTAGATTGTTTTTTTTCCGCCATCGGGTTCGGACGTGTTCCTTTTCGCTCCGTGTTTCGGGTCGGAAAGTTAGTTAGAATCTCGGAAAAATCGTCGGTATTGTTTGCGTTCGGTATCGGGTTAGTTACAACTGATCAACACCGACTTTTGAAGAGCTCCGGTGGCCCTTCGGGGTTTTTTCGATCCCCCGTTGGGGCCTGGTCGGCCCGGCCACGTGTCTCTTCAAGGCTGATGGAACGGACCCCATTCCGCTTCTGCCCAAAATGCCATAACAAGTATCCATATACAGATCAGCATCTAGTCTGTAACTTGTGTTTGTCGCCGGAACACAAGGAAGATACTTGTGAAGCCTGTCGAGCGTTTCGGTCCAGGAAGACACTAAGAGACCGAAGAGCAAGGAGAGTGCAAATGGCGTCGGCGCCGACAGGACAAGAGCGTTTCGAGGAGGAAGAAAAAACATTCTCCATCCATGAATCGGACTCGGATGAGATCGATCCCGAAGAAACGCCGAAAACCGTGAGTAAGACGTCGAAACACAAAACTCACGAAAAAACCACTAAAGCCCAGGGGACGCCACCGCCAACAGGCCATGGCTTAACCCGAAAAATAGGTGACCGATCATCGGCACCGAAAAAGGGCACGCTGGGGGCGAAGTCATCCGACTCCAGTCGAGATACCGCCACACAGCAATCTCGGGCTCGAGATAGTGGCTCCGAGCAGGTTCGGCACCGAGATAGCGGCACCGAAATGGGTCGGCACCGAGAGACCACGACGCCGAAAGTAAAGAAGGTTTCGTCGGAACCGAAAAAAGCAGCCGAAAAGGTTTCGATACCGAAACATACGGCCTCGGAACCGAAAACAAGTTCCTACACTGAGGAACAAGGACTGTCCACACAAATGAAGACACATAGATTTGGACAGGAATTGGCAACAATAGAGCCAGACTATACACAAAGAAGGCTCCATATCCAAAAAGAAACAGGGAAGATCAGTACTCTCCATCCGATTTAAAATGAAACGCAAACTTGCCTTTCAGGAAAAAGACAAGCAGCCACAGGCAAAGGTGGCTAAACAAGTAACCCCGCCACCATCTCCACAATGCTTTCCGCAACCATCACCAGTAGCCACTCCACCAATGATGCAATCCCCAACTCATACAGGAATGAGTCAAGATGACCCTGACGCATGGGACCTTTATGACGCACCAGTGTCAGATAATAGTCCTGAATGTTATCCAGCTAGACCGTCGCCACCAGAGGATAGTACAGCCTACGCACAGGTGGTGTCGAGAGCAGAGGCATTTCATAATGTCAGCCTGCATGCTGAGCCCATTGAAGACGACTTTCTTTTTAACACACTGTCGTCCACACACAGCCAGTATCAAAGTCTTCCTATGCTACCCGGAATGGTAAAACACTCCAAACAAGTGTTTGAAGAGCCTGTAAAAGGAAGGGCCATTACTCCAAGAGTGGAGAAAAAATATAAACCGCCACCAACAGACCCCGTGTACATCACACAACAGCTAACACTGGACTCAGTTGTAGTAGGGGCTGCGCGCAAAAGAGCGAACTCACATACTTCAGGAGATGCACCACCTCCAGATAAAGAAAGTAGAAAATTCAACGCAGCAGGCAAAAGGGTGGCGGCACAGGCAGCAAACCAGTGGCGGATTGCCAATTCACAGGCTTTGTTGGCCAGATACGATAGGGCCCATTGGGACGAAATCCAACACTTTATAGAACATTTGCCCAAGGAGTTCCAAAAGAGAGCGCAGCAAGTAGTAGAAGGACAGAGTATCTCCAACAATCGGATACGGTCAGCAATGGATGCTGCAGACACAGCTGCTAGAACTGTCAATACAGCAGTAACAATAAGGAGACATGCATGGCTGCGTACATCAGGATTTAAACTAGAAATACAGCAAGCTGTGATGAATATGCCATTCAACGGACAGCAGTTGTTTGGGCCGGAGGTGGACACTGCGATCGAAAAAACTTAAAAAAAAGACACTGACACGGCCAAAGCCATGGGCGCACTCTACTCCCCACAGGGCAGAGGCACTTTTAAAAAAACACAGTTTATAGGGGGGTTTCTAGGACAAAGCACAGAACCCACAACCTCACAGACAAGACCCACTTACCAGAGCCAGTATCCGCGGGGAAGTTTTCGGGGACAATATAGAGGGGGACAATTCCAAAAGAATAGATGAAAGTTCCAAAGTCCCAAAACTCCTCAAAACAACCAGTGACTTCCAAGTCACACATCCCCAACACATAACATCTGTGGGGGGGAGACTAACCAAATTTTACAAACATTGGGAGGAAATAACAACAGACACTTGGGTCCTAGCAATTATCCAGCATGGTTATTGCATAGAATTTCTCAAATTCCCTCCAAACGTCCCACCGAAAACACACAATATGTCAAAACAACATATAGATCTTCTAGGACTAGAGGTTCAGGCATTGCTAGTAAAAAAAAGCAATAGAATTAGTACCAAAACACCAGAAAGGAACAGGAGTTTACTCTCTGTACTTTCTCATACCCAAAAAAGACAAGAGTCTGAGACCTATATTAGATCTCCGAACATTAAATACCTACATCAAATCAGATCACTTTCACATGGTGACATTACAAGACGTAATTCCACTACTCAAACAACAAGACTACATGACAACACTAGACCTAAAGGATGCATATTTCCATATACCGATACATCCTTCACACAGAAAGTACTTAAGGTTTGTATTCCAGGGGATACATTACCAATTCAAGGTTTTGCCATTCGGAATAACAACTGCGCCAAGAGTTTTTACAAAGTGCCTGGCAGTCGTAGCTGCACATATCAGAAGGCAGCAAATACATGTGTTCCCGTACCTAGACGATTGGTTAATCAAAACCAACACGCTAGAAAAATGTTCACAACACACAAAGTATGTCATAGAAACCCTCCACAAACTAGGTTTCTCAATCAACTACACAAAGTCACACCTTATACCGTGTCAAACACAGCAATACTTAGGGGCGACAATCAACACAGCAAAAGGGATTGCCACTCCAAGTCCACAAAGGGTTCAGGCATTTCACAATGTAATACAAGCCATGTATCCAAAACAAAAAATACAAGTCAAAATGGTGATGAAACTCGTAGGCATGATGTCCTCATGCATAGCCATTGTCCCAAACGCAAGGTTGCACATGCGGCCCTTACAACAGTGCCTAGCATCACAGTGGTCACAGGCACAGGGTCAACTTCTAGATCTGGTGTTGGTAGACCGCCAAACATACACCTCGCTTCAATGGTGGAACAGTATAAATTTTAACAAAGGGCGGCCTTTCCAAGACCCAGTGCCACAATATGTAATAACGACAGATGCCTCCATGATAGGGTGGGGAGCACACCTCAATCAATACAGCATCCAAGGACAATGGGACACTCACCAAAAACAGTTTCACATAAATCACTTAGAACTATTGGCAGTATTTCTAGCGCTGAAAGCATTTCAACCCATAATAAGCCACAAACACATTCTTGTCAAAACAGACAACATGACAACGATGTATTACCTAAACAAACAGGGAGGGAGACACTCAACACAGTTGTGTCTCCTGGCACAAAGAATATGGCATTGGGCGATTCACAACCACATTCGCCTAATAGCACAATTTATTCCAGGAATTCAGAATCAGTTAGCAGACAATCTCTCTCTGGATCACCAACAGATCCACGAATGGGAGATTCACCCCCAAATCCTGAACACTTACTTCCAGAGTTGGGGAACACCACAAATAGATCTATTTGCAACAAAGGAAAACGCAAAATGCCAAAACTTCGCATCCAGGTACCCACAAGATCAGTCTCAGGGCAATGCGTTATGGATGAGTTGGTCAGGGATATTTGCTTACGCTTTTCCCCCCTCTCCCACATCTAGTAAACAAGTTGAGTCAAAACAAACTCAAACTCATACTAATAGCACCAACATGGGCAAGACAACCTTGGTACACAACACTACTAGACCTTTCAGTAGTGCCCCATGTCAAACTACCAAACATACCAGATCTGTTAACGCAACACAAACAACAGATCAGACACCCAAATCCAGCATCGCTGAATCTAGCAATCTGGCTCCTGAAGTCCTAGAGTTCGGACACTTAGACCTTACACATGAATGTATGGAGGTCATAAAACAAGCTAGGAAACCTACCACTAGACATTGCTATGCAAATAAGTGGAAAAGATTTGTTTATTACTGCCATAATAATCAAATTCAACCCTTACACGCATCTGCCAAAGACATCGTAGGATACTTACTACATTTGCAAAACTCAAAGCTAGCTTTTTCTTCCATTAAGATGCATCTTACAGCAATTTCAGCTTACCTGCAAATTACGCACTCAACTTCTCTATTTAGGATACCAGTCATAAAAGCATTTATGGACGCTCTAAAGAGAATTATACCACCAAGAACACCACCAGTTCCTTCATGGAACCTCAACATTGTCTTAACACGACTCATTGGTCCACCTTTTGAGCCCATGCACTCTTGTGAAATGCAATACCTAACATGGAAGGTTGCATTTTTAATTGCCATCACATCTTTAAGAAGAGTAAGTGAGATTCAAGCATTTACCATACAAGAACCATTTATTCAAATACACAAGCATAAATTAGTTCTACGGACTAATCCTAAATTTTTACCAAAAGTCATATCACTGTTCCACTTAAATCAAACAGTAGAATTACCAGTGTTCTTCCCACAGCCAGACTCTGTAGCTGAAAGAGCACTACATACATTCGACATCAAAAGAGCGTTAATGTACTACATTGACAGAACAAAACTAATTCGAAAAACAAAAAAATGATTTATTGCTTTCCAAAAACCTCATACAGGAAATCCAATTTCTAAACAAGTCATTGCTAGATGGATAGTTAAGTGCATTCAAACCTGTTATCTTAAAGCAAAAAGAGAACTGCCTATTACACCAAAGGCACACTCAACTAGAAAGAAAGGTGCTACCATGGCCTTTCTAGGAAATATTCCAATGACCGAAATATGTAAGGCAGTTACATGGTCTACGCCTCATACATTTACCAAACACTACTGTGTAGATGTGCTAACGGCACAACAAGCCACAGTAGGCCAAGCAGTACTACGAACAGTGTTTCAAACAACTTCAACTCCTACAGGCTGAACCACCGCTTTTGGGGAGATAACTGCTTACTAGTCTATGCACAGCATGTGTATCTGCAGCTACACATGCCATCGAACGGAAAATGTCACTTACCCAGTGTACATCTGTTCGTGGCATTAGTCGCTGCAGATTTACATGCGCCCACCCGCCTCCCCAGGAGCCTGTAGCCGTTTAGAAGTTGATCTTGAACATCTGTATATTTGTAAATATATTACTTTAAACTATATTATGTACATTACTCCATTGCATGGGCACTATTACTAGCATACACAACTCCTACCTCACCCTCTGCAGGGGAAAACAATCTAAGATGGAGTCGATGCCCATGCGCAATGGAGCCGAAATGGGAGGAGTCCCTCGGTCTCGTGACTCGAAAAGACTTCTTCAAAGAAAAACAGCTTGTAACACTCCGAGCCCAACACCAGATGGCGGGATGTGCACAGCATGTGAATCTGCAGCGACTAATGCCACGAACAGATGTACACTGGGTAAGTGACATTTTCCATATATATGCTTACTGTATTTTTATTCATTACAATAGTTATACTGATTCCCTTTTGTCTTTGCATTCTTCCGGGGGGGGGTTGTTACTGTGATGTTTGGATATGCATTAATGTGTGTGTTGTAGTGGGTGAGGTTCGGGGTGGGGGTGTTGCGTTTGTGTCCCCCTGACTTTTGCCTCGCCCCTCCCCTATGTCGTAGGTGCAGTACTCACCGTTGTCTTCGGCGCCGCCGTTGCTGATGTTCGTAGAAGAGCAGGTAGACAAGCGCCGGGAGTATTTGGAGTTCGGGCTCCATGGTGCCCTCCTTCCTCGTGGCGTGTGTTAAGGTGAGCGGTTTCCCATTGCAAAAGCTGTTTCCGCCGTGTTTTTATCCACGGTGAATCCGCCCCGGAAAAGGTGGCGGATTGGCCTGTTGTAATAGTGTGGGTGGTACATTGTCTCCCGCCTGTCTGTTGGCGGTGACCGCCGCGCTGCTTGTCTGTACCGCCGTGGCGGTCGGAGTGTTAAAGTGGCTGTCTATGTTGGCGGTTTCTGCCACGGTCATAATTCCCTTTTTTTCTCCGCCGGCCTGTTTTCAGTATTACCACATCTTTAACACCGTCCGCCAGGGTTGTAATGACCCCCTCTATCTGTTCCTGTTATTTTTCCTTTGGACTCTTCAGCAGCTTGCTGCCTAAGGCCTTCAAGAGAGGGACATGTTTCTTGCCCCTTACACAACTGTTCCCCTGAGGGTCCCCCTGGGCCTAGAAGCTCAACCTGATAAGGTTCTAACTCCATGGGCTCAGTTCCCTCAGAGGGCAGCTCTTCTTCCTGGGAAGAGAGGTTCTCTTTCTCTTGTTGTGTTGAAGCTGGTTCCCCAGTCTTCTTTCCTTTTCTCTTGGAGGGTTGGGCCCTTTCTTCAGGCTCCAAAACCACTTCTTCACCCTGAGCCTTGCACTGTGCCCTTGTCTTGACACACACCTGTACAGGGATACCCAGCATGGCTGCATGGGGTTTGAGTTCTACCTCAGCCCATGCTGAGGACTTCAGGTCATTTCCGAGCAAACAGTCTACAGGGATATTTGAGGAGACCACCACCTGTTTCAGGCCATTGACCCCTCCCCACTCTAAAGTTACCATAGCCATGGGATGTACTTTAGTCTGATTGTCAGCGTTGGTGACTGAATAAGTTTGTCCAGCCAGGTATTGACCAGGGGAAACCAGTTTCTCTGTCACGATGGTGACACTGGCACCTGTATCCCTCAGGCCTTCTACCCTTGTCCCATTAATTAAGAGCTGCTGCCTGTATTTTTGCATGTTAGGGGGCCAGGCAGCCAGTGTGGCTAAATCCACCCCACCCTCAGAGACTAATGTAGCTTCAGTGTGAACCCTGATTTGCTCTGGGCTCACTGTTGATCCCACTTGGAGACTGGCCATTCCAGTGTTAGCTGGAGTAGAGTTAGAAGTGGAACCTTTCTTGGGACAGGCCTTGTCTCCAGTTTAGTGTCCTTGCTGATTACAGCTACGACACCAGGCCTTTTTGGTATCAAAGGTTCGATGGCATCTGTCGCTGTAGATACACATGGTATGCATGAGCTCGCCATCTGGTGTTGGGCCGGAGTGTTACAAGTTGTTTTTCTTCGAAGAAGTGTTTTCGAGTCACGGGACCGAGTGACTCCACCTTCTGTGCTCATTGCGCATGGGCGTCGACTCCATCTTCGATTGTTTTCTTTCCGCCATCGGGTTCGGACGTGTTCATGTCGCTCCGAGTTTCGGAACGGAAAGATAGCTGAAGACGGAAGATTTTCGACGGTATCGTTGCGATCCGGTTAGAGATAGACACATACGACGACGCGTTGAACATCGAAGCGCTTCGGTGCCCTTCGGGGTAGATTTCGGCACCCCGTCGGGGCCTAGTCGGCCCGACCGCGTGGAGGACAACGCCGATGGATCGGACCCCGTTTCGATTCTGCCCCGAATGCCACAACAAATATCCTTATACGGACCTGCACTCGGTCTGTAATCTGTGCCTGTCACCCGAGCACAGTGAAGAATCCTGCGAGGCCTGTCGGGCGTTCCGGTCCCGAAAAACTCTGCGCGACCGTCGAGCGAGAAGACTGCAGATGGCGTCCACGCCAAAAGAGCGTCGACAGTTCGAGACAGAAGAAGAACAGGAGGAATCCTTTTCCATCCAGGATTCAGACTCCGACGAGCTACACTCTACAAGAACTGTGAGTAAGACGTCGAGATCAAACCTTAAAAAAGGAAAGAAGGCCCAGGGGACGCCACTGCCAACCGGCCATGGCTCCACCCAAATTCTCGGTGACCAACAATCGGCACCGAAAAAGGCCCATTCAGTGTCGAGATCGTCCGACTTCGGTCGAGACACCGGCACGCAGCCTCCTCGGGACCGAGAGAGCGCTAAACAGAAGCATCGACACCGAGAGTTCGGTGTCGACACCGATCGACGCCGAGACAGTGGCGCCGAAGACCATAGAGGCCAAGAATTTTCGGCACAGAAAAAGAGGAAGGTTACCTCGGAGCCGAAAAAACAATCGACAGGGCTTTCGGAGCCGAAAAAAGCGACATCAGACCCTGTTTCTGGCTCCTATACCGAAGAGCATTCTATGTCTTCTCAAATGAAGAAACATAGATTTGAACAAGAACTGCAATCCACTGACGTGGATCACACGCAAAAGCGTATCTTTATTCAGCAGGGGACTGGGAAGATCAGTACCCTTCCACCTGTCAAACGAAAGAGAACGCTTCAGTTTACTCCTCAGCAAGAAACAACACAAAAGGTAACACCTCCTCCCTCGCCTCCACCTGTAACTCCGGCTTCGCCAACTTACACCCCGTCACATTCGCCAGCTCACACCGCCATGAGCCACGACGACCAAGATCAGGATGCGTGGGACTTGTACGACGCACCAGTGTCTGATAACAGCCCAGACACATACCCAACTAGGCCATCACCACCGGAAGACAGCACAGCCTACTCACAAGTGGTGGCTAGAGCAGCTCTATTCCATAATGTGGAACTACACTCGGAACAAGTAGAGGATGATTTTTTATTTAACACCCTCTCCTCAACCCACAGCTCCTACCAAAGCCTGCCGATGCTCCCAGGCATGCTACGCCATGCAAAGGACATTTTCAAGGAGCCAGTTAAAAGTAGGGCAGTGACGCCTAGGGTGGACAAAAAGTATAAGGCGCCTCCTACGGACCCGGTCTTCATCACCTCTCAGCTGCCACCAGACTCTGTGGTGGTAGGGGCTGCCAGAAAACGGGCAAACTCACACACTTCTGGGGATGCACCTCCCCCAGATAAAGAAAGTAGGAAGTTCGATGCAGCCGGGAAGAGGGTTGCTGTCCAAGCAGCAAACCAGTGGCGCATCGCAAATTCACAAGCGCTGCTAGCGCGATACGACAGAGCCCACTGGGATGAGATGCAGCATCTCATTGAACATCTCCCAAAAGATCTGCAAAAAAGAGCAAAACAGGTTGTTGAGGAGGGTCAAAACATCTCCAACAATCAAATACGCTCCTCCATGGATGCAGCAGACACGGCCGCAAGAACCATTAATACGTCGGTTACCATCCGTAGGCACGCATGGCTCAGAACGTCTGGATTCAAGCCAGAAATTCAGCAGGCAGTGCTTAACATGCCAGTAAACGAGAAACTTCTGTTCGGTCCGGAGGTCGACACAGCTATAGAAAAGCTCAAGAAGGACACTGACACTGCCAAGGCCATGGGCGCACTCTACTCCCCGCAGAGCAGAGGATCTTATAACACCTTCCGCAAAACACCTTTTAGAGGAGGGTTTCGGGGTCAGGCCACACAAGCTAGCACCTCACAGTCCGCACCGCCCACCTACCAGGGACAGTACAGGGGAGGTTTTCGGGGCCAGTATAGAGGGGGGCAATTTCCTAGGAATAGAGGAAGATTTCAAAGCCCCAAAACCACTACCAACAAGCAGTGACTCACACGTCACTCACCCCTCCCACACAACACCAGTGGGGGGGAGGATACATCAATATTACGAAGCATGGGACAAAATAACTACAGATACATGGGTCCTAGCAATTATCCAACATGGTTATTGCATAGAATTCATGCAATTCCCTCCAGACATACCACCAAAATCACAAAATTTATCAAAATACCATTCACAACTTCTAGAGATAGAAGTTCAAGCACTACTGCAAAAAAATGCAATAGAATTAGTACCAAGCACACAAATAAACACAGGAGTTTATTCACTGTACTTCTTGATACCAAAAAAGGACGAAACACTGAGACCAATTCTAGACCTCAGGGTAGTAAACACATTCATCAAATCAGACCACTTTCACATGGTCACACTACAAGAAGTGTTACCATTGCTCAGAAAACACGACTACATGACAACCCTAGACCTCAAGGACGCATATTTCCATATACCAATCCATCAATCACACAGGAAATATCTAAGGTTTGTATTCAAAGGAATACATTACCAATTCAAAGTATTGCCTTTTGGTTTAACAACCGCTCCAAGAGTATTCACAAAGTGCCTAGCAGTAGTCGCTGCACACATCAGAAGGCAGCAAATACATGTGTTCCCGTATCTAGACGACTGGCTAATCAAAACCAGTTCGCTCACACAATGCTCAAACCACACAAATCAAGTCATACAAACCCTCTACAATTTAGGGTTCACCGTCAACTTTGCAAAATCAAACATTCTGCCAAGCAAAGTACAGCAATATCTAGGAGCCATAATAGACACGACAAAAGGAGTAGCAACGCCAACTCCACAAAGGATCCACAATTTCAACAGGGTCATTCAACACATGTCTCCAAACAAAACAATACAAGCAAGAACAATACTACAGCTCCTAGGCATGATGTCCTCATGCATAGCCATTGTCCCAAACGCAAGACTGCACATGAGGCCCTTACAACAGTGCCTAGCCTCACAGTGGTCTCAAGCACAGGGTCACCTTCTAGATCTGGTGTTGCTAGACCGCCAAACTTACCTATCGCTTCTATGGTGGAACAGTATAAATTTAAACATAGGGCGGCCTTTCCAAGACCCAGTGCCACAGTACGTAATAACAACAGATGCTTCCATGACAGGGTGGGGAGCACATCTCAATCAACACAACATAAGAGGACAATGGAACATACATCAAACAAAACTGCATATAAATCATCTAGAATTATTAGCAGTTTTTCAAGCACTAAAAGCTTTCCAACCAATCATAACCCACAAATACATCCTTGTCAAAACAGACAACATGACAACGATGTATTATCTAAACAAACAAGGAGGAACACATTCAACGCAGTTAAGCTTGTTAGCTCAAAAAATATGGAAGTGGGCAATCCACCATCAAATTGGTCTAATAGCACAGTTTATTCCGGGGATCCAGAATCAGCTGGCAGACAATCTCTCTCGAGATCACCAGCAAGTCCACGAATGGGAAATCCACCCACAAATTCTGAACACCTACTTCACACTCTGGGGAACACCACAAATAGACTTATTTGCAACAAAAGAGAACGCAAAATGCCAAAACTTCGCGTCCAGATACCCACACAAGCAATCCCAAGGCAATGCCCTATGGATGAACTGGTCAGGAATATTTGCTTACGCTTTTCCTCCTCTCCCTCTCCTTCCTTACCTAGTAAACAAATTGAGTCAAAACAAACTCAAACTCATTTTAATAGCACCAACGTGGGCAAGACAACCCTGGTACACAACACTGCTAGATCTGTCTGTAGTACCACACATCAAACTGCCCAACAAACCAGATCTGTTAACGCAACACAACCAACAGATCAGACACCCGGACCCAGCATCGCTGAATCTAGCAATCTGGCTCCTGAAATCCTAGAATTCGGACACTTACAACTTAGCCAAGAGTGTATGGAAGTCATAAAGCAGGCCAGAAGGCCATCCACTAGACACTGCTACGCAAGTAAGTGGAAAAGATTTGTTTGGTACTGCCATCATAATCAGGTACAACCACTAGAGGCAACTCCAAAACATATAGTAAATTACTTGCTCCATTTACAAAAAGCAAAGCTAGCCTTCTCTTCTATTAAAATACACCTTGCAGCAATATCTGCATACCTGCAAACTACATATTCAACTTCCTTGTATAGGATACCAGTTATCAAAGCATTCATAGAAGGGCTTAAAAGAATTATACCACCAAGAACACCACCTGTTCCTTCATGGAACCTAAACGTGGTTCTAACAAGACTCATGGGCCCACCCTTCGAACCCATGCACTCTTGCGGAATACAATTCCTCACCTGGAAAGTTGCCTTTCTCATCGCCATTACATCTCTAAGAAGAGTAAGTGAAATTCAAGCGTTCACAACACAAGAGCCTTTTATACAAATACATAAAAATAAGGTCGTCCTACGACCTAATCCAAAATTTTTACCAAAAGTTATTTCTCCATTCCATCTAAATCAAACGGTAGAATTACCAGTATTCTTCCCACAGCCAGATTCTGTGGCTGAAAGAGCACTACATACATTAGATGTCAAAAGAGCATTAATGTACTACATTGACAGAACGAAGAACATCAGAAAAACTAAACAGCTATTTATTGCATTCCAAAAACCTCATGCAGGTAACCCAATATCAAAACAAGGTATAGCCAGATGGATAGTTAAATGCATCCAAATCTGCTACCTTAAAGCAAAAAGACAACTGCCCATTACTCCCAGGGCACATTCAACAAGGAAAAAAGGTGCTTCAATGGCCTTTTTAGGAAACATCCCAATGCAAGAAATATGTAAGGCAGCCACTTGGTCTACGCCTCACACATTCACCAAACACTACTGTATAGATGTGCTATCCGCACAACAAGCTACAGTAGGTCAAGCTGTATTAAGAACTCTATTTCAGACAACTTCTACTCCTACAGGCTAAACCACCACTTATGGGGAACTAACTGCTTACTAGTCTATGCATACCATGTGTATCTACAGCGACAGATGCCATCGAACTGAAAATGTCACTTACCCAGTGTACATCTGTTCGTGGCATCAGTCGCTGAGATTCACATGGACCCACCCACCTCCCCGGAAGCCTGTAGCAGTTCAGAAGTTACCTTCAATTTTGTACATTTGTATATATATTACTTAATCCTTTAATAGGTACATACTTACATTTTTCATTGCGCGGGCACTATTACTATAGTACAACTCCTACCTCACCCTCTGCGGGGGAAAACAATCGAAGATGGAGTCGACGCCCATGCGCAATGAGCACAGAAGGTGGAGTCACTCGGTCCCGTGACTCGAAAACACTTCTTCGAAGAAAAACAACTTGTAACACTCCGGCCCAACACCAGATGGCGAGCTCATGCATACCATGTGAATCTCAGCGACTGATGCCACGAACAGATGTACACTGGGTAAGTGACATTTTCATTTTTACCCTTGTACCCAAAATTGGATTGTGAAGAGGCTCTGGACCCTCCCTCCTGGGCAGGTTTTTGGGGCCCTATAGAAGACTCTTTACTTTTTCCCTTGGATGTCTCAACACTCTTCCCCTGGGGAGTCTTTGTGACCCCCTTTCTTTTGGTCACCCCCTGTGGAAGTCTTGGTCACCCTAGTCTTGACCCAATGGTCCGCCTTATTTCCCAATTCTTGGGGAGAAATTGGTCCTAGGTCTACCAGAAGCTGATGCAATTTATCATTGAAACAATTACTTAACAGGTGTTCTTTCACAAATAAATTGTACAGCCCATCATAATCATTTACACCACTGCCTTGAATCCAACCATCCAGTGTTTTAACTGAGTAGTCCACAAAATCAACCCAGGTCTGGCTCGAGGATTTTTGAGCCCCCCTGAACCTAATCCTGTACTCCTCAGTTGAGAATCCAAAGCCCTCAATCAGGGTAGCCTTCATGAGGTCATAGGATTCTGCATCTTTTCCAGAGAGTGTGAAGAGTCTATCCCTACACTTTCCAGTGAACATTTCCCAAAGGAGAGCACCCCAGTGAGATCGGTTTACTTTTCTGGTTGCACAAGCCCTCTCAAAAACTGTGAACCATTTGGTGATATCATCACCATCTTCATATTTAGTAACAATCCCTTTTGGGATTTTCAACATGTCAGGAGAATCTCTGACCCTATTTATGTTGCTGCCTCCATTGATGGGACCTAAGTCCATCTCTTGTCTTTCCCTTTCTATGGATGGGATCTGTCTTTCCAAAGCCAATCTTTTGACCATCCTGGCTAACAGGAGGTCATCTTCCTGTGAGAGAGGCAGCATCTCTGACTATCACATTTGGAGTCAGGGTTGGAGCAACCCTGGTCTCCCTATCTAGGACTGGAGGTGGGAGTTTCTCCAACTCACTAGTGTCCCCCTCTGTAAGGGCATCATCAGAGGGGTTGTTTTTAGCAAACTCCGCCAAAAGCTCCTGGATCTGTACTTTGGTAGGGTTTGAACAAGTTTTAATCTTATTGATTTTGCAGGGAGACCTTAACTCTGACATCCTAAGATGCAGGTAAGGGGTGAGGTTGAGTTCCATCACTATCTCTTATGCAGTAGACATTATGGGGGTTATTACAACTTTGGAGGAGGTGTTAATCCGTCCCAAAAGTGACGGTAAAGTGACGGATATACCACCAGCCGTATTACGAGTCCATTATATCCTATGGAACTCGTAATACGGCTGGTGGTATATCCGTCACTTTACCGTCACTTTTGGGACGGATTAACACCTCCTCCAAAGTTGTAATAACCCCCTATGTTTCTAAAAGTTGGAATACTTTTTAAGAATCTAAAACTATCTCTAGAACTTAATTCAAACTTTTACAAAACTTTTAAACTCTAAAAGAAATGCTAACAGGGACTAACACAAGGCTCTAGCAGGACTTTTAAAAATTTAGAAAAATAGCTAAAATTTCAAAAATCAGTTTCAAATGACAATTTTTGGAAGTTAGTCGTGTGATCGGGTATTGGCTGAGTAGTCCAGCAAATGCAAAGTCTTGTACCCCACTGCTGATCCACCAATGTAGGAAGTTGGCTCTGTATGTACTATTTCAAAGTACGAAATAGCATGCACAGAGTCCAAGGGTTCCCCTTAGAGGTAAGATAGTGGCAAAAAGAGATAATTCTAATGGTCTATTTTGTGGTAGTGTGGTCGAGCAGTAGGCTTATCAGAGGGTAGTGTTAAGCATTTGTTGTACATACACAGGCAATAAATGGGAAATACACACGAAAGTACGGGGTTCTCTAAAAGCGGACGTCGCGGATATTAGTGTAGCCCTGGGTTGTATGTATTCCTATTTGGAAGGGTAAAGTCAGTGGAATGTCAGTTGGAAATTACCGAGTGGAACAGCGAGGGGTGGGAAGAAAGGGATTTCCTTTTACGGACTAGGTGGTCTCACACACTATATAGTGTCATGCTTCATCATTTGACCACCTAGACCCACCCAGGTAGGACAGTGCCACCTGGGCGGACTCAACCTCACTGTTAAAGGAACAGGAGGGAGTGCGTAAATAAACTTGTTTCTGGAAAGATCGGGATCCAGCTAATCTACTGAAAAACTAAAAACACCTAAGCAGACACCTGTGAAGAGCAACAAATTTAATGGTGGTGTCTGACTGGTGTAGTTAAAAAGGGGGGTTGGGACACCTCTGTGAGGACAAGGACTCACAGGGTCACCTAACTAATTACTAGCCAACATGTTTCTGCCCTCAAACGTGAGCCAATGAAGGTCTCGGGGCATTCGTCAGGGCCTAGGATCCCTACGTCTCACGTTGGAGGGAAATACTCTATGGGGAAATCAAAGAGTGAGAAAATGAAAAATGAATGATCTACATTACCCAAGGAACTACAAGCGGTCCAAGGAGAGGACGAAGTAGGCGCACGGCGAGCGTCCCCTTTGATGTATGTGTAACTATAAGGGGACACTCCCCCTCCTGGATACCAGAGGCTAGCTGCCTCTAAGAAAAGGGCCGCCTCAAGGTAATTCCTTGGGTAATGTAGATCATTCATTTTTCATTTTCTCACTCTTTGATTTCCCCATAGAGTATTTCCCTCCAGTATTTCAGTAGATTAGCTGGATCCCGATCTTTCCAGAAACAAGTTTATTTACGCACTCCCTCCTGTTCCTTTAACAGTGAGGTTGAGTCCGCCCAGGTGGCACTGTCCTACCTGGGTGGGTCTAGGTGGTCAAATGATGAAGCATGACACTATATAGTGTGTGAGACCACCTAGTCCGTAAAAGGAAATCCCTTTCTTCCCACCCCTCGCTGTTCCACTCGGTAATTTCCAACTGACATTCCACTGACTTTACCCTTCCAAATAGGAATACATACAACCCAGGGCTACGCTAATATCCGCGACGTCCGGTTTTAGAGAACCCCGTACTTTCGTGTGTATTTTGAATTATAGGGAGCTAAGTACGGAGTGTTCCTCCATATTTATCCCCCCTCTTCCCTCTTCCTCTCTCCATGTGTAATGAATAAATGGGAAACACACACTCCAAGACAATTCCAGGCCAATGGGTTTTTATATAGAAAAATATATTTTCTTAGTTTATTTTAAGAACCACAGGTTCAAGATTTACAAACAATACTTTAAATGAAAGGTATTTCACTCCGGTATCTTAGGAACTTTGAATAATCACAATAGCATGTACAGTTTTGGCAAAAATGGCAATAAGCTATTTTAAAAGTGGACACAGTGCAAAAATCAACAGTTCCTGGGGAGGTAAGTATTTGTTAGGTTCACAGGTAAGTAAAGCACTTACAGGGTTCAAAGTTGGGTCCAAGGTAGCCACCGTTGGGGGTTCAGGGCAACCCCAAAGTTACCACACCAGCAGCTCAGGGCCGGTCAGGTGCAGAGGTCAAAGTGGTGCCCAAAACACATAGGTTTCAATGGAAATAGGGGTGCCCCGGTTCCAGTCTGCCAGCAGGTAAGTACCTGCGACTTCGGAGGGCAGACCAGGGGGGTTTTGTAGGGCACCGGTAGGGACGCAAGCAGGCACAGAAAGCACACCCTCAGCGGCACAGGGGCGGCCGGGTGCAGAGTGCAAACAGGTGTCGGGTTTGCAAAAGGATTCAATGGGAGACCCGGGGTCTCTTCAGCGATGCAGGCAAAGGGGGGAGCTCCTCAGGGTAGCCACCACCTGGGCTAGGAAGAGGGCCATCTGGGGGTCGCTCCTGCACTGGAGTTCGGTTCCTTCAGGTCCTGGGGGCTGCGGGTGCAGTGTCTTTACCAGGCGTTGGGTTCCTTGGAGCTGGCAGTCGCGGTCAGGGGGAGCCTCTGGATTCCCTCTGCAGACATCGCTGTGGGGGTTCGGGGGTCAACTCTGGCTACTCACGGGCTCGCAGTCGCTGGGGAGTCCTCCCTGTAGAGTTAGTTTTCCACAGGTCGAGCCGGGGGCGTCTGGTGCAGAGTGGAAAGTCTCACACTTCCGGCGGGAAATGTGTGGTCTTAAAAGTTGCTTCTTTGTTGCAAAGTTGCAGTCTTTGTGGAACAGGGCCGCTGTCCTCGGGAGTTTGTTGGTCCTTTTAGATGGAGGGTAGTCCTCTGGGGCTTCAGAGGTCGCTGGACCCTGGGGGACGCGTTGCTGTTGCAGTTTTTCACGAAGTGGGGAGACCGGCCGGTAGGGCTGGGGCCAAAGCAGTTGGTGTCTCTGTCTTCTCTGCAGGGCTTCAGGTCAGCAGTCCTTCTTCGTCTTCAGGTTGCAGGAATCTAGCTTCCTAGGTTCTGTGGGCCCCTAAATACTCAATTTAGGGGTGTGTTTAGGTCTGGGAGGTTAGTAGCCAATGGCTACTAGCCCTGAGGGTGGCTACACCCTCTTTGTACCTCCTCCCAGTGGGGATGGGGTCACATCCCTAATCCTGTTGGGGGAATCCTCCATTTGCAAGATGGAGAACTTCTAAAAGTCAGTCACCTCAGCTCAGGACACCTTGGGGGTTGTCCTGACTGGCCAGTGACTCCTTGTTTTTCTCATTATCTCCTCGAGCCTTGCTGCCAAAAGTGGGGGCAGTGGCCGGAGGGGCGGGCATCTCCACTAGCTGGGATGCCCTGTGGAGCCTTTGAGGCTCACTGCCAGGTGTTACAGTTCCTGCAGGGGGAGGTGAGAAGCACCTCCACCCAGTACAGGCTTTGTTCCTGGCCAGAGTGACAAAGACACTCTCCCCATGTGGCCAGCAACATGTCTGGTGTGTGGCAGGCTGGCAAAAACTAGTCAGCCCACACTGGAAGTCGGGTATGTTTTCAGGTGGCATCTCTAAGATGCCCCCTGGGTGTGTTTCACAATAAAATGTACACTGGCATCAGTGTGCATTTATTGTGCTGAGAAGTTTGATACCAAACTTCCCAGTTTTCAGTGTAGCCATTATGGTGCTGTGGAGTTCGTGTATGACAGACTCCCAGACCATATACTCTTATGGCTACCCTGCACATAAAATGTCTAAGGTTTTGTTTAGACACTGTAGGGGAATAGTGCTCATTCACCTATGGCCTCACCTGTGGTATAGTGCACCTTGCCTTAGGGTTGTAAGGCCTGCTAGAGGGGTGATTTATCTATGCCATAGGCAGTGTGAGGTTGGCATGGCACCCCGAGGGGAGTGCCATGTCGACTTAGTCATTTTCTCCCCACCAGCACACACAAGCTGGCAAGCAGTGTGTCTGCTGAGTGAGGGGTCCCCAGGGTGGCATAAGACATGCTGCTGCCCTTAGAGACCTTCCCTGGCATCAGGGCCCTTGGTACCAGGGGTACCAGTTACAAGGGACTTACCTGGATGCCAGGGTGTGCCAATTGTGGAGACAAAGGTACAGTTTAGGGAAAGAACACTGGTGCTGGGGCCTTGTTAGCAGGCCTCAGCACGCTTTCAAATCATAACTTGGCATCAGCAAAGGCAAAAAGTCAGGGGGTAACCATGCCAAGGAGGCATTTCCTTACAGACCCCACACCTGGTTGCGTGCTTCTGGTTTTTCGGGGGCTGTCCAACATTCTCTCATGGACATGCCCTTTGATGGCTCCTGTAAGGAAATGCCTCTCAGCACCAATGTTCTTTCCCTACACTGTACCTTTGTCGCCACAATTGGTACAGCCGTGGCACACAGTTAAGTCCCTTGTAAAAGGTACCCTTGTATCAAGGGCACTGTGGCCAGGGAAGGTCTCTAAGGGCTGCAGCATGTATTATGCCACCCTCAAGGACCCCTCATGCACACTGCTTTTCAGCTTGTGTGTGCTAGTGGGGAGAAAAGACAAAGTCGACATGGCACTCCCCTTAGAGTGCCATGCCCACAAACCACTGCCTGTGGCATAGGTAAGTCACCCCTCTAGCAGGCCTTACAGCCCTAAGACAGGGTGCACTGTACCACAGGTGAGGGCATAGCTGCATGAGTACTATGCCCTCACAGTGTCTATGTCAATTCTTAGACATTGTAAGTGCAGGGTAGCCATACTGAGTATATGGTCTGGGAGTTTTTCTTTATGAACTCCACAGCACCCTAATGGCTACACTGAATACTGGGAAGTTTGGTTTAAAACTTCTCAGCACACAACCCACACTGATGCCAGTGTGGGAATTATTGAAAAATGCACACAGAGGGCATCTTAGAGATGCCCCTTGTATGTTAGCCCAACTGCTAGTGCAAGGCTGACCGGTCTGTGCCAACCTGCCACTTCCAGACGAGTTTCTGACCACATGGGGTGAGTGCCTTTGTGCACTCTGTGGTCCGAAACAAAGCCTGTCCTGGGTGGAGGTGCTTCACACCTCCCCCTGCAGGAACTGTAACACCTGGCGGTGAGCCTCAAAGGCTCAAGCCTCGTGTTAAACAGTGCCACAAGGCACTCCAGCTAGTGGAGATGCCCGCCCCACCGGACGAGTCTCCACTTTTGGTGGCAAGTTCAGAAGGATAATGAGAGAAACAAGCAGGAGTCATCCCCTCAGCCAGGACCACCCCTGAGGTGTCCAGAGCTGAAGTGACCCCGTTCTTGAGAAATCTTCCATCTTGCTTTGGACAATTAGGACCAATAGAGATAGGGATGTGCCCTCCTTCCCAGAGGGAGTGGACACAAAGAGGGTGTAGCCACCCTCCAGGACAGTAGCCTTTGGCTACTGCCATCTGACCCTAACACACCCCTAAATTTGTTATTTAGGGGCGACCCTGAACCCAGCTCTTCAGATTCCTGATGACCTCAAGAAAGGAGGACTGCTGATCTGAAAACCCCCTCAGAGAAGAGGAGACACCAACTGACTCTGCCCCAGCCCTGCCGGCCCGTCTCCTGCTTAGAAAAGCTGCAAGAAAAGAAGCAACGCGTTATACAGGACCAGCGACCCCTGAAAAGCCTCCTGGGACTGCCTGCAGCACTGAGGACCAAGAAACTCATGTGGACAGTGGACCTGTCCAAAATGAAGAACAATAAACCAACTTTAAAGGGACTCTCACCTCACTCAAGAAACAGGAGTTCAACTACTCTTCACCGACGCCCCCAGCCTGTGTCCAGAGAAACCAACTATCCAGTGAGGACCCCCAAGGCGACTCAGACGATGTGTCCACCCTTGGCTGACCTCTCTGCATCCCCACGACGACGCCTGCAGTGGGGCTCCCGTGGAAAAATGGGATCACGACCACGGCAGAAACCGCCAACACAGACAGCCACTTTAACACTTAGACCGCCACGGCGGTAGCAACAAACACTGTGGCGGTCACCGCCAACTGACAGGCAGAAAACAATGTAACGCCCACCCCATCACAACCCTCCAATCCGCCAGCTTTTCCGGGGCGGTACCAACGCCATCAAAAGCACGGTGGAAACAGTGTTTGGAAGCGAAACCACTCGCCTCTCGACACTCAACGAAGAACCAGGACGCCATGGAGCCCGAGTTGTACAGGTCCTGCTCATGCTGGTCTACCTCCTCATCTACCAGGAATACCAAAGGTGGCGGTGACGACCATGGTGAGTACTGCACCTAGTACACAGGGGGGGTGGGGAGCAAAAAAGAGAGTGACACACACAACACCCCCACCCACAAACACATGCAGCAACATTACATTTACCCCCCCCCCCCTGTAAACCCCTGGAAGAACGCAAGGACAAAAGGAATAGAGTTAAATCGTTGATATTTTAGAAATAGGCAGATATACGTAACGATTATAAAAACAGGATCTACAAAAATATACTATATGTACATAAGGCTGTACATTGTCCTTTCCAAATGTCCGTGGGTCACTGGGCCAAAAATCATGGGCCAAGCCCACACTTGACTCCTGCCTGAATACTGAGAGAACACTGCAGGGGCATCTGGTCGAAAACACACAGGCGCACCTCAGGGGGATGGGGAAGTGTGGGCACCTCAGCCGGAAGATGGAATAACTCCACTGCTCCTCGAGGGGGCTCCATGCCCACAGCATTGTCCTGGGTATTGCAAGGCCATAGTCTCTCAAGTGGGTGGTCTGCCCACTGCTTGGTCCTGGGGAGTGCAAAGCCACAGTCTCTCGCGGGTGGTTTGCCCATTGCTTGCTCCTGGGGAGTGCAAAGCCACAGTCTCTCAAGTGGATGGTCTGCCCACTGCTTGGTCCTGGGGATTGCAAAGCCACAGTCTCTCAAGTGGGTGGTCTGCCCACTGCTTGGTCCTGGGAGTGCAAGGCCGCAGTCTCTCAAGTGGATGGCTCCTTCCACTGGTCCTTGAGGGGGCTTGGTGCCCAGTGTGCTTCATTCTTCCAAGGATAGGGTGAGTGGATGCCTTTCTCCACTGGTTCTGGAGGGGGCTTGGTGCCCAGTCTGCTTCATCCTGCCAAGGATAGGGTGAGTGGATGCCTTTCTTCACTGGTTCTGGAGGGGGCCTTGTGCAGAGTGATGCAGTACTTGGGTTGTGGCAGTTCACATTCCCTCACCTCGGTGTCTGAAGCACGTGATTTGCAGGGACCAGGTTACATGATAGTCCATGGAGGCAGAGCTAGACTCCATCCTGCGGCGCCTAAGGCTGCAAACTGGTGGTAGTGCTGGTGCTGGTGTGGGTGCTGCGAGTGGTGGTGGGAGGCTCCAGCCCGTCTCCTGCAACCTCGGATGGCCGCCCACTGGGCCTGCTGGTGCTGGTAGTGGTCCTACTGTCAGCTGTGCAGGTGGCGGAGCTTGACGCAGGGCTGCTGGCTGTGGTGCCGGTGCAGGTCCTGTCAGTGGTGGAGGTAGGCCCCCAGCCCTTCTCCTGCAACCTCGGACGGCTGCCCACTGGCGATGCTGCTGCTGACAATAGTGGTGGCAGCAGTGGTTCTGGTTGCGGTGCTTGCGGCAGTGCCTGCGGCGGGGCTGCCCGCGGTGTAGGTGGCGGGGCTGGAGGTTCTGCTGGTGGGCACCAGGCCTTCACCTGCAGCCTCCGGCTGAAGTGCCTTGCCCTGGGTTTTCTGCCCCTTTCTCACCTTGGCAGATGCTGTTGTGACCTTGGCTCTGGCAGCTGGAGTTTTGAAGGTGGCCTTGCTGGGTGGGTCTTGCTCCTTGCCCTTGCTGCATGTTGTCCCCTTCTTCACCTTGACAGGTAGCGGAATGGTTTGGTCCTTTGCAGGGGTTGGTGGCACTCTGGCTGGTCTGACGGGTGCCCCCTTTGAGCCTCTGGGAGTTGCAGGTACCACAGCGGATGCCGACTTGGTGGCTGAGGTGCTGGCCTGGGTTCTGGACACCCTGGCCCGACAGGAAGGACGGAGGGGGGGTGAGGGTAGAGGTCAATGTTTGCCAGGAAAAGCTTTTAGACACACTGGGGCAGGAAGAGGGAGTGGTGGTGGTAGGAGGTGTCTGTCTGCTGAGTTAGGGTAAAGGTGCATGTGCTGGATGCTGTTGTGAGGTAGATGGCCGTTGGATGGGTGCTTGCGTTGGTGTACTTTGGGAGGAGGGGGTCACAGACACACTGGGAGAGGACACCGGGGATGTTTGAATGGATTTGGGGGTGGTGACTGCCAGTGAGGGGTGAGTAGTGATGGGCGTGCTGGTGATGGAGGTAGTGGATGCGGATGTAGTGCATTCAGGTGTGAATGGAGACGATACTGGGAGGGAGGAGGACGAGGACAAGGAGGAGGAGGGGGACATAGTGGAGGCAGTGGATGTTGGTGTGTCTGCATGGGTATGGTGATTGTGTGAGTGCCTGTGGAATGATGTGTGGTGTTTGTGTTTGCCTGAAACACTTCTGTGTGTTGATTTGGGTAAATGCTGGTCTGAATGTGTGCTTGGGATAGGCTGGGGTTGAGGGGATTGGGACTGGGTAGAGGAAGTTGGAGGGGGAGGCTAGACACAGGGACAATGGCTGCCATCAGTGTGGAGGCCAGAACCTGAAATGCTCTCTGTTGGGCTGCCACGCCAGAGTGAATGCTCTCCAGGTATGCATTTGTTTGTTGCAAATGCCTCTCGATACTCCGGATGGTATTCAGAATGGTTGACTGCCCAGCAGTGAGGGATCTCAGGAGGTCAATAGCCTCCTCACTGAGGGCAGCAGGGCTGACTTGGGCAGGGCCTGAGGTGCCTGGGGCAAAGGAGATGCCCACCCTTCTGGGTGAGCGGGCACGGGAAACACGCTGAGGGGCGGTGGCTGGGAGGGCGGTGCTGGTAGGGGGGGGTGTTGGCTGTACCTGTTGTCTGGGTGGGCACAGAAGTGTCCGCCACCGCCAGGGAGCTTCCATTGGAGGAGGAGTCGCTGTCTTGTGGTCTCCCCTCCTGCCTCCGTCGTTCTGCCCCCCTCGCCCTTCGTCCCACTGGTGCCCTCACCGTTGGTGGATTCGGCCTCCAGGCCCATGTGGGATGCAGCTCCCTCCGTCGCCGGTGCCTCTGCTCCTCCGCCAGATGATGCTAATGCACATAAGGACAGGGTGACAAAACAAAAAGGGGGGGGGGGGGTAAGAGACAGAGGATACACTTGGTCAATGCCAGCAACACCACTACCGTTGGCGGACACAACACACAGGGAGCAGCCCTTTGCACTTGGCCATGCCCAACCAGTTACTAAGATAGTCACCAGCCCATGGGGTAGAATGCCTAACGCCATCAGCTGCACACTAGAAACCTACTGGACCCTGCCCAGTAGTAGATGCCCACTAACACTATTGGGGTAGGAGTGCTTCAGAGCCTGCCCAACAAGGGACCTACCCTGCCATCTTCGCCCTGGCCTAGGGGCACCCATATCCCACATCCCCCACCCAGGTACCTCTTAACGCGCGCCAAGTCAGGAGTCAGATTCTGTACTCACCCCCTTGTGGCTGCTGTGATGCCTTCAAGAGCCCATCCAACTCCAGATAGGCCACCGCCAGAATGCAGAACATCAGGGGGGTCATGATGCGACGGGCACCCCTTCCTCGTTGGGAGGCCAGCCCCAGCTGGGCCTCCGCAGTCTTATTTGCCCTGCGGCGCAGGTCCTCCCACCTCTTGCGGCAGTGGGTGCTCCGCCTGCCAAAGACCCCCAGGGTCCGCACCTCCTTGGCGATGGCACGCCAAATACCCTTCTTCTGGTGGGCGCTGACCTGCAGGGAAAAGACAGCAGAAAAGGGAATTACTCAACCGTCCGGACCGTCAGACTCATGGTCCACCAGATCCCTCCCATCCCCTGACGCACATACCACCTTACATGCTGCACTCTGACCAGGACGCCTCTAACCCAACCCCCCACACACTTCGCTTACATACACACTCCATATATTCATGTCCCACGCATCATGCTCACAGCGTACTCACCTGTTTGTCTGGAGGACTGTAGAGTAACATGTACTGGGGTAGGACCTCATCCACCAGTTTCTCCAACTCCTCCACAGTGAAGGCAGGGGCACTTTACCCAGACACATGAGACATGGTCGGTTCCAGACACAGGTCACAGCAGCACTTGCAGTGTAGGTCCTCTCCTGTTGAAGGTCAGGTAGCAAGTGAGTGGATAGATAGAAAATGGCGGTGACGTCTGCGGCAGTGCGTACCGTCACCGCTGGCGTACATCGCCATTGGCTCCTGGAACACACAGGGTCCAATGATAACCAATGAGCCTGAATATGAGATGGCGGCATCCTCCGGTGTACAGACTCCTAGTGGACCTTGCGGCAATGGAGGACAGACACATTATCTGTACATACAGACTTGATCGGACCACCATCCAAGAACTGTGTGCCCAATTGGAGCCAGACCTGATGTCAGCTATCCGCCAGCCCACAGGTATCCCCCTCTCTAGTGCAGGTCCTGTCAGTACTCCATTTCCTGGCAAGCGGTTCCTTCCAAACAACAGTGGCCATGGCATCAGGGATGTCTTAGCCAATGTTCTCTAACATGTTGACCAGAGTGTTGTCTGCCCTGCTGAAACATATGCGCAGCTACATTGTGTTTCCCCCAGGTGAAGGATTTGGCCACAGTGAAAGCTGACTTTTATGCCCTGGGTCATATCCCCAACATCATTGGTGGTACACATGTGGCAATTGTCCGCCCTGAGAAATGAACAAGTTTTTAGGAATAGAAAAAGCTACCACTCTATGAATGTGCAGATGGTGTGTTTGGCGGATCAGTATATCCCCCATGTGAATGCCAAATATCCTGGCTCTGTGCATGACGCCTTTATCTTGACGAAGAGCAGCATCCCATATGTGATGGGCCAACTCCAGAGGCACTGGGTGTGGCTAATAGGTGAGGCACAGGTACCCACACACTATGAGTAGGTGTCTGGGTGTGGGGTTGTCCCTAAGGGTTAGTCTGTGTGTGTCTAACAGTTGTACCTTGATAATTGCAGGTGACTGGTTACCCCAACCTCTCATGGCTACTGACCCCAGTGGGGAATGCCAGGACAAGGGCAGAGGAACATTACAATGAGGCACATGGGCGTACAACGAGGATTATTGAAAAAAGGACCAGTTCATCGTTGCATGTTGCACAACCTGGCCTTGAGACGCCAGGTGCCTTTTCTGCAGGAGGATGTGCCTGGAGATGGTCTTGTGGCAGCAGTGGACCCTGTGGACAGTGAGGAAGAGGAGGCAGAGGAATAAGATGTTGACAACAGAATCCATATAATTCAGCAGTACTTCCAATGACACAGGTAAGACACTAAGTTCACTTTACATTTCAGTTATCTTTTTGACATTGTACAAGACAGCCTCTTACCCCATGTCTATGGCCACTTACCTTACCCTTTGACATCTCTATTTTCAGATCTCGGTGCCCCACTCTGGCTCCTGCTATGTGTACTGCTGCCCACCAAAGGTCATTCCAAAGTATATTTCACTGTACATTTGAGTTGCAATGCTTAGATAATGTTGTACTAATACATTTGTGAATCATTTGACAGACTCCAGATTAGTATTTGTTCCAAGGGTGTTGGGTGTTTATTTAGGAGCTAATAAGTAGAGAGGGATGTGCAATGGGCTGGGCTGATGGTGGAGAAAAGTCCAGGGTACAGTTCAATCTCTTGGTATCGCAGGTGCATTGTCCAATGGGGCATAGGAAGGGGAGTAATGGCAGTACAAGGGGGACAGGGCGAGAGAGCGACCGAGTGGGATTGAAGGGTGACAATCAGGAGAGTCTTATTTCCAGGCGGGGTCTTGGCAATGTTCTCTGGCTTCTGCCTGGATCGCAGGGACCGTTTGCGGGGTGGTTCTCTTTCTGCAGGGGGTGGGGTGCTGGTGGCCTGTTGTTCCTGTGGCGGGGCCTCCTGTCCACTAGCGCCGGCAGAGGTGGAAGGCTGTTCATCGGTTTGGCTAGTGTCAGGCACCTGCCTCCCTCATGGTGTTGGCGATGTCAGCCAGCACCCCTGCAAGGGTGACCAGGATGGTGTAGATGTTTGTTCTCCAGTATTGGGGTATCTTTCATAGATTCACATGCTTGAATCATTCCCCGTCGTCAAAGTGGGAGTCCCACGGTATATAGAAAGCAATAAATAGAGAAAACATTTTTTTTCATTGAAATCAATAGGAAAAAACACATTCAATTGTACAACTATCAGCCTCATTAGAAAAAGCCCAAACTTCAGCCAATCAGGCGAGACCACCCCTTTAGAATCCTCAGCACAGAGGCTCAGTCTCTCGGATTTTCTACTGCACGTCTTGTGTAAGGGAGTCTCCCTGAGCTCTGCTCAGTTTTCTTTCTCTTCAAGAGTTCTTACTGTAGTAGTATCCATCATGTCTACAGCAAGAAAAGGTTTGTTTAGACCTTGTGGGACCTGTGGAAAGTTGAGACTTCACTGTGAGGACCCTCACAAGGAATGCATATACTGTCTCCATCCAGAGCATAAGGTCGAAGACTGTAAGTTCTGCAGGACCTTTCCCAACAAGACTCTGAGAGACAGAGAAGCCAGGCTCTTACTTTGGTTTCAGAAAAGAAAGGCCAGAGAAGCTCTTTCTGAGGAGGAGGACAGCGACACATCAGTGGCCTCAAAGAAGAGGAAGAGGTCTGTGGAGAGCTTCTCCCCCAAGAGCAGTAAGTCAGCCAAGAAGCTGCATGCATTTAAGGACAGGCCAGAGGAACAGGCTTCAACATCCTGAGAAATGGGTGGTAAGGTTCGCTTAGAGCCATCTACACCTGCCTCCTCATCAAAGAAGCTCAAAAGGCCTTCAAGTTCCCTGCCACCGTCGACGTCCAGGAGATCCACACCGTCGACGATGCGCTCGTCGACGGCAGGCCTTCCTTCATCGACGACAACAGCGACGGCCACGTTTACGGCTCCATCGTCGCCAATGATCGTTACCTCGTCTCCACTGTCATCTACGACTATAACAGTCACCTTGAAATACGGTCCATCGTCGGCTCACACCTTGAAGATTACAAAGAAACCGTTGACGGGTAAGAAGATGAAATCTCTACCGTCGACACACTCATCGACGAGTAAATTCAGAAGTTCTTCGTCGATCTCGCAGACGACAGCAGCGACGGCAACACACCCGTCGACGGCAACCCCGTAGACGGAAACCCCGTAGACGGAAACCTTGTCTATGTTGGCACCGCCGACGGCAACTTCGTCGACGCTCACAGCACCGATAACGGCTCCACTGACGACAGTTCCGTCGACGCATCAACGAACGCTTCGTCGACGACGGCTCCGTCGACGGCTCAATACCCTGATCCGATACCCAAACATTTTGGAGCATCTCCTTACCTGCCACAGAGAATTCTACCAATAAAGAGCAGGTCTTCTCTCCTACTTCCATCACATACATCACCCAGTAAAGTCACACCAGTACCTCCGCAACATCTCTTTGCTGACGAGGAGGATGATGATGATGATGTATATTCTGATGATGGTTTCTTCCTGGTGGCACGTAGCCCATCTGAACTACGAATTAAGTGTCAGGAGGAAGATGATGATGAAGAAGAAGATAACCAGCCTTATTCGGATCAGCAGAATCAGAGTCACTTGCAACTTCAAGAGCAGCAGGAGCAGACAGTTCAGATGCCTGTCTCGTTGATAGCTAACCTACAGCAGATGATGCAGGATTATTATTCTAGATTTCCTCCACCTGGCTCTTCTACCCCGGTGCAACCTCCGCATACACCAGTGTCCACCCCTGCTAGACCATCTGAATTGCCTGATCCTACCACAGCTCCTTCATCTGGACAGGATATTGCTCCACCTTCATCTGAGGACGAGCAGGAAGAAGGTGAAATTCAGGACACTGACTCACTCATTCCAGAATGGGATGAATATCAAATTCAAACACCATCTCCTTCTACGCCACCGCCAGTGTACTCTCCGCCGCAGAATATTGGTGGTTTTCACAGTGTGATGGAAAGAGCTGCAAAAAGATTCCAACTGCCAATAACATCAAAGCAGTCAGACTGTTTTCTTTATGACTTCAAAGAGGATACTAGGAAGTCTGTAAGGGCTATACCCATTGTTGACTTCATCTGGGAGGAGGGTCTTAAGGTCATGCAGACTCCATCATCCATTCCCGCAGTCTTACCGAGACTTGAGAAGAAGTATAAAGCACCGGACAATTCTCCAGCATGTCTGGTTAGTCATCCTAAACCAGACTCTGTCATATCGCAGGCAGCTCAGAGAAGGTCCAGAAATCCATCAGCATCTCTGACTGCCCCCCCCCCCAGACAAGGAAGGACGTCGATTGGATTCGATTGGGAAAAAGTTCTCAACGATGGCGGCCACTACAGTTAGAGCAGCAAATTCTCTAGCAGTCCTAGGAAGGTACGACTGCCAGATGTGGTCTGATATGTCTCCAGATGTGGTCTGATATGTCGCAATTTATTGACAGGTTACCTGAAGATAGTAGAGCAGAAGCGCTCAAGATTCTACAGGAGGGTGAAAAGATCTCGGCTGAAATCATAGACTGCGCCATAGACATCTCGTCTACAGGTTTTCGCCAGTTAGCCGGAGCGGCCATACTCAGGCGTCAAGGGTGGCTGAAAGCTAATTCTTTTAGGCCAGAAGTACAATTAAAGATTCTGGACATGCCGTATGATGGCGAGCTTTTGTTTGGCAAGCATGTGGATGATGCGTTACAATCCATTAAAGCAGACACTGAGACAGCCAGATCTCTGGCAACATTGCAATACAAGAGACAGCCCTTTCGGGGAGCGAGAGGAACATTTTCTTATAGAGGAGGCGCACATCAGTATCGCCAATACTCCTCTTACCAGGGACAGTTTTGTTCCAACTTTGGCCAGCAACAACCACATTCCTTTCGACAACAGTCATCCACGCATTTCAGGCAGCAAGCGAGAGGAAAGTCGGCTTACAAGACCAAGGAGACAGCAAGAAAGCATTGACCTTCATCGGATGCCTGCACCCAGCCCCTATATCAACACTCTAATAGGGGGCAGAATTTCCAAGTTCCTCCACCAGTGGTCCAAAATTACTTCAGACAAATGGGTACTAGATATTGTCAACAGAGGACATACCCTAGAATTCAACCAGCCTCCCCCTCATGTACCACTAAGAGGTCCCCCGCCAGCCCATCTCAACGAACTTCTGGAACAGATTACTATATGTTCGGTGGCATGTGTAGCTGCAGATACACATGTTGTGCATAGTCTGCCGTCTGGTGTTGGGTCGGAGTGTTACAAGTTGTTTTTCTTCGAAGAAGTCTTTTCGAGTCCCGAGACCGAGGGACTCCTCCTCCTTTGTTCCATTGCGCATGGGCGTCGACTCCTTGTTAGATTGTTTTTTTTTCCGCCATCGGGTTCGGACGTGTTCCTTTTCGCTCCGGGTTTTCGGGACGGAAAGATAGTCTTAACTTCGGAAAACTACGTCTGTATTGTTTCGCTCGGGATCGGGTAAGAATAGAATCGACACCGAATCGTGAAGAGCTCCGGTAGCCCTTCGGGGTAATTTCGATCCCCCGTCGGGGCCTGGTCGGCCCGACTGCGTGTAACATCGACACTGATGGAACGGACCCCGTTCCAATTCTGTCCTAAATGCCACAATAAATATCCATATACAGACCAACATTTGGTCTGTAACTTGTGCCTGTCGCCCGAGCACAAGGAAGAAACGTGTGAGGCCTGTCGTGCGTTTCCGTCCCGAAAAACGCTCCGCGACCGGCGAGCAAGAAGATTGCAGATGGCGTCCACGCCAACAGGACACCGAGAGTTCGAGGGACAAGGAGAAGAAGAGGAAGCCTTCTCCATCCATGAATCGGACTCGGAGGAATTCGACGTCGAAGAAACCGTGAGTAAGACGTCGAAGCAAGCACCACACAAGAAAACAGACAAGGCCCAGGGGACGCCACTGCCAACAGGCCATGGCTCAACCCATAAAGTAGGTGACCGTCCATCGGCACCGAAAAAGGCCGAACTGGTGCCGAGATCGTCCGACTCGGGTCGAGACACAGGCACGCAGCAATCTCGGGACCGAGAAAGTGCTGCCGAGAAAGATCGACGCCGAGACAGCGGAACCGAAGCTGCTCGGCGCAGAGACAGCGGCACCGAGGAAGATCGACGCCGAGAAAGCTCGACGGCGAAAAAGAAAAAATTCGCCTTGGAGCCGAAAACAAGCAGAGACACAGTTTCGGTGCCAAAACGACTAGCAACCGAACCAACTGCCAGCTCATATACAGAGGAACAATCACTGTCCTCTCAAATGCGCAAACACAGATTTGAAGAAGAGTTACAGACCACTGATGTAGACCACACACAAAAGCGGATCTTCATACAAAGTGGGACAGGGAAAATCAGCACTCTTCCCCCCAATCAGGAGAAAAAGGAGACTCGAGTTCCAAACTCAAGAACAAACACCACAAAAAATGGTGAAGAAGGTAACTCCGCCACCTTCTCCTCCACCTGTAACTCGCACATCACCGGCACAGACTCCGTCACATTCACCGGCTCATACCACCATGAGCCAAGATGACCAAGACGCTTGGGACCTATACGACGCCCCAGTATCAGACAATAGTCCTGAGTCGTACCCTACCAAGCCCTCGCCACCTGAGGACAGCACAGCGTATGCACAGGTGGTAGCTAGGGCAGCAGAGTTCCATAACGTGTCGTTACACGCAGAACCTGTCGAGGATGACTTCCTTTTCAACACCCTCTCCTCCACCCTTAGCACCTACCAAAGCCTGCCTATGCTTCCAGGAATGCTAAGGCACGCAAAGCAGATCTTCAAAGAACCGGTCAAGAGTAGAGCGATAACTCCAAGGGTGGAGAAAAAATATAAAGCACCGCCCACGGACCCTGCTTTTATCACCTCACAACTGCCACCAGATTCAGTCGTGGTAGGGGCAGCTCGCAAGAGAGCCAACTCGCACACATCAGGCGAGGCACCACCTCTGGATAAAGAGAGCCGCAAGTTCGACGCAGCTGGGAAAAGGGTCGCAGTACAAGCTGCAAACCAGTGGCGCATCGCAAACTCTCAGGCGCTCCTAGCGCGATATGATAGAGCCCATTGGGACGAGATGCAGCATCTCATCGAGCATCTGCCCAAAGAATTTCAAAAGCGGGCAAAACAAGTGGTTGAGGAGGGACAAAACATCTCCAATAACCAAATACGCTCCTCTATGGACGCAGCGGACACAGCGGCAAGAACAATAAATACCACAGTAACCATAAGAAGGCACGCATGGTTGCGCACATCTGGCTTTAAACCGGAAATACAGCAAGCGGTGCTCAATATGCCGTTCAATGAACAGCAATTGTTTGGACCCGAAGTGGACACGGCAATTGAGAAATTGAAAAAGGACACTGACACAGCCAAGGCCATGGGCGCACTCTATTCCCCGCAGGGCAGAGGCACTTTCCTCACCTTCCGCAAAACAACTTTCAGAGGGGGGTTTCGGGGTCAAGCCACACAAGCCAGCACCTCACAATCAACACCGTCTACCTACCAGGGACAATACCAAAGGGGAGGCTTTCGGGGCCAGTACAGAGGAGGACAATTCCCTAGAAACCGGGGAAAATTTCAAAGTCCAAAAACCCCTACAACCAAACAGTGACTCACAAGTCACTCAACCCCTTCACACAACACCAGTGGGGGGAAGACTAAGTCAGTTTTACAAATCCTGGGAGGAGATAACAACAGACACTTGGGTATTAGCAATTATCCGACATGGTTATTGCATAGAATTTCTCCAACTCCCTCCAAATGTCCCACCAAAAACACAGAATATGTCAAAACAACATTTAGACCTTCTAGAACTAGAAGTTCAAGCATTACTACAAAAGGGCGCAATAGAATTGGTACCATGTACACAAGTAAACACAGGAGTTTACTCACTGTACTTTCTAATACCAAAAAAGGACAAAACACTGAGACCAATCCTAGATCTCAGCACACTAAACACCTACATCAAATCAGAACACTTTCACATGGTCACGCTACAAGACGTGTTACCACTGCTAAAGCAACAAGACTACATGACAACCTTGGATCTAAAGGACGCGTATTTCCACATACCGATACATCCCTCGCACAGGAAATACCTAAGGTTCGTATTCAAGGGAATACATTACCAATTCAAGGTGTTGCCGTTCGGTATAACAACCGCACCAAGAGTATTCACAAAATGCTTAGCAGTAGTAGCTGCACACATCAGAAGGCAGCAAATACACGTATTCCTTTACCTAGACGATTGGCTAATCAAGACCAACACCCTAACAAGGTATTCACAACACACAGATTATGTCATACAAACCCTCTACAAACTCGGTTTCTCCATCAACTACACAAAATCTCACATTCTGCCGTGCAAAACACAGCAATACTTAGGAGCGACAATCAACACAACAAAGGGAATAGCCACTCCAAGTCCACAAAGGGTTCAAAATTTTCACAAGGTTATACAAGCCATGTATCCAACACAAAAGATACAGGCAAAGACGGTATTAAAACTCCTAGGCATGATGTCCTCATGCATAGCCATTGTCCCAAACGCAAGACTGCACATGAGGCCCTTACAACAGTGCCTAGCATCACAGTGGTCACATGCACAGGGTCACCTTCTAGATCTGGTGTTGATAGACCGCCAAACATACATCTCGCTTCTATGGTGGAACAGTATAAATTTAAACAAAGGGCGGCCTTTCCAAGACCCAGTGCCACAATACGTGATAACAACAGATGCTTCCATGACAGGGTGGGGAGCACACCTCAATCAACACAGCATCCAAGGACAATGGGACGTACATCAAACAAAACTGCATATAAATCACCTCGAATTGTTAGCAGTATTCCTAGCGTTGAAAGCATTTCAACCCATCATAACCCACAAATACATTCTTGTCAAAACAGACAACATGACAACAATGTATTATCTAAACAAACAGGGGGGAACACACTCGACACAGCTGTGCCTCCTGGCACAAAAGATATGGCAATGGGCAATTCACAACCACATTCGCCTAATAGCACAATTTATTCCAGGGATCCAAAATCAACTAGCAGACAATCTTTCTCGAGATCACCAACAGGTCCACGAATGGGAGATTCACCCCCAAATTCTAAACACTTACTTCAAAATTTGGGGGACACCTCAAATAGACCTATTTGCAACAAAGGAGAACGCAAAATGCCAAAACTTCGCATCCAGGTACCCACACAGGCAGTCTCAAGGCAATGCTCTATGGATGAACTGGTCAGGGATATTTGTGTACGCTTTTCCCCCTCTCCCTCTCCTTCCATATCTAGTAAACAAATTGAGTCAAAACAAACTCAAACTCATACTAATAGCACCAACATGGGCAAAGCAACCTTGGTACACTACACTACTAGACCTGTCAGTAGTACCCCATGTCAGGTTGCCCAACAGACCAGATCTGTTAACACAACACAAACAGATCAGGCATCCAAACCCAGCATCGCCGAATCTAGCAATCTGGCTCCTGAGATCCTAGAATTCGGACATTTAAACCTCACCCAAGAATGTATGGAAGTCATAAAACAAGCTAGAAGACCATCCACTAGACACTGCTATGTAAGCAAATGGAAAAGATTTGTTTGCTACTGCCATAATAATCAAGTTCAACCATTACATGCATCTCCAAAGGATGTAGTGGGATACTTACTACATTTACAGAAATCAAATCTAGCCTTCTCTTCCATAAAGATACACCTCGCAGCAATATCTGCATACCTGCAGATTACCCATTCAACTTCACTATTTAGGATACTTGTCATTAAAGCGTTTATGGAAGGCCTAAAAAGAATTATACCACCAAGAACACCACCTGTTCCTTCATGGAACCTCAACATCGTCTTAACAAGACTCATGGGCCCACCTTTTGAACCCATGCACTCATGCGAAATGCAATTCTTAACGTGGAAGGTTGCATTTCTCATTGCCATCACATCTCTAAGAAGAGTAAGTGAAATTCAGGCGTTTACTATACAAGAACCTTTTATTCAAATACACAAAAATAAGGTAGTCCTAAGAACCAATCCAAAATTTTTACCAAAAGTTATTTCGCCATTCCACTTAAATCAAACGGTAGAACTACCAGTGTTCTTCCCACAGCCAGACTCAGTAGCTGAAAGGGCACTACATACATTAGACATCAGAAGAGCACTAATGTACTACATTGACAGAACAAAAGAAATTAGGAAAACAAAACAACTGTTTATTGCATTTCAAAAACCTCATACAGGAAACCCAATATCAAAACAGGGTATAGCCAGATGGATAGTTAAGTGCATCCAAACCTGCTACCTTAAAGCAAAGAGAGAACTGCCCATTACACCAAGGGCACATTCAACCAGAAAGAAAGGCGCTACCATGGCCTTCCTAGGAAACATTCCAATGAACGAGATGTGTAAGGCAGCCACATGGTCTACGCCTCACACATTTACTAAGCACTACTGTGTAGACGTGCTATCCGCACAATAAGCCACAGTAGGTCAAGCCGTACTAAGAACTTTATTTCAGACTACTTCCACTCCTACGGGCTGAGCCACCGCTTTTGGGGAGATAACTGCTTATTAGTCTATGCACAACATGTGTATCTGCAGCTACACATGCCACCGAACGGAAAATGTCACTTACCCAGTGTACATCTGTTCGTGGCATTAGTCGCTGCAGATTCACATGTGCCCACCCGCCTCCCCGGGAGCCTGTAGCCGTTTGGAAGTTATCTTCAACATTTGTACATTTGTAAATATATTACTTAAACCTTAGTTGGTACATACTTATTCCATTGCATGGGCACTATTACTAACATACACAACTCCTACCTCACCCTCTGCGGGGAAAACAATCTAACATGGAGTCGACGCCCATGCGCAATGGAACAAAGGAGGAGGAGTCCCTCTGTCTTGGGACTCGAAAAGACTTCTTCGAAGAAAAACAACTTGTAACACTCCGACCCAACACCAGACGGCGGACTATGCACAACATGTGAATCTGCAGCGACTAATGCCACGAACAGATGTACACTGGGTAAGTGACATTTTCCTAATGAAGAAGGGAGCAATAGAGATCGTACCAAGGAGCCAGAGGGGAACAGGTTTTTACTCCCACTTCTTCCTTATACGGAAAAAGACAGGAGACTAGAGACGTATTTTAGATCTTCGTTCTCTCAACAAATACCTCAAGAAGCAATCTTTTCGCATGATCTCCCTTCAAGACGTCCTGTGCCTACTCAACCGAGGGGACTTTATGACATCATTAGATCTCCAGGACGCATATTTCCACATTCCCATTCACCCCAGTCATCGGAAATTCTTACGATTCAGGGTTGCAGGCACTCCCTACCAGTTCAGAGTGTTGCCCTTTGGCCTCAGGGCGGCCCCAAGAGTATTCACCAAAGTTTTGGCACCGGTTGCAGCCCACCTCCGGCAACTAGGGATACAAGTGATCCCTTATTTAGACGACTGGCTAATAAAGGCACGAACAACGTCAAAGGCTGGCAGGGACACGAAGACATGTCTATCTCTTTTCGGAACACTAGGCTTGACAGTCAATTACCCCAAGTCTCGTCTAGATCCTTCACAGAACATCACCTTTCTAGGAGCAGTCTTGGACACAATCCAAGCAAAAGCCTTTGCTTCACACGACAGACGAAAGAAACTTCGAGATTTAGCAGCACGTCTCAGCAAAAGAAGGTCCGCTTCTGTGCGTACTTAGAAGTCTTTTCTGGGGATGCTTTCGTCTTGCATTCCATTGATAGAAAATTGTCGTCTGCACATGAGAACACTTCAACAGCAGTTAGACAATCAATGGAAACAAACGGAAGGTTCTTTCGACGACGTAATTCGGATAACCCCATAAGCAAAACAAGCTCTCAAATGGTGGAAGGATACGCCCCTCATCTCAGAAGGTATTTCATTCCTGAAGGACAAGCCAGTGCACATTATAACAACAGATGCATCTCTAGAGGGATGGGGTGCTCATTTGCAGGATCTTTCAGTGAGAGGGAAATGGTCCACTCAAGAGTCGACTTCACATAAACGTATTGGCGTTAAGGGCGGTTTCCTTGGCACTCAAATCCTTCCTCACAAACATCAGGGGTTCTTCAGTCTTGATAAGAACAGACAATACCACAGTCATGCATTACCTCATCAAACGGGGGCACAAGATTGCAAGCATTATCGCTAGAGACACAGAAGCTGTGGCATTGGGTAATTCAACATCGAATATCCATCAGAGCAGAACATCTCCCGGGGATCACCAACACCTGGGCAGATGCCTTAAGCAGGACTTGAACCAGCTGCCACGAGTGGGAACTCAATCAGTCAGTTCTCGACCATCTCTTTTGGCGTTGGGGCAAACCCAGTCTGGATCTGTTCGCGACCAGAGACAACAAGAAATGCCAACACTTCCCGAGCTGGCGACCGCAGAAGGGATCAAAGGGGAATGCGTTTTTGATCAGATGGTCAGGGATTTATGCATACGCTTTTCCCCCTCTTCCACTCATCCAGAGACTTCCTGCAGAAAATGAAGAGGGAACCATGCAGACTTCTATTAATTGCTCCCAGATGGCCACGCCAGTTTTGGTTCACAGAACTCCTATTACTCTCGGAGCAGCCTCACATTCGACTGAAGACACTACTGGATTTGCTAACAACGAGTCAGGTCCGTCATCCCAACCCGACGTCTCTTCGTTTATCAGCCTGGCTCATGAATTCGACGGCCTAGATATTCCTCCAGATTGCAGGGAGGTACTTGCCTGTGCCAGGGCTCAGTCTACAAACAGGACATATAAGTTCAAGTGGAAGAGATTTTGCATATGGTGCTCAACTTTCAACGTTCATCCTCTTAAGTCCTCTCCTGTACAGATTCTGCCATATCTATTGCATTTAGCTAAATCCGGCCTTTCGCATTCGTCTATTAGAGTGCACCTGGCTGCCATATCCCGTTTCCGCCGAACGTCTCCGTCACCTTCTTTATGGTCATCCAGAATAATAAAACAATTTCTTAAGGGTTTGTTCAGGATGTTTCCGCCGATTCACCGTCCTTCACCTCAGTGGCATTTGAATATTGTGCTATCCCAGTTAATGAAGCATCCGTTTGAACCCATTCATAAGGTAGACCTCAAATTCATTTCTTTTAAAACAGCCCTCCTTCTGGCATTGACATCAGCGAAGAGGGTTAGCGATATCCAAGCCTTCACAATCTCTCCACCTTTCATCCAATTCAAACCAGAGGTGGTCATTCTGAGAACTAATCCAAAATTTATACCTAAGGTTCCATCGTCTTTTCATCTGAATGAGCCGGAGGTTCTGAGAACATTTTTCCCAAATCCGCAAACTGCAGCGGAGCGTGCCTTACATTCTCTGGACATTAAACGATGTTTAAAATTTTATATACCAAGGACTAGCAATTTCCATAAATCGGAGCAACTGTTTATTTGTTATGGACGGATCAATAAAGGCAAAGCCGTGACTAAGCAGACCATAGCGCGCTGGATCTCTTCTGCCATACAGCTATGCCACCAGTTGGCAGGGAAACCCTTATCATCCAGTGTCAGAGCGCATTCCACTAGAGCGGTATCCACTTCGGCAGCTCTATTCGCAGGAGTCCCTCTGAGCCAGATCTACACAGCGGCAACGTGGACACGTGCTCACACCTTTACCCAGCACTACTGCCTGGAAGCTACGGACAGAATGGATGCCGCGGTAGGACAAGCAGTGGTACGTAATTTATTTGCATAAGGTGAGCCAATAACCTTTTACCCTCCATCCTCTACGTATTGCCAGAATGATATTTTCATGTAAATAGATCTATGTGTAGATATATATATGTGTTCGATGGCATGTGTAGCTGCAGATACACATGCTGTGCACATCCCGCCCTCTGGTGTTGGGCTCGGAGTGTTACAAGTTGTTTTTCTTCTAAGAAGTCTTTTCAAGTCACGAGATCGAGGGACTCCTCCCATTTTGGCTCCATTGCGCATGGGCGTTGACTCCATCTTAATTGTTTTTTTTCCGCCATCTGGTTCGGACGTGTTCCTTTTCGCTCTGTTTCGGGTCGGAAAGTTAGTTAGAATCTTGGAAAAATCGTCGGTATTGTTTGCGTTCGGTATCGGGTTAGTTATAACAGATCGACACCGATTTTTGAAGCGCTCCGGTGGCCCTTTGGGGTTTTTTCGATCCCCCCGTCGGGGCCTGGTCGGCCCGGCCACGTGTTTCTTAAAGGCTGATGGAACGGACCCCATTCCGCTTCTGCCCAAAATGTTATAACCAGTATCCATATACAGATCAGCATCTGGTCTGTTACTTGTGTCTGTCTCCAGAGCACAAGGGGAGGATACCTGTGAAGCCTGTCGAGCGTTTCGGTCGAGGAAGACATTAAGAGACCGAAGAGCAAGAAGACTGCAGATGGCGTCGGCGCCGACAGGACAAGGGCGTTTCGAGGAGGAAGAAGAAACCTTCTCCATCCATGAATAGGACTCGGACGAGCTCGATCCCGAAGAAACGCCGAAAACCGTGAGTAAGACGTCGAAACATAAAACTCACGAGAAGACAACAAAAGGCCAGGGGACGCCACCGCCAACAGGCCATGGCTTAACCCGAAAAATAGGTGACCGATCACCGGCACCGAAAAAGGGCATGCATGTGGCGAAGTCATCCGACTCCGGTCGAGATACCGCCACACAGCAATCTCGGGCCCGAGACAGCGGCTCCGAACAGATTCGGAACCGAGACAGTGGCACCGAAATGGTTCGGCACCGAGACACCACGATGCCGAAAAAAATAAAGAAGGTTGCCTCGGAGCCCAAAAAGGCGACCGAAAAGATTTCGATTCCGAAACATCCAGCCTCGGGACCGAAAACAGGTTCCTACACAGAGGAACAGGGATTGTCCTCCTAGATGCAAGGACATAAGTTCGGAGAGGAACTTGAATCTGTTGAGCCAGACTACACTCAAAGAAGGCTCCACATTCAAAAAGACACAGGGAAGATAAGCACTCTTCCCCCAATTAAAATGAAAAGAAGACTTGCCTTTCAAGAAAAAGACAAGCAGCCACAGGCAAAGGTGACAAGACAAACAACTCCACCACCATCAATGCACACATCACCGGTAGCCACTCCACCACTGATGCAATCCCCGACTCGTACTGCAATGAGTCAAGATGATCCTGATGCATGGGACCTTTATGAAGCTCCTGTATCAGATAACCGCCCAGACTGTTACCCTACGAGGCCGTCGCCACCTGAAGACAGTACATCCTACACGCAGGTGGTCTCAAGGGCAGCTGCGTTTCAGAACGTCACCTTGCATTCAGAACCAATTGAGGATGACTTTTTGTTTAATACACTCTCCTCCACTCATAGCCAATACCAAAGCTTACCTATGCTCCCGGGAATGCTAAAACATTCAAAACAAATATTTCAGGATCCTGTTAAAGGCAGAGCCATAACTCCAAGGGTGGAAAAAAAGTACAAGCCACCACCAACAGACCCTGTTTATATTACGCAGCAATTAACACCAGATTCTGTGGTTGTTGGGGCAGCTCGCAAGAGAGCAAACTCTCATACCTCGGGAGATGCACCACCTCCAGACAAGGAGAGTCGCAAATTCGATGCTGCGGGTAAAAGAGTTGCCGCGCAAGCAGCAAACCAATGGCGTATTGCCAATTCACAAGCACTTTTGGCAAGATACGATAGAGCTCATTGGGACGAAATGCAGCATTTCATAGAACACTTAACCAAAGAGTTCCAGAAAAGGGCACAACAAGTGGTAGAAGAAGGACAAAGTATCTCCAATAATCAGATACGGTCATCAATGGATGCAGCAGATACAGCTGCAAGGACAGTAAATACTGCAATAACGATAAGGAGACACGCATGGTTGCATACGTCAGGATTCAAGCCGGAAATACAACAAGCCGTGCTGAATATGCCCTTTAATGAACAGCAGTTGTTTGGGCCGGAAGTCGACACTGCTATTGAAAAACTCAAAAAAGATACTGATACCGCAAAAGCCATGGGCGCACTCTACTCCCCACAAAGCAGAGGCACATTTCGCAAAACACCATTTAGGGGAGGGTTTCGAGGTCAACCTACAGAGGCCACAACCTCACAAGCAAGGCCCACTTATCAAAGCCAATATCAGCGGGGAAGTTTTTGGGGGCAATATAGAGTGGCACAATTCCCAAAAATAAGAGGAAAGTTCCAAAGCCCCAAAACCCCTCAAAACAAGCAGTGACTTCCAAGTCACACATCCCCAACACAACACCTGTGGGGGGGGAGACTAAGCCAATTTTACAAACATTGGGAGGAGATAACAACAGACACTTGGGTACTGGCAATTATCCAGCATGGTTATTGCATAGAATTTCTCAAATTCCCTCCAAACGTACCACCGAAAACACACAATATGTCAAAACAACATATAGATTTTCTAGGACTAGAAGTTCAGGCATTACTACTAAAAGAAGCAATAGTATTATTAGTACCAGAACACCAGAAAGGAACAGGAGTTTACTCTCTGTACTTTCTCATACCCAAAAAAGACAAGACTCTGAGACCTATATTAGATCTCCGAACATTAAATACCTACATCAAATCAGATCACTTTCACATGGTGACATTACAAGACGTAATCCCACTACTCAAACAACAAGACTACATGACAACACTAGACCTAAAGGATGCATATTTCCATATACCGATACATCCTTCACACAGAAAGTACTTAAGGTTTGTATTCCAAGGGATACATTACCAATTCAAGGTGTTGCCATTCGGAATAACAACTGCGCCAAGAGTTTTTACAAAGTGCCTAGCAGTCGTAGCTGCACATATCAGAAGGCAGCAAATACATGTGTTCCCATACCTAGACGATTGGTTAATCAAAACCAACACGCTAGAAAGGTGTTCACAACACACAGAGTATGTCATAGAAACCCTCCACAAACTAGGTTTCACAATCAACTACACAAAGTCACACCTTCTGCTGTGTCAAACACAGCAATACTTAGGGGCGACAATCAACACAGCAAAAGGGATTGCCACTCCAAGTCCACAAAGAGTTCAGGCATTTCACAATGTAATACAGGCCATGTATCCAAATCAAAAAATACAAGTCAAAATGGTGATGAAACTCTTGGGCATGATGTCCTCAAGCATAGCCATTGTCCCAAACGCAAGGTTGCACATGCGGCCCTTACAACAGTGCCTAGCATCACAGTGGTCACAGGCACAGGGTCAAATTCTAGATCTGGTGTTGGTAGACCGCCAAACATACACCTCGCTTCAATGGTGGAACAGTATAAATTTAAACCAAGGGCGGCCTTTCCAAGACCCAGTGCCACAATATGTAATAATGACAGATGCCTCCATGATAGGGTGGGGAGCACACCTCAATCAATACAGCATCCAAGGACAATGGGATACTCACCAAAAACAGTTTCACATAAATCACTTAGAACTATTGGCAGTATTTCTAGCGCTGAAAGCATTTCAACCCATAATAAGCTACAAACACATTCTTGTCAAAACAGACAACATGACAACAATGTATTACCTAAACAAACAGGGAGGCACACACTCAACACAGTTGTGTCTCCTGGCACAGAGAATATGGCATTGGGCGATTCACAACCACATTCGCCTAATAGCACAATTTATTCCAGGAATTCAGAATCAGTTAGCAGACAATCTCTCTCGGGATCACCAACAGATCCTCGAATGGGAGATTCACCCCCAAATACTGAATACTTACTTCCAGAGTTGGGGAACACCAGAAATAGATCTATTTGCAACAAAGGAAAACGCAAAATGCCAAAACTTCGCATCCAGGTACCCACAAGATCAGTCTCAGGGCAATGCGTTATGGATGAGTTGGTCAGGGATATTTGCTTACGCTTTTCCCCCTCTCCCACTCCTTCCATATCTAGTAAACAAGCTGAGTCAAAACAAACTCAAACTCAAACTCATACTAATAGCACCAACATGGGCAAGGCAACCTTGGTACACAACACTACTAGACCTCTCAGTAGTGCCTCATGTCAAACTACCAAACATACCAGATCTGTTAACGCAACACAAACAACAGATCAGACACCCAAATCCAGCATCGCTGAATCTAGCAATCTGGCTCCTGAAGTCCTAGAGTTCGGACACTTAGACCTTACACAGGGATGTATGGAGGTCATAAAACAAGCTAGGAAACCTACCACTAGACATTGCTATGCAAATAAGTGGAAAAGATTTGTTTATTACTGCCATAATAATCAAATTCAACCCTTACACGCATCTGCCAAAGACATCGTAGGATACTTACTACATTTGCAAAAATCAAAGCTAGCTTTTTCTTCCATTAAAATACATCTTACAGCAATTTCAGCTTACCTGCAAATTACGCACACAACTTCTCTATTTAGAATACCAGTCATAAAAGCATTTATGGAAGGTCTAAAGAGAATTATACCACCAAGAACACCACCAGTTCCTTCATGGAACCTCAACATTGTCTTAATACGACTCATGGGTCCACCTTTTGAGCCCATGCGCACTCTTGTGAAATGCAATACTTAACATGGAAAGTTGCATTTTTAATTGCCATCACATCTTTAAGAAGAGTAAGTGAGATTCAAGCATTTACCATACAAGAACCATTTATTCAGATACACAAGCATAAAGTAGTTCTACGAACAAATCCTACATTTTTACCAAAAGTTATATCACCGTTCCACTTAAATCAAACAGTAGAATTACCAGTGTTCTTCCCACAGCCAGACTCTGTAGCTGAAAGAGCACTACATACATTAGACATCAAAAGAGCGTTAATGTACTACATTGACAAAACAAAACTAATTCGCAAAACAAAACAATTATTTATTGCTTTCCAAAATCCTCATACAGGAAATCCAATTTCTAAGCAAGGCATTGCTAGATGGATAGTTAAGTGCATTCAAACCTGTTATCTTAAAGCAAAAAGAGAACTGCCTATTACACCAAAGGCACACTCAACTAGAAAGAAAGGTGCTACCATGGCCTTTCTAGGAAATATTCCAATGACAGAAATATGTAAGGCAGCTACATGGTCTACGCCTCATACATTTACCAAACACTACTGTGTAGATGTGCTAACAACACAGCAAGCCACAGTAGGCCAAGCAGTACTACGAACATTGTTTCAAACAACTTCAACTCCTACAGGCTGAACCACCGCTTTTGGGGAGATAACTGCTTACTAGTCTATGCACAGCATGTGTATCTGCAGCTACACATGCCATCAAACGGAAAATGTCACTTACCCAGTGTACATCTGTTCGTAGCATTAGTCGCTGCAGATTCACATGCGCCCACCCGCCTCCCCGGGAGCCTGTAGCCGTTTAGCAGTTGATCTTGAACATCTGTATATTTGTAAATATATGTTCGATGGCATCTGTCGCTGTAGATACGCATGTTCTGCAATAGCTCGCCATCTGGTGTTGGGCCGGAGTGTTACAAGTTGTTTTTCTTCGAAGAAGTCTTTCGAGTCACGGGACCGAGTGACTCCTCCTTTTGTCTCCATTGCGCATGGGCGTCGACTCTATCCTCGATTGTTTTTTTTCCGCCATCGGGTTCGGACGTGTTCCTGTCGCTCCGAGTTTCGGAACGGAAAATTAGCTAATTTCGGAAGATTTTCGTCGGTATTGTTGCGTTCGGGATCGGCGTACTTACATTCAACACCGCATCGAAGAGCTCCGGTGCCCTTCGGGGTAGTTTTTTCGATCCTCCGTCGGGGCCTGGTCGGCCCGACCGCGTGCTGAAGAACGCCGATGGAACGGACCCCGTTTCGTTTCTGCCCCAAATGCCACAATAAATACCCCTACACAGACCAACACTTGGTCTGCAACCTGTGCCTGTCACCTGAGCACAGCGAAGACACCTGCGAGGCCTGTCGTGCGTTCCGGTCCCGAAAAACACTCCGAGACCGTCGAGCCAGAAGACTTCAGATGGCGTCCGCACCGACAGCCCAACGGGAGTTCGAGGAACAGGAAGAGGAAGGTACCTTCTCGATCCAAGACTCCGACTCCGAAGGACTCGACGATACACAAACCGTGAGTAAGACGTCAAAAACCACACAGAGAAACATTTACAAGGCCCAGGGGACGCCACTGCCACCAGGCCATGGCTCGACCCATAAATTCGGTGACCGACCATCGGCACCGAAAAAGGCCCAAACAGTGCCGAGATCGTCCGACTCCGGTCGAGACACCGGCACGCAGCCTTCTCGGGACCGAGAAAGTGCTGGAGACAAGCCTCGACACCGTGATGCCGGTGTGGACACGGCTCGACGCCGAGACAGCGGCACAGAAACAGATCGACGCCGAGAGGTTTCGGCCCCGAAAAGGAAAAAAGTCACCTCGGAGCCGAAAAAACACGCAGACAAAGTTTCGATGCCGAAACAAACTGCAAGCGACCCAGCTTCAGGCTCTTATACAGAAGAGCACTCGCTAACCTCCCAAATGCAGAAGCATAGGTTTGAGGAAGAGCTACAAGCAACTGATGTGGACCATACGCAAAAGCGTATCTTCATTCAGCAGGGGACAGGGAAAATAAGCACCCTTCCCCCCATTAGGAGAAAGAGGAGGTTGGAGTTCCAGACGGAACAAACACCACAACCAAAAGTGGTGAAAAGAGTTACACCACCACCCTCACCTCCGCCCGTGATTGACGTTTCACCAGCACAAACTCCATCACACTCCCCAGCTCACACCACCATGAGCCAGGGTGACCAAGATCAGGACGCATGGGACCTATACGACGCCCCAGTGTCAGATAACAGTCCGGAGGCATACCCTGCGAAGCCATCTCCACCAGAAGACAGCACCGCGTACTCTCAAGTGGTGGCTAGAGCAGCACAATTTCACCACGTAAGCCTCCACTCAGAACAGGTCGAGGATGATTTCTTATTCAACACACTCTCCTCCACCCACAGCTCATACCAAAGCCTGCCTATGCTCCCTGGTATGCTCCGCCACGCAAAAGACATCTTTAAGGAGCCGGTTAAAAGTAGGGCAATCACACCAAGGGTAGAAAAAAAGTATAAGCCGCCTCCTACGGACCCGGTTTTCATCACTACACAGCTGCCACCAGACTCTGTCGTTGTAGGAGCAGCTAGGAAAAGGGCCAACTCTCACACATCTGGAGATGCACCACCCCCAGATAAACAAAGCCGCAAGTTTGATGCAGCTGGTAAAAGAGTCGCAGCACAAGCTGCAAACCAGTGGCGCATCGCGAACTCCCAGGCACTACTTGCGCGCTATGACAGAGCCCACTGGGACGAGATGCAACATCTCATTGAACATCTGCCCAAGGACTTACAAAATAGGGCAAAACAAGTGGTTGAGGAGGGACAGGCCATCTCCAACAACCAGATCCGCTCCTCCATGGACGCTGCAGATACAGCTGCACGGACAATTAATACATCTGTAACTATCAGAAGGCATGCATGGCTCCGAACGTCTGGATTTAAACCAGAGATTCAACAAGCAGTTCTCAATATGCCTTTTAATGAAAAAGAACTGTTCGGTCCAGAAGTGGACACAGCGATTGAGAAACTCAAAAAAGATACGGACACTGCCAAAGCCATGGGCGCACTCTACTCCCCGCAGAGCAGAGGGAATTACAGCTCATTCCGTAAAACGCCCTTTCGAGGGGGGTTTCGGGGTCAAAGCACACAAGCCAGCACCTCACAAGCCACACCGTCCAGTTACCAAGGACAGTATAGAGGAGGTTTTCGGGGACAATATAGAGGAGGGCAATTCCCTAGAAATAGAGGAAGATTCCAAAGCCCCAAAACCCCTACTACTAAACAGTGACTCACATGTCACTCACCCCCTCCACACAACACCAGTGGGGGGACGAATAGGTCATTATTACAGAGCATGGGAGAAAATCACTACAGACACTTGGGTTCTAGCAATTATCCAACATGGTTATTGCATAGAATTTCTACAGTTCCCTCCAAACATACCACCAAAAGCACAAAATTTAACAACACACCATTCCAATCTCCTGGAGATAGAAGTGCAGGCACTATTGCAAAAGAATGCAATCGAATTAGTGCCAAACACACAAATAAACACAGGAGTTTACTCACTGTACTTTCTGATACCAAAGAAGGACAAAACACTGAGACCAATCCTAGACCTCAGAGTAGTGAACACTTTCATCAAATCAGACCACTTCCACATGGTCACACTACAAGAAGTATTGCCATTGCTAAAGCTGCACGACTACATGGCAACTTTAGACCTCAAGGATGCTTATTTCCATATACCAATACACCCATCGCACAGGAAATACCTAAGGTTTGTATTCAAAGGAATACATTACCAATTCAAGGTACTGCCTTTCGGATTAACAACCGCACCAAGAGTCTTTACCAAATGTCTAGCGGTAGTCGCAGCACACATAAGAAGGCAGCAGATACATGTGTTCCCATATCTAGACGACTGGCTAATCAAGGCCCATTCGTTAATAGAGTGCTCAAATCACACAAATCATATCATACAAACCCTCTTCAAACTAGGGTTCACCGTCAATTTCACAAAATCCAAAATTCTGCCACGCAAGGTACAACAATACCTGGGAGCCATAATAGACACATCAAAAGGAGTAGCCACTCCAAGTCCACAAAGAATTCAAAATTTCAACACCATCATACAACGCATGTATCCAACACAAAAGATACAAGCAAAGATGGTATTACAACTCCTAGGCATGATGTCATCATGCATAGCCATTGTCCCAAACGCAAGACTGCACATGAGGCCCTTACAACAATGCCTAGCATCACAGTGGTCTCAAGCACAGGGTCACCTTCTAGATCTGGTGTTAATAGACCGCCAAACTTACCTCTCGCTTCTGTGGTGGAACAACATAAATTTAAACAAGGGGCGGCCTTTCCAAGACCCAGTGCCACAATACGTAATAACAACAGATGCTTCCATGACAGGGTGGGGAGCACACCTCGATCAACACAGCATACAAGGACAATGGAACGTACATCAAACAAAACTGCATATCAATCACCTAGAACTTCTAGCAGTTTTTCAAGCACTAAAAGCTTTCCAACCAATAATAGTTCACAAATACATTCTCGTCAAAACAGACAACATGACAACAATGTATTATCTAAACAAGCAGGGGGGGACGCACTCCACGCAGTTAAGCCTGCTAGCACAAAAAATTTGGCATTGGGCAATTCACAACCAAATTCGCCTAATTGCACAGTTTATACCAGGGATACAAAATCAACTCGCAGACAATCTCTCTCGAGATCACCAACAGGTCCACGAATGGGAAATTCACCCCCAAATTCTGAACACTTATTTCAAACTCTGGGGAACACCTCAGATAGACTTGTTTGCGACAAGGGAGAACGCAAAATGCCAAAACTTCGCATCCAGATACCCACACAAACAATCCCAAGGCAATGCCCTATGGATGAACTGGTCAGGGATATTTGCTTACGCTTTTCCTCCTCTCCCTCTCCTTCCTTACCTGGTAAACAAACTCAGTCAAAGCAAACTCAAACTCATATTGATAGCACCAACTTGGGCAAGGCAACCCTGGTACACAACGCTGCTAGACCTATCAGTGGTACCCTGCATCAAATTGCCCAACAGGCCAGATCTGTTGACACAGCACAACCAAAAGATCAGACACCCAGATCCAGCATCGCTGAATCTAGCAATCTGGCTCCTGAAATCCTAGAATTCGGGCACTTACAACTTACCCAAGAATGTATGGAAGTCATAAAACAAGCCAGAAGGCCATCCACCAGGCACTGCTATGCAAGTAAATGGAAGAGGTTTGTTTGCTACTGCCATATTAATCAAATACAACCATTACACACAACTCCAGAACAGGTAGTGGGTTACTTGCTTCACTTACAAAAATCTAACCTAGCTTTCTCTTCCATTAAGATTCACCTTGCAGCAATATCTGCATACCTGCAAACTACCTATTCAACTTCCCTATATAGGATACCAGTCATTAAAGCATTCATGGAGGGCCTTAGGAGAATTATACCACCAAGAACACCACCTGTTCCTTCATGGAACCTAAATGTTGTCCTAACTAGACTTATGGGTCCACCTTTTGAACCCATGCACTCCTGCGACATACAGTTCCTAACCTGGAAGGTGGCATTTCTCATCGCCATTACTTCCCTAAGAAGAGTAAGCGAGATTCAGGCGTTTACTATACAGGAACCTTTTATACAACTACACAAAAATAAAGTCGTCCTAAGAACCAATCCTAAATTTTTGCCAAAGGTTATTTCACCGTTCCATCTAAATCAAACAGTGGAACTTCCAGTGTTCTTTCCACAGCCAGATACCGTAGCTGAAAGGGCACTACATACATTAGATGTCAAAAGAGCATTAATGTATTACATTGACAGAACAAAAAACATCAGAAAGACTAAACAACTCTTTATTGCATTTCAAAAACCTCACGCAGGAAACCCAATTTCAAAACAAGGTATAGCCAGATGGATAGTTAAATGCATCCAAATCTGCTACCTTAAAGCTAAACGACAGCTGCCCATTACACCAAGGGCACACTCAACCAGAAAGAAAGGTGCTACCATGGCCTTTCTAGGAAACATCCCAATGCAAGAAATATGTAAGGCAGCCACATGGTCTACGCCTCACACATTCACCAAGCACTACTGTGTAGACGTGTTATCCGCACAACAAGCCACAGTAGGTCAAGCCGTATTAAGGACATTATTTCAGACTACTTCCACTCCTACAGGCTGATCCACCGCTTTTGGGGAAATAACTGCTTACTAGTCTATGCAGAACATGCGTATCTACAGCGACAGATGCCATCGAACTGAAAATGTCACTTACCCAGTGTACATCTGTTCGTGGCATCAGTCGCAGTAGATTCGCATGTGCCCACCCGCCTCCCCGGGAGCCTGTAGCAGTTTGGAAGTTACCTTCAATTATTTATATATGTATCATCTCAACCTTAAATAGGTGCATACTTAGTCACTCCATTGCATGGGCACTATTACTACAATTCAACTCCTACCTCACCCTCTGCGGGGAAAAACAATCGAGGATAGAGTCGACGCCCATGCGCAATGGAGACAAAAGGAGGAGTCACTCGGTCCCGTGACTCGAAAGACTTCTTCGAAGAAAAACAACTTGTAACACTCCGGCCCAACACCAGATGGCGAGCTATTGCAGAACATGCGAATCTACTGCGACTGATGCCACGAACAGATGTACACTGGGTAAGTGACATTTTCAATATTACTTTAAACTACATTATGTACATACGTATTCACTCCATTGCATGGGCACTATTACTAGCATATACAACTCCTACCTCACCCTCTGCGGGGAAAACAATTAAGATGGAGTCGACGCCCATGCGCAATGGAGCCGAAATGGGAGGAGTCCCTCGATCTCGTGACTCGAAAAGACTTCTTCGAAGAAAAACAACTTGTAACACTCCGAGCCCAACACCAGATGGCAGACTGTGCACAACATGTGAATCTGCAGCGACTAATGCCACTAACAGATGTACACTGGGTAAGTGACATTTTCCATATTCATGTATATAATCCTTTAGAGGATTGATGTGCAAATGTTAATTACCTATATAAGTCCATATTGGATAAATTATACACAGGCATGCTTCTGGTGTTTCAGAACTCAACCATCTTTCCTACTGCTGACTACTCTGATTCAAGCATGTGAATCTATGAAAGATACCCTAATACTGGAGAAGAAAATAAGTTACTTACCTGTAACTGTGGTTCTCCAGTATTGGTATCTTTCATAGATTCACATGCGACCCACCCTCCTCCCCAGAGGGGCTCACCTCTTTTGCTTTCCTGTAATCACTAGTGCGGAGAAATCTGAGAGACTGAGCCTCTGCTGAGAATTCTAAAGGGGTGGTCTCGCCTGATTGGCTGAAGTTTGGGCTTTTTCTAATGAGGCTGATAGTTGTACAATTGAATGTTTTTTCCAATTGATTTGAATGAAAAAAAATGATCTATTTATTGCTTTCTATATACCGTGGGACTCCCACTTCGACGGGGAATGATTCAAGCATGTGAATCTATGAAAGATACCAATACTGGAGAACCACAGTTACAGGTAAGTAACTTATTTTCTTAGGTCATCCCTGATCCCCAGGTACTGTCCCTCCTGCAGCTGCTGGGTCTCCTTCAACTTGGCCAGTATCTGGCCCATCGTCTCCTGGGAATGGTGGTAATCTCCCAGGATGTTGGAGAGTGGGTTCCCTGGGCCTGTCCTCCCCCTGTCGCACAGCAGTCCTCCCAGCTTCCCTGTTGTCCTGTGCCCACTGCCACTGACCCCAGGTCCCTGATCGTCCTGTGTTTGTGGAGTTGCCTGGGGTCCCTGTAGTGGTGGACACACAGCTGATTGACGTGTCCTGGGGACAGTGGCATGGGCCCGCTGGGTGGGTGCTGTGCTGGTGTTTTCTGAGGGGGGAGGTTCTGTGGTGGGTTGGGACTGTGGCTGGGTACCAGACTGTCCAGAGGTCCCTGATGGGCCAGGTTGGTCATCCTGATCCAGGCGTGCAGAGCTGCGGTCTTCACTTCGGGTCTCTTTGGGGGGGGGGGGGTGGGAGGAGACTGGATGTAGCTGGCACCTCCTCTCCGGTGACGTTGAGTATTGGTCCTGTGGGGATGCAAATGCAGTGTTAATGTATCTGCGTGTGCCATCTTGTGCATATGTGTGTTTTCCTGTATGGTTGAGATTTCCCTGTCAGCTTGGCCTTGTGTGAGTGGTGATTTTGTGGGCTGGGTGAGTCTCTACTGGGCATGCTGTGGTGATAGGTTTCCATGCAGGTCTGTGTTGGGGGTCCATGCTTTGGTGTTGCATGAAGGGCTTGGTATTGGGATGGGTGGGTTGTGATAGTGGGGTATATGTGAGGTGTTGGAGTGATGGTTGTGAGGGTAGGGGTAGGAGTTTGTGATGGCATGCAGGTAGGGTGGTGGGGGGGATAAAGTAGTAAAGATTTGACTTACCAGAGTCCAGTCCTCCTGCGACTCCTGCAATGCCCTCAGGATGCATAATTGCCAAGACTTGCTCCTCCCATGTTGTTAGTTGTGGGGGAGGAGGTGGGGGGTCCACCGCCAGTCCTCTGTACTGCTATCTGGTGTCTTGAAACGACGGAATGCACCTTCCCCCGTAGGTCTTTCCACCTCTTCCTGATGTCATCCCTGGTTCTTGGGTGCTGTTCCACAGCGTTGACCCTGTCCACGATTCTCCGAAGCATTCACTCTTAAGGAACCTTAAACATAAAGTTGTACTTAGGACAAATCCCAAATTTCTACCAGAAGTAGTATCTTTTCACATCAACCAAACAGTGGAATTGCCAGTCTTCTTCCCACAGCTAGACTAAGTTGTTGAAAGAGCCCTTCATATTCTTGATCTCAAAAGAGCGCTTATTATTATTTTAGGAAAACAAAACAACTTTTTGTTGCTTTTCAGCAACCACATAAAGGCAATCCTATCTCTAAACAAGGATTCGCAAGATGGATTGTTTGATGCATACAAACATGTTACCTTAAGGCAAAAAGACCACTTTTGATCACACCTAGAGCACATTCTACAAGAAAGAAAGGTGCGTCTACGGCATTGTTAGCAAACATCCCAATGGCTGATCTATGTAAAGCTGCCACATGGTCTACTCCTCATACATTTACAAAACATTATTGTGTAGATGTATTTTCAAAGCAGCAAGCCAGTGTTGGCCAAGCTGTCTTAAGAACACTATTTCAAACAACTTCAACTCCTACAGGCTAGCCACTGCTTTTTTTTTTTGGAGGATTAACTGCTTTGTAGTCTATGCATAACATGTGCATCTGCAGCTACACATGCTATCAAACGGAAAATGTCACTTACCTAGTGTACATCTGTTCGTGGCATGTAGTGCACAAGATTCAGATGCACCCTGCCTCCTCCTCGGAAGCCTGTAGTCATTAAACGTTTATCATTTGTACATATGTAGATAGATTTACATTTGCATGGACATCTATTTATATTCTTACACTCTATCACTCCTTCCTCCACCCAGGGCAGGGAAACCTTACATCTATTTAAAATAATTTTCCCCATAGGGGGGTGAGACCTGTTCACGGGCGTTTGAGGAGGCCATTGTCAAGGGGCCAACCCCCAGAGTGTAATTCCTGGTGTCTAGTGGGGCTTCCTGACCGTGGATCTCCGGATTGATAACGTGGCAAAACCAGTTCAGGAAGTCTTTGTTTGAAAGTAGAGAATATACCCTTTCACACAAGGCTTTCTGAAGGCTGGGGAGGCCCTTTTGGGCCGGTTTTCCCCACTGAAACAGAAAGCGGCCTTACCTCCCCTTCCTGCTCCGGTGGGGAAATCAAATTGTGACATCCGCGTGCATCGCAGCACGCTGACGTGACACTGGGGAGGGTGGGGGCTGGAGAGACTTGATTTTTTTTTTTTTCCTCTGGTGCGTCACACCAGAGCATTTTTAAAACCTCTCTCAGGCGTCGGCCACTGGTCGTGACCCACACAAGAGAGGGTGTGCATTTGTTGGCTAGTGGCTGACGCATGCACCAAAGAGGTTAACGGTTGGCCCCGGTGACCACCCCCGATGTTTGCAGAGCTCTGAGTGAACCTCATATTGGGAGTCTGAACATCTCCCATTTAATTGTTTACTGGCTGTTTTCTTTCCTGCCCTCCACCTTGAACATGACACCTGGGGAGTTGTGACTTAGCCGTGAGCAGCTGGGTGCCCAGAGGAAAGTTAATATAATTGGTCGGGTTGCGGTGGGGCGAGGTTAACTGGAGGCTGGTTGGCAGGTGGAAAGCTGGTTGTGACCCAGAGAGTTTACAAGCGTATGGGCTTCCACTTGCCAGTTAACAGGGCATCACATTAGGGTGCCGGAAGCGAGTGCCTATGAGATTGTGTGCTGGGGCAGCACAGGGGTGTTGCTGGGTACTCTGGCTCTGCCAGGGCGTTCATAAGGTTGACATCCCAGTTTACTAGCGCGACTCGGGTAGTGGGTCTAGGTGGGAGTGTGGCTTACTGTGATGCACCTTGTGCTGCTACTGTCAGCCCCGGGGTGCTCCCTGGATTGCACTTTTATACTGATCGTGGGTACCGGGATGTTGGGCCTAGTGCTGACAGTGGATGGGCTCCTTATGAGGGGGGTGAGGGGGTGGGGGTGGGACGGGGGTGTTCAAAGAGGGAATTAGTTGTTTCCTCAACTTTATATACAGTAACAAAGAGGGGCCTATTATTGTGTTAGCTGGGGTCATTGAGATTGACGCCTAAGTTTACATTGAATATTATTGTGTGTTGTGTGCTCATTGACATTTATGCTGAGATCACATTGTAATCAAACTGCGTTATGTGTTTGTTAAATACAATTTTTCTATACATGCAACCCTTTTGATGCCTCTTACTGGGGTCGTTCAGCCTGGGTGTTGGTGGAACATGCTGTGATGTTGCTTTACCCATTGCTTTCGGAATGAGTCTGCCTGCTCCGTGCCAAGCTGTGCAAGGGTGAGTGTAGGTTATCTAGAAGGTGTACTTGACCACCCCGGACAGGCTGTATTTTAGCCAATGGGAACCAGCCCCTCTAACACTCCTGGTAGAAGACTGGTGCATGTCTTTGGCTTTCTTTACTATCATCAGAAGTCCTCTGAAAAGGCATGCACCAACGCAGACATACCCACATAATACAATGATTATAAGATGTTGTTACATTAGTATGAACTTAATGTGTCATGGGGTGGTTGTGAGATGGAAAAGTCACCTGCATGGTGATGGGTGTGCAACGCTGCCTTATTGTACCCCAACTGCATGGAATCTGCATATCTGGTACAAATTTTTGGTTGTGGGCGAACACAGATCGGGTGTTTGTGCCATGACCTATATGAAAGCGAATGCAAGTTCTGGTGTAAGGTTATTGAAATCCTTTAATATGTTTGGGAGGAGCTAGTCAGGGTTAGTGCTGGGCAGATATTAATGCCTTTGTGTAGTTGGTACAAACGAAGGCATTGACTTGCAAATTTTCTATTGGGAAAAAGATTTGATGTAATGTAGAAATTTTACTTGAAATGTGACTTTATTGGCCATCTTCTCTCTGCCGCATAGAGCCAAGACGACGTAGCCAGACAAACTTGAAGCCAAGATAGTTTGTTGATGTGGATTGTAGTTAGAAGCCCATGTCCTTAGAATTGATTTAACCACTTGGTGTGAAATTCATGTCCTTTGGTTGGGAGGGAAAAAAGAAGAAATTACATGTTCGATGGCATCTGTCGCTGTAGATACGCATGTTCTGCAATAGCTCGCCATCTGGTGTTGGGCCGGAGTGTTACAAGTTGTTTTTCTTCGAAGAAGTCTTTCGAGTCACGGGACCGAGTGACTCCTCCTTTTGTCTCCATTGCGCATGGGCGTCGACTCCATCTTCGATTGTTTTTTTTCCGCCATCGGGTTCGGACGTGTTCCTGTCGCTCCGAGTTTCGGAACAGAAAAAATAGTTAATTTCGGAAGATTTTCGTCGGTATTGTTGCGTTCGGGATCGGCGTACTTACATTCAACACCGCATCGAAGATCGAAGAGCTCCGGTGCCCTTCGGGGTAGTTTTTCGATCCTCCGTCGGGGCCTGGTCGGCCCGACCGCGTGCTGAGGAACGCCGATGGAACGGACCCCTTTCCGTTTCTGCCCCAAATGCCACAATAAATACCCCTACACAGACCAACACTTGGTCTGCAACCTGTGCCTGTCACCTGAGCACAGCGAAGACACCTGCGAGGCCTGTCGTGCGTTCCGGTCCCGAAAAACACTCCGAGACCGTCGAGCCAGAAGACTTCAAATGGCGTCCGCACCGACAGCCCGACGGGAGTTCGAGGAACAGGAAGAGGAAGGTACCTTCTCGATCCAAGACTCAGACTCCGAAGGATTCGACGATACACAAACCGTGAGTAAGACGTCGAAAACCACACAAAGAAACATTTACAAGGCCCAGGGGACGCCACTGCCACCAGGCCATGGCTCAACCCATAAAATCGGTGACCGACCGTCGGCACCGAAAAAGGCCCAAACGGTGCCGAGATCGTCCGACTCCGGTCGAGACACCGGCACGCAGCCTTCTCGGGACCGAGAAAGTGCTGGAGACAAGCCTCGACACCGAGATGCCGGTGTGGACACGGCTCGACGCCGAGACAGCGGCACCGAAACAGATCGACGCCGAGAGGTTTCGGCCCCGAAAAGGAAAAAAGTCACCTCGGAGCCGAAAAAACACGCAGACAAAGTTTCGATGCCGAAACAAACTGCAAGCGACCCAGCTTCAGGCTCTTATACAGAAGAGCACTCGCTAACCTCCCAAATGCAGAAGCATAGGTTTGAGGAAGAGCTACAAGCAACTGATGCGGACCATACGCAAAAGCGTATCTTCATTCAGCAGGGGACAGGAAAAATAAGCACCCTTCCCCCCATTAGGAGAAAGAGAAGGTTGGAGTTCCAGACGGAACAAGCACCACAACCAAAAGTGGTGAAAAGAGTTACACCACCACCCTCTCCTCCGCCCGTGATTAACGTTTCACCACCACAAACGCCATCACACTCCCCAGCTCACACCACCATGAGCCAGGGTGACCAAGACCAGGACGCATGGGACCTATACGACGCCCCAGTGTCAGATAACAGCCCAGAGGCATACCCTACAAAACCATCTCCACCAGAAGACAGCACCGCGTACTCTCAGGTGGTGGCTAGAGCAGCACAATTTCACAACGTAAGCCTCCACTCAGAACAGGTCGAGGATGATTTCTTGTTCAACACACTCTCCTCCACCCACAGCTCCTACCAAAGCCTGCCTATGCTCCCTGGTATGCTCCGGCACGCAAAAGACATATTTAAGGACCCGGTCAAAAGTAGGGCAATCACACCAAGGGTGGAAAAAAAGTATAAGCCGCCTCCTACGGACCCGGCTTTCATCACAACACAGCTGCCACCAGACTCTGTTGTTGTAGGAGCAGCTAGAAAAAGGGCCAACTCTCACACATCTGGAGATGCACCACCCCCAGATAAAGAAAGCCGCAAGTTTGATGCAGCTGGTAAGAGAGTCGCAGCACAAGCTGCAAACCAGTGGCGCATCGCGAACTCCCAGGCACTACTTGCGCGCTATGACAGAGCCCACTGGGACGAGATGCAACATCTCATTGAACATCTGCCCAAAGACTTCCAAAATAGGGCAAAACAAGTGGTTGAGGAGGGACAGGCCATCTCCAACAACCAGATCCGCTCCTCCATGGACGCTGCAGATACAGCTGCACGGACAATTAATACATCTATAACTATCAGAAGGCATGCATGGCTCCGAACGTCTGGATTTAAACCAGAGATTCAACAAGCAGTTCTCAATATGCCTTTTAATGAAAAAGAACTGTTCGGTCCAGAAGTGGACACAGCGATTGAGAAACTCAAAAAAGATACGGACACTGCCAAAGCCATGGGCGCACTCTACTCCCCGCAGAGCAGAGGGAATTACAGCTCATTCCGTAAAACGCCCTTTCGAGGGGGGTTTCGGGGTCAGAGCACACAAGCCAGCACCTCACAAGCCACACCGTCCAGTTACCAAGGACAGTATAGAGGAGGTTTTCGGGGACAATATAGAGGAGGGCAATTCCCTAGAAATAGAGGAAGATTCCAAAGCCCCAAAACCCCTACTACTAAACAGTGACTCACATGTCACTCACCCCCTCCACACAACACCAGTGGGGGGACGAATAGGTCATTATTACAGAGCATGGGAGAAAATCACTACAGACACTTGGGTTCTAGCAATTATCCAACATGGTTACTGCATAGAATTTCTACAGTTCCCTCCAAACATACCACCAAAAGCACAAAATTTAACAACACACCATTCCAATCTCCTAGAGATAGAAGTGCAGGCACTATTGCAAAAGAATGCAATCGAATTAGTGCCAAACACACAAATAAACACAGGAGTTTACTCACTGTACTTTCTGATACCAAAGAAGGACAAAACACTGAGACCAATCCTAGACCTCAGAGTAGTCAACACTTTCATCAAATCAGACCACTTCCACATGGTCACACTACAAGAAGTATTGCCATTGCTAAAGCTGCACGACTACATGGCAACTTTAGACCTCAAGGATGCTTATTTCCATATACCAATACACCCATCGCACAGGAAATACCTAAGGTTTGTATTCAAAGGAATACATTACCAATTCAAGGTACTGCCTTTCGGATTAACAACCGCACCAAGAGTCTTTACCAAATGTCTAGCGGTAGTCGCTGCACACATCAGAAGACAGCAAATACATGTGTTCCCATATCTAGACGACTGGCTAATCAAGGCCCATTCGTTAATAGAGTGCTCAAATCACACAAATCATATCATACAAACCCTCTTCAAACTAGGGTTCACCGTCAATTTCACAAAATCCAAAATTCTGCCACGCAAGGTACAACAATACCTGGGAGCCATAATAGACACATCAAAAGGAGTAGCCACTCCAAGTCCACAAAGAATTCAAAATTTCAACACCATCATACAACGCATGTATCCAACACAAAAGATACAAGCAAAGATGGTATTACAACTCCTAGGCATGATGTCATCATGCATAGCCATTGTCCCAAACGCAAGACTGCACATGAGGCCCTTACAACAATGCCTAGCATCACAGTGGTCTCAAGCACAAGGTCACCTTCTAGATCTGGTGTTAATAGACCGCCAAACTTACCTCTCGCTTCTGTGGTGGAACAACATAAATTTAAACAAGGGGCGGCCTTTCCAAGACCCAGTGCCACAATACGTAATAACAACAGATGCTTCCATGACAGGGTGGGGAGCACACCTCGATCAACACAGCATACAAGGACAATGGAACGTACATCAAACAAAACTGCATATCAATCACCTAGAACTTCTTGCAGTTTTTCAAGCACTAAAAGCTTTCCAACCAATAATAGTTCACAAATACATTCTCGTCAAAACAGACAACATGACAACAATGTATTATCTAAACAAGCAGGGAGGGACGCACTCCACGCAGTTAAGCCTGTTAGCACAAAAAATTTGGCATTGGGCAATTCACAACCAAATTCGCCTAATTGCACAGTTTATACCAGGGATACAAAACCAACTCGCAGACAATCTCTCTCGAGATCACCAACAGGTCCACGAATGGGAAATTCACCCCCAAATACTGAACACTTATTTCAAACTCTGGGGAACACCTCAGATAGACTTGTTTGCGACAAGGGAGAACGCAAAATGCCAAAACTTCGCATCCAGATACCCACACAAACAATCCCAAGGCAATGCCCTATGGATGAACTGGTCAGGGATATTTGCTTACGCTTTTCCTCCTCTCCCTCTCCTTCCTTACCTGGTAAACAAACTCAGTCAAAGCAAACTCAAACTCATATTGATAGCACCAACTTGGGCAAGGCAACCCTGGTACACAACGCTGCTAGACCTATCAGTGGTACCCTGCATCAAATTGCCCAACAGGCCAGATCTGTTGACACAGCACAACCAAAAGATCAGACACCCAGATCCAGCATCGCTGAATCTAGCAATCTGGCTCCTGAAATCCTAGAATTCGGGCACTTACAACTTACCCAAGAATGTATGGAAGTCATAAAACAAGCAAGAAGGCCATCCACCAGGCACTGCTATGCAAGTAAATGGAAGAGGTTTGTTTGCTACTGCCATATTAATCAAATACAACCATTACACACAACTCCAGAACATGTAGTGGGTTACTTGCTTCACTTACAAAAATCTAACCTAGCTTTCTCTTCCATTAAGATTCACCTTGCAGCAATATCTGCATACCTGCAGACTACCTATTCAACTTCCCTATATAAAATACCAGTCATTAAAGCATTCATGGAGGGCCTTAGGAGAATTATACCACCAAGAACACTACCTGTTCCTTCATGGAACCTAAATGTTGTCCTAACTAGACTTATGGGTCCACCTTTTGAACCCATGCACTCCTGCGACATACAGTTCCTAACCTGGAAGGTGGCATTTCTCATCGCCATTACTTCCCTGAGAAGAGTAAGCGAGATTCAGGCGTTTACTATACAGGAACCTTTTATACAACTACACAAAAATAAAGTCGTCCTAAGGACCAATCCTAAATTTTTGCCAAAGGTTATTTCACCGTTCCATCTAAATCAAACAGTGGAACTTCCGGTGTTCTTTCCACAGCCAGATACCGTAGCTGAAAGGGCACTACATACATTAGATGTCAAAAGAGCATTAATGTATTACATTGACAGAACAAAGAACATCAGAAAGACTAAACAACTCTTTATTGCATTTCAAAAACCTCATGCAGGAAACCCAATTTCAAAACAAGGTATAGCCAGATGGATAGTTAAATGCATCCAAATCTGCTACCTTAAAGCTAAACGACAGCTGCCCATTACACCAAGGGCACACTCAACCAGAAAGAAAGGTGCTACCATGGCCTTTCTAGGAAACATCCCAATGCAAGAAATATGTAAGGCAGCCACATGGTCTACGCCTCACACATTCACCAAGCATTACTGTGTAGACGTGTTATCCGCACAACAAGCCACAGTAGGTCAAGCTGTATTAAGGACATTATTTCAGACTACTTCCACTCCTACAGGCTGATCCACCGCTTTTGGGGAAATAACTGCTTACTAGTCTATTGCAGAACATGCGTATCTACAGCGACAGATGCCATCGAACTGAAAATGTCACTTACCCAGTGTACATCTGTTCGTGGCATCAGTCGCAGTAGATTCGCATGTGCCCACCCGCCTCCCCGGGAGCCTGTAGCAGTTTGGAAGTTACCTTCAATTATTTATATATGTATCATCTCAACCTTAAATAAGTGCATACTTAGTCACTCCATTGCATGGGCACTATTACTACAATTCAACTCCTACCTCACCCTCTGCGGGGAAAAACAATCGAAGATGGAGTCGACGCCCATGCGCAATGGAGACAAAAGGAGGAGTCACTCGGTCCCGTGACTCGAAAGACTTCTTCGAAGAAAAACAACTTGTAACACTCCGGCCCAACACCAGATGGCGAGCTATTGCAGAACATGCAAATCTACTGCGACTGATGCCACGAACAGATGTACACTGGGTAAGTGACATTTTCATTTCTGAGGATTTAACTTTATTTTCATATTTACAGTCCAGTTTCAATGTGGGACTTATGGGTCTTTAAAGGTTGGAGCATTTGTTTTTACTATGCAATATTTGAGTATTGTGGTCTTTCAGGGATATGGTGTGGGCAAGGTTCTTAGCCGGTGGTCTGGAGACATCTGGGGGTCCGTGACTCCCACTCAAGATGTCCATGACTAGTTAGAACACAAAATAAAATTAATCGATTAACCCCTTCGCTACCAGGCCTGTTCCCCCTCATGTGGCAAGCCTTTTTTTGGCTGTATGGGGCAGTTTGTGCTTGAGCCCTCATAACTTTTTGTCCACATAATCTACCCACACCAAATTTGCATCCTTTTTTTCTGACATCCTAGGGGTTCTAGAGGTACCCAGACTTTGTGGGTTTCCCTGAAGGAGAACAAGAAATTAGGCAAAATACAGCGAAAAGTTTATTTTTTTTCAAAACTATTGGAAAAAAGGGCTGTAGAAGAAGGCTTGTGGTTTTTCCCCTGAAAATGGCATCAATAAAAGGTTTGCATTGCTAAAATTACCATCATCCCAGCTTTCAGGAACAGGCTGACTCGAATCAGAAAACCCATTTTTTCAACACAATTATGGCATTTTACTGGGACACACCCCATTTTTACTATTGTTTGTGCTTTCAGCTTCCTTCCAGTTAGTGACAGAAATGGGTTTAAAACCAATGCTGGATCCCAGAAAGCTAACTATTTCTGAAAAGTAGACCAGCTTCTGAATTCAGCAAGGGGAAATTTGTGTAGATTCTACAAGTGTTTCCTACGGAAAATAACAGCTGAAATAAAAAAATGTTGAGGTGGAAAAAACAGCCATTTTTCTCCACGTTTTACTCTAACTTTTTCCTGCAGTGTCAGATTTTTTAAAGCAATACACCGTTATGTCTGCGGGACTCTTCTATTGGCGGGGATATACAGGGAGTGCAGAATTATTAGGCAAATGAGTATTTTGACCACATCATCCTCTTTATGCATGTTGTCTTACTCCAAGCTGTATAGGCTCGAAAGCCTACTACCAATTAAGCATATTAGGTGATGTGCATCTCTGTAATGAGAAGGGGTGTGGTCTAATGACATCAACACCCTATATCAGGTGTGCATAATTATTAGGAAACTTCCTTTCCTTTGGCAAAATGGGTCAAAAGAAGGACTTGACAGGCTCAGAAAAGTCAAAAATAGTGAGATATCTTGCAGAGGGATGCAGCACTCTTAAAATTGCAAAGCTTCTGAAGCGTGATCATCGAACAATCAAGCGTTTCATTCAAAATAGTCAACAGGGTCGCAAGAAGCGTGTGGAAAAACCAAGGCGCAAAATAACTGCCCATGAACTGAGAAAAGTCAAGCGTGCAGCTGCCACGATGCCACTTGCCACCAGTTTGGCCATATTTCAGAGCTGCAACATCACTGGAGTGCCCAAAAGCACAAGGTGTGCAATACTCAGAGACATGGCCAAGGTAAGAAAGGCTGAAAGACGACCACCACTGAACAAGACACACAAGCTGAAACGTCAAGACTGGGCCAAGAAATATCTCAAGACTGATTTTCTAAGGTTTTATGGACTGATGAAATGAGAGTGAGTCTTGATGGGCCAGATGGATGGGCCCGTGGTTGGATTGGTAAAGGGCAGAGAGCTCCAGTCCGACTCAGACGCCAGCAAGGTGGAGGTGGAGTACTGGTTTGGGCTGGTATCATCAAAGATGAGCTTGTGGGGCCTTTCCGGGTTGAGGATGGAGTCAAGCTCAACTCCCAGTCCTACTGCCAGTTCCTGGAAGACACCTTCTTCAAGCAGTGGTACAGGAAGAAGTCTGCATCCTTCAAGAAAAACATGATTTTCATGCAGGACAATGCTCCATCACACGCGTCCAAGTACTCCACAGCGTGGCTGGCAAGAAAGGGTATAAAAGAAGGAAATCTAATGACATTGCCTCCTTGTTCACCTGATCTGAACCCCATTGAGAACCTGTGGTCCATCATCAAATGTGAGATTTTCAAGGAGGGAAAAGAGTACACCTCTCTGAACAGTGTCTGGGAGGCTGTGGTTGCTGCTGCACGCAATGTTGATGGTGAACAGATCAAAACACTGACAGAATCCATGGATGGCAGGCTTTTGAGTGTCCTTGCAAAGAAAGGTGGCTATATTGGTCACTGATTTGTTTTTGTTTTGTTTTTGAATGTCAGAAATGTATATTTGTGAATGTTGAGATGTTATATTGGTTTCACTGGTAATAATAAATAATTGAAATGGGTATATATTTGTTTTTTGTTAAGTTGCCTAATAATTATGCACACCTGATATAGGGTGTTGATGTCATTAGACCACACCCCTTCTCATTACAGAGATGCACATCACCTAATATGCTTAATTGGTAGTAGGCTTTCGAGCCTATACAGCTTGGAGTAAGACAACATGCATAAAGAGGATGATGTGGTCAAAATACTCATTTGCCTAATAATTCTGCACTCCCTGTATAGGGCTTGTAGGTTCATTAAGAACCCTAGGTACCCAGAGCCAATAAATGAGCTGCACCGTGCACTGGGTTTTCATTCTCTACCGGTTATACAGCAATGCATTTGCTGAAAAATAAAGAGTGAAAAATAAGTATCAAGAAAACCTTTGTATTTCCAAAATGGGCACAAGAAAGGTGTTGAGAAGCAGTGGTTATTTGCACCTCTCTGAATTCCGGGGTGCCCATACTAGCATGTGAATTATAGGGCATTTCTCAAATAGACGTCTTTTTTATACACTGTCTTACATTTGGAAGGGAGAAAATGTAGAGAAAGACAAGGGGCAATAACACTTGCTCTGCTATTCTGTGTTCCCCCAAGTCTCCCGATAAAAATGGTACCTCACTTGCCTGGGTAGGCCTAATGGTCGCAACAGGAAACGCAACATGGACACATCACATTTAAATCTGACGTGTCTTTTGCAAAGTGCCTAGCTATAGGTTTGGCCTCTAGCTCAGCCGGCACTTAGGGAAACCTACCACATCTGTGCATTTTTGAAAACTAGACACCTAGGGGAATCCAAGATGGGATGACTTGTGGGCTCTCACCAGGTTCTTTTTACCCAGAATCCTTTGTAAAACTCAATTTGTCCCACAAAACACTTTTCCTCTCATTTCGGTGACAAAGTTCTGGAATCTGAGAGGAGCCACACATTTTCTTTCACCCAGCGTTCTCCCAAGTCTCCTGATAAAAACTGTACCTCACTTGTGTGGGTAGGCCTAGCGCCCACGACAGAAAATGCCCCAAAACACAACGTGGACACACCACATTTTCCCAAAGAAAACAGCTGTTTTTTGCAAAGTGCCTAGCTGTGGATTTTGGCCTCTAGCTCAGCCGGCACCTAGGGAAACCTACCAAACCTGCCCATTTGTGAAAACTAGACACCTGGGGGAATCCAAGATTGGGTGACTCGTGGGGCTCTAACCAGGTTCTGTTACCCAGAATCCTTTGCAAACCTCAAAATTTAGCCAAACAAACACTTTTTCCTCACATTTCGGTGACAGAAAGTTCTGGAATCTGAGAGGAGCCACACATTTCCTTCCACCCAGTGTTCCCCCAAGTCTCCAGATAAAAATGGTACCTCACTTGTGTGGGTAGGCCTAGTGCCCGCGAAAGGAAAAGCCCCAAAACACTATCCAGACACATCAAAATGATCAAATACAAAACTTAATGTTTTTTTGTGGGAGTGCACCTGTGTTTTTGGTCCTGGGCTCAGCAGCCATCTTGGGAAACCTACCAAACCCAGACATTTCTTGCGCGGATCCCCCAATGTTTTCTTACCCAGAATCCTCAGCAGACCTCAAGTTTAGCTAAAAAAAAAAAAATCCCACATTTCTGTGTGGGATCACTGCACCGGGACACATTTCCTACCACCCAACGTTCTCCTCAGTCTCCCGGTAAAATTATACCTCACTTGTGTAGGTGGGCCCAAGTGCCTGTGACAGGGAAGAGCCAAAAACATGTTGAAATTGAGGGGGAACCAAAGCGGGTCCAAAAGGCCAGTTTTGGAAAAAAACAGTTTTAGGCTGACAAGTGCAGCAGAATTTTTATCGGTATAGATGAGAATTCTGGGTGGTAGGAATTTTGTGGATTCCTGCAGATTCCGGAAGGTTCCATCACAAAAATGTGTGATTTCCAGCAAAGTTTGAGGTTTGCAGGGCATTGTGGGTAAGAAAATGGTGCGGGGTGCATGTGAAGCACACCACCCTGGAATCAACCAGATGTTTAGTATTCAGATGTGCCTAGGTCTTGTGGATTTTTTCTACATGGCAGGGTCCCAGAGTCCAAAAAGCGCAGCCCTCGCCATTCCAAGTGGGACTATTTTGAGAGTTAGCCATGCTCTCGTGGCCCAAATGTAAAACCGAAACCCAAAATAATCAAATGTCATCTTGCTTGCCGTGGGATAAGATGTTTTAGTAAGCGGGGGAGAGCTGAAAGACGGTTACCCCCTTCAGTTGGGAGTGGGGGCATAACCAGGCCCATATTGGTTGGTAGCCACCACCCCACTATTTATTTTTTAATTCCCTGGCATCTTGTAGACTCCAACCTCCCCTCACACCCACCGCCACCCCCACCGGTTGTGGATCTGGGTTAATTGCCCCATCTGCCTACTGGTAGAACAACTTTGGCCCCATTTATTTGGGGTGGGGGTATGGCCATACTCCCACACTCTTATTTTGGAAAATAGGGGCCAGATGTAGCAAGTCTTTTTAAGCCTCGCGAAAAACGCAGTTTGCGAGGCGCAAAAGGCTTGTCGCGATGCACAACCTCAAATTGCGAGTCGGTACCGACTCGTAATTTGAGGCTGCGACTCGCAAATAGGAAGGGGTGTTGCCTTCCTATTTGCGACCGCATCGCCATGCTGAGTTTGTTTGTGACCGCGAATGTGGTCGCAAACCAACTCGCAGTTACCATCCACTTGAAGTGGATGGTAACACATTCGCAAAAGGAAAGGGGTCCCTTCCCCTTTGTGAATGCCACAAAAAATATTTTTTCAGAGCAGGCAGTGGTCCTATGGACCACTGAATACTCTGAAAAAACCGAAACCAAATGGTTTCGGAATTTTTCTTTTTGCAACTCGTTTTCCTTTAAGGAAAACGGGCTGCAAAAAGAAAAAAAAAAAAACTGCTTTATTCAAAAAGCAGTCACGGACATGGTGGTCTGCTGTCTCCAGCAGGCCACCACCTCCGTGAGTGCCTAGACTCGCTATGGGGTCGCAAACTGCGACCCACCTCATTAATATTCATGAGGTGGGTCTTTGCGACCCCATAGCGAGTCTCAGAAGGTGTCTGAGACACCTTTCTGCATCTCGTATTGCGCGTTGCAATTTGCGAGTCGCTATGACTCGCTAATTGCAAGACGCAATTCGATACCTACCTACATCTGGCCCTAAATCTTCCCAGGTCTCTGGTGGGCTTTCCCTGGTGTCTAGGGGGTTTCTGCCACCCCCCGGGGGCAGATCAGCCTAATTATATTAGGGCAGATCGGCCTAATTATATTAGGCTGATCTGCCCCCAGGAGGGGCAGAAATGGGCAAAAAATATTCCCCCCAGAAGCGGCCCTTACCTAAGGGGCAGCGATCCCCTTATGCGCAAGTATTAAAACAAACCAAAAATTCCCTGGTGTCTAGTGGAATGCTCTCTCCCTCCTCCACCTCCCCCCCCCCCCCCCCCCAAAGAAAAAAAAAAAACCACTGTAAAGATCTGCATGCAGCTCTGCATGACACAATTTAGACAGATGAACCAAATGCATGTCCGATTTTGTGTAGATTCATCAAATTGCACTAGATTTATGTGCCCCAAGAACGCCTTTTCAATGAAAACTTGAGAATTGACTAAAAGTACACAGTTGCTACTAGACTGGTAGTAAGATAATGGACGCATATGAATATAGACATCCATCTGCTGCTGCTGGACAATGAAAGATGAGATGTCATTGTCTGCGTCCAGAATTTGTCAATCATTCGTTCCTACGTTGCTGTGCTTCTCTGCTTCATACTGTTCTTGGATTTGGGAATGTTTTCTTGAAAGGGACTTGATATGTATACTCTGGCACTGTATTCGTCAACCATGAAACTGGTCGTCATACAGGGAAGGTGGGAACCTGCTTGAGTGTTAAGAAATCAAAATACATGTATATAAACCTAGCCTTTTCAGGATTAGATGATGGCAGAGATCTGATATGGCCAACAGTTAATGCAAAGTTTGTACTATGCATTGAATTGCCATTTCGTGCAAAGGAGTTGATTAGAGGAGAGTTTGAGTAATGTTCTTAAATGCAACCTTTTACTGCATTTTATTAATAGTGTTTAGCTTCTTTTTTGTTGATGAATGCGGCATGTGCCCTTTCGTGCTGCATATGATAACAGGTTTGTTTTGATTATTAGAAGTGCAAGTTGAAAGCGTCCATTAGTTCTCATGACAGTAAGGTTCCATTTATTGGATGGCGGCTTATTGTTCATCCTTTCGCAGCTGGGAAAGCTGGGCCTGATCTTGCTGGGTGCGGCCGGCAAATAGGGAGAGGTCCCGTTTTCCAGCCCATGGCCTGAGCACCCGAATAGTGTGCAGCGCAATACTGCTGTACTAGCAGTGTTACCACAATGGTACCGGTTCTTAGAGGCACAGATTTTGCACCTCACCAAACCCTGCAATTTATAATCATGGCATAAATATTGAAAGAAAAATAAATGCTTTACATTCTGGCTTTTGTATGGTGTTATGAATTGTTTCATTTCGTTTTGAAGCCTCTAGAGAACAGCTTTGCTCTCAAACTCTTGTATTTTAATCATTCAAGGTTCATAAGTTCCACTCTAAAGGAATTTGTATGATGACCCATTTTTCTTTTTTCTTTTTCTTTAACCTTTCATCTAATACTATTTTCGGACCACCTAAGGCTCCTGAGCAGAGCCAAGCCAGCAAAAAGTTCTGTGCTTAACAATTCTGCTCTGTAGACAAAACAAATAGCAATTTTTAATCTAAGAAGTGATCTTTTGTGTAATCAATTTGTGGCTCAAAGTGAAGTAACAAAAAGAGAGTATCTTTACCAAACCACCACATCGACTATTGCATGCTTCTCATTCCTGTTAAATTTAAATTTCTGATGGATACAACTACCTGTGGATTCTTCACCTCATGAATTTTCCCAATGCACCAGCATTCAACGGAAATTTTCTTCCTAGCTCTGCACGTCGTCGAGGACGTCACAATTGCCCGACTCTCTTGCAACGCCATCTGACGTCATCGAGGCAATAAGAGGTCCTCGCCGTCGTGCTGATGTCAGTTCCCTTTTTTCCGTGCCTTCGAGTAACGTTTTTTTCTTCGAGGCTCTAGGGAGCAACTGTATCGCTGAAACTGATACTTTGGTGAATTATGTCTCTGCCACGTAAATCTGGGTTTAAACAGTGTAGGGAGTGCGGGGGCCGTATGTCGATTACGGACCCGCATAATGACTTCTTGTGGTGTCTAAGCTCTGAGCATGACGTGGAGGAGTGTGGTTCATGCCAACAAATGAACCCGAAGGCGATGAAAGAGCGTGAGGCCAAGTTGTTCTTGGCGAAATCGAAGAAGAAGAAGCGTCGCCATCGGAGGTTGTCTTCTAAGTCTTCGAGGTCACACAAGAGGCGTCGGCATGATTCCCGGCGTCGGTCGGGGAAAGACCGGTCCCGCTCAAGGTCTCCATCGGCTTGGCGCTGTAAGTCGTGGGAGGTCAGCCCAACAGTGACACCTAAACCGCAGACTCCTCAGACGTCTCCGGTGCCATCGGTCTATGAGGTCGAACCTCACCAGAGTCCTGACTTCTCGCCGGCGCAGTCGGAGGTGCCCGATCCGACGCCTGCTCCACAGGAGTTCACAGCACCTCAAGTGTTGACGCCGCAGGGGTATCCGGCGTTCCCGGCACCTGATCCGCCCACATTTTTGAATGCGATTTTTAACAACTTCACCTCCATGGCTCCGGGCGGTGCACAGGCTGGTCCCTCAGGTTCCTTGGCCTTTGATTTGGGTGTTCCGGCTCCACGCAGACAGACACCCTTCATGCCCTTCTGTCCTGTGGAAGGTGCTGGTTCGGCGCCGATAGCGTCGCCAAGAAGGCCTGTGACGCCGCCAGCTTCTGCTGCCCCGGCGCCGTTGACTTCGCCACGGCTCCAGTCGACGCTGGAGAAGAGGGCCTGCCCGTCCATGACACCGATGGATCCGGTGTCGGGCGAATCTGAAGATCTGTTTCCACCAAGGTCTTCGGCATCGGCTAACTCCTTGTTGACTCCAAGGATAGAGGCCAGACTGCGCTCCAGGAGAAAGGCTCTGAGGCTGCTTGAGGAGCAAGAATATAGGAGGCAGCTCCTGGAGGAGGGCGAGATCGAGGAGCCCCTGGGAGATCTTCAGGGCTTGGACTCCGCCAGCAGTCTGGACACTTCCCCAGAGTGGGATTTGGCATCCCCTGGGGAGTACACAGAGGAGGCTGCTTCGTTCTACTCGGTGGTGAGGAAGGCAGCGGAATTTCTAGACCTTCCGCTTCCCGCTGCTGAAGTCGAGACCAACATCCTCACTGAGGTATTGCATCCTACTTCAGCTGTGGCAGAGCCGCTCCTCCCCTTTAATGAGGCACTCATGGATCCGATTATGGAAGTGTGGAGGAAAACACTTTCTTCTTCGGCCGTCAACAGATCTGTGGCGAGGAGATACCGAGTGGCTCCTGAGGATTCAAGATTCCTTTCAAGACACCCAACTCCGGAGAGTCTGGTAGTGCAGGCCTCGTGTTTCTCTCGTGCAGCTCCTGGGTCCTTTCCTGGGGTCCTGTCAGACAGAGAATCCAAGAAAATGGAACAATCTGCAAGGAGAACTTTTTCATCTTGCAGTATGGCCCTGAAGTCGACCAACGCAACCTGTGTCTTGGGCAGGTACATCTATGCCTTGATGGACGTGGCCAAGGCTGCGCAGCCTGATTTGTCTCAGGATGTTCTGAGCCTTTTGACTGATGCACAGGCAGCGCCAACCCAGGTCATTCAGTCGGGCTAGATACTTCTGATTCGGTGGCCAGGGCGATGGGCACGTCCATAGCAACAAGGAGGCATGCGTGGTTGAGGTCATCTGGATTCTCATCTGATGTACAATCGACCCTTCTAGACTTACCTTTTGATGGGGACAAACTATTTGGTACTAAGGCTGACTCTGCCTTGGGCGGTTCAAGGAGAGCAGGGCTACAGCTAAATCTCTGGGCTTGCAGGCTACTACCACCACCCCTTTTCGTTCATTCAGGAGGTTCAGGGGATTTGGGCGTGGCTCTTCCCTTAGGGGAAGATTCCAGCAAGCAGGTCAACAGCCTACTGCTACTCTAACCTATAGGTCATATATGGGGTGGGGTAGGGTTAGGACTACAGGAGCCACCCAGCAGCACCCTGCCTCTTCTTCTTCCTCCGGAGGGGTGCAGCAGGGAAAGCAGCCTTAGTCCTCCATCTATGCCATCCCATACATCTCCTGTGGGGAGAAGGCTATTGCATTTTCTCCGAATGGGGGAGTCAATCACATCGGACTCCTGGGTCACCAATATTGTGGGGAGAGGCTATGCCCTTCCTTTTTGGGATTTTCCGCCTCCCACCCCTCCCCGTCCATCCTTCTGCACGGAAGATCATCTCCTGTTGTTGCAGCAGGGGGCTCTAGTCCTTTTGTCAAAAGGTGCAGTGGAGTTGGTTCCAGAGCAGGAAAGGGGTCAGGGTTGTTATTCGAGATATTTCCTGATCCCAAGAAGGATGGTCGGTTGCGGCCTATCCTGGACCTGGAGGTTTTGAATTTGTTCCTAAAACAGGAGAAATTCAAAATGCTGACCCTAGCGCAGGTGCTTTTGGCATTGAACAAAGGGGATTCGATGGTGTCTGTCGACTTGCAGGATGCTTACTTTCATATTCCCATTCTCAAGTCGCACAGGAAGTATCTCCGGTTTGTGGTGGGGTCGCAACACTACCAGTTTGCGGGCCTTCCTTTTGGTCTTAGTTCCGCACCTCGAGTCTTCACGAAGGTGATGGCGGTGGTTGCAGCAAGTCTCAGAAGGAAGGGAATAGCGGTATTCCCTTACCTGGATGATTGGTTGATCAAAGCTAAGTCTCCTGAGCTCGTGCTGCAGCACCTGCGGATGACAACCCAGTTGTTGTTCGACCTGGGCTTTTCTGTAAATGTGCCCAAATCTCACCTGGAGCCCTCTCAACAACTCCTGTTCATAGGGGCAGTACTGGACACAACATTGAGTCGGGCTTTTCCTCCGCCTCATTTGGTTCAGGACATTCAGGCATTGATTCCAATGTTTCAAAGTGGAGCGGTCGTTCCAGTCCTCACGGTCCTTCGTCTGCTCGGTCTGTTTGCTTCTTGCATTCTGTTGGTCACTCATGCGCGCTGGCATATGAGGGCTCTTCAGTGGTGCCTCCGCAGGCAGTGGTTTCAGCACAGAGGGGATCTCGAGGAATTGATAAAGATCTCAAGCGACGCTGCAGTGGATCTACGATGGTGGGTTGTGGACGTCAACCTTTCCCAAGGAAGGCCATTTTCAATGCCACCTCCAGTGACCACGGTGATAACAGATGCTTCCACTCTAGGGTGGGGAGCTCATCTGGGGGACCTGGAGATCAAAGGTCATTGGTCTCCAGGGGAGCAGATGTTTCATACCTGTTGGAATTGCGGGCGATACGTTTAGCACTCAAGGCCTTCCTCCCTTCCCTTCGCGGTCAGTCGGTTCGGGTCTAACGGACAACACTACCGCGATGGGGTACATCAATAAGCAAGGAGGGGTAGGGTCGTACCTTCTCTGCAGAGAGGCTCTGCGGCTCTGGTCCTGGGCACAGGACCATCGGATTTGCTTAGTAGCAAACCATCTGGCCGGGGTTCTAAACGTACGTAAGGATAGTCCCAGTCGGCACTTCTTGGCCGATCACGAGTGGCGTCTCCATCCAGACCTGATCCTTTACATCTTCAGGATGTGGGGGTTTCCTCAGGTACACCTTTTTGCCACTCGGGAGAATGCGCACTCTTCGTCGTTCTGCAGCCTCCAGTATCCGGTGCAAGGAGCATTGGGGGACACGTTTCAGATGTCCTGGTACGGCCAGTTGCTTTACGCGTTTCCTCCCATACCCTTGTTCCCTCGGGTTCTGAGGAAGATTCGCCAAGACTGGGGCCAAGTTATCTTGATCGCTCTAGATTGGCCAAGAAGGGTGTGTGTAGGAAGTTGGCTCTGTATGCACTATTTCAAAGTAAGAAGTAGCATGCACAGAGTCCAAGGGTTCCCCTTAGAGGTAAGATAGTGGCAAAAAGAGATAATTCTAATGCTCTATTTTGTGGTAGTGTGGTCGAGCAGTAGGCTTATTAGAGGGTAGTGTTAAGCACTTGTTGTACACACACAGGCAATAAATGAAGAACACACACTCAAAGACAATTCCAGGCCAATAGGTTTTTGGATAGAAAAATATATTTTCTTAGTTTATTTTAAGAACCACAGGTTCAAGATTTACAAGTAATACTTCAAATGAAAGGTATTTCACTTAGGAACTTTGAATCAGCAAAATAGCGTGTACATTTTATTGTGAAATACACCCAAAGGGCATCTTGGAGATGCCCCTGAAAACATACCCGACTTCCAGTGTGGGCTGACTAGTTTTACCAGCCTGCCACACACCAGGCATGTTGCTGGCCACATGGGGAAAGTGCCTTTGTCACTCTGTGGCTAGTAACAAAGCCTGTACTGGGTGGAGGTGCTTCTCACCTCCCCCTGCAGGAACTGTAACACCTGGTGGTGAGCCTCAAAGGATCACCTCCTTTGTTACAGCGCCCCAGGGCACTCCAGGTAGTGGAGATGCCCGCCCCCTCCGGCCACGGCCCCACTTTTGGTGGCAAGGCCGGAGGAGATAATGAGAAAAACAAGGAGGAGTCACTGTCCAGTCAAGACAGCCCCTAAGGTGTCCTGAGCTGAGGTGACTGACTTTTAGAAATCCTCCATCTTGCAGATGGAGGATTCCCCCAATAGGATTAGGGATGTGCCCCCCTCCCCTCAGGGAGGAGGCACAAAGAGGGTGTAGCCACCCTCAGGGCTAGTAGCCATTGGCTACTAACCCCCCAGACCTAAACACACCCCTAAATTGAGTATTTAGGGGCTCCCAGAACCTAGCAAGATAGATTCCTGCAACCTGAAGACGAAGAAGGACTGCTGACCTGAAAGCCCTGCAGAGAAGACTGAGACACCAACTGCTTTGGTCCCAGCCCTACCGGCCTGTCTCCCCACTTCAAGAGAAGCTGCAACAGCGATGTGCTCCACAGGGTCCAGCGACCTCTGAAGCCTCAGAGGACTATCCTGCATCTAAAAGGACCAAGAACTCCTGAGGACAGCGGCTCTGCTCCAAAGAAGAAACATCTTTGCAACAAAGAAGCAACTTTTAAAGACAACACGTTTCCCGCCGGAAGCGTGAGACTTTGCACTCTGCACCCGACGCCCCCGGCTCGACCTGTGGAGAAACAACACTACAGGGAGGACTCCCCGGCGACTACGACCCCGTGAGTTGCCAGAGTTGAGACCCCCCCCCCCCCGCGACACCTGCAGAGGGAATCCAGAGGCTCCCCCTGACCGCAACTGCCTGCTTTTAAGAACCCGACGCCTGGTAAAGACACTGCACCCGCAGCCCCCAGGACCTGAAGGATCCGACCTCCAGTGCAGAAGTGACCCCCAGGTGGCCCTCTCCCTTGCCCAGGTGGTGGCTACCCCGAGGAGCACCCCCTCCATCCCCCCCCCCCCCCCCCCTTGCCTACCTGCTTCGCTGAAGAGACCCCTGGGTCTCCCATTAAACTCAATTGCAAACCTGATGCCTGTTTGCACTCTGCACCCAGCCACACCCGTGCCGCTGAGGGTGTACTTTTTGTGCTAACTTGTGTTCCCCCGGTGCCCTACAAAACCCCCCTGGTCTGCCCTCCGAAGACGCGGGTACTTACCTGCTGGCAGACTGGAACCGGGGCACCCCCTTCTCCATTGAAGCCTATGTGTTTTGGTCACCAGTTTGACCTCTGCACCTGACCGGCCCTGAGCTGCTGGTGTGGTAACTTTGGGGTTGCCCTGAATCCCCAATGGTGGGCTACCTTGGACCCAACTTTGAACCCTGTAGGTGGTTTACTTACCTGCAAAACTAACAAACACTTACCTCCCCCAGGAACTGTTGAAAATTGCACTGTCTAGTTTTAAAATAGCTTAGTCATTTTTGCCAAAACTGTACATGCTATTTTGCTGATTCAAAGTTCCTAAGTTACCTTAGTGAAATACCTTTCATTTGAAGTATTACTTGTAAATCTTGAACCTGTGGTTCTTAAAATAAACTAAGAAAAGATATTTTTCTATACAAAAACCGATTGGCCTGGAATTGTCTTTGAGTGTGTGTTCCTCATTTATTGCCTGTGTGTGTACAACAAATGCTTAACACTACCCTCTGATAAGCCTACTGCTCGACCACACTACTACAAAATAGAGCATTAGAATTATCTCTTTTTGCCACTATCTTACCTCTAAAGGGAACCCTTGGACTCTGTGCATGCTACTTCTTACTTTGAAATAGTACATACAGAGCCAACTTCCTACAGTCCCCTATAGTTTTAAGGTTCCTAAAGGGCCTTACTAATAGGTTTTCTCCCACTCCTTTTGTTATGCCTCAGTGGGATTTAAATTTAGTATTAAAATTCCTGATGGGTTAACCATTTGAACCCTTGCATTCATATCCTTTAAGGTTTTTGTTTTTAAAAACAGTTTTATCTTATAGCCATCACATCGGCTAGGCGTGTGAGTGAGCTTCAGGCGCTTAGCGTTAAACCCCCTTTTACTTCCTTTCATGTGGACAAGGTGGTGTTGAGGATCAAGGTGGCTTTCCTACCAAAGGTTTTTACACCCTTTCATTTAGGGCAGTCAATAACACTCTGATCCTTCTATCCTCCTCCCCATCCGTCAAAGGAGGAGGAGAGACTGCATCGTCTGGATCCAAAAAGGGCGTTGAGTTTCCACGTCAATAGGACGAGAGAATTCCGACTAGAGGATCAGCTCTTCGTCGGTTACGTGGGGAGGAGGAAAGGCAAGGCTCTCCACAAGAGAACACTCTCCAGGTGGGTTATTCTTTGCTTCAAAGTGTGTTATTCATTGGCAAAGAAGGTTCCTCCTGTGGGAATTAGAGCCCATTACACCAGGGCTAAGTCGGCCTCTTCGGCTTTGGCTAGAGGTGTTCCTGTGGCTGACATTTGTAAGGCCGCAACTTGGGCATCCCTCCATACTTATGCAAAGCATTATTGTTTGGATTCAGAGGTTAGAAGGGATGGTCATTTTGCACTGTCCGTACTGCAGGATTTCTTGGTTTGATCATTCAGGCACCCACCACCGAGTGCGGTGCTTCTTTGGGACTCTATTCATTAGGTTATGAATCCACAGGTAGTTGTATCCATCAGAAGAACAAGTTTCTTACCTTCGGTAACGCCTTTTCTGGTGGATACACTAGCTACCTGTGGATTCCTCACGGTCCCACCCGCATCCCCGTTGCCTGGGTGGTCTTACCAGGATATCCTAGGGTGCGTTTGTGTATAATGATGTGTATATTGGCTAAATGGTATGTGTATATATTTGAACACATATGAGTGTGTGTATATATATATATATATATATATATATTCATATTCGATGGCATGTGTAGCTGCAGATACACATGCTTTGCACATCCCGCCATCTAGTGTTGGGCTCGGAGTGTTACAAGTTGTTTTTCTTCTAAGAAGTCTTTTCGAGTCACGAGATCGAGTGACTCCTCCCCTTTCGGCTCCATTGCACATGGGCGTCGGCTCCATCTTAGATTGTTTTCTTTCCGCCATCGGGTTCGGACGTATTCCTTTACGCTCCACGTTTCGGTTCGGAAAGTTAGTGAAAATCTCAGAAAATTTGACGGTATTGTTTGCGTTCGGTATCAGGTTAGTTACAACAGATCGACAACGAATTTTGAAGAGCTTCGGCGGCCCATCGGGGTTTTCGACTCCCCACCGGGGCCTGGTCGGCCCGAACACGTGCGTCTTCAAGGCTAATGGAACGGACCCCACTCCGCTTCTGCCCCGAATGTCACAACAAGTATCCTTATACAGATCAGCATCTGGTCTGTAATTTGTGTTTGTCTCCAGAACACAAGGAGGATACTTGTGAGGCCTGTCGAGCGTTTCAGTCCAGAAAGACCTTAAGGGACGGAAGAGCAAGAAGACTACAGATGGCGTCGATGCCGACAGGACAAAAACACATGGAGGAAGAAGAGGAAGCCTTCTCCATCGAGGATTCGGACTCGGTTGATCCTGAACAGACGCCGAAAACCGTGAGTAAGACGTCGATACACAAAACTCAAGCAAAGACCACAAAAGCCCAGGGGAGGCCACCGCCGGCAGGCCATGGCTTAACCCGAAAAATAGGTGACCGAGCATCGGCACCGAAAAGGGCATGCATGTGTCGAAGTCATCCGACTCCGGTCGAGATACCGGCACAGAGCAGACTCGACACCGGGTCAGAGCAATCTCTGCACCGAGAGAGCGGCACCGAAGCAAGTCTGCACCGAGAGATCACTGTGCCGAAGAGCAAAAAAGTGGCGTCGGAACCGAAAAAGGCAGCCGAAAAGGTTTCGGTACCGAAACATCCGGCCTCGGATCCGAAAACAAGTTCCTACACAGAGGAACAAAGCCTGTCCTCACAAATTCAAACACATAGATTTGGACAGGAACTAGAGACAGTGGAGCCAGATTACACCCAAAGAAGGCTCCACATCCAAAAGGAAACAGGGAAGATCAGTACTCTCCCTCCAATTCGGATGAAACGAAAACTTGCCTTCCAAGAGAAAGACAAGCAGCCACAGGCAAAGGTGGCTAAACGAGTAACCCCGCCTCATCTCCACAACACTCTCCAACCATCACCGATAGCCACTCCACCAATGATGCAATCCCTAACTCATACAGGGATGAGTCAGGATGATCCAGACGCGTGGAATGCTAAAACACTCCAAACAAGTGTTTGAAGAGCCTGTCAAAGGAAGGGCCATAACTCCAAGGGTGGAGAAAAAATATAAACCGCCACCAACAGACCCTGTGTACATCACACAACAGTTAACACCAGACTCAGTGGTAGTAGGTGCAGCACTCAAGAGGGCGAACTCACACATCTCAGGAGATGCACCACCTCCAGACAAAGAGAGTCGTAAGTTTGACGCGGCTGGGAAAAGAGTGGCGGCACAAGCAGCCAACCAATGGCGCATTGCCAACTCACAGGCCTTGTTGGCGAGATATGACAGGGCTCATTGGGATGAAATGCAATATTTTATAGAACACTTGCCCAAGGAGTTCCAAAAAAGAGCGCAACAAGTGGTGGAGGAAGGACAGAGTATCTCGAACAATCAGATACGGTCAGCAATGGATGCAGCAGACACAGCTGCTAGGACTGTCAGTATAGCAGTAACAATACAGAGACATGCATGGCTGCGTACATCTGGATTCAAGCCGGAAATACAAGCCGTTCTGAATATGCCATTTAACGGACAGCAGTTGTTTGGGCCGGAGGTGGACACTGCTATCGAAAAACTTAAAAAAGACACTGATACGGCCAAAGCCATGGGCGCACTCTACTCCCCACAGAGCAGAGGCACATTTTGAAAATCACAGTTTAGAGGGGGGTTTCGAGGACAAAGCACTGAACCCACAACTTCACAAACAAGGCCCACTTATCAGAGCCAATACCAGCTGGGAACTTTTCGGGGACAATATAGAGGGGGACAGTTCCCAAAGAGTAGAGGGAAGTTCCAAAGTCCCAAAGCTCCACAAAATAAACAGTGACTTCCATGTCACAAATCCCCAACACATAACACCAGTGGGGGGGAGACTAACCAAGTTCTACAAAAACTGGGAGGAAATAACAGACACGTGGGTCCTAGCCATTATCCAGCATGGTTATTGCATAGAATTTCTAGAATTCTCTCGTAGGGGATTTCCATGATAGTCATAAGCACTGAATAGTTCCGCGCGCCTGCGGGGACCCCGGAGCACTGTTGTGTAGTATATTCTTAAGTGCAATCATCAGCTCCTTGACAAAAAGGTCTGTGAAAAACACTTAAGAATAACAATGTGCAGCCTATGTGAACAGCTACACAGGCCAAATTGTTAGAAGAAAAAAACAGTTGTAGTGTAAATTTCACGTTTAAACCTCTATTTATTCTATAAATACATAAATAAATACATTCTCATATTTTATTTACACCTCTCATGAGAATAAAACAATGTAGGGCAGTGTAGCCCATAGGCTGCCATTATACAGAATGAAAATAGAGCTGTGCCTTTAAGAAAGTAAAGTCTTCCTGTTTCCCATCATGCACAGCAAAAGGCAGTTGCCTCAGTTCTTTTTTCCGGCTCCTTTCTGACAGGACCCTGAAGCATTGAGCTCTACCTCACAAAATCCTTTTGTGACAGAAATTCATTTAAAATCTTTTGAATTTCATTTTCACTCGACGTTTTTAACATTGAGTGATAATTTTCTGCTTTTTTCTGTTAGATTCTGACAGAATTTTGAGGTTTTTCTACTTCAGAAATGCCTTCACTGTTTGACAAATGTCCTTCTTGTGGCAGAAAAAAGGCCAAAACAGATCCACATCGGGTCTGCATAATTTGCCTTCCATCCAGCCACAAACCGGAGTCGTGTGACATCTGCAAAACCTTCTCCAGAAGGACCCTTCGTGACAGGGAGAAGATCCGACTCCAGGCGAAAGAGGACAGGAGGAAAAGTGGTCATTCTACCACAGAGCGAGGAGAAGGTCAGTCTTCTACCAGGGCTCACACTGGTTCCTCTATAACTCCGACCAGACCGGCTCAAAAACGGCACAGGTCTCCGACGACGTCGAGGGCGTCGACGTCGAGGCAAGGAACGGCGCCAACATGCTCGCCGTCGAGGAGTGGTTCGCCGGCGAGAAAGAGACATCGCTCGCCGTCGACGATTTCGCCGTCGAGACGGCGTGGACTTTCGCCGTCGAGATCTGGGTCACCGTCGACACGGCGAGGACGTTCCACGTCGAGGAGATCTGAATCCGGTTCGCCGTCGAAACGGCGAGATCGATCAACGTCGAGGGGTGCTCGACGTCGTAGACGTTCACCGTCATCACGGCGACGTCGAGGGTCGTCGTCGAGAGATTCTCAACGGCGAGAAGAATCGACGGCGAAGGACACTCGCCGTCACCGTACTTCGACGTCGAGGAGTGTGTCGACGTCGAGACAATCAAAAAGACCTACGAGGGTTTATACAACCTCAGAATCCTCGGCTTCAATCATCCTCCTTCCAGCGTCTCCACAACTCTCTCCTCGACAATCACCATTGCCACAGACGCCGGTAACACCTACGGCGCCTCTTCCGGCTCCGCCTGTAGAGTCTGTTTTGAGGACTCCAACGCGGTCTGTAAGACGTTCGGGACATTCCTCTAGACGCTCTTCTTCCTCTCGGCACCGTCATGACCCACAGAGATCTCAGCATTCACATCACAGGCGTTCTTCTTCGTCTACACGGGACTACTCTCCAACCCTATCGGACTCACCGTCCCCGAGAGTGTCCCCCATAGATGATGTGAATACGTTCCAGGAGGTCTTAGTACGAGGGGCAACCAAGCTGAACATCCCGCTGGCGGTACCTGCCCCATCGACGTCAGTGATCTTCGAGACCTTGCATCACAGGACATCTTCCAGACCTTTGCTTCCACTGGTTCCAGGTCTCCTTGAACCAGCAATGGATATTTTCCTTGCACCGGCCGCAACAAAGTCTGCTCCTTCCAGACTTATTAAAAAATATCGTCCACCAGAACAAGATCCTCTATTCTTGAGGTCGGACCCAGTTCCTGATTCGGTGGTCATAGTAGCGGCAAAGAAACTGCATTCAACCTCACCATCTTCTTCTTCACCTCCAGATAAAGAGAGCAGAAAGATAGATGCTGCAGGACGAAAAGTATGCTCTACTGCAGCCGTCACGATGAAGGCAGCCAGCGCTACTGCGTTATTAGGGCGGTACGATCGTGCACTCTGGGACTCTTTAATACAGTTTGCGGAACATCTTCCTAAGGATAAAAGGGAAGATTTCCTGGAGGTCGTGGGTGAGGGATCCATGGTGTCTAACCAAATTATAAGTGCTGCAGCTGACTCTTCGGTGCTATCCGCACACAATTATGCACACGGGATAGCGCTCAGAAGGCATGCATGGTTGAGACTTACATCACTCAAACCTGAAGCGCAGCAGAGAATACAAAACCTGCCTTTCTCGGGCTCCACCTTGTTCGGTTCTCATGCCGATGACGAGATGGCTAGAATGAAAGCTGAGCTAGATACCTTGAAAGCGGTAGGGATGGAAAGACCGAAAGAACAAAGAAAGGTTTTCCGGCCATATCAACGACGACTTTTCACCCACCGGTATCAGTCGCCACACTGGATGTCTTCGCGCCCCCAGCAACAGCAACAACAGCAGTATCAAAGGGGTTTCTCTACTCAGCGAAGGTCGACAAGGGGTCGTTCAACACCTCAAACTCAGGCAACTCGACAGGCTCCCACGTCTAAGCCCTGAATCTTTGCTTCCCCCTCCTCCGTTATCCACTCCGGTAGGGGGAAGTATCTCAAATCATCTGGACGAGTGGCTACGCATCACAACAGACGCCTGGGTATTGAATATTGTGAGACATGGTTACGCTCTCAGATTCACCAGTCCTCCACCATCTGTTCCACCCAAAACAGCCAACCGCCATCTCGAAGCTCTACAGTTAGAGGTCAATATCCTATTGCAAAAAAGAGCCATAGAACCCGTTCCCATCAGCCAGCAAGGGAAGGGGATTTATTCGAGATATTTCCTTGTACCGAAAAAAGACAAACAAGAGTTTCGTCCCATCTTAGATCTGAGGACAGCAAACAAATGGATTCGCAAAGAAAAATTCAGGATGTTAGCCTTACACCAAATTTATCCACATCTACGTCAGGGCGACTGGCTATGTGCGATAGATCTTTGCGACGCTTACTTTCACATCCCAGTAACCAAGAAACATCGAAAATTCCTAAGGTTCACTGTCGGAAAACGCCATTACCAATTTGCAGTTCTACCTTTCGGCCTAAAATCAGCGCCAAGAACTTTTTCCAAATGCATGGCGGTAGTAGCCGCCCACTTGAGGAAACAGCGAATATTCGTCTACCCCTATCTAGACGATTGGCTCATAAAGGCCTCCAGTTGTCTCGAGACACAGCAACATTTCGAATGGACTCTACAACTGCTGCAAAAACTTGGTCTTCAAGTCAATCTCCTGAAATCTACAGCAACACCTGTTCAGAGGTTGCATTACTTAGGGGCCATTGTAGATACCAGGCTAGGAAAGGTGTTTCCTTCGGAGGAACGACGGTTAACGATTCTCCAGAAGTGCAAACAACTGCAGGAAAGACCTCAAGCCACTGCAAGAATAATAGCTTCTCTACTGGGCTCGATGGCGTCTTGTATCCATCTGGTTCCCAATGCTCGCCTCCATATGAGACCATTGCAGGAAAACCTGGAGGATCAGTGGTGTCAACTGAGGGACGATTGGGAGAACAAAGTCCTTCTTTCTCCTCACACCCTACAATCCCTCAAGTGGTGGTGTTTACCCAGCAATCTCTTGGTGGGGATTCCGTTCCAACAACGGCCCCCATCTCAAACCATCGTAACAGATGCGTCACTGATCGGATGGGGGGCGCACATGGAACATCTTCGAGTCCAAGGCGAGTGGTCACAGAGAGAGAGTCTCTATCACATCAACCTGCTGGAACTTCGCGCAGTCCACCTTGCGCTCAAAGCCTTCCTTCCCTCTCTGAGAACGGAAACTCTCCTTCTCCAGACAGACAACGTGGCCACTATGTACTACGTGAACAAACAAGGAGGCACCAGGTCCAGAATTTTATCCAGAGAGGCTCAGACAATCTGGCATTGGCTTCTAGCCAGGAACCTGTCACTAGTGGCAACTCACCTGCCCGGCATCCAGAATGTTCAAGCGGATGCCCTCAGTTGGGTAATGGACGAGAACCACGAATGGGTACTACACGACGACGTCGTTCATTCCATTTTCGCACTCTGGGGTACCCCCTCTACAGACCTATTCGCAACCCCAGAAAACAAAAAATGCCAAAACTTCGCCTCCAGATATTACCATCCAGGGACACTGGGGAATGCCCTGTGGATAAGCTGGTCAGGAGCATTTCTTTACGCCTTTCCACCGCTTCCCCTGATTCCGGCGGTCCTCCAGAAGCTGTCCAATGTTCAGACCAAAATGATCCTAATTGCTCCGGAGTGGCCACGCCAGTGGTGGTTCCCAGACCTTTTTCACCGGTCACTCAAACCACACATCAGGCTACCATATCGTCCGGACCTTCTCACGAAGTTCAGAGGGCAGATATCTCATCCCAACCCCTCATCGTTGAGTTTGGCAGCATGGCTCCTGAGCTAGTGCAATATGGACACTTGAACCTACCTCAGGATTGTATGGAAATTCTGAAGGAAGCAAAGCGCCCTTCCACACGATCAGCCTATGCAAGCAAGTGGAAGAGATTCTGCATTTGGTGTTTACACAACAACATTGACCCGGTTTCCTGTGGAGAACAATCTATCCTGCCATACTTGTTAAGTTTGGCAAAATCGGGCTTACAACTGTCGTCAATAAAAGTTCACTTGGCGGCTGTCACAGCATACAGAAAGAGTCCTTCACAAACTTCCTTTTTTCGGATTCCGATTATTAAGGATTTCCTAGAAGGTTTAAAGAAGGTTTTTCCCCCCATTAGAAAGCCTTCTCCTCCATGGGAACTGAACGTTGTCTTATCACGTCTGATGCTGCCGCCATTCGAGCCAATACATAAGGCATCGCTGCAACATCTCACATGGAAAGCTGCTTTTCTGGTGGCAATCACTTCAGCGCGTAGGGTCAGCGAAATCCAGGCCCTTTGCGCTCAGGAACCCTACACGGTTTTTCATTCTGCAAAAGTGGTAATGAGAACTCATCCAAAATTTTTACCTAAGGTAGTCTCCGACTTCCATGTGAACCAAACAATTTCATTACCGACTTTCTTTCAGAATCCAGCTACTCCTGCTGAGAGAACTCTGCTCTCTCTGGATGTAAAGAGAGTCTTGAAATTTTACTTGGACAGGACAAAAAGCTTACGAAAATCACAACAGCTTTTTATTAACTATGGCCCAATCAGAACAGGTTTGGGTACATCTAAACAATCTTTATCCAGGTGGATTGTTTCATGTATAATGTTATGTTATCAGTTAGCAAACAAATCCCTTGGTGGTAGGCCAAAAGCCCACTCTACCAGAGGGAAAGCAGCTACTGTAGCCTTGATGAGAAATGTCCCTTTGGCAGAAATATGCAAGGCTGCCACTTGGAGGTCGGTCCATACCTTTACTAAGCATTACTGCCTTGATACAGACGCTAGGGCAGATGCTCAGGTTGGGCAGGCTTTGCTCAAGAATTTGTTTGCATGATTCATGTTTTTCTCAGTATTCTTATATCTACTCCACCGCGGTTATGGGGATGGGCTTGCTACTCTATTCAGTGCTTATGACTATACATGGAAATCCCCTACGAGAGAAGAAATGGTTTCTTACCTGTAACTCCAGTTCTCTCGTAGGGGTATTTCCATGATAGTCATAAGCAACCCTCCCTCCTCCCCGGTGGAGTTGACATAGAACATGAATATTATGGAGGTTGGTACTCCAACAAATGTTTTGTTTTTTCTTCATGTCAGGTTAATATCCTCCAAAAAAGAACTGAGGCAACTGCCTTTTGCTGTGCATGATGGGAAACAGGAAGACTTTACTTTCTTAAAGGCACAGCTCTATTTTCATTCTGTATAATGGCAGCCTATGGGCTACACTGCCCTACATTGTTTTATTCTCATGAGAGGTGTAAATAAAATATGAGAATGTATTTATTTATGTATTTATAGAATAAATAGAGGTTTAAACGTGAAATTTACACTACAACTGTTTTTTTCTTCTAACAATTTGGCCTGTGTAGCTGTTCACATAGGCTGCACATTGTTATTCTTAAGTGTTTTTCACAGACCTTTTTGTCAAGGAGCTGATGATTGCACTTAAGAATATACTACACAACAGTGCTCCGGGGTCCCCGCAGGCGCGCGGAACTATTCAGTGCTTATGACTATCATGGAAATACCCCTACGAGAGAACTGGAGTTACAGGTAAGAAACCATTTCTTCCCTCCAAATGTCCCACCGAAAACACACAACATGTCAAAACAACACATAGATCTTCTACAACTAGAAGTTCAAGCGTTGTTGCAAAAAGATGCAATAGAGTTGGTCCCAATTCATCAGAGAGGAAGAGGAGTTTACTCACTGTACTTTCTCATACACAAAAAAGACAAAACTCTAAGACCTATATTAGATCTCAGAACATTAAATATCTACATCAAATCAGATCACCTTCACATGGTGACACTGCAGGACGTAATCCCATTGCTCAAACAACAAGACTACATGACAACACTAGACCTAAAGGATGCGTACTTCCATATACCGATACATCCTTCACACAAAAAGTACTTAAGGTTTGTATTCCAAGGGGTACATTACCAATTGAAAGTGTTGCCATTCGGGATAACAACTGCGCCAAGAGTTTTTACAAAATGCCTGGCAGTAGTGGCTGCTCATATCAGAAGACAGCAAATACATGTGTTCCCGTACCTAGACGATTGGTTAATAAAAACCAACACGCAGGAACGGTGCTCACAACACACAAAGTATGTCATAGAAACCCTTCACAAACTAGGTTTCTCACTCAACTACAACAAGTCACACCTTCAGCCGTGTCAAATACAACAGTACTTAGGAGCGACAATCAACACAACAAAAGGGATTGCCACTCCAAGTCCACAAAGGGTACAGGCATTTCACAAAGTAATACAGGGCATGCACCCAAAACAAAAGATACAAGTCAAGATAGTGATGGAACTACTAGGCATGATGTCCTCATGCATAGCCATTGTCCCAAACGCAAGATTGCATATGCGGCCCTTACAACAGTGCCTAGTATCACAATGGTCACAGGCACAGGGTCAACTTCAAGATCTAGTGTTGATAGACCGCCAAACATACACCTCGCTTCAATGGTGGAACACTATAAATTTAAACAAAAGGCGGCCTTTCCAAGACCCAGTGCCTCAATACGTAATAACAACGGATGCCTCCATGATAGGGTGGGGAGCACACCTCAACCAACACAGCTTCCAAGGGCAATGGGACACTCAACAGAGACAGTTTCACATAAATCACTTAGAATTACTGGCAGTATTTCTAGCGTTGAAAGCTTTTCAACCTATACTAACACACAAACACATTCTTGTCAAAACAGACAACATGACAACGATGTATTATCTGAACAAACAGGGAGGAACACACTCAACACAGTTGTGTCTCCTGGCACAGAAAATTTGGCATTGGGCAATTCACAACCACATTCGCCTAGTAGCTCAGTTCATTCCAGGAATTCAGAACCAGTTAGCAGACAATCTCTCTCTGGATCACCAACAGATCCACGAATGGGAGATTCAATCCCAAATACTAAACACTTACTTCCAAAGATGGGGAACACCACAAATAGATCTATTTGCAACAAAAGAAAACACAAAATGCCAAAACTTCGCATCCAGGTACCCACAGGATCAGTATCAGGGCAATGCGTTATGGATGAGTTGGTCAGGGATATTTGCATATGCTTCTCCTTCCATATCTAGTAAACAAATTGAGTCAAAACAAACTCATACTAATAGCACCAACTTGGGCAAGACAACCCTTGGTACACAACACTACTAGACCTTTCAGTAGTGCCTCATGTCAAACTGCCAAACAGACCAGATCTGTTAACTCAACACAAACAACAGATCAGGCACCCAAATCCAGCATCACTGAATGTAGCAATTTGGCTCCTGAAGTCTTTGAATTCGGACATCTAGACCTTACACATGAATGTATGGAGGTCATAAAACAAGCTAGAAAACCTACCACAAGACATTGCTATGCAAATAAATGGAAACGATTTGTTTATTACTGCCATACTAATCAAATTCAACCCTTACACGCATCTGCTAAAGACATCGTAAGCTACTTACTGCACTTACAAAAGTCAAAGCTAGCTTTTTCATCCATTAAAATACATCTCACCGCAATTTCAGCTTATCTGCAAATTACGCACTCAACTTCACTCTTTAGGATCCCAGTCATAAAGGCTTTTATGGAGGGCCTAAAAAGAATTATCCCACCAAGAACACGACCAGTTCCTTCGTGGAACCTCAACATTGTCTTAACACGGCTCATAGGTCCACCGTTTGAACCCATGCACTCATGTGAGATACAATATTTAACATGGAAAGTAGCATTTCTAATTGCCATCACATCTCTAAGAAGAGTAAGTGAAATACAGGCATTTACCATACAAGAACCCTTTATTCAGATAATAAAGTAGTTTTACGAACAAATCCTAAGTTCTTACCAAAAGTCATATCACCGTTCCACTTAAATCAACTTCCAGTGTTCTTTCCAGAACCAGATTCTGTAGCTGAAAGAGCTCTACATACATTAGACATCAAAAGAGCTTTAATGTACTACATTGATAGAACAAAACATATTCGGAAAACAAAACAACTGTTCCTTGCTTTTCAAAAACCTCATACAGGGAATCCAATATCCAAACAAGGCATTGCCAGATGGATAGTTAAATGCATTCAAACCTGTTATCTCAAAGCAAAAAGAGAACTGCCTATAACACCAAAGGCACACTCGACTAGAAAGAAAGGTGCTACTATGGCCTTTCTAGGCAATATTCCAAAGACTGAAATATGTAAGGCAGCCACATGGTCTACGCCTCATACGTTTACCAAACATTACTGCGTGGATGTGTTAACAACACAGCAAGCCACAGTAGGACAAGCAGTACTACGAACTTTATTTCAAACAACTTCAACTCCTACAGGCTAAGCCACCGCTTCTTAGGGGAGATTACTGCTTATTAGTCTATGCACAGCATGTGTATCTGCAGCTACACATGCCACCGAACGGAAAATGTCACTTACCCAGTGTACATCTGTTCGTGGCATGAGACGCTGCAGATTCACATGCGCCCTCCCACCTCCCCGGGAGCGTGTAGCCGTTGTTAGTTGAATAAGTATTGTAAATTTGTAAATAAATATTATTTTAATACACATTATGTACATACACACTGTAGGAAGTTGGCTCTGTATGTACTATTTCAAAGTAAGAAATAGCATGCACAGAGTCCAAGGGTTCCCCTCAGAGGTGAGATAGTGGCAAAAAGATAATTCTAATGCTCTATTTTGTGGTAGTGTGGTCGAGCAGTAGGCTTATCAGAGGGTAGTGTTAAGCATTTGTTGTACACACACAGGCAATAAATGAGGAACACACACTCAAAGACAATTCCAGGCCAATAGGTTTTTATATAGAAAAATATATTTTCTTAGTTTATTTTAAGAACCACAGGTTCAAGATTTACAAACAATACTTTAAATGAAAGGTATTTCACTTAGGAACTTTAGGAACTTTGAATTAGCAAAATAGCATATACAGTTTTCACACAAATGGCAATAAGCTATTTTAAAACTGGACACTGCAATTTTCAACAGTTCCTGGGGGAGGTAAGTGTTTGTTAGTTTTGCAGGTAAGTAAACCACCTACAGGGTTCAAAGTTAGGTCCAAGGTAGCCCACCGTTGGGGGTTCAGGGCAACCCCAAAGTTACCACACCAGCAGCTCAGGGCCGGTCAGGTGCAGAGGTCAAAGTGGTGCCCAAAACACATAGGCTTCAATGGAGAAGGGGGTGCCCTGGCTCCAGTCTGCCAGCAGGTAAGTACCTGCGTCTTCGGAGGGCAGACCAGGGGGGTTTTGTAGGGCACTGGGGGGGACACAAGTCAGCACAAAAAGTACACCCTCAGCGGCACAGGGGCGGCCGGGTGCAGTGTGCAAACAGGCGTCTGGTTTGCAATGGAGTTCAATGGGAGACCAAGGGGTCTCTTCAGCGATGCAGGCAAGCGGGGGGCTCCTCAGGGTAGCCACCACCTGGGAAAGGGAGAGGGCCACCTGGGGGTCGCTCCTGCACTGGAGGTCGGATCCTTCAGGTCCTGGGGGCTGCGGGTGCAGTGTCCTTACCAGGCGTCGGGTCTTTAAAGCAGGCAGTCGCGGTCAGGGGGAGCCTTGGGATTCCCTCTGCAGTGTCGCTGTGGGGGCTCAGGGGGGTCAACACTGGCTACTCACGGGCTCGCAGTCGCCGGGGAGTCCTCCCTGTAGTGTTGGTTCTCCACAAGTCGAGCCGGGGGCGTCGGTGCAGAGTGCAAAGTCTCACGCTTCCGGCGGGAAACGTGTGTTCTTTCAAAGTTGCTTCTTTGTTGCAAACTTGCAGTCTTTGTGGAGCAGAGCCGCTGTCCTCGGGAGTTCTTGTTCCTTTTAGATGCAGGGTAGTCCTCTAAAGCTTCAGAGGTCGCAGGACCCTGTGGAACGCGTCGCTGGAGCAGTTCTTTAGAAATGGGGAGACAGGCGGTAGAGCTGGGGCCAAAGCAGTTGGTGTCTCCGTCTTCTCTGCAGGTTTTTCAGCTCAGCAGTCCTTCTTCGTCTTAGGTTGCAGGAATCTATCTTGCTTGGTTCTGGGGGCCCCTAAATACTCAATTTAGGGGGGTGTTTATGTCTGGGGGGGTTAGTAGCCAATGGCTACTAGCCCTGAGGGTGGCTACACCCTCTTTGTGCCTCCTCCCTGAGGGGAGGGGGGCACATCCCTAATCCTATTGGGGGAATCCTCCATCTGCAAGATGGAGGATTTCTAAAAGTCAGTCACCTCAGCTCAGGACACCTTAGGGGCTGTCCTGACTGGCCAGTGACTCCTCCTTGTTTTTCTCATTATCTGCTCCGGCCTTGCTGCCAAAAGTGGGGCCTTGGCCGGAGGGGGCGGGCAACTCCACTAGCTGTAGTGCCCTTGGGTGCTGTAACAAAGGGGGTGAGCTTTTGAGGCTCACTGCCAGGTGTTACAGTTCCTGCAGGGGGAGGTGAGAAGCACCTCCACCCAGTACAGGCTTTGTTACTAGCCACAGAGTGACAAAGGCACTCTCCCCATGTGGCCAGCAACATGGCTGGTGTGTGGCAGGCTGCTAAAACTAGTCAGCCTACACTGGTAGTCGGTTAAGGTTTCGGGGGCATCTCTAAGAGGCCCTCTGGGGTGTATTTTACAATAAAATGTACACTGGCATCAGTGTGCATTTATTGTGCTGAGAAGTTTGATACCAAACGTCCCAGTTTTCAGTGTAGCCATTATGGTGCTGCAGAGTTCGTGCATAACGGACTCCCAGACCATATACTCTTATGGCTACCCTGCACTTACAATGTCTAAGGTTTTGCTTAGACACTGTAGGGGCATAGTGCTCATGCACCAATGCCCTCGCCTATGGTATAGTGCACCCTGCCTTAGGGCTGTAAGGCCTGCTAGAGGGGTGACTTATCTATACCTATAGGCAGTGTGAGGTTGGCTTGGCACCCTGAGGGGAGTGCCATGTTGACTTAGTCATTTTATCCCCACCAGCACACACAATCTGGCAAGCAGTGTGTCTGTGCTGCGTGAGGGGTCCCCAGGGTGGCATAAGACACGCTGCAGACCTTAGAGACCTTCCCTGATTCTGGGCCCTTGGTACCAGGGGTACCAGTTACACCCGGCCCGGACACGGAAAGGATTGACAGATTGATAGCTCTTTCTCGATTCTGTGGGTGGTGGTGCATGGCCTTTCTTAGTTGGTGGAGCGATTTGTCTGGTTAATTCCGATAACGAACGAGACTCCTCCAAGCTAACTAGTTACGCGACTCCCAGCGGCTATCAATTTGGATGCGGCTGCTAAAATTTAAATAATAAGCTATATCATCCTTTGAAGAATATGATTGAACCTTGATTTGAGAAAATCTGGACTGACTATCAATTTTGATGCGGCTGCTAAAGTTTAAATAATAAGCTATATCATCTTTTGAAGAGTATGATTGAACATTGATTAGAAAAATCTGGACTTGGACTTTGGATCATAGCAATCTTGGAACAAGAGATCAATTAATTCTACTATTTGGATTTGGACAGTGATACTGTAATTGGGGATTATGTTGGAAATAATCCTATTAATTTTCAGAAATATATGACAAAACATTACCTATGTATACTGACTTATGAGTACTATTATTTTTCATGTTATAATGAGTGCCTCTTGTACTTTATATTTGCAATAGTGCTTTTAGCATCTATGTAGACCTTTTGGGTGTGGTCTTTCAAGAGTGCACCATTTTGAGATTCGACATTCTTCGTTGATATTCACCTCGCTGCCCAGAGCGCCTAGTTTTCTCCCAGTACAATACACCCACACGTAGTTAGAGTACCAGTTACAAGGGACTTACCTGGATGCCAGGGTGTGCCAATTGTGGAAACAAAAGTACAGGTTAGGGAAAGAACACTGGTTGCTGGGGCCTGATTAGCAGGCCTCAGCACACTTTCAAATCATAACTTGGAATCAGCAAAGGCAAAAAGTCAGGGGGTAACCATGCCAAGGAGGCATTTCCTTACACACACACACACACACACACACAAAATATATATATATGTTCGATGGCATGTGTAGCTGCAGATACACATGGTGTGCACAGTCCATCTGGTGTTGGGCTCGGAGTGTTACAAGTTGTTTTTCTTCGAAGAAGTCTTTTCGAGTCACGAGACCGAGGGACTCCTCCCATTTCGACTCCATTGCGCATGGGCTTCGACTCCATCTTAGATTGTTTTTTTTCCGCCATCGGGTTCGGACGTGTTCCTTTTTGCTCCGTGTTTCGGGTCGGAAAGTTAGTTAGAATCTCGGAAAAAAATCGTCGGTATTGTTTGCGTTCGGTATCGGGTTAGTTGGAACAAATCGACACCGAATTTTGAAGAGCTCCGGTGGCCCTTCGGGGTTTTTTCAATCCACCGTCGGGGCCTGGTAGGCCCGGCCACGTGCGACTTCAAGGCTGATGGAACGGACCCCATTCCGCTTCTGCCCAAAATGCCATAACAAGTACCCGTATACGGATCAGCATCTGGTCTGTAACTTGTGCTTGTCCCCCGAGCACAAGGAGGATACTTGTGAAGCCTGTCGAGCGTTTCGGTCGAGGAAGGCGCTGAGAGACCGAAGAGCCAGTAGACTACAAATGGCGTCCACGCCGACAGGTCAAGAACGTTTCGAGGAGGAAGAAGAAGCTTTCTCCATCCGCGAGTCGGATTCTGAAGAACTCGACGCCGAAGAAACACACCAAACCGTGAGTAAAACGTCGAAAATCAAGACTCAAGAAAAGTCCACAAAAGCCCAGGGGACGCCACCGCGAACAGGCCATGGCTTAACCCGAAAACTAGGTGACCGATCCAAGGCACCGAAAAAGGGCATGCTGGTGTCGAAGTCATCCGACTCCGGTCGAGATACCGCCACACAGCAACCTCGGAGCCGAGACAGCGGCTCCGAGAAACATCGGCACAGAGACAGCGGCACAGAAGAATTTCGGCACTGAGACACCATGCCGAAAACAAAGAAGGTTTCTTCGGAGCCTAAAAAGACTTCCGAAAAGGTTTCGTTTCCGAAACATCCAACCTCGGAGCCGAAAACTAGTTCCTATACAGAGGAACAAGGATTAACCTCCCAATTACATAGATTTGGAGAGGAGCTTCAAGCTGTAGAGCCTGACTACACGCAAAGAAGGCTTCATATTCATGAGGACACAGGGAAGATAACCACTCTTCCCCCAATCAAAATAAAAAGGAAACTTGCCTTTCAACAAAAGGACAAGCAACCACAGGCAAAAGTGGCAAGGAAAACAACCCCACCACCGTCTCCACCACCGTCAATACATGCATCACCAGCAACAACTCCACCACTGATGCACTCACCAGCTCATACTACAATGAGTCAGGATGATCCCGATGCATGGGACCTTTATGATGCTCCAGTGTCTGACAACAGCCCAGACTCCTATCCCACAAAACCGTCACCACCTGAGGACAGTACATCCTACACACAGGTGGTCGCAAGGGCAGCCGAATTTCACAACGTCACCTTACATTCTGAACCATTTGAGGATGACTTTCTGTTTAACACCCTATCCTCCACCCATAGCCAGTACCAAAGCCTTCCCATGCTCTCAGGAATGCTAAAACATTCAAAGCAAATATTTCAGGATCCAGTTAAAGGCCAGAGCCATAACTCCAAGGGTGGACAAAAAGTACAAGCCACCGCCAACAGATCCAATCTATATTACAACACAACTAACACCAGACTCCGTAGTTGTCGGGGCAGCTCGTAAGAGAGCCAACTCTCATACCTCAGGAGACGCACCACCTCCAGACAAAGAGAGCCGCAAATTTGATGCTGCGGGAAAAAGGGTTGCAGCACAAGCAGCAAATCAATGGCGTATTGCCAATTCACAAGCACTTTTGGCAAGATACGACAGAGCTCATTGGGATGAAATGCAACATTTCATCGAACACTTACCCAAGGAGTTCCAAAAAAGAGCGCAACAGGTGGTAGAAGAGGGACAAAGTATCTCAAATAATCAGATACGGTCTTCCATGGATGCAGCAGATACAGCTGCAAGGACAATAAACACTGCAATCACGATACGAAGGCACGCATGGCTGCGCACTTCAGGGTTCAAGCCGGAAATCCAACAAGCTATGCTCAATATGCCATTTAATGAACAGCAATTGTTTGGGCCGGAAGTTGACACTGCCATTGAGAAACTCAAAAAAGACACGGATACAGCCAAAGCCTTGGGCGCACTCTACTCCTCGCAGAGCAGAGGCACATTTCGGAAAACACCTTTTAGGGGAGGGTTTCGAGGTCAACCCACAGAAACCACAACCTCACAAACAAGGCCTACTTACCAGGGTCAATATCAAAGGGGAGGTTTTCGGGGGCAATATAGAGGGGGCCAATTCCCACGAAATCGAGGAAAATTTCAACGCCCCAAAAATCCTCAAAATAAACAGTGACTCACAAGTCACACAACCCTATCACATAACACCTGTGGGGGGAAGACTAAGCCAATTTTACAAACTTTTGGAAGGAATAACAACAGACACTTGGGTCTTAGCAATTATCCAGCATGGTTATTGCATAGAATTTCTCCAATTCCCTCCAAACGTCCCACCGAAAACCCACAATATGTCAAAACAACATATAGATCTTCTAGGACTAGAAGTTCAAGCATTGCTACAAAAGGACGCAATAGAATTAGTACCAAATCTACAAAAAAAACGCAGGAGTTTACTCACTGTACTTTCTAATACCCAAAAAGGACAAAACTCTGAGACCAATACTAGATCTCAGAACACTAAATACCTACATCAAATCAGACCACTTTCACATGGTCACGTTACAAGACGTAATCCCACTGCTCAAACAGCAAGATTACTTGACAACATTAGACCTAAAAGATGCGTATTTCCATATACCAATACATCCTTCACACAGGAAATACCTAAGGTTCGTATTCCAAGGAATACATTACCAATTCAAAGTGTTGCCATTCGGAATAACAACTGCGCCAAGAGTTTTTACAAAATGCCTGGCAGTAGTAGCTGCACATATCAGAAGGCAGCAAATACATGTGTTCCCGTACTTAGATGACTGGTTAATCAAAACCAACACGCTAAGACAGTGTTCACAGCACACAAACTATGTCATACAGACCCTTCACAAGCTAGGTTTCTCCATCAACTACGCGAAGTCACACCTTTTGCCGTGTCAGACACAGCAATACTTAGGAGCGACAATCAACACAGCAAAAGGGATTGCCACTCCAAGTCCACAAAGGGTTCAAACATTTCACAAGGTAATACAGGACATGTATCCAACACAAAAGATACAAGTCAAAATGGTAATGAAACTCCTAGGCATGATGTCTTCATGCATAGCCATTGTCCCAAACGCAAGATTGCACATGCGGCCCTTACAACAGTGCCTAGCATCACAATGGTCACAAGCACAGGGTCAACGTCCAGATCTGGTGTTGATAGACCGCCAAACATACATCTCGCTTCTATGGTGGAACAGTACAAATTTAAACCAAGGGCGGCCTTTCCAAGACCCAGTGCCACAATACGTCATAACGACGGATGCTTCCATGACAGGGTGGGGAGCACACCTCAATCAACACAGCATCCAAGGACAATGGGACATACATCAGAGGCAGTTTCACATAAATCACTTAGAACTGTTAGCAGTATTTCTAGCGCTGAAAGCATTTCAACCCATAATAACCCAAAAATACATTATTGTCAAAACAGACAACATGACAACAATGTATTATCTAAACAAACAGGGAGGGACACACTCGACACAGTTGTGCCTCCTAACACAAAAAATATGGCATTGGGCGATTCACAACCACATTCGCCTAATAGCACAATTTATTCCAGGGATTCAGAACCAGTTGGCAGACAATCTCTCTCGAGATCACCAACAAACCCACGAATGGGAAATTCACCCCCAAATACTAAACAATTACTTTCAAATTTGGGGAACACCTCAAATAGATCTATTTGCAACAAAGGAAAACTCAAAATGCCAAAACTTCGCATCCAGGTACCCACAAGATCAATCCCAAGGCAATGCTCTATGGATGAACTGGTCTGGGATATTTGCGTACGCTTTTCCCCCTCTCCCTCTTCTTCCATATCTAGTAAACAGGTTGAGTCAAAACAAACTCAAACTCATACTAATAGCACCAACATGGGCAAGGCAACCTTGGTACACTACACTACTAGACCTTTCAGTAGTACCTCATGTCAAACTACCCAACAGACCAGATCTGTTAACACAACACAAACAACAGATCAGACATCCAAATCCAGCATCGTTGAAACTAGCAATTTGGCTCCTGAAATCCTAGAATTCGGGCACTTAGACCTCACACAGGAATGTATGGAGGTCATAAAACAAGCTAGAAAACCTACCACTAGACACTGCTATGCAAATAAGTGGAAAAGATTTGTTTATTACTGCCATAATAATCAAATTCAATCTTTACACGCATCTGCAAAAGAAATAGTATGATACTTACTACATTTGCAAAAATCGAACCTAGCTTTCTCTTCCATTAAAATACATCTTACGGCAATTTTGGCTTACCTACAAATTACGCACTCAATTTCATTGTTTAGGATACCAGTCATAAAGGCGTTTATGGAAGGCCTAAAGAGAATTATACCATCAAGAACACCACCAGTTCCTTCATGGAACCTCAACATTGTCCTAACACGACTCATGGGTCCATCTTTTGAGCCCATGCAACCTTGTGAAATGCAATACTTAACGTGGAAAGTTGCATTTTTAATTGCCATCACATCTCTAAGAAGAGTGAGTGAAATTCAAGCATTTACCATTCAAGAACCATTTATTCAAATTCACAAAAATAAAGTTGTTCTACGGACCAATCCTAAATTTTTACCAAAAGTAATCTCACTGTTCCACTTAAATCAGACGGTAGAATTACCAGTGTTCTTCCCACAGCCAGATTCAGTAGCCGAAAGAGCACTACATACATTAGACATCAAAAGAGCACTACTGACAGAACAAAACTAATTCGAAAGACAAAACAACTATTTATCGCCTTTCAAAAACCTCATACAGGAAATCCAATTTCAAAACAAGGCATTGCTAGATGGATAGTTAAGTGCATTCAAACCTGCTATCTTAAAGCTAAAAGAGAACTGCCTATTACACCAAAGGCACACTCAACCAGAAAGAAAGGTGCTACCATGGTCTTTCTAGGAAATATTCCAATGAACGAAATATGTAAGGCAGCAACATGGTCTACGCCTCATACATTTACCAAGCACTACTGTGTAGATGTGCTAACTGCACAACAAGCAACAGTAGGTCAAGCTGTATTAAGAACATTATTTCAAACTACTTCAACTCCTACAGGCTGAACCACCGCTTTTGGGGAGATAACTGCTTACTAGTCTATGCACAGCATGTGTATCTGCAGCTACACATACCATCGAACGGAAAATGTCACTTACCCAGTGTACATCTGTTCGTGGCATTAGTCGCTGCAGATTCACATGCGCCCACCCGCCTCCCCGGGAGCCTGTAGCCGTTTAGAAGTAGATCTTAAACATTTGTAAATATATTACTTAAAACTTTATTATGTACATACGCATTCACTCCATTGCATGGGCACTATTACTAGCATACACAACTCCTACCTCACCCTCTGCGGGCAAAACAATCTAAGATGGAGTCGACGCCCATGCGTAATGGAGTCGAAATGGGAGGAGTCCCTCGGTCTCGTGACTCGAAAAGACTTCTTCGAAGAAAAACAACTTGTAACACTCCGAGCCCAACACCAGATGGCGGACTGTGCACAGCATGTGAATCTGCAGCGACTAATGCCACGAACAGATGTACACTGGGTAAGTGACATTTTCCATATATGTTCGATGGCATGTGTAGCTGCAGATACACATGCTGTGCACATCCTGCCATCTGGTGTTGGGCTCGGAGTGTTACAAGTTGTTTTTCTTCGAAGAAGTCTTTTCGAGTCACGAGATCGAGGGACTCCTCCCATTTCGGCTCCATTGCGCATGGGCGTCGACTCCATCTTAGATTGTTTTTTTTCCGCCATCGGGTTCGGACGTGTTCCTTTTCGCTCTGTGTTTCGGGTCGGAAAGTTAGTTAGAATCTCGGAAAAAGCGTCGGTATTGTTTGCGTTCGGTATCGGGTTAGTTACAACAGATCGACACCGACTTTTGAAGAGCTCCGGTGGCCCTTCGGGGTTTTTTCGATCCCCCCGTCTGGGCCTGGTCGTCCCGACCACGTGTCTCTTCAAGGCTGATGGAACGGACCCCATTCTGCTTCTGCCCAAAATGTCATAACAAGTATCCATATACAGATCAGCATCTGGTTTGTAACTTGTGTCTGTCTCCAGAGCACAAGGAGGATACCTGTGAAGCCTGTTGAGCGTTTCGGTCGAGGAAGACATTAAGAGACCGAAGAGCGAGAAGACTGCAGATGGCGTCGGCGCCGACAGGACAAGGGCGTTTCGAGGAGGAAGAAGCCTTCTCCATCCACGAATCTGACTCGGACGAGCTCGATCCCGAAGAAACGCCGAAAACCGTGAGTAAGACGTCAAAACATAAAACTCACGAGAAGACAACAAAAGCCCAGGGGACACCACTGCCAACAGGCCATGGCTCAACCCGAAAAATAGGTGACCGATCATCGACACCGAAAAAGGGCATGCATGTGGCGAAGTCATCCGACTCCAATCGAGATACCGCCACACAACAATCTCTGGCCCGAGACAGCGGCTCTGAGCAGACTCGGCACCGAGACAGTGGCACCGAAACGGTTCGGCACCGAGACACCACGACGCCGAAAATAAAGAAGGTTTCCTCGGAGCCCAAAAAGACGACCGAAAAGATTTCGATTCCGAAACAGCCAGCCTCGGAACCGAAAACAGGTTCCTACACAGAGGAACAGGGATTGTCCTCCCAGATGCAAGGACATAAGTTCGGAGAGGAACTTGAATCTGTTGAGCCAGACTACACTCAAAGAAGGCTCCACATTCAAAAAGACACAGGGAAGATAAGCACTCTTCCCCCAATTAAAATGAAAAGAAGACTTGCCTTTCAAGAAAAGGACAAGCAGCCACAGGCAAAGGTGGCAAGACAAACTACTCCACCACCATCAATGCACACATCACCGGTAGCCACTCCACCACTGATGCAATCCCCGACTCATACTGCAATGAGTCAAGATGATCCTGATGCATGGGACCTTTATGATGCTACTGTATCAGATAACAGCCCAGACTGTTAACCTGCGAGGCCGTCGCCACCTGAAGACAGTACATCCTACACGCAGGTGGTCTCAAGGGCAGCTGCGTTTCATAACGTCACCTTGCATTCAGAACCAATTGAAGATGACTTTTTGTTTAATACTCTCCTCCACTCATAGCCAATACCAAAGCTTACCTATGCTCCCAGGAATGCTAAAACATTCCAAACAAATATTTCAGGATCCTATAAAAGGCAGAGCCATAACTCCAAGGGTGGAGAAGAAGTACAAGCCACCACCAACAGACCCTGTTTATATTATGCAGCAATTAACACCAAATTCTGTGGTTGTTGGGGCAGCTCGCAAGAGAGCAAACTCTCATACCTCGGGAGATTCACCACCTCCAGACAAGGAGAGTCGCAAATTCGATGCTGCTGGTAAAAGAGTTGCTGCACAAGCAGCAAACCAATGGCGTATTGCCAATTCACAAGCACTTTTGGCAAGATACGATAGAGCTCATTGGGAAGAAATGCAGCATTTCATAGAACACTTACCCAAAGAGTTCCAGAAAAGGGCACAACAAGTGATAGAAGAAAGACAAAGTATCTCCAATAATCAGATACGGTCATCAATGGACGCAGCAGATACGGCTGCAAGGACAGTAAATACTGCAATAACGATAAGGAGACACGCATGGTTGCGTACGTCAGGATTCAAGCCGGAAATACAAAAAGCCGTGCTGAATATGCCCTTTAATGAACAGCAGTTGTTTGGGCCGGAAGTCGACACTGCTATTGAAAAACTCAAAAAAGATACTGATACCGCAAAAGCCACGGGCGCACTCTACTCCCCACAAAGCAGAGGCACATTTCGCAAAACACAATTTAGGGGAGGGTTTTGAGGTCAGCCTACAGAGGCCACAACCTCACAAGCAAGGCCCACTTGTCAAAGCCAATATCAGCGGGGAAGTTTTCGGGGGCAATATAGAGGGGCACAATTCCAAAAAAATAGAGGGAAGTTCCAAAACCCCAAAACCCCTCAAAACAAGCAGTGACTTCCAAGTCACACATCCCCAACACATAACACCTGTGGGGGGGAGACTAAGCCAATTTTACAAACATTGGGAGGAGATAACAGACACTTGGGTACTGGCAATTATCCAGAATGGTTATTGCATAGAATTTCTCAAATTCCCTCCAAACGTCCCACCGAAAACACACAATATGTCAAAACAACATATAGATCTTCTAGGACTAAAAGTTCAGGCATTGCTACTAAAAGAAGCAATAGAATTAGTACCAAAACACCAGAAAGGAACAGGAGTTTACTTTCTCATACCCAAAAAAGACAAGAGTCTGAGACCTATATTAGATCTCCGAACATTAAATACCTACATCAAATCAGATCACTTTCACATGGTGACATTACAAGACGTAATCCCACTACTCAAACAACAAGACTACATGACAACACTAGACCTAAAGGATGCATATTTCCATATACCGATACATCCTTCACACAGAAAGTACTTAAGGTTTGTATTCCAAGGGATACATTACCAATTCAAGGTGTTGCCATTCGGAATAACAACTGCGCCAAGAGTTTTTACAAAGTGCCTAGCAGTCGTAGCTGCACATATCAGAAGGCAGCAAATATGTGTTCCCGTACCTAGACGATTGGTTAATCAAAACCAACACGCTAGAAAGGTGTTCACAACACACAAAGTATGTCATAGAAACCCTCCACAAACTAGGTTTCTCAATCAACTACACAAAGTCACACCTTCTGCCGTGTCAAACACAGCAATACTTAGGGGCGACAATCAACACAGCAAAAGGGATTGCCACTCCAAGTCCACAAAGGGTTCAGGCATTTCACAATGTAATACAGGCCATGTATCCAAAACAAAAAATACAAGTCAAAATGGAGATGAAGCTCCTAGGCATGATGTCCTCATGCATAGCCATTGTCCCAAATGCAAGGTTGCACATGCGGCCCTTACAACAGTGCCTAGCATCACAGTGGTCACAGGCACAGGGTCAACTTCTAGATCTGGTGTTGGTAGACCGCCAAACATACACCTCGCTTCAATGGTGGAACAGTATAAATTTAAACCAAGGGCGGCCTTTCCAAGACCCAGTGCCACAATATGTAATAACAGATGCCTCCATGATAGGGTGGGGAGCACACCTCAATCAATACAGCATCCAAGGACAATGGGACACTCACCAAAAACAGTTTCACATAAATCACTCAGAACTATTGGCAGTATTTCTAGCGCTGAAGGCATTTCAACCCATAATAAGCCACAAACACATTCTTGTCAAAACAGACAACATGACAACGATGTATTACCTAAACAAACAGGGAGGGACACACTCAACACAGTTGTGTCTCCTGGCACAGAAAATATGGCATTGGGCGATTCACAACCACATTCGCCTAATAGCACAATTTATTCCAGGAATTCAGAATCAGTTAGCAGACAATCTCTCTCGGGATCACCAACAGATCCACGAATGGGAGATTCACCCCCAAATACTGAATATTTACTTCCAGAGTTGGGGAACACCACAAATAGATCTATTTGCAACAAAGGAAAACGCAAAATGTCAACACTTCGCATCCAGGTACCCACTAGATCAGTCTCAGGGCAATGCGTTATGGATGAGTTGGTCAGGGATATTTGCTTACGCTTTTCCCCCTCTCCCACTCCTTCCATATCTAGTAAACAAGTTGAGTCAAAACAAACTCAAACTCATACTAATAGCGCCAAGATGGGCAAGACAACCTTGGTACACAACACTATTAGACCTCTCAGTAGTGCCTCATGTCAAACTACCAAACATACCAGATCTGTTAACGCAACACAAACAACAGATCAGACACCCAAATCCAGCATCGCTGAATCTAGCAATCTGGCTCCTGAAGTCCTAGAGTTCGGACACTTAGACCTTACACTTGAATGTATGGAGGTCATAAAACAAGCTAGGAAACCTACCACTAGACATTGCTATGCAAATAAGTGGAAAAGATTTATTTATTACTGCCATAATAATCAAATTCAACCCTTACACGCATCTGCCAAAGACATCGTAGGATACTTACTACATCTGCAAAAGTCAAAGCTAGCTTTTTCTTCCATTAAGATACATCTTACAGCAATTTCAGCTTACCTGCAAATTACGCACTCAACTTCTCTATTTAGGATACCAGTCATAAAAGCATTTATGGAAGGTCTAAAGAGAATTATACCACCAAGAACACCACCAGTTCCTTCATGGAACCTCAACATTGTCTTAACACGACTCATTGGTCCACCTTTTGAGCCCATGCACTCTTGTGAAATGCAATACTTAACATGGAAAGTTGCATTTTTAATTGCCATCACATCTTTAAGAAGAGTAAGTGAGATTCAAGCATTTACCATACAAGAACCATTTATTCAAATACACAAGCATAAAGTAGTTCTACAGACAAATCCTAAATTTTTACCAAAAGTCATATCACCGTTCCACTTAAATCAAACAGTAGAATTACCAGTGTTCTTCCCACAGCCAGACTCTGTAGCTGAAAGAGCACTACATACATTAGACATCAAAAGAGCGTTAATGTACTACATTGACAGAACAAAACTAATTCGAAAAACAAAACAATTATTTATTGCTTTCCAAAGACCTCATACAGGAAATCCAATTTCTAAACAAGGCATTGCTAGATGGATAGTTAAATGCATTCAAACCTGTTATCTTAAAGCAAAAAGAGAACTGCCTATTACACCAAAGGCACACTCAACTAGAAAGAAAGGTGCTACCATGGCCTTTCTAGGAAATATTCAAATGACCGAAATATGTAAGGCAGCTACATGGTCTACGCCTCATACATTTACCAAACACTACTGTGTAGATGTGTTAACGACACAACAAGCCACAGTAGGCCAAGCAGTACTACGAACATTGTTTCAAACAACTTCAACTCCTACAGGCTGAACCACCGCTTTTGGGGAGATAACTGCTTACTAGTCTATGCACAGCATGTGTATCTGCAGCTACACATGCCATTGAACGGAAAATGTCACTTACCCAGTGTACATCTGTTCGTGGCATTAGTCGCTGCAGATTCACATGCGCCCACCCGCCTCCCCGGGAGCCTGTAGCCGTTTAGAAGTTGATCTTGAACATCTGTATATTTGTAAATATATTAATTTAAACTACATTATGTACATACGTATTCACTCCATTGCATGGGCACTATTACTAGCATATACAACTCCTACCTCACCCTCTGCGGGTGAAAACAATCTAAGATGGAGTCGACGCCCATGCGCAATGGAGCCGAAATGGGAGGAGTCCCTCGATCTCGTGACTCGAAAAGACTTCTTCGAAGAAAAACAACTTGTAACACCCCGAGCCCAACACCAGATGGTGGGATGTGCACAGCATGTGAATCTGCAGCGACTAATTCCACGAACAGATGTACACTGGGTAAGTGATATTTTCCATATATATATATATATATATATATATATATATATATATATATTTGATATTTTGCAATTTATCTTTGATTTAAATATTGTATTCCAGAATTGATTGATGTATTCATGTCAAGTATGTATTGTCGGTAGTCACCTGTTCGCCTCAAAGGTACGTAAAAAAAAAATGGTGAAAACTGACAGCACGACGGCGAGGACCTCTTATTGCCTCGATAACGTCAGACGGCGTTGCGTGGGAGTCTGGCAATTGTGATGTCCTCATTGATGTGCAGAGCTAGGAAGAAAATGTCCGTAGAATGCTGGCGCATTGGGAGAATTCATTAGGTGAGGAATGCACAGGTAGCTAGTGTATCCATCAGAAAAGGCATTACCGAAGGTAAGTAACTTGTTCATTAACTGTAGTTTTGAAAAATGTCTCATATTTGCAAATAGTGTAAAACTTAGCTTAAGGATAAGGTGTATTAAATAGATGGTATATTGAGTGTTTTAAAAAGAAACAGTTTTCTGGCGACTCAGATGAGCATCAAATCTTTTAATACCAGAGGCCCAAAATCTCCTTTACAATTTTCTTTATTTCACTTTCATATGCTTACAAAATGATTAGATTCTTGGATATTGCTTCTCCAATAATTTGACAACAAAGGCTTTACCTGTAAAGAATAGTAATAAAATCTAACAGAAATCTTTCATGGCTACTCTACTGCTGATTTGTAAGTCTTGCCTTTTCTTTCATTAAGACTCAAATTTCTTTTGTTTAAAATGACCGGGGAACTAAACTTTCTTATTTAAACACAGTAAGAAATTAACACACTTGATTCTTGTAAGAGACACCTAGTTTGATAACCATTAGCTGTATGTTTAAAAATGGAAGTATTAGCCTGACAGCTTTTTTTGTTTGTTTTAGCAATATTCTAGAATAGAAATGAAGTACTGCTGTGTATATGAAAACATACTTAGGACACGTTCTTCTGTCTCTGTGCATACTTTTGTCCTCTTATAAAACTAAGCAGGCTCATGGCACTGCATTTGTAAATACTAGACAACAGTACTGATTGCAGCTTTCCTAAGGCATGCAAAATTGCTTTAAAAAAAAAAAAAAAAAAACAGCGAGCCCTTATTGCTATTGTATGCTCATTTAATTTTTCAATATTACGTTTTTCCTATTTTTATGTTCATAAAAACTGTCGCTCTGGTTATTTCCAGGTGTCTATATAATGAAATAATAAGGTATATTTTCTTTGTCTCACGCCCATCGAATGGGAGAACTAAGTGATACTGCACACAATTATAGGTTTGGGATGCAAATTGCTGCCTTTAACTGACAGTTGATATCCTCTTTGGGGCTATCTTCTGATTATATTGTCTGCTTTTTTTTCTCCAGTATCCAACAGCTCTCTTCCAGAGGTCCTCATCAATAGCCATAAGCACTGAATATTCCCGCCAACGTGCAAAGACCCCGGAGCACATATAAACACACATGTATATACCTTAAATGTAGATGTAGAAGTAAAAATAGTGTAGAGAATCTTGGTACGTATATATCATATACATGTGCTAGCAATCATGCAGTCTATGTTGACAAACAGGCTAAAAATGCCCTATTTTTGTAAAGTTTTTCTTTAATAAAACTCTTTTACTAGAGTTCAAATGTTTCTGTAATCATAGAAGAGAGCATAGAAAGCACTATCAATCTCCTATAGAGAGAAACATGCAATGAAAATACAAAGGCATTATTAGCTAATAGGTTGCATTCAATTTAACATTGCAGAACCAAAGAACCTCCAGTATCCCACCGTGCCTCAAATGTGAGAGTGAGGTGACAGTTGGGCTACACTTGGGTCAGTTCTTTTTTTCCAGCTCCTTCTGTTAGGATCCTGGAGCATTGAGCTCTAATTTTCTGAGTTTTTTTTCTTTCCAGAAAAATTCTATTAATACTCAACTTTCTACATTTTACTTGACGTCTTTTTTTTTCCTTCATTTTCTGACTAAAATAACATTTTATTTTCTCTTAAAATGCCATCCCTTTTTTGTCAAATGCCCTGCTTGTGGCACAAGGAAGGATCAGGCTGATCCACACCCAGTCTGCATAGTGTGCCTGCCTCAAAGCCACTGTCCTGAGACCTGATATCACTGCCAGAATCTTTGAAAAAGAACATTGAAAGACAGAGAGAGGTTTTGGCTCCATGGCCTACTAGAGAGGGAGAAGACAACATCCACCTCTCTTCATAAGGTCTCCAGAGAAAAAAGTGCAACAGAAAAACGGTGAGCAAGATCTACCTCAGCAGGTAGGAAAATACCTGTTTGTTCTCAGTCAGCGTCAACATCAGTTCCGTCGTCGTCGCATCAACGTCATCAACCAATGTCGAGAAGCACTCGTCTGTCAACGGTGACACAATCGACGTCAAGGGATATGACTATGAAAACTCAGTCGACCTAAAAAGATACGTCTCCGCCGGTTGTCACCCTCCGCTTTGATGTCGAGCCAGCACCGGCATGCTGATACTCAGTCGAGGACATGACGTCACACAAGTCGATGTCAAGGCAAAGATCTGTTTATCTTGACGGGAACGAGGTGCCGTTTGACGTCAAGACACACACCACCGATGACATCACACTCTATGCCAAGACATTCGATGTTGAGATATGAGTGGTCTACGTCGACGACAGTGGACTGTCGTTCGACCTCGAGACACACCGCGTCTATTCGGTTGTCGCATTCAGGAGGTCAAGTCTTACCTATAAATCCAAGATGGTTGGAGAGACTTAACAAGAACCCGGCCCATCAATCTCCGGACTCGCAGTACTCTTGGATGCATTCTTCCTCAAGATCCCTTCCAAGGACACCATCACCAACGCCTCCAACCAAGCGAGCAACAGCACCGTCTTCTATAAGTCACCCCGCACCGCACAAAAGGCGCTGGACTCCTCGGTCACGCACAAGGAGTAGATCACCCCAAACATCCAAACAAAGATCACCTTAATTTTCCAGAGGATTTCGAAGTTCTGGATCCCATCACCAAGGACACGGATCACCTTCCTGGTCTACTGCATCTATGTCGTCTATTAAGATCTACTCACACACGTTAACAGTCACTCCTACGGCGAGAGTCTCTCCAGTGGACAACATAAACACCTTTTAATTAAGTGTTGGTCAGAGGAGCTCATAAGCTTAATATAGACCTCCCTGAACCTGCAGCGGCATCATCTGTAATATTTGAAACACTGCACTATTGCTTCTCTTCAAGGCATCTCCTTCCTCTGGTTCCAGGACTTTTGCAACCAGTCATGGATACATTCCTCACACCAGGAAGCTTATGTGCAGCACCGGCAAGAATTCTAAAGAAATACAAGGCCCCAGATCAGGGCCCATTATTTCTCTGAACCGATCCTCTGCTGGACTCTCATTTCAGCTGCAGCCAGGAAAACCAATTCAGTGGCGTCCTCATCAGCAGTTCCTCCAGATAAGGAAAGCAAACATCTGAACTCTTTGGGGAGAAAGATGTGTGGTACCTTTGCTTACTTTATGAAGGTATCTAGTACATCTGCACTTTTAGGAAGATACAGTAGATCTCCCTGGGATTCACTAACCAGGTTTGTCGATAAACTGACCAGAGAAGACAGGATTTCGAAGAAATCCCACAGGAAGGAGGTCTAGTAACCAATCAAGTAATTAGCGCGGCTGCAGACGGCTCGGGCCTAGCTGCATATGGGTATGCGCATAGTATATATGCAAGAGGATCATCTTGGCTCCGCCTAACAAGCCTCAAACCAGAGGCACAACATCGAATCATGAATCTCCCATTGACTGGGAATTCTCTATTTGGGTCCCACACAGACAAAGAAATGGCCAAAATGAAGTCTGAACTGGACACACTCAAGGTTGTCGGTCTAGAAAAGTGCAAGGAATGGCGCAGAAAACGATAGACGTCCATACCAGGAGAGGGTTCAAACCCCTCACTGGGCTAAAGACAACAGCAAAGGCAAGGACAACCTTTCAACCAGTCCCGAAAACAAACAATGGAACGAGGAGCAAACAGACATAATCAGTCTGCAGCTAAAACATCAGGGAAACAATGGGAAATCGCTTCTTCTGACCCTGTCACCCACTCCAGTAAGGGGAAGTATTACAAGTTATATAAGCGAGTGACGCTCCATAACCAAAGACAAATGGGTTCTAAATAGTGTCACAAATGGGTATTATCTATGTTTCAAATCACCTCTTCCTCCAGTACAACGAAGAAAAACAGCTGAGCTGATCATCAACAACCTCTCCTTCAAAAAGAGGTTCTCACTCTGCTACGAAAAAGGGCTGTTGAAGAAGTTCCACCTTCGCAGAGAGGAAAAGGGTGCACTCCCGCTATTTCAAGGTGTGGAAAAAAGGCTCAAACAGAGACTTCAGACCTATTTTAGATCTGAGACATCTCAACATGTACATTTGCAAAGAAAAATTCAGAATGCTTGCCCTTCATCAAATACTTCCCCAATTCCATCAAGGGGACTGGATGTGTTCAATAGAACTACAGGATGCATATTTTCACATCCCAGTGAAACACCGCCAATTCCTCTGTTTTGTATTTGCACCCCAACTCTACCAGTACAGGGTACTACCCTTTGGTTGAAAATCAGCCCGTGCACGTTTTCCAAGTGAATAGCAGTAGTAGCAGCACACCCAAGGAAGAAAAATGTTTTTATTTACCCATACCTTGATAATTGGCTACTGAAAAGCAGCACTTCAATTCAGATGATGCAACATCTCAAAATCAGCATGAATACCTTCAAGAATCTCGGTCTTCCAAGTAAATCTACAAAAGTCTATACAGACTCCAACCCAAAGGCCCCAATACTTAGGAGCAACACTGGATACAAACCTCGAAAAATGTATCCTTCAAAGGAGAGACTATTATCAACAGCGCAGAAGTGTCACAGCATCCTTCACACTCTGAGACCAACAGCCAGACAAATAGCATCACTCCTAGGTTCCATGGCCTCCTGCTTTTTCATTGTTCTGAATGCCAGGTTACACATGAGACACCTCCAAGAGAATTTGGAGGATCAGTGGTCAGTTTGCAGAGAAATGGGACGGCAGAATAATTCTGTCACTAGTGGTAAAAACTCACTATGGTGGACTCACCGACAGCATCTGTTAATAGGAGTCCCGTTTCATCAGAGCATTCCTACTCAAATGCTGGTGACGGATGCATCGCTTCAGGGCTGGGGGGTCCACATGGGCTCTTTCTAAGCTTAAGGACTGTGGTCGGACAAAGAGCAGCAATATCAATTCAACCTGCTAGAGTTGAGGGCAGTTCATCAAGCCCTCAAGTTTTTTTTACCCATCCATCAAGGATAACTTCATCTTAGTCCAAACCTACAACACTACCACAATGTAATATCTGAAAAAGCAGGGAGGTACACAATCTCGCCCTCTATCTCGAGAGTTGCAGACAATCTGGCATTGGCTACTAGCAAGGATGTTGTCGATCAGAGGTTCACCTCCTAGGAGCCCAGAACACACAAGTGGACTCTCAGCTGAAGCTTCTCAGACTCGCACGACTGGGTGCTTCACAATGACGTAAGAGTCATTTTTCAACAATGGGGGTATCCTCAGGTAGACCTGTTTGCCTATGAAATCAACAAAAAATGCCAAAACTTCGCATCCAGGTTTTACCGACCAGAGACAAAGGGGAATGCCCAGTTGATATAGTGGTCAGAGACATTTCTCTACACTTTTTCACCCATTTCCCTGATTCCCAGAGTGATCAAAAAATTCTACAGGGCCAAAACCAGGATGATACTGATAGCCTCAGAATTCCCCCGTACATGGAGGTACACGGATCTCCGCCACCTATCAGAAAATCCTCAAAGGAGGCTTCCGTGCAGACCGGATCTTCTCCACAAATTAGAGGGGAAGGTATTTCATCCCAACCTTCCCTCGCTGAGCTGGACAGCATGGCTCCTCAATTCCTGCAGTATAGTCCTCTACACCTCTCACAGAAATGCATAAACATTCTAAAGGAGTCCAAAAGACCTTCAACACGGCTCTCCTATTCATTCAAGTGAAAAAGATTCTACGTGTGGTATATCCAGAATGGCTCCAATTCAATTCTGGCTGAAGAGGAGGTTATTCTACTCTACCTCCTTCACCTTGCAAAATCAGGGCTGCAGTTTTCATCAATTAAGGTACATCTGTCAGCCATTGCTGCTTACTGAAAATCACCCTTTCAAGCATCATTCTTTACAATGTCAGTGGTTAAGGATTTTCTAGAGGGCTTAAGGAAAGTATTTCCACCAGTTTGTAGACCTTCCCCTCCATGGGAATTGAATGTGGTCTTGTCTAACCTCATGGCTCCACCCTTTGAGCCTATACACAAAGCCTCTTTGCAACAGCTTACATGGAAGACAGCTTTTCTTCTTGTTATTACTTTAGTCAGAAGAGTCAGCAAAATTCAGGCTCTCTGTCCTAAAGAACCTTACAAGGTTTTCATGATAACAGGCTTATGAGGACCCATCCTAGATTCCTAGCTAAAGTAGCGTCTGACTTCCATATTAACTAGACCATCTCTCTTCCAACATTCTTTCTCAAAACATATGTGCCAGCAGAGAGAACGTTTCACTCCCTAGACCTAAAAAGAGTGTTAAAATATTATCTTGATAAGACTAAAGATATAAGAGAATCGGACAAATTTGTAAATTATGGCCCCATGAGAACGGGCAAAGCTGCCTCAAAGCAAACTATTTCTAGGTGGATAGTCTCATGTATTGTATTTGCTTACCAATTGGCTAACAAACAATTGACTTCCAGACCCAAAGCCGATTCGACAAGAGGGCAAGGTGGCAACAACAGCCCTTCTGAAGAATGTGCCCATCTCCGAAATCTGCAAAGCCGCAACGTGGAGATCAGTACATTATTTTACAAGGCATTATTGTCTAGATTCAGATGCTAAGACAGACACACAAGTGGGTATGGCTTCTTTAAGAAATGTATGTAATTAGCATGAATAAACTGCCTGTTCATCCACCTCTTCGTCCGCAGGGGTGTGGGATGGGCTTGCTAATCTATTCAGTGCTTATGACTATTGATGAAGGTCCTCTGGAAGAGAAGGGTAAGGTACTTACCTGTAAATCCTAGTTCTCTTCCAGGTGAATCCTCATCAAAGTCATAAGCAACCCACCCGCCTCCCTGGACGTAATTCTGGAGGTACAGCAATTTAATCTTTTATCCTACTTCTCTCATAACCAAAATAAAAAAGTACTGACCTAACTGTAGCCCAACTGTCCCCTCACTCTCACCTATGAGGCATGGTGGGATACATACTGGAGGTTCTCAGGGCCTTAAAGGCACGGTGCTAGTTTTTTAGTTCGGCTATGTTAATTTGGATGCAGCCTATTGGCTAAATAATACATTTGTATTTTCATTGCAGTTTTCTCTCTAGAAGAGGTTGCTAGTGCTTCCTATTCTGTCTTCTATGATTACAGAAACGTTTTAACTCTAGTTGAAGAGTTTTATTAAAGACAAACTTAACAAAAATAAGGCATTTTTAGCCCGTTTGTCAACACAGACTGCATGATTGCTTGCAAATGATATGTATGTACCACAATTCTTTACACAATTTTTTCTTCTACATATACATTTAAGGTATATACATGTGTGTTTATATGTGCTCGGGATCCCTGCACGTGGGCGGGAATATTCAGTGCTTAGGACTTTGAGGATTCCCCTGGAAGAGAACTAGGATTTAGAGGTAAGTAACCTATCCTTATCAAGCACTGGGAAAACCCACATTTATGTATTTAATATGCAAATACATGCATAGAGTGACAGTCAGAGGCACCTTTCGTTGAAGTTTTAACAACAAAGAGCTGTCCAAGGGAGAGGGAGGAAGATATGAAATAGTTCGTCCTGTATTGCAGTCCACTGGATAAGAAAGGATACACCAAACAACCAATAGTATTAAACTACAATTTGGTAGGTAATCTCAGATTTGATTGTCAAACGTTAACCTCAAATGTGCAGTGTTTCAACCCCAACACTACTAAAAACTCTAAAGAAAAAAAGGTTTTGAGGCCTCAAGAAAATATAAACTGTTCTGATAGATTCTTTGAACACAATTTGATTATTTTTTTTCAGAATATGCAGAATTATTTTATAGCATATATATTACTTATGGATTTCTAAATGAAATCCATGGTTAAGGCAAAAATCATACAAAGCGCTGCTGCACAAAAAAAAAACTGCTAGCACTTTCAAAAACACATTTTTTCAGGGGCACTATTTGTATGTTTTAGTATGGAGCTAAAACTGTTTAATGTATTAATAGTTATGACTGAGTATGAGTAGCTTATGCAGATATCTTTTTAATAGGGTCAGTTTAAAAAGAACAGTACTAATGTTGGTACTTCTCGAGATTTATGTTCAAAGAATGTATTGAAGCATTTATTCGGGAAGAGTTTAATCAACCCCTCAATTTTTTTTTAACCTATGGCCAGTACAGTTAGGCCACATGAAAAGAACTCCAGGGTTGAGTGAAGATGTGATTGACGTCATCTCAAGCCAATGTCTGAAGTAGATTTATAAAAAAAAAGACCACTGGTTGTAATGGCCGACCCAAAGTCCACTGTATCTGCTGAAAACAATACATCTATGTAGAGACCGCTGCGCTGTCAAACTCGGTCCTAAAATGGCAGTGCTGTTTTTTTCAACCAAGTAAATGTCTCCTTTATCCTTTTAAGTATACACACATTTATCACTAGCATTGGCAAAGCCATTAGGTCTTGCTTTTGAAATACTTGTACAGAATTGTTGGCTTTGTCAGTGCTTTTTAACCAGTGGTCCAGGGACCCTGGATAGTCTGCAGCACCTACTCGTTCAATATTGACAGATAAAGTGCATGCAAATAAAGAAGCAGAATATAAAATAGTAAGTTTTGAAATGTTTCATGAATGTGGAGGAAGTTGTAATTGGAAGCCAAAAATTAAGTTGGTTGTACTTAAGTTGATTTGCGGTTCGTGATTTGTGGGAGCAGTACAAATGCATGTAACAGTATTTTTTTTTTAATGAGTGCTTGTGTTGTCTGAGTTTCAAATCATCTGCGTTGCTTAAGGTGATGTCTCTGACTTCCAGTAATGAATCAGTGGGGGGTCCAGGATTCAAATAATATTTAATGGGGTCCCTGGATTCCACTAACGATTAAGTGCAAGTCCCCAGAAGTCAAAAAGGTTCAAAGAAACACTGACCTAGGACATGATATTGTCTTGTTAATCGGATCCTGATTTTGATTACTGCTTGTTTGTTTTAGATATGGATTTGTTTCCTTTCATGATGATGTCGATGTGCAGAAGATTGTTGACGTAAGTGGCATGCCTAATTGAGAAGTGTTTACCACATTTATATATTTTTTCTACAAAATATTTTAGCTTTTTTTAAATTTATTTTTACGAGCACGTCTCAGCAATATGAGCTTCCTTTTTTTTTCCCCTCCGAAGCATATGTAAGAATATCTTTCCAAGGCAGGAAAAGAACATCATTATTTTGAACATAACAAGAGTTTAAAAAAAATAAAAAAACATTGAGTCCTGGGGTGCAGATGCACCACTGAGCGGTGATCTGTCAAGTGAACCCCAATTTTATGTTTCTATTCAATGTTAATAGGATTTATAAAGAGCATAGCTGCCCCAGCAAAGGGGCTTCCCAGCACTACCCACCGACCAAGCAAAACAACCCATAAGAGAGGAAAAAGAATAAGGGATGTCTAATAGATAAATGTGGGAAAGTAGCACCGTTCTGACAGTTACAGTCACTTTTGCCTGGTGTCAGTATGTTTAGATTGTAGTACACTGGGATCCTGCTAACCAGGACCCCAGTGTCAGTGCTCTGTCCCCTAAATTTAGTTAGTAAACAACTTTTACACCCCACAATTGGCATACTGGTGCACCCATGTAAGTCCCTGGTATGTGGTACTTATCTACCCAGGTCATTGGTACACCAGGGGGTCCCCCAGGGGCTGCAGCATGTATTGTGCCACCCAGGGGGGCCCATGCAAACTCTTGATTACAGGCCTACCATTGTTACGATTCACCCTGGGCTTACCGTCGAGGTTGGTGAGAGGTGGTGAACGGCCCCGGTTCCTGGAGGTCCTGCTTTGGCCGAGGTAGGGGCGACCCCTTCCGGTAGCCACGGTGCTGTTTGACAATAGTACGCCACTACAGTCCGTGCCCTCCAGAAGGAGTCCCAGAGGAAGAAGGAGGACCCAAGGACGTTAGGACGGAAGATACTGGAGTTCAGGAATACTGGAGACGAAAGACAGGTCAATAACTGAATAACTGGCTTCACAAGAGGAAACCAGCCGGAGCGTGACTACCACCACAGGAGTGTTGCAACGCAATGAGAAAGAAGCTAGATTCCCCTTATGTACCCCTAGACAGGAAGTGAAAAACAGGAAGTAAAAATACCACCATCTTGGATTGGGGAAAAGTCATGATTAATGATAGAGAACATGCATCTAGAAAAGAGAAGTAATGCATGCAGGGAAGAGAGGATGTGAACAGCATGCTGGGAAAGGGAAAAGCATGCATAAAAGGCAATCATGTGCATGCATTCGGCTTTTGCCAGTGTGACCGGTAAGTGAGGGCAAAGAGGGTTTACCTGGGTGTCCCAAACGTGTAAAAAATGAGTGTTGTGCGTGCTGAATGCGCTATGCGCGGCCGGTTTGAGACCCAACTCGGAGTCTCTTCCCCTGCCGCGTCTGCCCTGGAAACGGCGGACGAAGAAAGGGGGCGCGGCGAGTGCCGCGACCCCTGACTCGAGCCGCGGCTTCCCCCGCAGCCTGTTTGCAGGCCGCAGCGTCTCCAAAGTGCCGCGCCGCGGCGAGACAACCATTGCAGCCTGTGTGAAATGGTGCATGCAACTTTTACCCGAGATGTAAGGTTCTCTCGTAGTGGATTTTTGTGTATAGTCATAAGCACTGAATAGTCCTGCCCACATGCGGGGACCCCGGAGCACTTCTTTAAAACATCTTATTAAGTGGAAGTTTTTGCCCTTTTCTTTAGTAAGGCCAGTAAAGACATCTAGGAAAGAGACAAGTAATACAGCCTGTGTACATGGGCTTTGCTGGCGGAAGTCTTCATTGTAAATCAAAAAAGGAAGGGTTGCTTATGACTTGTCATGGAAGTTTCCCCACAAGAGAACTGGAGTCACAGATAAGAAACTGTTCTTCTGTCGTAGGGGATTTCCATGTATAGTCATAAGCACTGTATAGAATAGCAAGCCCATCCCTACAGAGAGCGGAGAAAGAGACAAGATGAATGAGAAAATTTAAGCTAATAGGTTACTGAGGGAAGCCTGCCCTACTTGACCGTCTGCTCTAGCGTCAGTCCAGGCAGTAGTGTTTAGTGAATGTGTGAACTGATTTCCAGGTTGCTGCTTTGCAAATCTCTGGGATAGGAATATTGCGCAGCAAAGCAGTAGTAGCTGCTTTCCCTCTAGTAGTGTGTGCTTTTGGTCTAGCAGGGGGTGTTTTCTTAGCTTTTTGATAGCACAGTAAAATACATGAGACTATCCATCGCAAAATGGATTGCTTAGGAGGTGGCTAAGCCTGTACGGAGGCGACCATAGTTGTTAACCAATTGGTCTGATTTGCGGACGCTTCGTGTCTTGTCAAGGTAGAATTTAAGAACTCGTTTTGCATCCAGGGAATGGAGAGCTTTTTCCGCTGGAGTAGAGGGATTCTGAAAGAATGTTGGCAAAGATATTGTTTGGTTGACATGGAAATCCGAAACCACCTTGGGGAGGAATTTTGGACGAGTCCTCATGACTACTTTGTTAGAATGAAATACGGTGTATAGTTTGTGCGAACAGAGGGCCTGGATTTCACTAACTCTACGGGCACTTGAGATTGTGATTGCTACCAGGAAATCAGTTTTCCAAGATAAGTGTTGAATAGAGGCCTTATGTATGGGTTCGAAGGGATCTTGCATAAGGCGTGAAAGAACTATATTTAGCTTCCATGGAGAAGGGCGCGTAATGGGAGGAAAGACCTTTTTCAAACCCTCTAAGAAATCCTTGATGACAGGGATTCTGAAAAAAAGAGGTTTGTGTAGGACATATGCAGTATGAGCTGCCAGGTGGACTTTAATATAAGAGAATTGCAAGCCAGATTGTGCCAAATGGAGTAAGTATGGAAGAATAACATTTTAACCATAAGCAAAATCTCTTCCAATTGAAGGCATAGGCGGAGCGCTTGGAAAGCCACTTCGCCTCTCTGAGGATGTCCATGCAGTCTTGCGGCAGATTCAAATGTCCATAATGCATTAGCTCAGGAACTATGCTGCCACACTCAGAGGAGAGATTGGGGTGCACCATCTGGCCTCCGAATTTCATCAGTAGATCTGGTCTGCATAGCAGCTTGAGATGTGGACGGAAGGACTGGTGAAGGAGGTCCGTGAACCACCATTGACGTGGCCACCCCGGAGTTATGAGTATCATCTTGGCTCTCGAGTGGGACAGCTTGATAAAGCTGCTGGGATTAGAGGAATTGGCAAAAAAGTGTAGAGAAATCTGCCGGATCAGTTGATCCACAGAGCATTCCCCAGGGTCCGTGGCTAGAAGTACCTCGATACTAAGCTTTGGCATTTTGGTGTTTTCTGCGGTGGCAAACAAGTTGATGGCTGGAGTTCCCCACTGTTGAAATATGTCTTCAACGACTTTGTCGTTTGAGACCCACTCGTGGTTTTCTTGGAGGAGTCTGCTGAGAGAATCAGCTTGAGTATTTTGTACTTCTGGAAGGTGAGTTGCAGTTACCGATAAATCCCTGGCAAGAAGACATCTCCAGATTATATGGGCTTTGTGAGGCAAGGGCCTGGACCTCATCCCTCCCTGCTTGTTGAGGTAGTACATGACTGTTGTATTGCATGTCTGAACAAGCACAGTGTTGGCACTGAATGATGGAAGGAACGCTTTCAGCACCAGATCCCCTGGTGCAGCTCTACGAGTAGATGTGATATGTCGATTCTTTCTGCAACCACTTACCCTGAATTTGGAGGTGGCCCTGTGGGCTCTCCATCCTAGGAGAGAGACATCCGCAGCTATGGTTTGTGGAGGAATCTCCTGATGGAATGGTGTTCCTCGCAGGATATTGGTTTGAGAGCACCACCATTTAAATGACAGTTTCACGTGATGGGATAGCTGAATCCTGTTGTCCCAATTGCCTGTCAGTTGGTCCCATTGGTCCTCGAGGCATTCCTGCTAGAGTCTCATGTGGAGATGGGCATTCGGTGTGAGAAATATGCAGGAAGCCATAAAGCCGATGAGAGAAGATACTGTTCTCACGGTTGGATGAGAGGTTTTCATGAGAGATTGAGCTTTCCGAAGGATTGATAAGCGTCTCTCCTCCAAAGGATACATGTCTGCTCGGAGGGTGTTGACGGAGGCCCCCAGGTAGTGTATCATTTGCACTGGGGCAGAGGTTAATTTCACATGGGTGACCTGAAAACCCAGCTGTTGCAGGAGATTGCAAGTCCAATTGTAAGTTGAACCTCTTGAAAAGTGGACACCTTGATTAGCCAATTGTCTAGGTATGGGTAGACAAATACATTGTGCTTTCGGAGGTAGGCAGCAACCTCTGCCATGCATTTGGAGAATGTTCTGGGTGCTGACTTTAGACCCTGTGGAAGCACTTGGTACTGTTAATGGTTGTGCCTCACTACGAACCTCAAGAATTTTCGATGCTTTCTGGCTACTGATATATACAAGTATGCACCTTGAAGATTGATGGAGCAGAGCCAATCCCCTTGATATAGTTGAGGGTAGACTTGGTGTAATGCCAGCATCCTTCATTTTTCTCGCCGAATCCACTTGTTGGCCAGTTTGAGGTTGAGAATTGGGCTGAAAGTACCTGGAGTAAATCCTGGCTCCTTATTGATGAGGAGGAATGGGCTCCACCGCCTACTTCTGTAATACAATGTTTACCTCTGCTTATAATTGTGGAATTTGGAATCTGTAACGTTTTGGAGGAATAGACAGTGGGGGACTGGTGAATCTGAGATAAACAATATTCAGAACCCCCAGCGTCTTGCGTGATGTTGGTAATGTTGGATGCTTCGGAAAATACATACTCTGTGAGGATCTGTCTTGGCCTTTTTTCTCTCACAGTCTGGACACTTCTTTAAAAAAAAAAAAATTGCATTTTTTGTAATAAAGCACACAAATTCCTGTCAGAAAGTGACAGAAAAAGGTGGGATAAGACCATAGATGTAGATTGTACGAGTTGACAGTAAAATTCACAGGTGAATTTTCTTGAAAAGAAAAAATAAGGAAAAAATGGCCGTGCTCAATGCTCCATGGAGCCGGAAAAAAGAATTAAAGCAACTGCCACTAGCTGTGCATGATGGGATACTGGTGGTCTGTGAGTTCTTAAAGGCACAGTCTCTATTTTAGCCATATAATTGCAGCCTATGGAGCTACTCTGTCCTCCTCTCCTTCATCTATCATGCAAAAGGGGATTGTGAGGGAGATTCATTCTGTTTACAATAACACTCAGATTATAATGTGCTGTACCTTTTTTGATTTCAGATGAAGAATTCAGCCAGCGTAGCGTTGCCTATGTACATAGACTGCATTATTTGTCTCTTTCTTAAGTGTCTTTACAGACCTTCCTGAAGAAGGGTGAAAACTTCCACTTAAGATATTTTAAAGAAATGCTCTGGAGTCCCCGTATGTGGGTGGGACTGTTCAGTGCTTATGACTTATCTGGGAAATTATCTTACAAGAGAAGTGGAGTTACAGGTAAGATACTGTTCCTTTTGTCTTATATCCTGGTCACAACTCTGACCCTAAAGGTCACCCCTAAGGTAGGCCCTTGAGCCGAAGGGCAGGGTGCGTGGTTCTCAGTGTGAGGCCACCCCTGCATGAGCAGAGGTGCCCCTACAAACACCAGGCTCCATTTTCTGGGCTTTGAAAGTGCAGTGAAGCCATCTTAAGGTATGCAGTGGACACTAGTCATCACAAGATGTATAACTGCATAATGGCTTCACCGAACCTTAGCATGTTTGGTATCAAACATGTTGGAATCATGCAACTACACTGATTCCAGTGCTAGTTGCATGATACCATGGGCTTTGGGGGTTCCCTAGGGGATCCCTATCCCTCAGTTTTTCCTGTACAGCCTTGCTGGGTCTGCAACCTGTGCTGCAGCTCACCCCAGACACTATTCTGACCTGCTGCTGCTAAGCCTACCTCAGGCAAAGGAAGGCAGAACAAAGAATTTCCTGTAGTGGAAAGGTGTGAACACCTCCTAAATAGGTGTCTCTGGGCTGGATGTGCCTCTTGAGCGCCACCTGACTGCCTTAAGGGGCACATTTGGTGCCCTGCATGCATAATCTAGTTTACTGCAGTGCTGGAGCCCCTGGCTCCTTCTCTGCCATGAAGCCACACAAAGGACAGGGGAGTGACCACCCCCACTGTCCAGCTCCTCCCCTAGGGTGGTGCCCAGAGCTCTGCCAAGTGGCCACTTGAATCTGCATCTTGAAAATAAGATGCGCAGAGGTCCCTGAGAGCATTTGATTGATAAGTCCTGCTGGGTGACATCCCTGACCACCCCTGATAGGGTGGGTCCCTGTAGAATGTGACCAACCCCGTTCCTGGCTTACTTAAGGGCTCTCCTGTGGGTGAGACATAAATTTGTCTGCAAAACTGCAAGCCTCCTCTGCAAGCCTCCTCTGCAATCTGGGCACCGGAGCCTCTGCTGTTCTTTGCTGGAGGTGAGAGCAAGACTGTAACCAGTAGGAAGGCTCCTACTGCATTTTTGTTTCCAAGTTCTTCAAAACTTCTGCAACCTCTTTGGCTGTGCATCCTCCAGAGTCACAAGGACTCTTGCCTGCAATTAGGAAAGCAAGAAGTTATCTCCCTTGGAGTGAAGGAGTCACTCCCCTGCATCCACAGGCACCTCATCTTCAATGACCGGTGTGTGAATTCTGCTGTCTCACGGACTCTTATAGGGCTCTACAACACAGGAGGTGCTTCTGTGGCTCTCCTGAGGTCTGACCTGTGTTCTTGGCAACTGAGAAGTCTGTGGTCCCTAGCTGAAGCTGCCTGGCTGGAACCCCTGTGCACTGCGTCTGTTTGTCGTTGCCAAGGCTTGTTGGCTCTTCAGTCTGAAGACCTCCTAGCTCCAAGGAGCCCTGACCTCCAGCACTCTCCAACTCCCTCCAGCTCCAAGAACAAATTAATCGCTGAAACTCGTGGATGTGGGCATCCCTCTTTGCTGTGCTGCTAAGGCCTCTCTGTGACTCCCTGCTGCCATAGGGCCCTGCTGGCTCTTTTGCTTGCTGAGGTCTGACCCTGACCTTCCTGCAAAGGTTGGGTCACCTGGACTTTGCTGGTCCCCACAAATCCTGCATCTTTGTGCAAATCCTTCCTGCATTTGCCAAAGCTTGTTGGTGGCCCCACTGACCCCTCTGCAATCCGACGACTGGTATGGGACAGCTCGTAGATGATTCCAGGGGACTTCCTGCATCACTTGGACTCCACAGCTGTACTTCTTTGACCGTCCAACAGGAAAGCATCTCAAAGAAGGATGTGCATTGCCCTCCTGTACTGCCTGGGCACCTCCGGGTGGTCTGGACTCTGTCCCCACTTTCCTTGCATCCGCTTCTTCAGGAACCAGTGCTAGGGTTCCTCCGACCTGGTCCACAGGTCACTACAGCAGCTGGACAACCGAGGTCCCCATTGACTTCAACAGGAGGTTCTAATACAATTTCACCCTTGTGCACCTGGGTTCCCTGCTGTAGGTACTCCACTGTTCTGGTTATCCATGGGTGGGAGCACTAGCCAATCTCCCTCGTCCCAACAGGTTTTCTCGGGGTCCTCTGGGAAGGGTCCTAGAACTCAAACTCAGGAATTTCAACTCTGTACATTGGCGCCTGGGGAATCCTAGCTACGTATCTTGGGTGTTCCTGTGCTTCCCCAGTCCCAAGGGTCCTTGGGTGGTAGTTTGGGGTTGGGAGTGATAACTCGCATTCCATTTACTTAGTATATGGTTTGCCCCCCGCCCCAATAGGGGCACATGTTACATATGCCTGAACATACCTTTTTTGAAGTACCTTTTTGTATGATCGTGTCTCCGGTTAGGAGATACCAAAGTTTTATAGTGTGTGTTAAAATAAATCTAGAATATTTTTCTAACACTGGTCTGGTTCTTTCTTGTGCACATCACTGACTGACCTATGTGGAATCTGCAACTGCTTTATACCCTCTGGATAAGCTTTGGCTGCTCTCCACAGCTACCCTATTGAGATCTCTGGTTATCTAGAACCTCCTACACTATCACTAAGAGTTGCTTGGACTCAGTACAGGGTGCCTCACCGATAGGTGTACACCATATACTGAGCCGGCCTCCTACAGTAAAGAGCCAGGTATTGACCTTGTTCCTAAAATCCAGATGGCTCTGGGTATTGCTTAGCGCACAGACAAATTGTTCCAGAGGGCTGGGGCTAATACTTGAAAAGAGCGGCCACCGCATTTTACCTCTTAAATGGCGGAGTGGTTGCCCAATTAAGCTGAGCCGAGCACAGTGCTCTCTTAGGAAAATAGCGCTGCATTAGATTGAGCAGAATGGGGGCACTAGAAGTATTCATGATCTTGTGTTCCGTGGTGAGAGCTTTAAATTGGGTGTGCCTCTCAATAGGGAGCTAACGAAGTTTGCGAAGCAGTCCTGAAGCGAGACATAATTTGGATTTGGGGTGGGGTGGGGGGGGCGGGACTACAACCTAGCTGCCGCATATTTGATCAACTGTAGTCTCTTTAGAACAGATTTTTTTGCAGCCAAGGTACAAAATGTTGCAGTAGTCCAAGCGTGATAAAATGGGGGGATTGAATGATCAGTTGGCAATTATTAGGTTGAAGTAGGCCAATAATGGGTTTCAGTCTTCTCAACAGGCCTTCTGAAACAAGTGCCTGCCAGAGTGGTTACTTGCATGTCGTAGTGAAGAGAGTTGTCCACCCAGATTCCCTGGTTTTTCACAGATGTTTAAGGTGAGGGAGGGCGCCCAAAACTATCCGGCCACCAGGAGTGTCCCCATGATAGGGTGTGTTGACCGAACAGCAGGATCTCTGTTTTACTGGAAATCGGCTTTAGACAGTTGTCTGCCATCTATCCAGCCACTGATAGCCTACAGCTCTGAAAATTTGAAAGGTTTTGGGGGGAATCGGCAGAAAAGGAAAAGGGCAGCTGAATATCATCAACATACGAGACGATGGGGGTCATACCAGGCATTCTCCCAACCATTCTCTTTGACATTCCAACAGTAAGACTGGTGTCCAGTTAGTAGGCTTGAATATCGACTTTAGGTGGGAAGCTTTCACGGCACACTATCATGCGAGAAAAGTGGGAGCCATCATGTCTGGCTCCAACGTGATTGACGAGTGGTGGGTGTAGCATCAAGGTCACCTACTATGTCTTCCGCAGGAGAGGGGACAGGCTCTTGCTCATCATACAGTGCATTGCCTGCCAGCTTTTCCAGCACACTCCTCGACATCCCTCTCAGCATTATCATCTTTGCGCACTTTACACAGTCTACTCTCCTCAGCCGCTGCCCACTCCAGACAGTCAGCTTTCCATCTACCTAATCTTGGTCTCTCAGAACTGGCCCAGCGTATTGCTATGCATCGTTGCATGAGTACCAGTTCCAGCTGTGCAAACCTATATCTCATCTTTTTGCCCTTTTGTGGGTAATGGTAGTAGACACGATGCAGTGGCAGACTGAGGGTTCCATCTGTTGTGCCATTACCCTACAGACTTACAACTGTACTTCCTCCCAAAATTGCCTGACCGGCAAACAGTCCCAGGCCACATGATCAAATCTGCCGGGCTTTTACTGCATCTGGCACAGCAGGCAGGGCGCGACTGATTTGCTCTATGCAAGTGCTGCACGGGTAGGTAAGCCCTCTTTATAAAACAAAATTTCACTAGCTTGAATCGGGCATTGTTGGGCACCTTCCTAACCTTCAAGAGGGTTTTGTACCATTCTCTATCAGTAAGGGAGGTCTCTAGCATGTCACCCCAGGCTGTCCGTCCACAAGTGAGATTTGTCTGTCTATCGCTTTTCAGGGCCTTATTGAAGCGGGAGATGATTCCCGGGTCTAGGGTCAATTGCAGTACCGAGGATAGCCCCGGCTTGTCCACATAACAGTTCCATATCCCTCGCACAGTGCGGGATATACTTTGATAATGTAGTAATTGACGTCTCTAAGATATCTTATAGTGGATCTCGACTTTGGCTGGCGACATGAAGGTACCATTAAGGTATAAATTACTTGCGTTACACCAGCCACCCATCATCCACTGGGCAAAATCCATGGCTTCCCAGAGGTGCCGAAAGGGGAGCAGCCACCAGAGTGGAAGAAGTTTGGCAAATGGGGCATGCTGAAGGACTCTGCGAACCACTCTTTCCCAGACTTGGGTCACCTGTCTAACTATCAGCTGGCCAGCTGTTCCCACCGATCAAGAGTTGTGGCAGCTGGTACGTTCCAATGGAGCCAGACAGCAGGTCCTTCTCCCAATTGGGGTTTTCGTCACACCACATTGCGGCATGTTGCAGTCGCCCCCACAAAATAATACAACTGAAGATCAGGAAGTCCTAGACCACTCTGTTCTAGGTCTAATTTCAGGATTTTGAGATGGACCCTGCACCTTTTGCTTGCCCACACCAATTTCACCAATAGTTAATCTATCAGCTTAAACACCGATGCGGGCAGGGTGCAGAATTAGTTTAGCAAAATGTGAAGGCAGCGAGGCAGTAGCACCATTATACTCCGAGCTACTCTGCGCATTACAGATAGCAGCTCAGTCCAGAAACGGACCGATTTTTGTAAACTTGATTCCACTCTGCCCATTTTTAGTTTGTGTTGTAGGTGCGGATCATGAGCAATCTGTAGACCGAGGTAACGGAAATTCCTTAACTCCCATGGGAGGCCTACCTGTGGAAGGTCTTCAGTGGTGTTTGCAGCCAGTGTGGGTAGCGAAAATAGTATTGTTTTGTGATGGTTTATCAGGAGCCCCAATACCCTGCCAAAGTTCTACATTAACTGCGGTAGTTGTGGGACCGACTGTTCAGGCTCCGACACATATATTAATGTAATCAGCATACTTCATACTTAGACACAATGGGGATCTGATCACCCACCTGTGTGTGTGTGTGTGTGTGTGTGTGTGTGTGTGTGTGTGTGTCTCTCTCTCTCTCTCTCTCTCTCTCTCTCTCTCTCTTCTTCTTCTCCCCCCCCCCCACTCTCTCTCGCTCCCTTGGCTAGGGCAAATAGGAGTGGAGATAATGGGTAGCCTTGTCATGTGCCCTGTTCTATGTGAAGGATCTCTGAAACCTTGGATCCCACCCACACCATCGGTGCATGGTAGGGAAGCTGCAGCCAGGCCACAAAGTTTTCGCCAAGTCCCATCTGTCGAAGCACCTCACACAAATGAGGCCAAGAGAGGGTATCCAATGCCTTTTCAATGTCTTAGGCTGTAAGGGCACCCCTTTGGGCTGTAGAACGTGCGGCGTGCATAACGTGACCGACGTCTCAAATTCATCTGTATGCCACGTCCTGGGATGAAACCGCATTGATCTGCAGGAACCAGTTGCATGAGGACCCTACTCAATCGGAGGGCCAGTGTCCTAGCCAATAATAACTTTACATCCTCATTAAGTATTGACCGTGGCCTGTACAAGCCAGGATCAGTGGGGTCTTTCTATTCCAGGGGATCCTCATCAATAGTCATAAACATTGAATATTTCCCGCCCCGTGCGGGGATCCCGGAGCATATTTAACCCCTTAGCTGCTGGGCCTTTCCCCCCCCCCCAGTGCTGAGCCCTTTTTTGGCTATTTGGGGTAGTTCGCGCTTAGGGCTTCATAACTTTTTGTCCACATAAGCTAACCACGCCAAATTTGCGTCCTTTTTTTCCAACATCCTAGGGATTCTAATGGTACCCAGAGTTTGTGGTTTACCCTGGAGGAGACCAAGAAAATAGCCAAAATACAGTGAAAATTTAGTTTTTTCCAAAAAAAATTGAAAAAAGGGCCGCGGAAGAAGGCTTGTGGTTTTTTCCCTGAAAATGCCATCAACAAAGGGTTTCTGGTGCTGAAATCACTATCTTCCCACCTTTCAGGAACGGGCAGACTTGAATCAGAAAACCACATTTTCCAACACAAATTTGGCATTTTACTGGGACATACCCCATTTTTACTATTTTTGGTGCTTTCAACCTCCTTCCAGTTAGTGACAGGAATGGGTGTGAAACCAATGCTGGATCCCGGAAAGCTAAACATTTCTGAAAACTAGACAAAATTCTGAATTCAGCAAGGGGTCATTTGTGTAGATCCTACAAGGTTTTCCTACAGAAAATAACAGCTGAAATAAAAACATATTGAAATTGAGCTGAAAACAGCCATTTTTCTTTGTTTTACTCTGTAACTTTTTCCTGCGATGTCAGATTTCTGAAAGCAATATACCGTTTTGTCTGCTGGACTCTTCTGGTTGCGGGGATATAAAGGGCTTATAGGTTCATCAAGAACCCTAGGTACCCAGAGCCAATAAATGAGGTGCACCCTGCAGTTGGTTTTCATTCTGTACTGGGTATACAGCAATTCATTTGCTGAAATATGAGGAGTGAAAAAGAGGTATCAAGAAAACCTTTGCATTTCCAAAATGGGATCAAGATAAGGTTTTGAGGAGCAGTGGTTACTTGCACATCTTTGAATTCCGAGGTGCCCATACTAGCATGTGAATTGCAGGGCATTTCTCAAATAGACGTCTTTTTTACACACTCTCTTATATTTGGAAGGAAAAAATGTAGAGAAAGATAAGGGGCAATAACACTTGTTTTGCTATTCTATGTTCCCCCAAGTCTCCCGAAAAAAATGATACCTCACTTGTGTGGGTAGGCCTAGCGCCCGCGACAGGAAATGCCCCAAAACACAACGTGGACACATCCCATTTTTTCACAAAATACAGAGCTGTTTTTTTGCAAAGTGCCTACCTGTGGATTATGGCCTCTAGCTCAGCCGGCACATAGGGAAACCTACCAAACCTGTACATTTTTGAAAACTAGAGACCTAGGGGAATCCAAAATGGGGTGACTCGCGGGGCTCTGACCAGGTTCTGTTACCCAGAATCCTTTGCAAACCTCAAAGTGGCTAAAAAAACAAGTTTTCCTCACATTTCGGTGACAGAAAGTTCTGGAATCTGAGAGGAGCCTCAAATTTCCTTCCATACAGCGTCCCCCCAAGTCTCCCGATAAAAATGATACCTCACTTGTGTGGGTAGGCCTAGCGCCCGCGACAGGAAATGCCCCAAAACACAACGTGGACACATCACAGAAAACAGAGCTGTTTTTTGCAAATTGCCTACCTGTAGATTTTGGCCTCTAGCTCAGCCGGCACCTAGGGAAACCTACCAAACCTGTGCATTTCTGAAAACTAGAGACCTAGGGGAATCCAAGGAGGGGTGACTTGCGGGGCTCGGACCAGGTTCTGTTACCCAGAATCCTTTGCAAACCTCAAAAAGTGGCTAAAAAAACAAGTTTTCCTCACATTTCGGTGACAGAAAGTTCTGGAATCTGAGAGGAGCCACAAATTTCCTTCCACCCAGCGTTCCCCCAAGCCTCCCGATAAAAATGATACCTCACTTGTGTGGTTAGGCCTGGTGCCTGCGACAGGAATAGATCACACAACGGTCAATGTTGGTCCTTACGTGAGGCAGCTGTTGACCCTGGGGTGATCCATTCCTGACACAGACACTAGGTGTAGGCACTCAAGTGGGGTAGTGTTTTTATCAGGACAGGTGAGGAGTCACTGGGTGGTAGGAATATTGTGGATCCCAGCATATTCCTGTAGTTTGTGTGACAGAAATGCGAGAAAAATTTAGTTTTTTTTTCAACATTTCAGCTTTGCAGGGTATTCTGGGTAAGAAAACTTTGGGGAAGCCACACAAGTCACACCTCTGTGGACTCCCCCGAATGTCTAGTTTCCAGAAATGTTTGGGTTTAGTGTGTTTCTCTATATGGCCGCCGAATCCAGGACCAAAAACACAGGTGCCTGCCTTACAAAACCAGTTTGTTTTGCCATGGATAATTTTGATGTCTCCACAATATGATTTGGGTGGTGGAATTTGGGGCTGAACTAAATTGGGGAGCTCCCAAGAGAGCACTCTCTCTCTGCTTGCCGCCGCATTCACCTGCTCTCTGGGTTGACCTAACCCACTATTACCCAGTTGCACAAACAGCTTGCGAAGGGACAGCAGGACTGTCCTCATCACCTCCCTCATAATGTACTGGAAGAGGAGTTATCGAATGGGACTCCTCTGACTGAAAAATCACTCCCAGAGTCTGCGCCATTGTCCTATCCCTCAGATGCTGTCTCAGTATCTGATGTCTCAGTCTCTGATCCTATGTCAGAGCGGTCCTCTATAACCCGAGTGTAGGCAGCAGTCATCCATCAAGATGCCATCTCTGCTATTGGCTAAACTGTTGCTCTAAAACACTAGCCTACGTAGACAGTCACAAAATCGATGGTGTGTGAGATACGTGCAACAGTAGAGGCCACCTTACCTGCGCTTCTTCCCTCAATCAGCACGTACTTTCAAGACACTCAAAAAACACCTTGTCACATACCATTCGTCACAGTCTTTAGCACCTCCTGCGCCCAGTCCAACAATCATTATTGGTGCTCCCACTCCCTCCTCCTCGGATTCCCTCATTACCACCCAGCAAAAGTGCCCTTCATCTCTCCATAGACTTTGCTAATGTACTCAGCTATTTACATAAAATACAGATTTGCTCTTTGCAGTAGGCATATAAACCTTCTGCGCTTCTTTATGGCACTAAAACTGCCACTAGACAAGTCGGACCCTTTTCCCCCCAGGGAAACCACACACATATTGACAAAAGTGATATATATATGACAGCCAATCACCTGAAACTCAACTCAAGCAAAACCGAAATAATCCTCTTTGGCCCACACAAAAACACCTGGGACCCCTCATGGTGGCCCACCACGCTAGGCCCTGCACCCACCCCCGCCAACCACGCACGCAACCTCAGCATCATCCTAGACTCCTCCCTCTCGATGACTCAACAAATCAACGCTCTCACCTCCTCATGCTTCAACACACTCCGTATACTGAAAAACATTCAAATGGATCCCCACAGAGACCAGAAAAACTGTCACTCACGCACACATCAGCAGCAGGCTTGATTACGGAAACGCCCTCTACGCCGGCACCACTCTAAAACTCAAGCGCAAACTACACGCATCTAGAACTCAGCAGCACGACTCATCCTCGACCTCCGCCGACACGAACACATCTCTCCACACCTCAAATCCCTCCACTGGCTCCCCATTGACAAAAGGATCACCTTCAAGATCCTCATCCTCGCACACAAATCACTCCACAACACAGGCCCTGCCTACCTCAACGAGAGTCACCTTCCACACCCCCACACGAAACGTCCGCTCAGCTGACCTCTCTCTCGCCTCTGTCCCCCGCATCAAACACACCACCACCGGGGGCAGATCCTTCTCCTACCTTGCACCCAAAACCTGGAACGCCCTCACAACCCACCTTCGCAAGACCCAAAACCTACTTCTTTTCAGGAAGGGCCTCAAAACCTGGCTTTTCGAACAGTGAACCTCCCAGCCCCTTTCCCTCCCCCCGCCCCCCCCCCCAAGCGCCTTGAGACCCTCACAGGTGAGTAGCACACTTTATAAATCTCTTTGGTATATATAGATCTACCTCTATATATATATATATATATATATATATATCTATGTACATAGATATATCTATAGATATATCCATGTACATAGATATATCTATCTACATAGATATATAAATATAGATCTATATATAGATCTATTTTTTTTAGTTGTTGTATGGTTTCCTTGGGGGCCAAAATGGCCCCCAGGGAAACCCTACAACATCTAAAAAAAAAATTGCCCCCACAGGGGGTCACCCTGCCCACGGGCGACCCCCTGTCATTTAAAAAAAAAAAAACAAAAAAAAAACAATCCCCTGGGGGGGGGGGGGGGGGTGCGCGATCGGGGGGCCAGGAAACCTGAAAGTGTTTCCTGGCCCCCGATCGCAGCACAGCTGCGACCGGGGGGCCAGGAAACACTTTCAGGAAGGCCTCGTAAGAAAGGGGAGACACTCCCCTTTCTTACGAGGCCTTCCCGAACGTGAGAAAGGCCGTTTTCCCCATGAAAGCAGGAAGCGGCCGCAAGGCTGCTTCCTGCTTTGATGGGGAAAACACCTTTGCAACGTCAGCGCGCCGCGAGGCGCGCTGACGTCACAAAGGGGCGGGTGGGGGGGGGGCGGGGGGAGACACGGAAGCTTCCGTGTCTCCGGGGGGGGGGGGGGGGGGTTTAAAAAAAATAATAAATCCTCGGGTGCAACGCACCTGAGGATTTATTGATACCCTTCCTGGTGTCGGCCACTGGTCGTGACCCGCACCTAAGCGGTTAAAATACACATGTATAAGTATGAAAAATACATGAAAAATATAGCATTTTTTAGTAGACAATTTTCATACCAGAACCATGTTTACATGTGCATAACAGCAATGCAGACTACGTTGATAAACAGGCTAAAATGCTTTATTGCTTTATTTCTATGGATTTTTTATTTTTTATTTTTTTTAACACTCCTTTATAATTACAAGAATTTTATTTTCCAAAGCCCCATAGCTGGACTCAGGAAAAGAAGCACTAGCAACACATGCGAAAAAAGAGAAAAAACTACATTGAAAACAATAGAGCATTATTAGCCAATAGGCTGCATGCGGGTTAATACAGCAGAACCACAAAATTTGGCACGTGCCTCGAAGACCCTAAGCACCTCCAGTATCCCACCATGCCTCAGGGGTGAAGGAGAGGTGACAGTTGGTTCACAGTTAGGTCAGTTCTTTTTTCCAGCTTCTTCTGAGAGGACACTGGAGCATTGAGCTCTCAATTTTTCTGGGTTTTTTCACAGAAAAATATTCAAAAACAGTGTTTTTCTACCTTCACTCGATGTTTTTCACCTTTGTCTGAGTGAGGGGATTTTTTCCTGACTGGAAAATGCCTTCTCTTTTTGTGAAGTGCCCTTCCTGTGGGAAGAAGAAGGCCCAGTCTGATCCACACTCTCTCTGTATTGTGTGTTTGCCTCAGAGCCACTGTCCTGACACATGCTGGCACTGCAAGAACATGTCAAAAAGGACTCTGAAAGACAGAGAGAAGATCAGGCTTCATGGTCTTCATGAGAGGCAAAAAACTTCGTCCTCTTCACTTCCCAGGCAGTCAACAAGCCATTCTCAGGAGAGACAGGCTAGATCGACGTCTTCTGGTAAAAAGGTGCCTGTCTGTTCCCAGTCGACGTCATCGCTGCCACTGTCGCATCGTCACAGATTGCCGTGAACGGCGACCCGACCGACGTCGATGGATACGACGTCAAAGGTGCATAGCCACCATAAGGGCAGATCTCCGTCGACAGCAACCCACCGATCTACGTCGAGCCAGCACCGTCGAAGGCCTCACATCCCTCGACGGCACAGAAGACGACGTCGAGATCGCCTCAACGGCGAGAGCAGAGACTTCCGTCGTCAGCGCCCCATCACTCGACGGCAAGGCATATGACGTCGAGCAGATCACATTCAGGGGACCACCGGTCGCCGTCGAGGCGCTCGACGTTGAGACTGTCCATGGTACTTCCTTGGACGTCTGTACACCTTTCGACGTAGAGACAGGTGCTGCCTATCTCGCAAGGGGAAGAGCGTCAGCAACCACCGGCTGACAAGAACGTCACTCCAACAAGTCCAGTGGTCTCCATAAGGAGTGGATCGTCGAGGCACATCTCGCCCATAAACCTATCGCCAAGGTGGTTGGAGAGTCTTAACAAAACACCTGCTTCTCCAGACTCTCAATACTTGCGAATGTATTCACCATCGGCTTCTCTCCCGAGGACACCATCGCGAACGGCGCGTACTGAACGGGTTCGTTAAGCGTCTCGCCAGTCTGCCACTAGGCCTCGGCGCACTACAACAAGATCTAGGAGCAGGTCACGCTCCCAGAGAAGATCAAGATCAAGATTGCGCTGTCACAGAAGGTCTCCTTCTTGATCCACATCATCGGAGTCTTCAGTAAGAGGGTACTCCCCGACTCTGACGGATTCTCCACCAGCTAGAGTTTCCCCTGTGGACGACATCACAACTTTCAACGAGGTGCTTCTCACGGGAGCACAAAAGCTGAATATTGAGGTCCCGGAACCTTCAACCTCCTCGTCGGTAATCTTCTAAACCCTGCAACACAGGGCGGTTTCAAAGAAATTGTCACCGCTTGTGCCTGGTCTTCTCCAACCAAACATGGAGACTTTTTTAACACCAGCAAACCTACGTTCAGCTCCCGCTAGGATCTTAAAGAAATACAAGGCCCCTGATCAAGATCCTTTGTTTCTCAGGGCTGATCCACCACCAGACTCAGTCATATTGGCCGCAGCCCGTAAGACACATTCAATAGTGTCATCCTCTACGGTTCCACCGGACAAGGAGAGTAGACACGTGGACTCTCCGGGGAGGAAGATGTGTGGCACGGTGGCGTAGATGATGAAGGTCTCCAGCGCCTCCGCAATCCTAGGCAGATATGATCGGTCACTCTGGGACTCGCTGAGCAGGTTTGCAGAAAAGCTGCATAGAAAGGACAGGCAAGATTTTCAGGAGATCCTTCAGGAGGAAAGTCTGGTGTCCAATCAGATCATCAGTGCGGCAGCAGATGGAGCAGACTTGGCAGCACATGGTTACGCGCTTGGGGTTTGTGCGAGAAGATCTTCCTGGCTGAGATTCACAGGATTAAAGCAGGAAGCGCAGCAGCGTATCTTGAATCTTCAGTTTAACAGAAACTCGCTATTTGGAGCCCACACGGATGAGGAGATGGCGCGTGTAAGGAAATGCCTCCTTGGCCTGACTTTTTGCCTTTGCTGATGCCAAGTTATGATTTGAAAGTGTGCTGAGGCCTGCTAACCAGGCCCCAGCACCAGTGTTCTTTCCCTAACCTGTACCTTTGTTTCCACAATTGGCACACCCTGGCATCCAGGTAAGTCCCTTGTAACTGGTACCAAGGGCCCTGATGCCAGGGAAGGTCTCTAAGGGCTGCAGCATGTCTTATGCCACCCTGGGGACCTCTCACTTAGCACAGACACACTGCTTGGCAGCTTGTGTGTGCTGGTGGGGAGAAAATGACTAAGTCGACATGGCACTCCCCTCAGGGTGCCATGCCAACCTCACACTGCCTATAGGCATAGATAAGTCACCCATCTAGCAGGCCTTACAGCACTAAGGCAGGGTGCACTATACCATAGGTGAGGGCATAGGTGCATGAGCACTATGCCCCTACAGTGTCTAAGCAAAACCTTAGACATTGTAATTGCAGGGTAGCCATAAGAGTATATGGTCTGGGAGTCTGTCATACACAAACTCCACAGCACCATAATGGCTACACTGAAAACTGGGAAGTTTGGTATCAAACTTATCAGCACAATAAATGCACACTGATGCCAGTGTACATTTTATTGTAAAATACACCCCAGAGGGCCTCTTAGAGATGCCCCCTGAAACCTTAACCGACTACCAGTGTGGGCTGACTAGTTTTAGCAGCCTGCCACACACCAGCCATGTTGCTGGCCACATGGGGAGAGTGCCTTTGTCACTCTGTGGCTAGTAACAAAGCCTGTACTGTGTGGAGGTGCTTCTCACCTCCCCCTGCAGTAACTGTAACACCTGGCGGTGAGCCTCAAAGGCTCACCCCCTTTGTTACAGCACCCCAGGGCACTCCCGCTAGTGGAGTTGCCCGCCGCCTCCGGCCACGGCCCCACTTTTGGCGACAAGGCCGGAGGAGATAATGAGAAAACAAGGAGGAGTCACTGGCCAGTCAGGACAGCCCCTAAGGTGTCCTGAGCTGAGGTGACTGACTTTTAGAAATCCTCCATCTTGCAGATGGAGGATTCCCCCAATAGGATTAGGGATGTGCCCCCCTCCCCTCAGGGAGGTGGCACAAAGAGGGAGTAACCACCCTCAGGGCTAGTAGCCATTGGCTACTAACCCCCCAGACCTAAACACGCCCTTAAATTTAGTATTTAAGGGCTACCCTGAACCCTAGAAAATTAGATTCCTGCAACCTAAGACGAAGAAGGACTGCTGGCCTGAAAGCCCTGCAGAGAAGACTGAGACACCAACTGCTTTGGCCCCAGCTCTACCGGCCTGTCTCCCCACTTCAGGAAAAACTGCAACAGCGACGTGTTCCACAGGGTCCAGCGACCTCTGAAGCCTCAGAGGACTACCCTGCATCTAAAAGGACCAAGAACTCCTGAGGACAGCGGCTCTGCTCCAAAGAAGAAACACCTTTGCAACAAAGAAACAACTTTTAAAGAACACACGTTTCCTGCCGGAAGCGTGAGACTTTGCACTCTGCACCCGACGCCCCCGGCTCGACTTGTGGAGAACCAACACTACAGGGAGGACTCCCCGGCGACTACGACCCAGTGAGTAGCCAGAGTTGACCCTTCTGAGCCCCCCCAGCGATGCCTGCAGAGGGAATCCAGAGGCTCCCCTGACCGCGACTGCCTGCTTCAAAGAACCCGACGCCTGGTAAAGACACTGCACCCGCAGTGGAAGAGAACAAGGATTTTCAGGTAAGTAACTTATCCTTCTCCGGCTTTGGGAGCATAATCATAGAGGTTTTCCTCATATGAGATTGAAGCTTGGCAGATTGTTTTGCCTCCAATATTTTCTCAAGCAAGGAGGGGAGAAGGTGGGCAGAATACATCTGATAGTGCTTCCCCCTAATTCTTCCAGCGTGGGGTTTTGGCAAAAAAAAACCCGCCTGCGCCCCTTTTTACCGTGAGAGTTTCCACTGAACTACAAATCTCGCCACCTCTGCAATATTGATATCCTTAGTGGCAGAATATACACAAGTCAAATGGCCGCGATGTTAGCACGCAACCTCTTGAGGTATGTGTGTCTGATATCTTTTGACCAACGTATTCAGGCCTCTCACATTCCACGTGATAATTCGTACTAGATTAGCCATAACCTAAGTGGTACAATTCATTCCTCCATCATTATGACGCCTGCATCTTCCACCCATGTTGCATAAGTCTGTCCCTCCTGTGCACATATTATTCTAAGAACATTAACCAAACAAACTCCCACACCCCCTCCTTGGGTACACATTCCAAAATATAACTGGTGTATGCCCAACCATCAATGTATCCCAAACCTAGTAAACTACAAAACTAAACGTTCGGTGGCATGTGTAGCTGCAGATACACATGCTGTGCATAGTCCGCCGTCTGATGTTGGGTCGGAGTGTTACAAGTTGTTTTTCTTCGAAGAAGTCTTTTCGAGTCACGAGACTGAGGGACTCCTCCTACTTTGGTTCCATTGCGCATGGGCGTCGACTCCATGTTAGATTGTTTTTTTTCCGCCATCGGGTTCGGACGTGTTCCTTTTCGCTCCGTGTTTCGGGTCGGAAAGTTAGTCAGAATGAACGGAAAATTCGTCGGTATTGTTTCGTTCGGTATCGGGTTAGATTAGAATCGACACCGAATCTTGAAGAGCTCCGGTAGCCCTTCGGGGTAATTTCGATCCCCCGTCGGGGCCTGGTCGGCCCGACTGCGTGCAACATCGAGACTGATGGAACGGACCCCGTTCCGATTCTGTCCTAAATGCCACAGTAAATATCCCTATACAGACCAACATTTGGTCTGTAACTTGTGCCTGTCACCCGAGCACAAAGTAGAAACGTGTGAGGCCTGTCGAGCGTTTCGGTTGAGAAAAACGCTCCGAGACCGAAGAGCCAGAAGGTTGCAGATGGCGTCCATGCCGACAGGACAACAACGGTTCGAGGAAGAGGGAGAAGAAGAAACATTCTCCATCCACGAATCGGATTCCGAAGAATTAGACGTCGAAGAAACCGTGAGTAAGACGTCGAAACAAGCATCACACAGAAAAACAGACAAACCCCAGGGGACGCCACTGCCGACAAGCCATGGCTCAACCCATAAAGTAGGTGACCGTCCATCGGCACCGAAAAAGGGCGAGCTGGTGCCGAGATCGTCCGACTCAGGTCGAGACACAGGCACGCAGCAATCTCGGGACCGAGAAACTGCCGCAGAAAAGGGTCGACACCGAGACAGCGGCACCGAAGCTGCTCGGCACAGAGATAGCGGCACCGAAGATGGTCGATGCCAAGAAGGTACGACACCGAAAAAGAGGAAAATCTCTTCGGAGCCGAAAACAACAAAAGACACGGTTTCGGTGCCAAAACGCCCAGCAACCGAACCGAAAGCCAGTTCCTACTCAGAGGAACAATCACTGTCCTCCCAACTTCAAAAACACAGATTTGAGGAGGAATTACAAACAGCTGTAGATCACACGCAAAAGCGGATCTTTATACAAAGTGGTACAGGGAAGATCAGCACCCTTCCCCCAATCAGAAGAAAAAGGAAACTAGATTTCCAACAACAAGAAAAAACACCACAAGCAAAAGTGGTGAAGAAGGTAACTCCACCACCCTCTCCACAACCGGCAACTCATATATCACCGGCACAGACTCCGTCACAATCACCAGCTCATACCACCATGAGCCAAGATGACCAAGATGCATGGGATCTCTATGACGCCCCAGTATCGGACAATAGCCCTGAGTCGTACCCCACTAAGCCCTCACCACCGGAGGACAGTACAGCGTATGCTCAGGTGGTAGCTAGGGCAGCAGAGTTTCATAACGTATCGCTACATTCAGAGCCTATCGAGGATGACTTCCTTTTTAACACCCTGTCCTCCACCCATAGCAATTATCAAAGCCTTCCTATGCTCCCGGGAATGCTAAGGCACGCTAAACAAATCTTTAAGGAGCCAGTTAAAAGCAGAGCAATAACCCCAAGGGTGGAGAGGAAATACAAGGCACCACCCACAGACCCAGCTTTTATTACATCACAACTGACACCAGATTCAGTTGTCGTAGGAGCAGCTCGTAAAAGAGCCAACTCGCACACATCAGGCGACGCACCACCTCCAGACAAGGAGAGCCGAAAGTTTGATGCAGCCGGGAAAAGGGTTGCAGTACAAGCTGCAAATCAGTGGCGCATTGCCAACTCGCAGGCACTCCTAGCACGATATGACAGAGCCCATTGGGACGAGATGCAGCATCTCATCGAGCACCTCCCCAAAGGATTCCAAAAACGGGCAAAACAAGTGGTTGAAGAGGGACAAAACATATCCAACAACCAAATCCGTTCTTCTATGGATGCAGCAGATACAGCTGCAAGAACTATAAATACTGCTGTAACGATAAGGAGGCACGCATGGCTGCGCACATCCGGCTTCAAACCTGAGCTACAACAGGCAGTGCTCAATATGCCGTTCAATGAACAACAATTGTTTGGACCAGAAGTGGACACTGCAATTGAAAAATTAAAGAAAGACACTGACACAGCTAAAGCCATGGGCGCACTCTATTCCCCGCAGGGCAGAGGCACATTTGGCACATTTCGCAAAACTACTTTCAGAGGAGGGTTTCGAGGTCAAGTCACACAAGCCAGCACCTCACAAACAACACTGTCTACCTACCAGGGACAGTATCAAAGGGGAGGCTTTTGGGGCCAATACAGAGGGGGCCAATTCCCAAGAAACCGGGGAAAATTTCAAGGGCCCAAAACCCCTCAAAACAAGCAGTGACTCACATGTCACTCAACCCCTTCACACAACACCAGTGGGGGGAAGACTAAGCCAGTTCTACAAATCTTGGGAGGAGATAACAACAGACACTTGGGTCTTAGCAATTATCCAACATGGTTCTCTTCCAGGGGATCCTCATCAAAGTCATAAACATTGAATATTCCCGCCCTTGTGCGGGGACCCCGGAGCATATATATATAAAATACATACATATTATCATGTGTAAAACAGCAATGCAGGCTATAATCATAAATAGGTTAAAATGCTTTATTTCTATGCAAGTTTTTTTTTTTTTTTTTTTTTTTTTTTTTATATATTATAAAATCACAATAGATTATAAATATCTACCTAAGCCCCAAAAACTGGACTTAGGGAAGTAAACAGCAGTAAATATCAGAGAAAAATAGAAAAAAACCACATTGAAAAACAATGAAGCATTCTTAGCCAATAGGCTGCATGCAGGTTAACACAGGAGAACCATAAAAACTTTGTCACCGTGCCTTTAAGACCCTGAGCACCTCCAGTATCCCACCATGCCTCAGGGGTGAAGGGAAGGTGACAGTTGGTTCACAGTTAGGTCAGTTCTTTTTTCCGGCTTCTTCTGAGAGGATCCTGGAGCATTGAGCTCTCAGTTTTTCTGAGTTTTTCTTCAGAAAAATCCTTAAAAATAGTATTTTTCCTATTTACTCGACAGATAACATCTTTTGTCTGAGTTTGGAAGTCTTTTTTGACAGAAAATGCCATCTCTTTTTGTAAAATGTCCTTCTTGTGGGAAGAAGAAAGCCCAGTCAGACCCACACTCTCTGTGTATTGTCTGCCTGCCACAGAGTCACTGTCCTGACACCTGCAAGTATTGTAAGAACATGTCAAGGAGGACTCTCAAAGACAGAGAGAAGATCAGGCTACATGGGCTTCAGGAGAGGAAAAAGTCAACATCCTCTTCACTTCCCAGACCTACAGCAGAAGGAATGGCCCGATCGACGTCGACAGGTAGGATTGTACCGGTTTGTTCTCCATCGACGTCATCGGCACCACCGTCTCACCGGCATAGATCGCCGTCGACGGCGACCAGACCGACGTCGAGGGACAAAACGTCGAAGCATGGACACAGGGGTACATCTCCGTCGACGGCAGGCCGCCGTTCGGCGTCGAGTCATCTCCGGCGCTCCCGTTTGCCGTTGAGAACGTCTCACCCCTTGGCGTCGAAGGACACGTCACCAAAAACACCTCGACGGCATGAACATCCGCCGTTGACCACTCGCCACTCAACGTCGAGACACACGACGGCGAGTAGGTCCAGGTCCCGCGATAGGCGATCGGCGATCGGCGTCAAGACACTCGACGGCAAGACCTCCGACGTCAAGACCTTCGACGTCGAGAACAGATCAGCCATCGCAACCTTCGACGTCGAGGATGCAATCGACGTCGACACAACCTTCAGCTGTCACAGGCAGTAGAGCCAGCGGACAAAGCTCCCTCACCGGTGGTCTCTATAAGGAGTGCATCATCCCATTCCAGAGCATCGGGGCATGTTTCTCCCATCACAGCATCCCCGGATTCACAATACTCTAGGATGTATTCTCCTACTGCCTCATTACCGAGAACGCCATCGCCTACAGATAGAGCAGGACGGGCTCGTTCTGCTTCTCGTCAGCCGACCACAAGACCTGCACACTCTGCTACAGCCTCTCGGAGCAGGTCCCGTTCCCGAAGGAGAACCAGGTCACGAACACCACGCAGAAGATCACCTTCTTGGTCTTCTTCAGGATCGTCTGTTGGGCGCTACTCCCCCACACTCACAGATTCTCCACCTGCTAGGATTTCCCCGGTGGATGATATCACCACTTTTAATGAGGTTCTTCTAAGGGGAGCGCAGAAGCTAAATATTGAGGTACCGGAGCCGGCCACCTCATCCTCAGTGATCTTTGAGACCCTACAACACAGATCAGTCTCGAGAAAACTGCTGCCACTAGTACCGGGTTTGCTGCAACCGACTATGGACACTTTTCTGTCTCCAGCCACTCTCAAGTCTGCCCCGGCTAGGATTCAAAAGAAATACAAAGCTCCGGAACAAGATCCTTTATTCCTGCGGAAGGATCCGCCACCGGACTCTGTGATCTTAGCCGCAGCCAGAAAAACACACTCTGTGGCATCATCTTCCACAGTCCCCCCCGGATAAGGAGAGCAGACACCTAGACTCTCTGGGGAGAAAGATGTGCGGTACGGCGGCATCTGCTATGAAGGTCTCCAGCGCCTCAGCACTTCTGGGCAGATATGACCGCTCTCTGTGGGACTCACTCCACAGATTTACAGAAAAGTTGCCCAGGGAAGATAGACAGGACTTCCAGGAAATCTTGCAGGAAGGGGGCCTAGTATCTAACCAGGTCATCAGCGCGGCGGCGGACGGGGCGGATTTGGCTGCGCATGGGTATGCGCACGGAATCTGCGCTAGGAGGTCTTCCTGGCTACGGCTCACGGGTCTGAAACAGGAAGCACAGCAGCGCATTTTGAACCTCCCATTCAGCGGGAGTTCGTTGTTCGGTACCCACGCGGATGAAGAGATGGCCCGAATGAAAACGGAAGTCGACACGATGAGGGCAGTGGGCCTGGAACGTAAAAAAGACTTCAGGCGGAGGTACAGGCCGTATGACAGACGACCATTCCAGCAGAGGGTTCAAAACCCTCACTGGTCTCAAAGGCCACAACAACGACAGGGACGTCCCCTGTTTCAGGCACGTAGACCCACAAGAGACAGAGGGTCAAGTAGACCTCAACAGTCTACAGCAAAGACACCATCAAAGCAATGAGGCATTGCTTCCCTCAGCACTGTGCACCACTCCGGTGGGGGGAAGTGTTACGCATCATCTTCGCGAGTGGCACTCAATCACAAAAGACAAATGGGTGCTCAATATTGTCGAACATGGCTATTCTCTCCTTTTCAAAAAACCTCCTCCACACTTGCCGCCAGCAAGGTGTTTTCCTTCTCATCTCAGCCTGCTACGCAAGGAAGTTCTCGCACTCCTACAAAAGAAAGCTGTAGAAAAGGTTCCTCCGGCACAAAAAGGAAAAGGGGTGTACTCCCGTTACTTTCTGGTGGCGAAAAAAGGTCAACAGGGCCTCTTCAGACCAATTCTGGACTTACGGCTCCTGAACAAGTACATAAGAAAACAAAAGTTCAGGATGCTAGCCCTTCACCAGATTGTCCCGCAACTGCATCAGGGAGACTGGATGTGCTCCATCGACCTACAGGATGCATATTTTCACATCCCAATAGCAACCAAACATCGGAAATTTTTACGTTTCCAGATAGCGTCACAGCACTACCAATTCAGAGTCCTTCCATTCGGCCTGAAGTCTGCACCCCGAGTCTTTTCAAAATGTGTAGCAGTGGTAGCGGCACACCTTCGAAGACAAAAAATATTCGTCTACCCCTACCTGGACGACTGGCTAGTGAAGGCCTCATCTCCGGATCAGGCGAGAAAACATTGTGATATCGTTCTAAGAACTTTCAAGTCTCTAGGTCTTCAAATCAACCACGACAAGTCAACCTTGATTCCAACACAAAACCTCCACTACCTGGGAGCGATACTAAACACAGAGCTCCAAAGAGTGTATCCTTCGGAGGAACGACTTTTATCAATCCACAGGAAGTGTCAACATCTATTAACAGCCGATGCACCTACAGCTCGTCAGGTGACATCGCTTCTGGGCTCCATGGCTTCATGCATCTTCATTGTCCCGAATGCCAGGCTACGCATGAGGCCCCTTCAGGAGGCATTAGAGAACAATTGGAGCCAAAAGACTGGTCACTGGGAGGACAGAGTTCGACTACCAGCAGTGGCTTTTCAATCACTACAATGGTGGATGCACAGACCTCACCTGTCGATAGGTTCTCCGTTTCACCAGACAATTCCAGTCGACACTCTGGTAACGGATGCGTCTCTTCAGGGTTGGGGTGCTCATCTGGGTTCCTTCCAAGCTCAGGTCTGTGGTCCGACAAGGAAAAGAACTATCACATAAATCTACTGGAACTCAGAGCAGTCCATCTGGCTCTCAAATCTTTCTCTCCATTGGTTCAGGGGAAATCTATCCTAATTCAGACAGACAATACAACCACAATGTATTACCTGAACAAACAGGGGGGAACAAGATCACTACCTCTGTCTCGAGAATCCCAAACGATATGGCATTGGCTCCTGGCCAGGGGAATGTCTATCACAGCGGTACACCTGCCAGGTCAGCAAAACGTAGAGGCAGATTTCCTGAGCAGACATCTGGAAGAAGCGCACGACTGGGTGCTACGCGACGAAGTCGTCGAGGACATCTTCGGTCAATGGGGTCGACCTCAGTTGGATCTCTTTGCAGACGAAACAAACAAGAAATGCCCAGACTTCGCATCCAGGTTCTGCCGTCCGGGATCTCAAGGGAATGCCCTGTTGATCAACTGGTCAGGGACATTTTCTCTACGCCTTTCCACCGATTCCCCTCATACCGGCAGTAATCAACAAATTTTACAACTCCAGAACCAGAATGATTCTGATAGCGCCACAATGGCCCCGCCAATTCTGGTACACGGACCTACTCAACTTATCGGAAAGACCTCACAGGAGATTGCCGTGCAGACCGGATCTCCTGAGCAGAATGGAAGGCAGAATCCTACATCCCAACCTTCCCTCTGTGAGCTTGACAGCATGGCTCCTGAATTCCTACACTATGGGCACCTAGGGCTCTCACAGGAGTGCATGAGCATCTTGAAAGAGTCAAAACGACCTTCCACGCGACGTTCTTACGCTTTTAAGTGGAAGAGATTTTACATCTGGTGCTCTCAACAAGGTATAAATCCCATACGAGCTCAGGAGGACGTCATACTATCCTATTTACTTCATCTGGCGAAGTCTGGTCTGCAGGTATCTTCTATTAAGGTTCATTTGTCTGCAATTACAGCGTATCGTAAGTCGCCTTCTCAGGAATCCTTCTTTACGATACCTGTAGTCAAGGATTTTTTAGAAGGCTTGAAAAAGGTTTTTCCTCCCATTCGGAGACCTTCTCCTCCATGGGAACTGAATGTAGTCCTGTCAAAACTTATGGGCCCTCCTTTTGAACCTATCCACAAGGCCTCTTTACAGCACCTTACGTGGAAGACGGCTTTTTTGGTGGCCATTACTTCAGCGAGGAGGGTCAGCGAAATTCAGGCTCTGTCTTGCAGAGAACCGTACACGGTTTTTCACGATAATAGAGTGGTTCTGCGAACTCACCCATCTTTCCTTCCGAAGGTGGTGTCAGAATTCCATATCAATCAGACTATATCTTTACCGACTTTCTTTCCCAATCCGGAGACTCCGGCTGAGAAAGCATTGCATTCTTTAGACTTAAAAAGAGTGCTGAAATTCTATTTGGACAAAACAAAACCGATTAGACATTCTAACCATTTGTTTCTGAATTATGGTCATTTAAGAACAGGAGAGGCAGCGTCTAAACGAACGATATCAAGATGGATTGTGTCTTGTATTGTTAACACTTACCAACTGGCTAATAAGCAATTACTGGCTAGGCCAAAAGCGCATTCCACAAGGGGAAAAGCGGCTACTGCTGCCCTCCTTAACAATGTACCAATTTCCGAGATTTGTAAGGCTGCTACATGGAGGTCTGTGCATACCTTTACTAAGCATTACTGTTTAGACTCGGATGCAAGAGCGGATGCCCAGGTGGGGCAGGCCTCTCTTAGAAATCTATTTGCATGAATATGTATTCTTTCCTGCACTTCTTTCGGACAGTCCGCAGAGTTTAGGGATGGGCTTGCTAATCTATTCAATGTTTATGACTATTGATGAGGATCCCCTGGAAGAGAAGGATTAGTTACTTACCTGTAAATCCTAGTTCTCTTCCAGGGGTATCCTCATCAAAGTCATAAACAACCCACCCTCCTCCCCGGACTTAAGTCTCCTAGAAGTGCAGGACAGATTATCTTTCTGATCAGTTACACAGATTGTCACCGTAAAAAAGTACTGACCTAACTGTGAACCAACTGTCACCTTCCCTTCACCCCTGAGGCATGGTGGGATACTGGAGGTGCTCAGGGTCTTGAAGGCACGGTGCCAAAGTTTTTATGGTTCTCCTGTGTTAACCTGCATGCAGCCTATTGGCTAAGAATGCTTCATTGTTTTTCAATGTGGTTTTTTTCTATTTTTCTCTGATATTTACTGCTGTTTACTTCCCTAAGTCCAGTTTTTGGGGCTTAGGTAGATATTTATGATCTATTGTGATTTTATAATATAAAAAAAAAAAAAAAAAAAACTTGCATAGAAATAAAGCATTTTAACCTATTTATGATTATAGCCTGCATTGCTGTTTTACACATGATAATATGTATGTATTTTATATATATATGCTCCGGGGTCCCCGCACAAGGGCGGGAATATTCAATGTTTATGACTTTGATGAGGATACCCCTGGAAGAGAACTAGGATTTACAGGTAAGTAACTAATCCTTATTGCATAGAATTTCTCCAACTCCCTCCAAACGTCCCACCGAAAACACACAAGATGTCCAAACAGCATATAGACCTTCTAGGACTAGAAGTTCAAGCATTACTGCAAAAAGACGCAATAGAATTAGTACCAAAAACACAAAAGAACACAGGAGTTTACTCACTGTACTTTCTAATACCGAAAAAGGACAAAAGTCTGAGACCAATATTGGATCTCAGAACACTAAACACCTACATCAAATCAGACCACTTTCACATGGTCACGTTACAAGACGTAATACCACTACTGAAACAGCAAAACTACATGACAACGTTAGATCTAAAAGACGCGTATTTCCATATACCGATACATCCCTCGCACAGGAAATACCTAAGGTTCGTATTTGAAGGAATACATTACCAATTCAAAGTGCTGCCATTCGGAATAACGACAGCACCAAGAGTCTTTCCAAAATGTCTAGCAGTAGTAGCTGCACATATCAGGAGGCAGCAATTACACGTGCTCCCGTACCTAGACGATTGGTTAATCAACACCAACTCGCTAACAAAGTGTTTACACCACACAGATTATGTTATACAAACCCTTTACAAACTGGGTTTCTCCATCAACTATGCAAAGTCACACCTTTTGCCGTGTCAAACACAGCAATACTTAGGAGCGACAATCAACACAACAAAAGGGATAGCCACTCCAAGTCCACAAAGGGTTCAATATTTTCACAAGGTGATACAAGCTATGTATCCAACACAAAAGATACACGCAAAGATGGTCTTAAAACTCCTAGGCATGATGTCCTCATGCATAGCCATTGTCCCAAACGCAAGATTGCACATGCGGCCCTTACAACAGTGCCTAGCATCACAATGGTCACATGCACAGGGTCACCTTCTAGATCTGGTGTTTATAGACCGCCAAACATACATCTCGCTTCTATGGTGGAACAGTACAAATTTAAACAAAGGGCGGCCTTTCCAAGACCCAGTGCCACAATACGTGATAACAACAGATGCTTCCATGACAGGGTGGGGAGCACACCTCAATCAACACAGCATCCAAGGACAATGGGACGTACATCAAAGAAAGTTTCATATAAATCACCTAGAATTGTTAGCAGTATTTCTAGCGTTGAAAGCATTCCAACCAATGATAACCCACAAATACATTCTTGTCAAAACAGACAACATGACGACAATATATTATTTAAACAAACAGGGGGGAACACACTCGACACAGTTGTGTCTCCTCACACAAAAAATATGGCATTGGGCAATTCACAACCACATTCGCCTAATAGCACAGTTTATTCCAGGGATCCAGAACCAGCTAGCAGACAATCTCTCTCGGGATCACCAACAGGTCCACAAATGGGAAATTCACCCCCAAATCCTGAACACTTACTTCCAAATTTGGGGAACACCTCAAATAGATCTATTTGCAACAAAAGAAAACGCAAAATGCCAAAGCTTCGCATCCAGGTACCCACACCGGCAATCTCAAGGCAATGCTCTATGGATGAATTGGTCAGGGATATTTGCGTACGCTTTTCCCCCTCTCCCTCTCCTTCCATATCTAGTAAACAGATTGAGTCAAAACAAACTCAAACTCATACTAATAGCACCAACATGGGCAAGACAACCTTGGTATACCACACTACTAGACCTGTCAGTAGTACCTCATGTCAAACTGCCCAACAGGCCAGATCTGTTAACACAACACAAACAACAGATCAGGCATCCAAACCCAGCATCGCTGAATCTAGCAATTTGGCTCCTGAAATCCTAAAATTTGGACACTTGAACCTCACACAAGAATGTATGGAGGTCATAAAACAAGCTAGAAGGCCATCCACTAGACACTGCTATGCAAGTAAATGGAAAAGATTTGTTTGTTACTGCCATAATAATCAAGTCCAACCATTGCATGCATCTCCAAAAGATGTAGTAGGATATTTACTACATCTACAAAAATCAAATCTAGCTTTCAATTCCATAAAAATACATCTCGCAGCAATATCTGCTTACCTGCAGATTACTCATTCAACTTCCCTATTTAGAATACCTGTCATTAAAGCGTTTATGGAGGGCCTAAAGAGAATAATACCACCAAGGACACCACCTGTTCCTTCATGGAACCTCAACATTGTCTTGACAAGGCTCATGGGTCCAACTTTCGAACCCATGCATTCTTGTGAAATGCAATACTTAACGTGGAAAGTTGCATTTCTCATTGCCATTACATCTCTAAGAAGAGTAAGTGAAATTCAGGCATTTACTATACAAGAACCATTTATTCAAATACACAAAAATAAGGTAGTTCTAAGAACCAACCCAAAATTCTTACCAAAGGTCATCTCACCTTTCCACTTAAATCAAACAGTAGAATTGCCAGTGTTCTTTCCACAGCCAGACTCAATAGCTGAAAGAGCACTACATACATTAGACATCAAAAAGCACTAATGTACTACATTGACAGAACAAAACTAATTAGGAAAACAAAACAACTATTTATTGCATTTCAAAAACCTCATACAGGAAATCCAATATCAAAACAAGGTATAGCTAGATGGATAGTTAGGTGCATCCAAACCTATCATCTTAAAGCAAAGAGACAGCTGCCTATTACACCAAAGGCACACTCAACCAGAAAGAAAGGTGCTACCATGGCCTTTCTAGGAAATATTCCAATGAACGAAATATGTAAGGCAGCAACATGGTCTACGCCTCACACATTTACTAAGCACTACTGTGTAGACGTGTTATCTGCACAACAAGCCACAGTAGGTCAAGCTGTACTAAGAACTTTATTTCAAACTACTTCCACTCCTACAGGCTGAACCACCGCTTTTGGGGAGATAACTGCTTACTAGTCTATGCACAGCATGTGTATCTGCAGCTAAACATGCCACCGAACGGAAAATGTCACTTACCCAGTGTACATCTGTTCGTGGCATTAGTCGCTGCAGATACACATGCACCCACCTGCCTCCCCGGGAGCCTGTAGCCGTTTGGAAGTAATCTTCAACATTTGTACATTTGTAAATTTACTAACATACACAACTTCTACCTCACCCTCTGCGGGGAAAACAATCTAACATGGAGTCGACGCCCATGCACAATGGAACCTAAGTAGGAGGAGTCCCTTGGTCTCGTGACTCGAAAAGACTTCTTCGAAGAAAAACAACTTGTAACACTCCGACCCAACACCAGACGGCGGACTATGCACAGCATGTGAATCTGCAGCGACTAATGCCACGAACAGATGTACACTGAGTATGTGACATTTTCCTTCTCCACTACAGTTGGTTTTAGCGAGCCTGCAAGGAGTTGAGCCCTGCTGTGTTATTTTACTGCGAGGGAGAAAGGTGACTCAACACATGTCAGGCCTACACCTCCTCCCTATGGATCCAGTGAACTCTCAGAATTTCTGTGGCGTTCCAAAGTGAGGGATATGGGAATTAACTGGGTTTAAGGGGGAGTGCAGTAGATGAAAAGAAAGAAAAAGAGTGAACTCAAGGTGTGGAAGGTGATGTCACAGAGAGGGTGAGCAAGGCCTCAACAATCCCCCTGACCCCGTACCCAATGACACCCGTGAAACTCTTTCTAACCCCATCTGTGGCTGCCAACATGTCTCTTATTACTCCAGTGCCGACCAGTAAAGAACCAAACTGGCATCAAACTCAAAGGTCCTGTGTATCTGCATGCAATCAGGGTAGCACCGTGATATCCAATTAAAGTATGTTACAGTGTTCGTCGTGCCCTTCTGTCTAGGAGCAGACTCCTCCAGGGTGGTCCTTCATACGATCACTCACTAAAATCCGTGTTGGAAGCGCTCTGTTGCTCTGTCTCAGCTTGCAACTGTAAGGGATCACTCTGCCCATCTGCAGAGTCGTCAGGTGACCCAGCACAAGTGACGGATTTGACCAGTCCCCTCGCCTGCTCCTGCTCCATTCTCCTTGATTCGAGATCCAGGGAGCCGTCTGGCCGTACCACCACTCTTTCTGCAAGGGGAGGCGATTTCTCCCGCCTCAGGCTGCATCTATGAGAGAAAGTTCCTGTGGCATTAAGCTGCCAGTCTGTGGCGCGGGAGCGGGCAGTGCTCCGCGCTGGGATGCGGTCACCCTCACGGACCTCTAGAGAATTACAGGCATCCTCTGGTGTGTTAAAAGAAAAAAAAAGTCTGTGCGTCCTTTTTGAATCACCTTTTAGTTTAGCCGGGTACAGCAGCGTGTATTTCAGCCCAATGGCCTTAAGTTTTTGCTTACCCTGCTGAAGGATTGTCTCTGCATATGCACAGCCTTGGTATAGCCCGGGAAGATGCAGATGTTACAGTAAGATCGCATCACAGTCTTTATGGTTGAGCAGTTGCGCTATGACCGTGCGCAGCTGTAGGAAGTTGGCTCTGTATATACGATCTCAAAGTGAGAGACCGTGTGCACAGAGTCCAAGGGTTCCCCTTAGAGGTTGATAGTGGCAACATTAGATAATACCAATGCTCTATTTTGTGGTAGTGTAGTCGAGCAGTAGGCTTATCAGAGGGTAGTGTTAAGCATTTGTTGTACACACACAGGCAATAAATGAGGAACACACACTCAAAGACTTAACTCCAGGCCAATAGTTTTTATATAGAAAAATATATTTTCGTAATTTATTTTAGAACTACAAGATTCAAGATTTGAAGTAGATAGATAAAATGCCAGGTGCTCCACACAAGTAAGTATGGAACTTTGAATTAAAGCAGTAGTACACACAGTATAAATTAAAATGGCAATAAGCTATTTTAAAAGTGAACACTGCAAAAATAAACAGTTCCTGGGGGAGGTAAGTTTGGTTAAGTTTCTCAGGTAAGTAAAGCACTTACACAATCAGCCTCCTGGGCATAGCCAGCCCACCGTTGGGGGTTCAGGGCAACCCCAAAGTCACTGCACCAGTAAGACAGGGCTGGTCAGGTGCAGAGGTCAAAGGAGGGCCCAAAACACATAGGCACCTATGGAGAACAGGGGTGCTCTGGTTCCGGTCTGCTGGCTGGTAAGTACCTGCGTCCTCTGGGAGCAGACCAGGGGGTGTTTTGTAGAGCACTTGGGGGGACAAAACAGGCACACAAAACACACCCTCAGCGGCACAGGGGCGGCCAGGTTGCAGTGTGCAAAGTTGGCGTCTGGTTTGCTATAGGAAGCAATGGAGGGACACGGGGGTCACTTAGGCCACCGACTGGGCTAGGATGAGGGCCGCCTGCTGGTCACTCCTGCACTGGTAGGTGGTTCCTCTCAGTCCTGGGGGCTGCGGATGCAGTGCTTGGTCCAGGCATTTGGGTTCCTTTGTTACCAGGCAGTTGCGGTCAGGGGGAGCCTCTGGATCCTCTATGCAGGCATCGCTGTGGGGGTGCAGGGAGTTTGCGGTGTTGGTTGTCCTGGACTCGAGCCAGGGGTGTTGCAAAGTTGTTGCAGTTTCTGAACAGTGCTGCTGTTCTCTGGAGTTTATTGGTCCTTTAGGTGCAGGGCAGTCCTCTGAGTCCTCAGAGGCCGCTGGTCCTGTCGGATGCGTCGCTGTGCAGGTTCTTTGAGTCTGGAGACAGGCCGGTTAAGGCTGAGGCCAAGTCAGTTGGTGTCTCCGTCGTCTCTGCGGGGCTTTCAGGTCAGCAGTCCTTCTTCTTTCTTCAGGTCGCAGGAATCTGATTTCCTGGGTTCAGGGTTGCTCCTAAATACTAAATTTAGGGGTGTGTTTAAGTCTGGGGGCAGTAGCCAATGGCTACTGTCCTTGAGGGTGGCTACACCCTCTTTGTGCCTCCTCCCTGAGGTGAGGGGGGGGGGGGGCACATCCCTACTCCTATTGGGGGAATCCTCCAAACTCAATATGGAGGATTTCTAAAGGCAGGGGTCACCTCAGCTCAGGGCACCTTTATGGGCTGATCTGACTGGTAGGTGACTCCTCCTTGTTTTTCTCATTATCTCCTCGAGACTTGCCGCCAAAAGTGGGCGCTGTGTCCGGAGGGGCGGGCATCTCCACTAGCTGGAATGTCCTGTGTGCTGGGGCTTTGAGGCTTCCCGCCAGGTGTTACAGTTCCTGCAGGGGGAGGTGAGAAGCACCTTCACCCAGTACAGGCTTTGTTCCTGGCCACAGAGTGACAAAGGCACTCACCACATGTGGCCAGAAGCTCGTCTGGTTGTAGCAGGCTGGCAGAAAATGGTCAGCCTAGCACTAGGAGTCGACTGGTATTAAGGTGGCATCTCTAAGATGCCCTCTGGGTGTATTTAACCATAAATTCCACACTGGCATCAGTTTGCATTTATTGTGCTGAGAGGTTTGATACCAAACTTCCCAGATTTCAGTGTAACCATTATGGAACTGTGGAGTTCGTAATTAACAGACTCCCAGACCATATACTCTTTATGGCTACCCTGCACTTACAATGTATAAGAATTGGCTTAGACACTGTAGGGGCATAGTGCTCATGCAACTATGCCCTCACCTGTGGTATAGTGCACCTGGCCTTGGGGCTGTAAGGCCTGCTAGAGGGGTGGCTTACCTATGCCACAGGCAGTGGGATGTGGACATGGCACCCTGAGGGGAGTGCCATGCCGACTTAGTCATTTTCTCCCCACCATCAAGCTGTGAGGCAGTGTGCATGTGCTGAGGGTTCCCCATGGTGGCATAATACATGCTGCCGCCTTAGAGACCTTCCCTGGCCACAGGGTCTTTGGTACCAGGGGTACCATTACAAGGGCTGTGCCAATTGTGGGAACAAATGTACAGTTTAGGGAAAGAACACTGGTGCTGGGGCCTGGTTAGCGGGGTCCCAGCAAAAGGGGGGGGGGGAGGACTACCATGCCAAGGGAGGCATTTCCCTACATCATGGATAAGAAAATCTTTATTCATCTCTCCACATGGAAGATCCTCACCAAGAACCCCTCATCCGTGAACAACCATCCACTCCCCGTATCAGTAAAAAGAGAAGGCTCACTTTTGGTAATCGGCACCCCAAGCTTCCTCCACTGCCACCACCACCTCCTCGGCCCCTTCCTACTTCCTCAGTCCTCTCATTCCTCACAATCAGAACACATTGACGTGGACTAAGGCAGCCCTTTCAACACCTGGGAACCATATTAAAAGCCCACAGTACACTGGGAGATGGGTGATCCCAGGGAGCGTTATCCGGAAGACCCCTGAGAATATCCCGGCTTGGATCCCAACCCTGTCAAGGCTTTCCGTCCATCTAAACTACTGCTTACCACATGGTAATTAAGAGGTTGCCCAGTGCTATAATATGCTATGATACAATATGAAACGTCACGTAGTGTGGAAAGCGAACTATGACTAGATCAAGACAATATCCAGAACTGAAAGATATGTCTCACGAGCATGCTCAAGACCTCAAAGGACAACTTTCAAACCCAGTCAAGACTAGGGCTATTGCCCCAAGGTTGAAATGAATTTCAAAGTATCCTCAGACACCCCGATTTATATCATAGCTATAATAGCTCCTGCATTCAGATTAGCCTGGAAGTAAAAATATTAAATGTTTGCCAAATAAAAGTCATTTTCCAAACCAGCTACTTCCAAAAACTTCTTATATTTTCACAAAACCCCTATAAAGGAGTGCAGAACAGTGTAGTCCATAGGCTGCCATTAGAATTGAAGAAAAGGGATACTGTGCCTTTAAGAACAGCCAGTCCTCCAGTATCCCATCATGCCTAGAGAGAGGCTGTTACCTCGGTTCTTTTTGCAGGTAGTTACTGACTGACAATCAGAATAAATGCATCAAGACTTCTAACTGGAGGAGGGAGGGTTGCTTATGACTGTCATGGAAATACCCCTACGAGAGAACTGGAGTTACAGGTAAGAAACTATACCATCCTTACCATAAACCTTTGTTCCCACTCATTATTTTTATAAAGCTTTTGGTTGTCCTGGTGATTGTGGTCCATGCAATATAAAATTGCAAACAAATAGATGTTGTGCTCTTCCTGTCTTCTATTGCTGGGTGTCTCCTGCTCCTGTGACTAGTCGACAATGCCACCCTCAGTCACACCAGGATGTATCTAAAGGAATTAATTGGCAACATCATTCCCTGTCTTACTAACTGACACATTCACATGGATACCTCCAAGATCTAGACTATCCCTGTCATTTCCGAGTCATTGAGGTTTTCATCATGTCCCTGTCATCAAACTCTTCATGGAGCCTGTCTGAACTCTACTCACAGAAAATAGCATCAAAATGTATAGATACGTGGGTGGAGCTCTTCTTGAAAGCTTTCTCTACTCTAGACCACCACTGCCTCAACCATATCAGGATATCCAGTACGTACCTGAATCTTGACCGAAATAGAATTCCTGTTATTTGCTGAGAAAAACAAGAAATAACTAAACTGGATTCAGCGACATGAACGTGGCTATATTAGAAACATGAGTCTTTGCAAAGCCAAGTTAGTTGTGTTCATTTTGGTCACTGACCGCTCGCTTAAGGAAATCATCACCATGACAATCGGGACAGCTTGGTACAAGCATTTCCTGCTTAAAGAAAGGAAAATTGCCTCCCAGAAAGAAGCCTCAGAACTACAATTCACACTCAAATTCCTTCATATAGATAATGGCAATGTCCTGCTCCGTTGCTTCTAGGACTTCACAATATCTTACAAACTCCCTCTTTTTTTATTTTTGCACCTTACACTTAACAGTATGCTTCATCATGGGTTTGAACAAATATGAAGAGTTCACACTCACCCTGAGGGAACTCCACTGTACCGGCCTTGCACTATGAGCTAGATAGTATATCTCCAAAGCCGTCCCGATTAGCACAGTGAGCTGTGTGGCTGAAAAGTTAACCTAGTGCTATATAGCTGCCCACGCACAGCCGTGATTACATTAGACTGGAGACAAAGAAGTGCAAAAAAGGCTACAGATTTCCTGTCGCTAAGCGTCCAGTATCTGGAATGGCATCCCTGTATCAATCTGGTACACCCCCACTGTTCTAGTCTACAAAAGAGCTAGAAATACTCCTCTTTGGAGAACTTTACATCAAGATCCAGTAACAGTACACCTCCATTCTCAGAACCCATCTACTCTTCCAATCATTTGTTGAATTTATCTTTGCCATTAATCCTAAACCATACTTTGCTGTCCTTTGGCTAGGTTTACATACATACAACATAGGCTTGTCAAAATTTCAGTGGGAATTATAGTGACACTGGGTGACCATGTCTTTTAATATCGCTCTTTGCCATCTCAATTCTGATCCTTTAAAAGAAACGACATCACTTCCAAAGGGCTTTAAGCTTCAGAGTTTATCCACCCATATGCAATGGCTTTCAGTCTTACAATTCTTGCTCGCGTGGTGAAGTACCTATAAAGGCCAGCTGCCCTTTTGAATGGAAGGTTGGAGAAAATATTTTGGTATTCACCTGAGTGCCCCAGTCATTGGCATCTTTGGTGTGAATTATCTTCCCTTTTTAATAAGGAGATTAGTTCAGAACTTGGTAAGAAACGGAGCAAGGACTTCTCCTGGCTTTGTTCACAAAGCAGTAAGTGAGATGATTGTTTTGCATAAGGTTATGTTCTTCTTTCAGACTCTTTCTGTACTTGGTGCTCAGACCACAATGTGTGCTTATGTTTAAGTTCGTTGAAGGGGGCAGGTGGCCCAGGATAGCTTTGGCAAAGGGATTCCACTGTATTGCAGAGGTATTTTACAGCATGTTCCACAGTGGAGGCTGAATATCATTGGTGCTTTATTCCTCAGTCTTGGGCATTTCACCCATTTCAAGGGGTGCCATGGCTAAGTAAGAAAACCAGAGCTAAAATGTGTATTCTGTTAGGTCTCACCCTCCGCATTGAGAGTCTGGGATATAATGAACCTGGAGAAATAACTGACTATCTCCCAATCTTTATTCTCCCTGCTGGTCAGGGAGCCCTGTGTATTAGCCGGGCTGTGATAGGGAAGCTCATCAGAAAGTAGAGGAATATGTGAAGATCCGTAGTATGTTTTTGAAAGGTCACATGAAGCAATTCAAAGTCAGTGGACTGAGAGAGTCTGTAGAATTTCAACATGCCCAGGTTAAACATGGGTTTCACCACCACACTATTAAATGGAGCCACTAGGGACCTCACCAGTTTTGAAAATGCTTCAAAATGTATTGGAGTACCTTTATGTACTGCATTACAGGTGAAAAACATCAAAATTATCCCACCCTTGCGTGGCATCCTGGTACACTTTCTACCATACATATCAAAATCCTTATAAATGGAAAAGAAAAAGTGTATATTTAAATGCAACACCCATGTTTTGCAGCCTCTCCTTGTCCATTTACCAAATGTGTCTGTTCAAAAAACCGATTCAGCTAAGTAAATGAGTAACTGTCACCTGGCTGCCCTAGGGACTCTCAAAATCGTGAAATGCAGGGAAAAATAGAAAAATATGTTGAACTCAGCAAAGCAAAAAATTAAGACATTGCTCGTTTAGGTGCTGGCAGCTTCACAGTCCACTAATGTCTGATGGCTACTGTAGGAAAGTGCCAATGTTGTAATGGTTAAACCTCCCCCGCCCTCCACTTTTTGACTAGTGTTGATGCCAACTTTGATTGAAAGTGTGCTGGGACCCTGCTAACCAGGCCCCAGCACCAGTGTTCTTTCCCTAAAACTGTACCTTTGTTTACACAGTTGGCACTGCCCTGGCACACAGTTAAGTCCCTTGTAAAAGGTACCCATGGTACAAAGGGCCCTGTGGCCAGGGAAGGTCTCCAAGGGCTGCAGCATGTATTAGGTCACCCTGGGGACCCCTCACTCAGCACATGCACACTGCCTTGCAGCTTGTGTGTGCTGGTGGGGAGAAAAAGACAAAGTCGACATGGCACACCTCTCAGGGTGCCATGCCCACAAACCACTGCCTGTGGCATAGGTAAGTCACCCCTCTAGCAGACCTTACAGCCCTAAGGCAGGGTGCACTATACCACTGATGAGGGCATAGCTGCATGAGCACTATGCCCCTACAGTGTCCAAGTCCAAGTGCAGCGTAGCCATAGTGAGTATATGGTCTGGGAGTTTGTCATTACATACTCCACAGTTCCATAATGGCTCACTGAATGCTGGGAAGTTTGATATCAAACTTCTTAGCACAATAAACCCATGCTGATGCCAGTGTGGGATTTATTGAAAAATGCACACAGAGGGCATCTTAGAGATGCCCCCTCTGTTAGTCCAACTGCTAGTGTAGGATTGAGTGGTCTGTGCCAGCCTGCCACTTTCAGTTGAGTTTCTGACTGCATGGGGTGAGTGACTTTGTGCACTTTGTGGTCAGAAACAAATCCTGTCCTGGGTGGAGGTGCTTCACACTTTCCCCTTCAGGAACTGTAACACCTCAAAAGGCTCAAGCATCGGATTACAGTGCCCCAGGGGACACTCCAGCTAGTGGAGAGGAACTCCTGAGGACAGCAGTTCTGTCCCAAAGAAACTTTCTACCAAAGACTCCCCCCTCACTCTGGATGCGTGAGTCCTGTGCCCTGTGCACCCGAGGCCCACAGCCCGTTTCCAGGTGGTCCACTCAGCAAGAAAGGGTCCCCAAGCAATTGGGAGCAAGAGCCCACCCTCGGTTGACCCCTCCAAGCCCCCACGAGGATTCCTGCAGAGAGAAGCAAGAAGGACCCCCCACCCTCCCTGAACCGCGAGCTCTGGACGAACCTGACCCCCGGTGCAGCATCGACCAGTAGGAGGCCCTCTGCCCTGTTTGACCAGTGGTGTGCCCGAGACCTCATCACCCCCCTGGACCTCACCTGCAGCCTCTGAGTGACCCCCCATAGCCCTGCATTGGAAATCCGATGTCCTGTTGGCACCCTGCACCCGGTCGCCCCTGTGCCGCTGAGGGTGTGTTTGGTGCCTACTTTTGGCCCCTCCAGTGCTCTTCTAAACCCCCCTGGTATGCCCTCCGAGTCGTGGGTACTTACCTGCTGGCTGACCGGATTCGGAGTACCCTGTCTCCATAGGAGCTAACGTTAATTTGGTTCCTCTTTGACTTCTGCACCCGACCGGCCCCGTGTTGCTTGTGGTAGTTGTTTGGGGTTAACTTGAACCCCCACGACGGACTACCTAAAACCCGGAGATAGGAACTGTAAGTCCAATACTTACCTGTAAAACTTATCAATTTTTTCTTCACCCAGGAACTGTTGAAAATTGCAGTGTCCACTTTTAAAATAGCTTTTTGCCATTTTAAAGAAAACTGTATACTCTGTTGATTCCGTTCAAAGTCCTGATTATATCTATGCAAAGTACCTTTTATTTTATGTACTTACCTGCAAACTGAACCTTGTGGTTCAAGAAATAAATTAACAAAATATATTTTTCTATATAAAAACCTATTGGTCTGGAGTTAAGTCTGAGTGTGTGTTTCTTCTATTGCTTCTGTGTGTACAACAAATGCTTAACACAACCCTCTGATAAGCCTAACTGCTCGACCGCACTACCACAAATAGAGCATTAGTATTATCTAGCATTGCCTCTGTCAAGCCTCTGGGGAAACCCTGGACTCTGTGAACACTATATCTAATTTTGATATAGTATATACAGAGCCAGCTTCCTACAACTACTTCTAACTTCAAATTTCTCACCTTCAGAATATCAGCATGTGCCATATTGGATTCAGAGAATTTTCCCAGCAATGCTCCTGCATGCTAATAGCTGGCTCCGTGATGACTGCATTCTGCCCCAGAGGTGATCGAGTGGAGCCACTCCTGCATGCTGACGTCTGTTCCTTTCAAACCGGATTCTTCATTGCAGATCTGAAGATACCGCCCCAACTATATTGGTTTTCTGATTACTTTTAAAAACAAAATTACACTAAGACAATTTGCTAGGGGCATGTCACACCACCAGGATCCAGGCCGTGCAGTGACTGCAGGAAGCTAACATTGGCCAGGGGCTCTGCTCAATGTGTGCCTTTAGTACTTGTACTCCTGTTTGCCAACTCGAAGTTTTGCTATAAATATTCCCTCATGCACCCAAAGGCTACATCACCGCAAGAGGTAGTTGAAAAATAAATGCCGCTCCAAGTTGCGGGGCTGTTTGTGATTCTGTTCAAGGATCAGAACCAACGCGAAGTTCCTTTTTCGCTTGAAGGCTTCTGGTGTGTCGAGGTTGAAGACGCACCACAAGTGTAAGAAGCCCAAACGGGAGTCGACTCTGTCCTGACACTAGATCAGATGACAAGGCGCGAGGTTCGGGCATGCTTCGAGTTCTGCGGGGCATTGTTGCCCCCACAGCAAATGGTGTTCAGCAAGGCCAAGCTGCAGCTATTTCAGAAGCATCTAGCTCAATTTTGGGTGCCTTTGGCCTCCTTGGAACTGCAGTGAGGCACACTTAGACTAACTCCAGCAGACTTACCCTCTGCACCAATTGATCCCAGGGGATCAATGCACGGTCTGTTCTGGTGCTGGGTCATCCTTCCAGTCTGCTCCGAGTTCACAACAGCCTTTGCTGTTACACACACCCTCTCCCGTCATGCTTGCTCTGGTATCTAGCCCCCGAATGTGGGCTTGCTCATTGCCTATGCCACCCAATGAGGTCACAAAGACGCAACTAGTCGATTTGCAACCAGACTGTGATCTTCAACCTATGCCTTGATTTCAGCACAATCAGAGGCTTGAGGCCTTATTTGTATCTGACAAGGTGCAGCATATGCAAAATCTTAAACATAAACTGATGATTACAAGGAGGCGGACCTGCTCTGCCCTCACTGTACTGATGATAGATTTTCAAAATGTCAGTGGATGCATCCCTACAAACTGAGCTAGACTCTCCATCTGAGCCACCTACAGAAGAAAGTGCCTTTTTCGCAGTAGTTGTGTGAAGGTACAGGAGTGATTGACTTAGAGTTGCCTACTGTTGAAACCAAGGCATATTTGAGATCTGAACTATTATTTCCATTCAGCAAGGCTCTGACAGACACCCTTATGGCTACTTATCCTGAGCTCGGGGCCTCCGGGCAGTCAACATGATGCAAGGCGACGTAGTCTTACCTAATTGCCTGGTACCTAGGTGACCCTAAACCTGATAGACTGGTGGTACAGGTGTCGATGAGTAAAGTCACTTCCAGGTCCTTTCTGACTGCTACTCCGGATTGTGAGTTGAAATGTATTGATAGCTTCAGAAAGAGATTGTTCTATTCAGCAAATTTGGCCATAAGATCATAAATGCAGTGTGCCTTCTGGACATGATCAGCAAAACCTTGCCAGACGAACACCTCAGTGCCTCACTGACTCTTGCATGGAGGCTAGGACATGGCAAACTATGCCTTGGGTGATAATTTGGACACCATGGACATTTTGAGCAGAGCTTTTTGACACCAGTGTAGTTATTAGAAAGCATGCCTTGATGCGATTAACCGGATTCTTTGTGGATGTACAAGCTTCGGAAATCAAACATCTTAACTACATTTGAGTCATGCTATTTATCCAACAGGATGATTGGGTTGGGGGCACTCTATAGGGCTTTCCGACATACAGTGCCAGCCTTCCTAACGTGCAGCAGAGGGAGGCCGAGTAATTTTGGGGCAGAGGTTGTTGCAGGAACGGTTAGCACCAGCAAGGACAGCACACCTGTACTTTCTTCATTTCCTGTGGCTTCCACGCTTCTTTAACTTGCCCTCATGGGCCCTTGTGCAGGTAGTAGGAGTCCGTATACGACATTTCTTACCTGGCTGGAGAACCATCATGTCAGTCAGATGAGTCTTACATTTTATTCAAAGGGCTATGTTGTGCATTTCACTTCTACCTGCTCAGTTTTCCCCCAACATTACATCAACTTGCAGTGGACTATTTGCAATGCTGCTGAAAACATTTGACCTTCACCTGGCCAGAGGTGCAGTCCGAATTTGACCTTTCCTTGGCCAAAGGTGTAGTTAGTCCGTTACCGGCATCAGAGAACTTGCTCATACCAAAGAAGAAAGGAGGCTTCAGGCCTGTACTGGACCTCTATCCACGAATGTCTTTTTCTTGAAAAATAAATTTGAGATGTTTACCCCATCACAATTTTTTTCTGCTCTAGACCCAGGAACTTGGATGTTATTCCTGGGCTTGAAAGTTACATATTTTAAAATACCTGCACTGCAGTTCCAAAGGCTGTTCACTCTGGGGATACAACACTTTCAGTTTGTGTTCTTTCGCTTTGCCTTGGGCCTTCAGGTGTTCACAAAAGTGATGGCAATGGTTATTGCCGTTGCCTGTTGGTCAGGGCTAAATTTATGCCCATACATTGAAGAATGGCTGCGACAGCCATTCCAGTACCACATCTGGATGACTGCTGAGTACCAGACATCTTTAGGGTTCATGTCAAGGAGACAAATTCTCACCTGTGCCCCAGGCAGACAGTTCCCTTTGGGACTGTCCTGGACATGGTTTCATTAAAGATCTTTCTGCTGCCGTATTAGGTATGGGACATTTAAGATATGATCCCAGTGTTTCAGCTTAACCCTGGGTTTTCATGAAGAAGGCTATGCAGCTTCTTGGATTCTTAGCCTTGTGCATTCTCTTAGTCCCGAACGCTAAGTGACAGATGCTTGCCCTGCAGTAGAATCTCAGTGGGCCCAGCATGAGAGCTGCCTCCCCAACTTCATAGAGACTGCTGTGGATCTTCTGTGATGGCAGACAAACGCCAGCCTGATCAGCAGCAGGCCACTGTCCCATCCCTGTCCAGACATCAAGGTTTACATTTCACTGCAGTGGTTTGGAGGAGGGGGGGGAGGGGTCATCTTACTGGCAGTCACCTACTTGGCAGGCTCTCTGACTGACAGCAGATCTTGGCTTGTGGATCACAAATGTCATCCCCATCCTGAGGTGGCATTGGGCATCTTAGACCTATGGGGAATGCCTTGGTTAGATCTGGTATAAACGTGCAGTTAAAACTGTGCTGCATACAGAGTTTGCCCCATGAAAGTAACTAGGAGATACATTCTGACTGTGATGTGCTATGGGTCTCCTGTACACACTTGCTCTACTTTTCTCTTGCCTCATGATCTGCGGAAAGTCTGGACAAACTGGCCCTAAACCATCTTAATAGCTGGGTTGGGGGAGTATGCTATTTACCACTCCTACTAAGTATACAAATCAGTGATGGATGGAATACTTGAATTAATCTCCGCCACTCGTATTCACAGGGGGCTTTAGTCCATTCCATTGTTAATTTGTACATCATGCCACCTCAGTTTGGACCCAGCTATATGCATATCAGTTTTGACCCTGCCCCAATAGGAACAGTCCAACCCGAACTGCCACGCCAGCTCCTCCCTCATCCGGAACACAAGCAAATTAGGACCAGTTTCACCCTAATTATGGGCTCATTAGCCAGGTACAGCTTAGTTCCAGTGAAAGTGTGCACAGGACCAATGTCAGGTCATACCCATCCCATTTAAGGTGGCACAATACAAATATAAGACAAAGACGGGTGCAATGCTTGAATTAATCTCGTCCACCAGTAATCTCTCTGGCTGAATCCAAATCCATTGTTAATTTGCACATCATGCCTCCTCAGTTTGGCCCCAGCTATATGCAAATCAGTCTTGACCCTGTTCCAATAGGAATATGTTCCAATAGGAACAGTCCAGTCTGAATTGCCCAGGCAGGTCCTCCCTGAACCGGAACACAAGCAACCCAAGACCTGTTTCACCCACATTATGGGCTCATCAACACTTCACTTTTGGTAATGTTCCCTCTGTTGGACACTCTAATCAAAGATGCCGCACTGCCTTCCCATCTCATCATTCTTTGGAGAGGCCTTCTGGACATCATATTAAAGTTAGTTTTTGGTACACTGCCATCTGCATTTGTATGTACTTCTGTGTCAGAAGTAGAAAGTTAAAGAAGTTGACAGCAGGACTCAAGGGTGGTGGTTATACGTGACTTTGCCGCATCACTTCTGGGGTGGAATGCTGCCCGCCCCCCCCTCCACGACAAGGCACTACCTGTTATCCATAAAAAAAGAGCATTACTGAAGGTAAGTAAATTGTTTGTCCCGTACTGGCAGTTGCTTTAGAGCATCACTTTTTTCCAGATAAAAAGTGTAATGGATCCTGGAATTGATTGGGGGGAAAAAACATGTTTTAATGAAAAAAGTGCATTTTGAAGATCTTTATCTTCATCTTTATCTTTGATAGACTCCTTTGGTTTTTGACAGAACGTTTTTAGTGTCTACCATCTTTAACAGTATTTTTTTCGTCAGAGTTCAGCAGCCTTGCCTTAGCTTTGAAGTGCTCCAGTTGTAGGAGACAGAAAGCAGCAAGTACCCCTCACGGACTGTGTTGTTGACCTATGAAATTCTTAACACTGATGGAAAGTCTCTTTTTTTCAAGAAAGTGTCAAAAAGTATTTTTAAGATTGTTTAGGGGATCCATCTGAAAGAGAAACTGGAGGACAAGCTCAAGAAGCAGAGACTCAAGGAGACGAAGGTACACAAAAGTATGACGAGCAAGAATGCCATTTTAGCTAGTTCAGAGTTTTCTCTTCCTAAGGAGTCCCAGAGGGAGATAAAGGAAAGCTGGAGGCATGAGATGTATTGTCACTCCTGGTATGAGCATTGTGCCTAGTCGGCTTTGAGGAAGTCACTGCAGATGGATACATTCCCAGTGTGCTTGATGTCAAAGAGGACCCTCGGGTCGTTGTAGAGAGCACCTTTGACATCAAGGAGGCATCATTCAACGCTCAGGTACTTACTGTTGACAGGGAAATCATTGACATTGAAACACAGGGTTTCAACGTTGAGAAGGATTCAGTCTACCTTCCCTAGTCTAGCAACTTCTCCAGTCAATTCAAGAGTTTCTGTCACTGTTATATCTACAATCCATCTCCAACGTTATTGAGGTGCCCAGTAATGTAATGAACCTTCTATCTGATACTGCCACCTCTTCACCTGCCGTGAACTTGAGAAAAATTATGATTGATCTAATAGGCCATATGCTGCCCACGCCAACATACAACACGCTGCAGAATCAACCACTTCCAAAGAAGTCAACAAGAATATTTCCTTACCCGTTACAGTACTGTGACACTGATTCCTATTGGGACACCAAAGTCGTACACTTTGACCTTGCTTCCAAGTTCATTGTATAGAATTTCCCCATAGAATACTGAAACTTTGACTTTGAGGCATGTGTGGCTGTAGATTCAATTGCTGTGCATACTCCTGCCGTCTAGTGTTGGGCCCAGCTGTGTGCTGTGAACTTAGTAGAAGTTGTTTTTCTACTAAGAAGTCTTTCGATTCACAAGGTACTGTGACTCCCTCCTGTTGGTGGTAACGCGCATGGTAATCAACTCTGTTGTTAGATTTTCTTTCCGGAATTGGTTTTGGACGTGTGATCTGGATCTCGGGTTTGACACCATTGTGATGCTCATCTCGGTTTACACAGGTTCCTTCTCTCCATTGGTATTGTCTTGGGGAGGCTTTCTTGACTGACCAGAGCTCTGAACCGGAGATTGAAGCTCTTCCACCAACGCAGCCAGCTGAGAGTATGGTTGCCCCCCCAACCACCAACACACACACACACAAAAACACAGTTTCCAAGCTGAGCAGCCCCTTCCCGAGGGTAGTCTAGCCCCTCTGGAGCACCAGAGATAGGCTGTTAGGCTGCCACTGCCTTCGGGCCATGGTTGACACCAACCCTCCCCTTCAGAGGTGTAACGCCCAGCTTCATGCGTGGCACAGAAAGAAAACATTGAGAACGACTTCTTTTGGCTACCTTTCAAACAACCAATTAATTGCTGGAAGTTGGAAGTCAAAATCGGTGTTTGAGCTGAGACCTTCTGTGTCGATCACTATGATGAGCCACAGCTCAAAAAGTGTTGAGCCGATCCTCCATAAACTCCCTTAGGAGATCAACGCTCCCGGCAGAAGTACTTGATGATACATCCCTACATGGGCCAAACTCTCACCTGCCCTCTGGGAGCTGATGTGCCATCCAAACGAGAACTGTCCTTCAAGGAGACCATCACCACCTCATTCTGCTCCACAGGACTCCAGGTAACCCTATTACCTATACACCTCATGGGTCACCACACTCAGACATGGGGGGGCCAGAGGGAAGGGGATATCTCCTCCGCAGGGTGAGCCATGGGACACCTGCGATACTGACCCACTGGGGACAAAGATCCCGACCTTTTATCTTGCATATCCCTCCCCTCCTGATGACTCTACATCTTGCCATGAACTGATTGGTAGAGCTACCTCCTTTCACAAGGTAGATCTCCACACTGAGCCTATGAGGAGGACTTCTTTTTGAGTCCCTGTCCTCCACCCACCGCTCTGTCCCTCCCCATGCCCAAAGGCATGCTGCATCACATCCCGGCCATATTTCATGACCCCTTCCACGCAAGGGTCATCACACTAGGGGGGACAAGAAATACAAAGCTTCCCCTACTAACCCACTTTACATTCATGGCCAGCTCCCATATGAGACTCTCCCCACCACCTGTAAGAGGGCTAACTCTCAGGCAACTGGTGATGCCTCGCCACCAGATAAAGGAAGTAAACGGATAGACTCTACAGTAAGTGAGTAGCTGCACAATCAGCCAACCATTGGCACATTGCCAGTTCCTTTGGACTGCACTCTAGATATGACTGTTCCCATTAAGATGAGATGGAGGAGCTCTTCCAACATCTCCCAGAGCAGCACAGGAAAAAAGGGTTATGAGATCGTCTCCAAAGGAAAGCAGATCACCACCACCACCATCTGCTGTGCACTCGATGCCAGTGTACTTTGCAGACATGCCTGGCTCCGTATCTCTGTTTTCACGTCAGAAGTCCATCAAAACTTGCTTAACCTGCCGTTCGATGGCCAACATCTATTCAGACCTCCGATTGAGATATGGAATGATATGGAAACAGTGAAAGCGATGGGTACCCTAGACACCTATTCCTCACAGTTCCTTTTGACACAATCCCACTTGTGGAAGATCAAGGACCACCTCCCCTGAGGCCTCCGCCTAGTACCAACGTCCACAGCACATACTCCTCAAGGTCTCATCCTGTTGTTATAACACAGTGACCTCATGGCGGCTCTCTACTTGGAGGAAGCTTATTTCCACACACCAACCCACCTGGCATATCGTTGGCATCTTAGGTTTGTAGTCAGCGGACAGAATTACCAGTTCAAAGGGATTGCCTTCGAGCTCACCATTGTACACAGGATATTTACAGTAGTTGCTGCTCATTTGCACAGTCAGGACGTCCATGTATTCATCTCTCTGGGCGACTGGCTCACTAAGAGTACAACCCATCGCAACTGCTGTGTAAGGAAATGCCTCCTTGGCATGGTTACCCCCTGACTTTTTGCCTTTGCTGATGCCAAGTTATGATTTGAAAGTGTGCTGAGGCCTGCTAACCAGGCCCCAGCACCAGTGTTCTTTCCCTAACCTGTACCTTTGTCTCCACAATTGGCACATCCTGGCATCCAGGTAAGTCCCTTGTAACTGGTACCCCTGGTACCAAGGGCCCTAATGCCATGGAAGGTCTCTAAGGGCTGCAGCATGTATTTTGCCACCCTGTGGACCCCTCACTCAGCACATGCAAACTGCCTCACAGCTTGTGTGTGCAGGTGGGGAGAAAATGACTAAGTCGACATGGCACTCCCCTCAGGGTGCCATGCCAACCTCACACTGCCCATGGCATAGATAAGTCAGCCCTCTAGCAGGCCTTACAGCCCTAAGGCAGGGTGCACTATACCATAGGTGAGGGCATAGGTGCATGAGCACTATGCCCCTACAGTGTCTAAGCAAAACCTTAGAACATTGTAAGTGCATGGTAGCCATAAGAGTATATGGTCTGAGAGTCTGTCATACACGAACTCCACAGCACCATAATGGTTACACTGAAAACTGTGAAGTTTGGTATCAAACTTCTCAGCACAATAAATGCACACTGATGCCAGTGTACATTTTATTGTGAAATACACCCCAGAGGGCATCTTTGAGATGCCCCCTGAAAACATACCCGACTTCCAGTGTGGGCTGACTAGTTTTGCCAGCCTGCCACACCCCAGACATGTTGCTGGCCACATGGGGAGAGTGCCTTTGTCACTCTGTGGCTAGTAACAAAGCCTGTACTGGGTGGCGGTGCTTCTCACCTCCCCCTGCGGTAACTGTAACCCCCTTTGTTACAGCACCACAGGGCATCCAAGCAAGTGGAGATGCCTGCCCCCTCCGGCCACGGTCCCACTTTTGGTGGCAAGGCCGGAGGAGATAATGAGAAAAACAAGGAGTCACTGGCCAGTCAGGACAACCCCTAAGGTGTCCTGAGCTGAGGGGACTCTTGACTTTTAGAAATCCTCCATCTTACAGATGGAGGATTCCCCCAATAGGATTAGGGATGTGCCCCCTCCCCTCCGGGAGGAGGCACAAAGAGGGTGTAGCCACCCTCAGGGCTAGTAGCCATTGGCTACTAACCCCCCAGACCTAAACACACCCCTAAATTGAGTATTTAGGGTCCCCCAGAACCTAAGAAGAGAGATTCCTGCAACCTGAAGACGAAGAAGGACTTCTGACCTGAAAGCCCTGCAGAGAAGACGGAGACACCAACTGCTTTGGCCCCAGCCCTACCGGCCTGTCTCCCCACTTCTAAAGACACTGCTCCAGCGACATGTTCCACAGGGTCCAGCGACCTCTGAAGCCTCAGAGGGACTACCCTGCATCTAGAAGGACCAAGAACTCCCGAGGACAGCGGCTCTGCTCCACAAGGACTGCAACTTTGCAACAAAGAAGCAACTTTGAAACAACACACGTTTCCCGCCGGAAGCGTGAGACTTTGCACTCTGCACCCGACTTGTGGAGAACAAACACCACAGGGAGGACTCCCCAGCGAATACGAGACTGAGTAGCCAGAGTTGACCCCCCTGAGCCCCCACAGCGACACCTGCAAAGGGAATCCTGAGGCTCCCCCTGACCGCGACTGCCTGCTTCAAAGACCCGACGCCTGGTAAAGACACTGCACCCGCAGCCCCCAGGACCTTAAGGATCCGACCTCTAGTGCAGGAGCAACCCCCAGGTGGCCCTCTCCCTTGCCCTGGTGGTGGCTACCACGAGGAGCCCCCCCTTGCCTGCATCGCTGAAGAGACCCCTTGGACTCTCATTGAAACCTATTGCGAATCCGATGCCTGTTTGCACACTGCACCCGGCCGCCCCCGTGCCGCTGAGGGTGTACTTTTTGTGCTGACTTGTGTCCCCCCTGGTGCCCTACAAAACCCCCCTGGTCTGCCCTCCGAAGACGCTGGTACTTACCTGCTGGCAGACTGGAACCGGGGCACCCCCTTCTCCATTGAAGCCTATGCGTTTTGGGCACCACTTTGACCTCTGCACCTGACCGGCCCTGAGCTGCTGGTGTGGTAACTTTGGGGTTGCCCTGAACCCCGAATGGGGGTAACGGTGGGCTACCTTGGACCCAACTTTGAACCCTGTAGGTGGTTTACTTAAATCTAACAAACACTTAACTCCCCCAGGAACTGTTGAAAATAGCACAGTGTCTAGTTTTAAAATAACTATTTGCCATTTGTGTGAAAACTGTATATGCTATTTTGCTAATTCAAAGTTCCTAAAGTTCCTAAGGGAAATACCTTTCATTTAAAGTATTGTTTGTAAATCTTGAACCTTTGGTTCTTAAAATAAACTAAGAAACTATATTTTTCTATTTAAAAACCTATTGGCCTGGAATTGTCTTTGAGTGTGTGTTCCTCATTTATTGCCTGTGTGTGTACAACAAATGCTTAACACTACCCTCTGATAAGCCTACTGCTCGACCACACTACCACAAAATAGAGCATTAGAGTTATCTCTTTTTGCCACTATCTTACCTATAAGGGGAACCCTTGGACTCTGCATGCTATTTCTTGCTTTGAAATAGTACATGCAGAGCCAAATTCCTACATGCTGCAAACACACACTCCGGTCACAATCCATCTCCTTCACCAGCTAGAGTTTACCATCAACACCACAAAATCTCCCCTTCAACACCCCCAGATACAGCCCTACCTGGGGGCAATTCTCAACTGAGAAGTTGGAATGGCTTATCCAAAATGTACTCCAGTATTGGAACTTTCATAAATTCACATCCTTGAATACTTCCCCGTCGTCGAGATGGGAGTCCCCAGTGGCATATACAACCTAGGCCTGAAAATGTACGTATACAATACATGGCCTAGGCCTCAATAGAATAACCTATCACAGTCATTTTGTCAAATAGACCCAAAATCTAATTTGAACCAATCAGATTGCCTCTCCCCTTAGAACGTCCTGTGAGGAGCTGCCTTCCCTCAGATTTACCACCGCACGTCGTGCTGAGGAGTCTACTTTGAGCTCTGCTCAAAACATTTCTCTAAGAAGATCTACTACCTGAATTTTGGGACATTTCTTTTCTTCTCTTGTGATTCAAACCGGCTACCATGTCAGACACCAAGGAAAGGCCTTTTTAGATCCTGTGCCTCTTGTTTGAAGAAAAGATCATACGTGGATGATCCACACGAGGAATGCATTTCTCTCGTAGGGGATTTCCATGTATAGTCATAAGCACTGAATAGTTCCGCACGCCTGCGGGGACCGCGGAGCACTGATGTGAAGTATATTCTTAAGTGCAGATACCAGCCCTTTGAAAAAGGTCTGTCAAAACCACTTAAGAATAAAAATGTGCAGCCTATGTGAACAGCTACACAGGCCAAATTGTTGAAAAGAAAACAGCTGTAGTGTAAATTCTCGTTCAAACACCCATATATTCTAGAAATGTAATAAAAAATAAATTCTCATACTTTATTTACACCTCTCATGAGAATAAAACAATGCAGGGCAGTGTAGCCCATAGGTCTGCCATTATACAGAATGTAACTGGAGCTGTGCCTTTAAGAAAGTAAAGTCTTCCTGTATCCCATCATGCACAGCAAAAGGCAGTTGCCTCAGTTCTATTTTCCGGCTCCTTCTGACAGGACCCTGAAGCATTGAGCTCTACCTCACAAAGCTTTTTTGACAGAAAATTAAATTAAAACCTTTTGAATTTCACTCGACGTTTTTAATATTGAGTGAACATTTGCTAACCTTTTCTGTCAATTCTGACAGAAATTTAAGGTTTTTCTACTTTAAGAATGCCTTCACTTTTTGATAAATGTCCTTATTGTGGCAGAAAAAAGGCTAAAACAGACCCACACCAGGTCTGTATAATTTGCCTTCCATCCAGCCACAAACCTGACTCTTGTGACAGCTGTAGAACTTTCTCCAGAAGAACCCTTTGTGATAGAGAGAAAATTCGACTTCAGGCAAGAGAGGACAGGAGAAGTGGTCAATCTGCCACAGAGCGAGGAGAAGGTCAGTCTTCTACCAGGGCTCACCCTGTTTCCTCTGCAACTTCTGCCAGACCTGCTCATAAACGGCATAGGTCTCCGACCGACGTCGAGGCCAGGAACGGCGCCAACATGCTGGCTGTCGAGGACTGGCTCGCCGTCGAGAAAGAGGCATCGCTCGACGTCGGCAGCCGTTTCGCCGTCGAGACGGCGTGGACGCTCGCTGTCAAGAAGATCATGGTCCGGGTCGCCGTCGACGCGACGAGGACGATCGGCGTCGAGGGAGAGTGCTCGCCGTCATCACATCGACGTCGAGAGGATCTCGGCGACGAGGGGAATCAACGCCAAGAGGCACTCGCTGTCACCGTACTTCGACGTCGAGGAGTGTGTCGACGTCGAGGTGACAGTCAAAGAGGCCTAGAAGGGTGTATACCACTTCAGAATCCTCTGCCTCGCTCATCCTACTTCCAGCTTCGCCTCAGCTGTCTCCTCAACAGCCGCCGTTGCCGCAGACACCGGTAACACCTACGGCTCCTCTTCCGGCTCCCCCTTCAGAGTCTGTTCCGGTGACTCCAGCGGAATCCAGAAGACATTCCAGGCATTCCTCTAGACGTTCGTCTTCCTCTCGGCACCATCGACATGAGTCACTTCAGACTTCACATTCACGTCATAGACATTCCTCTTCGTCTACACAGGATTACTCAATTCAATTCAATTCAAAGGAGCTTTATTGCGGCTCCAAGAGCCAAAAAAGCGAAAGCAATAATAAATACAAATAAGTACACATAACGATAATTACAAGTAAATATAATAATAAAAGGGAGTAAAAGATAAGAAAAAAATGGAAAAAAAGTGGAATAAAAATGGAATAAAATGGAGTAAAATGTGCTGCACAGGACGATGGGACAGTCTTATTTGGAGTCTTTTTCCAGAAGGGGTTTCCCTCTAATAAGCCAACTAGCTCCGAGGAATTTGGCGACGGCGATCACTAGCGTTGGCCTAGTGTCTGATCTGAGGATTCGCAGGGCTAGCGCAGAGCTGCGGACTCCCAGAAGTCTGCATGCCGGGGCCAGCCATTTCCTACGGGGGCGGTGTACGCAGGGCAGGCAAAAAGGACGTGAGGGAGATTCTCGACGGGGGCTTGGCAAGCTGGGCATACGGTTGATTCATTGTGTGATCAGCTACTGGTGAGAAGTCTTAATGGGAGTGTACCAATGCGGAGCTGGAAGTACAGTTTCCTTTCCCTTGGCGCCGTGATTAGGTCCCAAAAAGCTTCGTACTTGCATGACTCTTTTAGGTTGGCAAAGTCACAAGATAGTGTAGTGTGGAGTGCAGCCCTTGTGTCATCGTAATTTGCCATTTGCCAGTATAGTTTCTTTAGTTCGCTTTTTGAGGGGAAGACTGACGTGGTTGTTGAGTTCCAGAGATCGTTGAGCCCAAGTGAGTACAGTGAACCCTTGATGCATCGTAGCCAGGGGGTTCTGTGAAGATGGTCGGCTTTTAGGATGACCTGGAGAGCTTCAGTGAAGATCTCGAACTCCGGAGTGGTCCAGAGACGCCGCCAGTACAGCAGAGGTCGCAGACGGGCTTTGTGTCCAATGCGTTTGATACCGAGATCCTTGAAAAGGGGGAACAGTGGGGTGCTTAGTGGGAGGGACACAAGGTTTCTTAGGAAGTTGTTTTCATCAGTGGTTAAGTCTTGGGTTTTGGTATAGCCCCATAGTTCAGCCCCGTAAAGCGCTGAGGAAACGGCCTGGGCTTCGTATAACTGTAATGCTGGGCGAATTGGTTTTGTGTGTGAGAGACAAATTTATTTTTAGTAGTACCCCTGTTGTTTGTTTTAGTTTTAGGGCTTGTTTTCCTATGTGTGGCTTCCAAGACATGTTGTCAGTGAATGTTATGCCCAGGTAGCTGAAAATGCCCACCTTCTCAAGTGTGGAGCCCTCTAGAGTAAACTTCCCTTTAAAAGATCTGTGGGGATTGAGGGTCATTAGTTTTGTTTTCGAGGCGTTGATTTCTAGTCCCTGTGATGAGCAGAAATGCTCGAAGCACGCAAGGAGTTTCCTTAGACCACTAGGGGTCTTGGATATCAGAAGGGTGTCATCGGCAAAGAGTAAGACTGGGATTTTTTGTGTGCCGAGTGAAGGTGCGTCAGCCTGCAGTCTGAGGAGGGAGGGGACGATTTCATTGATATACAGGAAAAAGAGGGTCGGGGCAAGTACGCACCCTTGCCGCACACCCCGGGAAACGTGGATTCTATCAGTTAATTGGCCCTTGTTGCCCCACCTCACTTGTGCGTAGTTGTCCTCGTGGAGTCATATCAGAATGGCAAGAATGTGCTCCGGGATTCCCAACCGAAAGAGTGTCCCATAGTTTATTGCGAGGTACTAGGTCAAAAGCAGATTTGAGGTCCACAAAAGCTACATAAAGGCTGCCTTTACCAATAAACACTATTTTCCAATATAATAATAGGAATCTGAGGGCTTGATCAGTGGTGGAAATTTTCTTCCGGAAACCGGCTTGGAGGGGGCTAAGGATATCGCGCTCAGTCATCCATTCTTCGATCTTTCCTAGGAGGCAGTGGCAGAAGACTTTTTGGACACTGTCGATTAGGCTAATAGGTCTATAGTTGCAAGGAAGTGATCTGTCGCCCTTTTTAAAGATTGGAATAACAATAGCCGCTTTCCAAGACTCGGGAATTGGCGCCCCAGATGCTATTGCGTTAGCTAAAATGGTGAGGTATCTTGACCAAGATGCTAGGTCTGTTGAGAACAGGTCTGCTGGGACGCAGTCTGATCCAGGGGTCCTGCCGCGTTTTAAGGTGCTTAGAGAATAGGTTATGTCACTTTGGGAAAACAACAGGGGTGCTGCGGTGGTGGGTGCTAATGGGTGATTTAGGTGGGGGCCCATGCAAACAGGGATGGGACTATCGTGATCAGGGGAGTACAGGCTGCTTAAGTGAACTACCCAGTCTCTCGGGGCAATATTGATTGTAATGTCCAAACCACTGGTTTCTGGGCCTTGCGCTGCCACGGACCAGAACAGACTATGGTTCCTCTCGCGCACAGCGTCACTGAGTGCTATCTACCATTTATTATCTTGGTCACGCTTGGCTATGCATATTGCAGATTTATAGGACTTCCTAGCTACGCGGATGGCGGTGGGGTCCTTTGATTTAATGGCTTGAACTAAGCGCTTGTTTAAGGACCAACACGTTTTGTTGAACCAGCGGTGCCTACCTATGGGTCGTTTGTCGTCGTGGGCTGGGGGTACTGAGAAGTGGGCTGCGATATCCCTAAAGCAGGAGGTGTGAATTAAGCTTATTTCCTGGTAGGGAATTGCAGGACCTGCCTCTAGGCCCATTAGTGTGAGTTTTAGGGTGTTATTGGCAGCGTTGATGAGTGCGGGCCGAGCCATGACCTTGTCCCATTTTAGGTGTCGTTTATTGTTGGCCAGGCTAATGCCCTCGGGAGCTACTGCTGGGGAGTTAGACGTGGATGGGAGATTACCTAGAGCTAATGTGTGGACAGAGAGGGGGTTGTGATCACTTTCAGCCCTTTCAGTGATCGTCATGTCGATGACTAGAGGCCATAGTCTTGTATCGAATAGACAATAGTCGATTCTGCTGGTATGGTTGGTTTTGTTGAACTTGTGACTGCCATTGGTGTCTGATTTGGTTCTGCCATTTAACGCCCTGAGCCCGAACTCCATGGTCAATGATTTGACCTGGATAGCGACCTGCGTCGATCTCTTGAAGGGTGGGATTGACAGGGCGGGGATAGACCAGGCTTGATCCTCCTCGTTGGTGGACCTGTGATCGTCCCAGTCAAGGGGTTCGAATGTGACGTTGAAGTCCCCAGCCACAATGGTTTTGTGATGACGGGGGTAGTTTTGTAAGAGGGCTACGAGGGCGCAGAGGGTTTTGGAGACTTGACCCCCCCCCGACCCCTCAAGTGTAGATATTAAAGATGTTCACCACAGAGTCGGGCCCAAAGGATAGACAAAGGCCTAACAGGTCGGGAGAGTCGGTAGGTAGCTGTGATATATGGCAGCTAAGTGATGTTTTGATCCAGATGGTCAGACCCCCTGAGGGCCTGCCTCTCGTGCTGGCCACAGCGGGGATGTGGAAGTTTGTATAGCCTGTTCGAAAAACTGGGTCGAGTGACCATGTCTCTTGGAGGAGACATATGTCATGTTCGTCAATAATGAGGAGAAGGATGGGAGGGGAAGGATAGATTTCAAACCTGCCACGTTCCATGAAACAAGTCGTACCCCAGTTTGTCGTTGAACAATCCTGTCTAAATGCCTGGGGTTTGTATGGTTGGCTGTCGGGGGTTGGTCTGGCAGAAGTGGGTTGATACCGATGTTTACCCGTGGGGCCTGGGGTGGTAGGTGATGTTCCTCTGTTGGAACAGACCTGGTCCTGGTCCAGGAGGTGCTTGCAGGCCTAGCCAGCAGCACATGGTTTGGTGGGCAATGCGCCTGCAAGATGGAAGGTGCATCGTTGTCATGATTGCTCAGTGGACTGGCAGTGGTCTTAGTGTCATGGGTAGGGGAGAGAATACATGGACAAACAGTAGTGGGGTAAGAGGTAGATCTGGGGGTGATAGATGTTAGAGAGTTGCAGGGTTTTCCAGCATAGATTTTAGGTAAGGGTGTGAGTCAATCATTTTTATCAAGAGTGGATAAGTTTTCTGCTGGGTGACAACTCGAGCGCTCCTCGTGGTGCGTAGGTGGCCTGGGGTATTTAAACTGTATGCGTGAGTGTACTGGTGGTCTTGTTCTTGCATCTAGGGCCACCAGGTTGTTCACCATGGGTCCCGTCCTTGAGTGTCAGCTTTAAGATGTCAAAGTGAGTTCCCGGGTCTGGCCGTCGTACTACATTAATTAGGTCCTCGCGTATTATGGATCGACAGCCTCTGACATGGCGAATCCAATGGATTGCCTTGTTTTTGATAGTCTGCCCCTTCCTTGCGTGTCAATGTGGTTAACTTGGGAACGTTAACCATTAGAACTATGTTACCTGAATGGGACCGATCAGTGGCCGGTTGTGCAGAGTATTTTGAGGCAATGTTTCTCATGGGTTTGAGGGTTTTATGATAGATGTCTAGTGAGTTTCCTATGCCTGAATTGTGGAAAAAGGGTGTCTGGTAAGAGTTCGTGGTCTTGTCTCCGATGGGGAGGGGGCCGGCATGGCTAGAGGCTGAGAAGTTGGGCGGGTTTGTTGTGATGCCTGATAGGGTTGGGTTTTGGATAGGGTTAGTGGTGGCCGTGTTATTTGCGTGAGTTAGCTGTTTTACTATTGCAATTAAGGAGTTAACCATATGCTTGAGTTCTGTGACTTCCTTCTTTAGAACTTGTATGCATTCAATATGCTGTGGGGTTAGGTGAGGAAAATGCATATTGGTGGCTGCTGGCCCATCTGCCAGGGTGCCTGGATTGATGCCGTCGTGTGATTCAGGGATGTTGATTAAGGGATTAAAACGGTTGCTGAGCTGGATGAGATCGTTGGTGGCCAGTGGTAGGTCTTCTACTAGAGAAGGGGCGGTATGGGTGATAACTCTCCAACCCTGTCGGACTCACCGTCCCCGAGAGTGTCCCCCATAGATGACTTGAATACCTTCCAAGAGGTCCTAGTGCGCTGGGCGACCAAACTTAATATCCCGCTGGGGGTACCCGCCCCTTCGACCTCGGTGATTTTCGAGACTTTACACCAGAGAACATCCTCAAGACCTTTACTTCCACTGGTCCCGGGTCTTCTCGAACCGGCAATGGATATTTTTCTGACACCGGCCACAACGAAATCTGCTCCTTCCAGGCTTATTAAAAAGTATCGCCCACCGGAGCAAGACCCCTTGTTCCTAAGGTCGGACCCAGTTCCGGACTCGGTGGTTATAGTAGCGGCAAAGAAATTACACTCTACATCTCAGTCTTCCTCCTCGCCTCCGGACAAGGAGAGCAGAAAGATCGATGCCGCAGGCCGAAAAGTATGCTCTACCGCAGCCATCACAATGAAAGCAGCCAGTGCTACTGCTTTATTGGGAAGATATGATCGTGCTCTTTGGGACTCTATGCTACAGTTTGCGGAGCACCTACCCAAAGACAAAAGGGAAGATTTCTTGGAGGTCGTGGGTGAGGGTGCCATGGTTTCCAACCAGGTGATAAGCGCTGCTGCTGATTCTTCGGTGCTGTCGGCACATAAAGCTACCCCATGTGCGTAGTTAAGACGACACGCTTGGTTGCGATTGACATCTCTCAAACCAGAGGCACTGCAGAGAATTCAGAATTTACCATTCTCCGGCTCCACCTTGTTCGGCTCTCATGCCGATGACGAGATGTCAAGAATGAAGTCTGAGCTAGACACTTTAAAAGCGGTAGGCATCGAACGCCCAAAGGAACAACGAAAAGTATTCCGTCCCTACCAGCGAAGGCTATTCACCCACAGGTATCAGACACCACACTGGATGTCCTCGCGTCCCCAGCAGCAACAACAGCATCAAAGGGCCTTCTCGACACAGCGAAAATCGACAAGGGGTCGTTCCACGCCGCAAACTCAGGCAACTCGCCAGGCCCCGCGTCTAAGCCCTGAATCTTCGCTTCCCCCTCCTCCGTTATCCACTCCGGTAGGGGGAAGTATTTCAAATCATCTGGACGAGTGGCTACGCATCACATCAGACGCCTGGGTATTGAATATTGTGAGAAATGGTTACGCTCTCAGATTCATCAGTCCTCCTCCATCTGTTCCACCCAAACCAACCAGCCACCACTTCGAAGCTCTTTAGTTAGAAGTAGCAATCCTATTACAAAAAAGAGCAATAGAGCCTGTCCCGGTCAACCAACGCGGGAAAGGGATTTATTCAAGGTATTTTCTCGTGCCAAAGAAGGACAAACAAGAGTTTCGTCCCATTCTATACCTAAGGACAGCAAACAAGTGGATTCGCAGAGAGAAATTCAGGATGCTATCCTTGCACCAAATTTACCCGCAACTGCGTCAGGGCGACTGGCTCTGCACGATAGACCTTCACAACGCTTATTTTCACATTCCGGTGAGCGAGAAACATCGAAAATTCCTAAGGTTCAACGTCGGCAAAAGTCATTACCAATTTGCGGTTCTACCTTTCGGCCTCAAATCAGCACCGAGAACCTTTTCCAAATGCATGGCGGTGGTAGCCACCCATTTGAGGAAGCATCGAATATTTGTCTACCCCTATCTAGACGATTGGCTCATAAAGGCCTCCAACTATCTAGAGGCTCAACAACATTTCAACTGGGCTCAGCAGCTGCTCCAGAATCTCGGTCTTCAAGTCAATCTTCTCAAGTCCACAGCAACGCCTGTTCAGAGGCTGCATTACTTAGGGGCCATTATAGATACCAATCAAGGAAAGGTGTTTCATTCAGAGGAACGACGATTATCGATTCTTCAAAAGTGCAAACAACTAGAGAGAACACCACAGTCCACTGCAAGAGAAATATCCTCTCTACTGGGCTCAATGGCGTCTTGTATCCACCTCGTTCCCAATGCTCGCCTCCATATGAGACCCTTACAGGAGTGCCTGGAGGATCAATGGTGCCAACTGATGGACGATTGGGAGAGCAGAGTCCTTCTTTCCCCCCACGCCCTACAATCCCTCAAGTGGTGTTGTTCACCCAACAATCTCTTGGTGGGGATTCCTTTCCAACAGCCTCCAGCTCAAACCATTGTAACAGATGCATCGTTACTCGGATGGGGAGCGCACATGGATCATCTTCGAGTCCAAGGCAAGTGGTCACAGAGAGAGAGTCTCTATCATATCAACCTGCTGGAGCTTCGCGCAGTCCATCTTGCGCTCAAGGCCTTCCTACCTTCTCTGAAAACGGAAACTCTCCTCCTCCAGACGGACAACGTGGCCACCATGTATTACGTAAACAAACAAGGAGGCACCAGGTCCAGGATATTATCCAGAGAGGCTCAGACAATCTGGCATTGGCTTCTAGCCAGGAACCTGTCGTTAGTGGCAACTCACCTGCTGGGTAGGCAGAATGTTTAAGCGGATGCTCTCAGCCGCGTAATGGACGAGAACCACGAATGGGTATTACACGACGACGTCGTTCGTTCCATTTTCGCTCTATGGGGTACCCCCTCTATAGACCTATTCGCAACCCCAGAAAACAAAAAATGCCGAAGCTTCGCCTCCAGATATTACCATCCAGGGACGCTGGGGAATGCCCTGTGGATAAGCTGGTCAGGAGCATTTCTTTACGCCTTTCCACCGCTTCCCCTGATACCGGTAGTCCTCCAGAAGCTATCCAATGCTGAATCCAAAATGATTCTAATTGCTCCAGAATGGCCACGCCAATGGTGGTTTCCAGACCTTCTTCACTGGTCACTCAAGCCGCACATCAGACTGCCTCATCGTCCGGACCTTCTCACGAAGTTCCGAGGGCAGATATCACATCCCAACCTCTCATCGTTGTTTGGCAGCATGGCTCCTGAGTTAGTGCAATATGGACACTTGAACCTACCTCAGGACTGTATGGAAATCCTAAGAGAAGCAAAGCGCCCTTCCACACGATCAGCTTATGCATACAAGTGGAAAAGATTCTGTGTGTGGTGTTTGGAGAACAATGTTGACCCGATATCCTGCGGAGAGGAAACTATCCTGCCATACTTGCTAAGTTTGGCAAAATCGGGTTTACAATTTACATCATTAAAAGTGCACTTGGCGGCTCTAACGGCATATAGAAAGAGCCCCTCTCAACCCTCCTTTTTTAGGATACCAATTATCAAGGGCTTCCTGGAGGGCTTAAAAAAGGTCTTCACTCCCATTAGGAGACCATCTCCTCCTTGGGAACTGAATGTTGTCCTCTCGCGTCTGATGCTACCTCCGTTCGAGCCAATACATAAAGCATCACTTCAACATCTCACGTGGAAAACAGTTTTTCTGGTTGCGATCACATCAGCGCGTAGGGTCAGCGAAATCCAGGCCCTTTGCGCTCAATAACCCTACACGGTCTTCCATTCTGCGAAAGTAGTGATGAGGACGCATCCAAAATTTTTACCAAAAGTAGTTTCCGACTTTCATGTGAACCAAACCATTTCATTACCAACTTTCTTTCAAAATCCAACTACTCCTGCCGAGAGAACCCTGCATTCTCTGGATGTAAAGAGGGTTTTGAAATTTTACTTGGACAGGACAAAATGCTTGCGTAAATCACAGCAGCTCTTTGTTAACTATGGCCCAGTTAGAACAGGGTTGGGCACGTCTAAGCAATCATTATCCAGATGGATTGTTTCATGTATACTGTTGTGTTATCAGTTAGCGAACAAATCTCTTGGTGGCAGGCCGAAAGCCCATTCTACTAGAGGGAAGGCAGCTACTGCGGCCTTAATGAGAAATATCCCTTTGGCAGAGATATGCAAGGCAGCCACTTGGAAATCGGTCCATACCTTTACACAGCATTACTGCCTTGATACAGACGCTAGGGCAGATGCGCAGGTTGGACAGGCCTCGCTTAAGAATTTATTTGCATGATTCATGTTTTTTCAGTATTATTCTGTCTACTCCGCCGCGGTTATGGGGATGGGCTTGCTAGTCTATTCAGTGCTTATGACTATACATGGAAATCCCCTACGAGAGAAGGAATGGTTTCTTACCTGTAACTCCAGTTCTCTCGTAGGGGTATTTCCATGATAGTCATAAGCAACCCTCCCTCCTCCCCGGTGGAGTTGACATAAGAAAAGTTGCCATAGTAGTATCGAGGTTGGTACTCCAACAAATGTTTTGTTCCTTCATGTCAGGTTACAAGCCTTCAAAAAGAACTGAGGCAACTGCCTTTTGCTGTGCATGATGGGATACAGGAAGACTTTACTTTCTTAAAGGCACAGCTCTATTTACATTCTGTAGAATGGCAGCCTATGGGCTACACTGCCCTGCATTGTTTTATTCTCATGAGAGGTGTAAATAAAGTATGAGAATGTATTTTTTATTACATTTCTAGAATAAATGGGTGTTTGAACGTGAATTTACACTACAGCTGTTTTCTTTTCAACAATTTGGCCTGTGTAGCTGTTCACATAGGCTGCACAGTTTTATTCTTAAGTGGTTTTGACAGACCTTTTTCAAAGGGCTGGTATCTGCACTTAAGAATATACTTCACATCAGTGCTCCGGGGTCCCTGCAGGCGCGCAGAACTATTCAGTGCTTATGACTATACATGGAAATACCCCTACAAGAGAACTGGAGTTACAGGTAAGAAACCATTCCTTACTGCTTATATCCCAGCCATAAAACCAACGACTGCAAGATATGTAGAAAATTCTCCACAAAGACACTTTGAAGGACAGAGAGGGTTGTCTGCTTTTGTGGTTTAGAAAGGTAAGACTGGCCACTCAGCCTCTGATGAGGATAGTGCCTCTTCCTCTATCCCTGCTCCTAAAACACCTGTACGAAAACAGGAGGGCTCAGATGTTCAAGAGCCACCAAAGAAAATGCCATAGAAATCAGCTGGGAGCTCTTCTAAAAGTCAAAGCTCTCTGGAGAAAAAGAGAACAGGCACAGAATGCCTCAGAAAATCCTCTTTAATAAAACTGTTTCTGAACCGGCTACTCCACCTCTGAAAGTTGTCCACAAGTTCAAGAAACCCAATTTCAGCACCGTCGATGGTGCCATCGCCGACGGTACTCTCGCTGACGACTGTTTCATCAGTGATGACGGTAATCGTCACTCTTTCAATGTCGACGGCAGCGGCTGCAGGATCCTCGCCGACAACACTATCATTCTCGTCGACGGGACGCCCCATCTCGTCAACGCTATTCTCGTCGACGACCTTACTGTTGATGATTGATCTCACGTCAACGCTCCCGTCGGCGGTGCCTCTGTCGACAATGCCCTCATCGGCGACACCTCCGTCGACGACACTCGCGACGACGGTACTATCGTCATCAATCACACCATCGACGATGTTTCCAGTAACTACGATATTGTCGACGACACAAGTTTTTATTTCTTGTCGACAGTCGAAATGTTTCCGGCAAAACGGCAAAGACCATCATCATTACCTCTCTACCGCTCTGCGGAGCATACTCCTCTCAAGAGGCTTTCAAAGACTCATTTGACACCATCTGTCACATCACCAAGTAAGGTGTCGAGACTTTTGCCATCTTGCTTTTTAGATGGCGACGATGATGACGAATCAGAACAAGACAGAATATTTGGAGTTGCCAGGAGTCCATCCCAGTTACATGTAAAATATCAGGAATACTCTGATGACGACTCCTATTATGATCAGCATTACTATTATCCAGTCCCACAGTAGCAACAACAAGGAATGGTGTGCTTACCTTCTGGTCTGGTTTCTGACCTAAAGCCATGTTGGCGGATTATAGGGAGCGCTTCCATCCACAATCTGCAAAGGATCCTACGCCAGTGGTTACGGCACCATGTACTCCAGTACCTCTACCAGTTCTCCCTGCTACTCCGGAGATTCCTCCTCAAGCGCCACAGAGTCCACAGCCCAGGCTTCGTCAGACGAAGCGGCTGAAGAAGGAGAAGTTCTCTCGGAGCAGGATAAATGGGATGACTATGTACTCCCAGCACCCCTTTCACCAGAGCCAACTTCTGTTGAGTCCCCTCCGGAGGATATTGGATCGTTTCATAATTTATAAGAAAAAGTGGCTGCATGATTTGAGCTCCAAATATCATCCACACAGTAGGGTTGCTTCCTATACGACTTTAAAGAACCGCATCGGAAGGTGGTCAGAGCAATCCCTATTGTAGACCACATATGGAATCCGGGACTAAAAATTATGTGTAACCCTGCTACGGTGCCAGCGGTATTGCCAAAGCTAGATAAAAAAATATAAAGCGACAGATGACTCCCCTGCTTGGCTGGTGGGACATCCAAAACCAGAGTCAGTGGTTTCTCAGGCTGCCCAGCAACATTCTAGAAACCCTTCGGCACCTCTATCTGCACACCCAGACTAGGATGGTAGGTGCCTTGACAACATTGGAAAAAGATTTTCTTCTATGTCTGCCATTGTGGTCCGCGCTGCAAACTCTCTGACGCTCCTGGGAAGATATGACAGGCAGCTATGGTCGGACATTTCTCACTCTGTAGATTATCTTCCTGATTCAAGCAAGACGGAAGCGAGGAAGATTCTCATTGAAGGTCAGCGCACATCTGCAGAGGTTATTGATTGTGCATTAGATATTGCCGCTATGGGGTTTCCGCTCCTGGCTGGATCAGCTGTCTTAAGGCGCAAAGGGTGGCTTAAAGCCACAAATTTTTGACCGGATGTCCAAACCAAAATTCTTGACCTCCCTTATGATGGACAAGACCTTTTTGGCAAGCATGTGGATGACGCTCTCCAAGCAATCAAAGCAGACACTGATACTGCCAGTTCTCTAGGATCACTGCAGTATAAGCGCACACCCTTTAGAGGAGTCCGGGGTAGAGGGGACACTGCCTTTCGAGGTGGTTACCAATCACTCAGGTACCCAGCTTGTTCCTCCCAATTCCAATCTTCCAGACCCCAATATCATCAGAGGCAGCCTCCAGCGGCGGCATACAGCAGACCTCCTCCCAGAGGAAAGTCGGGGAGACAATTTAAAGACACCTCTCACAGACGACAGCCTCCAAGGGCCGGCTACCTCTCCTTCTTTGAGACATCACCTGCAATGTTGGCGTCGGATCAAAAATGACAAGTGGGTTCTGGACATAATAACTTACGTTCATCTGCTAGAATTCACTTGCATGCCCCTCGAGACTTTGCCTTCCCGGGCACGTCAACAGCATCTACATCTTTTCCTTCTGGAAATAGATGTTATGTTGTCCCAAAGAGTGATAGAAGCTGTACCTTATTCTCAAAAAGGAAGAGGCTTCTATTCTCGCTTCTTCTACATAATCAGGATGAAATCTCGTCTGAGGAGACCCATCATGGATCTGAGGGAGCTCAACAAATATCTAAAGAAGCAGTCCTTCTGCATGGTGACATTGAAGGATGTTTTGTAACTTCTCAACAGAGGAGATTTTATGGCTTCCCTAGACCTGCAGGATGCCTACTTCCACATGCCCATTCACCCGGAGCACAGGAAATTATTCAGATTTATGGTAGCCTGCCAGCACTTTCAATTAAAAGTGCTACCTTTCGGACTCAAATCCGCTCCCTGTATTTTTACAAAGTGCCTAGCCCATGTTGCAGCATATGTGAGGTGCTACAGACACCAAATATTCCCATATCTGGGCGACTGGTTACTGAAGGTTTGCGACATCCAGTCTCTGTTATTCTCTCAAGACCACTTTACGCCTGTTCAAACAATTAGGTCTCACTCTCAATCGAGAGAAGTCCCATCTTCAGCCTACCAGAAGAATAGTTTTCCTGGGTGCTATATTAGACACAACTCAAAAAAAGGCATTCCCAGCGGAGGAAAGACATTTCAAACTCATCACCCTAGCAGGCGCAGTTCAGAAAAGAAAGTCTCTTTCAGTTCGAAAGTTCAAATCATTACTGGGGATGATGTCCTTCTGTATCAATCTAATTCCCCACTGTCGCCTTCTGATGCGCCCACTACAAGAAGAGCTTGACAAACAATGGAAACAGACGCAAGGTTCCTTTGGAGACATCATACAGATAACAGCAAGGATCGTAGATTCCCTTGATTGGTGAACACCAGCAAACATCTCCAAGGATTTAGGATTCTTAGCTCAGGTCCTTCCATTTACGATAACAACTGACGCTTCGATGGAGGGATGGGGTGCACGTCTTCAAGACCCTCAAGTGAGTGGCAGGTGGCCCCCTTCTCATGCTGCTTTTCACATCAACCTCCTCGAGCTCAGAGCTGTGTTCCTGTCACTGAAGGCTTTCCTGGCAAGAATCCGAGGCTCATCGGTGCTGGTCCGAACGGACAATACGACCACCATGCACTACATCAACAAACAAGGAGGTACTCGGTCTCATCTGCTGTCTAGGGAAGCTCAGACCATTTGGACCTGGTGCATTCAACATTCAGTGCACATAAGAGCAGAACACCTTCCAGGAGTGAGCAACACCACAACAACTCGCTAAGCAGGCTCGGCACATATTCCCACGAGTGGGAGCTGAATCAGGGGACGCTGGACGCGATATTCCTCAGATGGGGAAAACCAAATCTGGACCTGTTTGCGACATCCCAGAACGCGAAGTGCTGGTTTTATGCAAGCTGGCACACCCACCAGGGTCATGGGGAAATGCCCTTTCGATAGCATGGTCAGGGATTTATGCTTACGCTTTTCTTCCGATACCTCTACTTCTGCGGGTCATCAGCAAGGTCAAATTGGATTCCGGAGCTATTAACCATCAACCAGGGCCAAGTGAGGCATCTGGATCCCAAGTCTCTCAGATTATGTGCATGGCTCCTGAGTTCAATGAATTTGGCCATTTGAGTATTCCTAGTGACTGCAAGACTGTTCTAGCTAAAGCGCGTGCTGATAGCACTAGTAAAACATACAAATTAAAATGAAAACAATTTTGCTTATGGTGTGTTTCTAATGGCATTCACCCACTAAGATCCGCTCCAAGTTATCTTCTTCAACCGGCGCGCTCTGGTCTCGCCCATGCATCTGTTAAAGTTCACTTGGCTGCTATCTCCAGATATAGACGGCTTTCGAAGGGGCCATCCCTCTGGTCTCATAGGCTCATCAAGCAATTCATGAAAGATCTTTTCTGGTCTTTTCCTCCAGTCACAGCACCGCCTCCAGGTTGGCAGCTAAATACAGTCCTGGGTCAGCTAGGTAATGAAGGAGCCCTTTGAGCCCATTCATAAATCAGACATCAAATACCTTACCTGGAAGGTAGCGCTTCTCTTGGCCTTAACATCTGCTCGTCGAGTCAGCGAGATTCGAGCATTTACCATCCAGGAACCCTTTCTGACATTTGCTGGCGATAAAGTTATCCTGCGAACAAATCCTACGTTTATCCCCAAGGTTCCATCAGACTTCCATATTAATGAGCCAGTGGTGCTGAAGGCTTTCTTTCCACAGCCTCAGACTGGAGCAGAAAGATGGCTTCATTCTCTTGATGTCAAAAGATGCCTTAAGTTTTATTTGCAGCGTGCGTCTTCGATCCGGATATCAAATCAACTCTTTGTTGCATTTAGTGCACCCAGAAGAGGGCATCCTGTCACTAAACAGACTATTTCTAGATTAATCTCGAGCGCAATAGCCTTTTGCCATCAAAGGGCTGGTTGACCCATGGACGCCAGAGTACGTGCGCATTCCACCAGGGCAGTCTCTACATCCTGTGCGCTCTTCTCTGGGGTGTCCCTGCCGGACATCTGTCAAGCAGCGATGTGGAGAACGACACACGCCTTAACGAAGCATTACTGTCTGGATGCTGAGACCCTCCGAGGTGCAGCGGTGGGTCAAGCAGTCTTTAGGCATTTGTTCCGATAAGGTGAGCTGTTTGTTTTCCCACCATCCGCTTCAGCTATAATAGCACATTTGCTGTTCAATATTAACGTACATCTTATGCATATAGATTTGTTTGAGTGGGTTAGCTCTTATTGGTTTGCATTTACCTGTTCTAATGCAAATACTATCTTATTATATGATAAACAGTGTTTTATGAATACAGAAAATGTGCGGGTTACTGCTTGCTAGTCTTGTTCAGGCATGTGAATCTATAAAAGTTCCAATACTGGAGTAAGAAATAAGTTACTTACCTTCTCTCTTTTCTCAGTGTTCTTCATCATTACAGCACTTAAGCTTTGAAAATTTGAGGGAAGGCAGCTCTTACAGGAGGTTCTAAGGGGTGAGGTATTCTGATTGGTTCAAGTTTGAGTTTGGGTCTATTTGACAAAATGACAGTGATAGGTTATTCTATTGAGGCCTAGGCCATGTATTGTATATGTAGATTTTCAGGCCTAGGTTGTATATTCCACCCGGGACTCCCATCTCGATGACAGGGAAGTATTGAAGCTTGTGAATCTATGAAAGCTTTCAATACTGGAGAACTACAGTTACAGGTAAGTAACTTATTTCTTGCCAGGATACAGTCCTTACAGGCACTGATCCCTCTCTTTCAACCACACCACCAAATCACAGGACAGTCATGCACCTCCTCGGCATGATGGCCTCCTATATTGCTATTGTGTCCCAAGCCAGGTTTCACATGTGTCCGTTTCAGGAGTGCTTGGCGCACAAGTGGTCGCGTACGGAGGGTCATTGGGATGATCTAGTTTTGATCAGCCGTCACACTTGTTGCTGCAGTGGTGAAATGGCAATAACCTGTTGCAGGGGCGGCCTTTTCTCGACCCATTTCTGCAGAGGACCATTACAGTGGACACCTCCCTTACAGGGTGGGGTGCACACCTAACAGACTCTTTAACTGTCCAAGGCCAATGGCAATCCATCCACCTTGGTCTCCACATCACTTACCTAGAACTACTAGCTGCTCACTGTGGGTTGAAAGCTTTCCCTTCCCCACTTGATTGGCAAAGTAGTCCTCATCAAGATGGACAACATGATAGCTATATATTCTCTTCATTAGCAAGGGGGCACATGGTCTTCCTAGCTGTCTGTCTAGCCCAAAGCATTTAGTGGTGGGCTCTCTGACACAAGACCCATCTGCCAGCGGAGTGCCTTCTGGGAGTGGAGAACAACTTTGCTGACCTCCTCAGTAGGATGCAACAATAGGTCCACAAGTAGGAACTCCACCCTCAAATTTCTCCTCCAATACTTCTGGCTTTCAGGGCACCCGGGGATAGCTCTCTTTGCCAAGGTAGAAAATGCCAGCTGCTCAGTGTAAGGAAATGCCTCCTTGGCATGGTTAGCCCCTGACTTTTTGCCTTTGCTGATGCTAAGTTTTGATTGAAAGTGTCCTGGGACCCTGCAGGCCCCAGCACCAGTGTTCTTTCCCTAAACTGTACCTTTGCTTCCACAATTGGAACACCCTGGCATTCAGATAAGTCCCTTGTAGCTGGTACCCCTGGTACCAAGGGCCCTGATGCCAGGGCAGGTCTCTAAGGGCTGCAGCATGTATTTTGCCACCCTGTGGACCCCTCACTCAGCACATGCAAACTGCCTCACATCTTGTGTGTGCTGGTGGGGAGAAAATGACTAAGTCGACATGGCACTCCCCTCAGAGTGCCATGCCAACCTCACACTGCCTGTGGCATAGGTAAGTCACCCCTCTAGCAGGCCTTACAGCCCAAAGGCAGGGTGCACGACACCACAGGTGAGGGCATATGTGCATGAGCGCTATGCCCCTACAGTGTCTAAGCAAAACGTTAGACATTGTAAGTGCATGGTAGCCATAAGAGTATATGGTCTGGGAGTTTGTCAAACACAAACTCCACAGTTCCATAATGGCTACACTGAATCTGGGAAGATTGGTATCAAGCTTCTCAGCACAATAAATGCACACTGATGCCAGTGTGGAATTTATTGTAACATGCACTCAGAGGGCATCTTAGAGATGCCCCCTTAATACCTATCCGACTTCTAGTGTTAGGCTGACCAGTTCCTGCCACAACCAGACGAGTTGCTGGCCACATGGGGAAGTGTGCCTTTGTCACTCTGTGGCCAGGAACAAAGCCTGTACTGGGTGGAGGTGCTTCTCACCTCCCCCTGCAGGAACTGTAACACCTGGTGGTGAGCCTCAAAAGCTCACCCCCTTTGTTACAGCGCCACAGGGCATCCCATCTAGTGGAGATGCCCGCCCCTCCGGCCACTGCCCCCAATTTTGGCAGCAAGGCTGGAGGAGATAATTAGGAAAACACGGAGGAGTCACCCACAAGTCAGGACAGCCCCTAAGTTACCCTGAGCTGCAGTGACCCCTGCCTTTAGAAATCCTCCATGTTAGTTTTGGAGGATTCCCCCAATAGATTTAGGCATGTTCCCCTCCCCTCAGGGAGGAGGCACAAAGAGGGTGTAGCCACCCTCCAGGACAGTAGCCGTTGGCTACTGCCCTCACAGACCTAAACACAGCCCTAAATTTAGTATTTCTCTTCCAGGGGATCCTCATCAAAGTCATAAACATTGAATATTCCCGCCCTTGTGCGGGGACCCCGGAGCATATATAAAATATATACACATTATACATGTGTAACAAACAGTCATGCAGGCTATCATGTTAAAAACAGGCTAAAATGCTTTATTTCTATGAAGTTTTTTTTTTTTTTAAATACTACAATAGAGCATAAATAAGTACCCAAGCTCCTAAAACTAGGCTTGGGGAAGTAAGCAGTAGCAAACTCTAGTGAAAAAATAGAGAAAACTGCATTGAAAAACAATGAAGCATTCTTAGCCAATAGGCTGCATGTAGGTTAACACAGGAGAACCATAAAAACTTTGGCACTGTGCCTTTAAGACCCTGAGCACCTCCAGTATCCCACCATGCCTCAGGGGTGAAGGAAAGGTGACAGTTGGTTCACAGTTAGGTCAGTTCTTTTTTCCGGCTCCTTCTGAGAGGATCCTGGAGCATTGAGCTCTCAGTTTTTCTGAGTTTTCCTCAGAAAAATTCTTTAAAAAAGCGTTTTTTCACTTTTCACTCGACAAGTAACATCTTTGTCTGAGCTAGGAAGGTTTTTTCTGACAGAAAAATGCCTTCTCTTTTTGTCAAATGCCCTGCTTGTGGGAAGAAGAAGGCCCAGTCAGATCCCCACTCTCTGTGCATAGTGTGCCTGCCTCAGAGTCACTGCCCTGACACTTGTAAGTACTGTAAGAACATGTCTAGGAGGACTCTGAAAGACAGAGAGAAGATCCGACTTCATGGGCTTCAGGAGAGGAAAAGAACATCGTCCTCTTCGCTCCCCAGGCATCCAGAAGGCCATTCTCAGGAGAGAATGGCCCGGTCGACGTCGACAGGTAGGAAAATACCTGTTTGTTCACCGTCGACGTCGTCGCTACCACCGTCCCACCGGCATAGATCGCCGTCGACGGCGACGCACCCGACGTCGAAGGGAACGGCGTCGAGGGAACATCAGAGTAGGGGCAGGTCTCCGTCGACGGCAGCCCGCCGATCGACGTCGAGCCACCGCCGGCATGCCCGGTCGCCGCCAAAGGCTGTGCGCCCCCCGACGTCAGGACACACGACGTCGAGATCTCCACGACGGCACGGGAAACATCCGCCGTCAACCTCCCATCGCTCCACGTCGAGGCACACGACGGCGAGCAGGTCGAGGTCCAAGGAACGCCGTTCGACGTCAAGGCACTCAACGTCGAGGCAATCAACGTCGAGGCAGGACCAACCGACTGGGCGTCCTTCGACGTCGAAACAGCCATCGACGTCGACGCAGGTTTTACCTGTCCAACAGGGAGCAGAACATCGCCCCTCGCCAGACAAGGCTCAGTCTCCAGTGGTCTCCATACCGAGCGACTCTTCTCGGTCAAGAGCATCTCCTGGGCATGTCTCGCCCATCAACCTATCTCCGAGATGGCTGGAGAGCCTCAACAGACCAGCGGCCTCCCCAGATTCGCAATATTCGCGAATGTATTCACCCACTGCCTCCCCGCCAAGAACGCCATCGCCGACAGCAGGGGCAGAACGGGCTCGTTCAGCTCCTCGACAGCCGACCGCGAGGCCTAGGCGCTCGGCTACAGCGTCCCGCAGCAGATCTCGCTCTCAACGGAGATCCAGGTCGCGCTCAAGAAGATCACCCTCTTGGTCTTCATCAGGTTCTTCTGTCAGGCGTTATTCACCTACTCTTACAGATTCACCACCTGCTAGAGTCTCACCAGTGGATGACATAACCACTTTCAACGAGGTGTTGCTAAGAGGAGCACAGAAACTCAATATAGAGGTTCCAGAACCATCTACCTCCTCATCAATCATCTTTGAGACACTACAACAGAGATCAGCGTCGAAAAAGTTGCTGCCTCTAGTGCCTGGTTTGTTGCAGCCGACCATGGACACTTTTCTGGCCCCAGCCTCGCTTAAGTCTGCCCCGGCTCGGATTCTTAAAAAGTACAAGGCTCCAGAGCAAGACCCTTTATTCCTTAGGAAGGATCCGCCACCAGACTCAGTGATCATAGCTGCCGCCCGAAAGACCCACTCGGTGGCATCTTCATCCACGGTACCCCCGGATAAAGAGAGCAGGCATTTAGACTCTCTGGGAAGAAAGATGTGCGGGACAGCGGCTTCAGCAATGAAGGTCTCTAGTGCGTCTGCGCTCCTGGGCAGGTACGATCGTTCTCTGTGGGATTCCCTCAGTAGATTTACAGAAAAACTGCCCAGAGAAGACAGGCAAGATTTCCAAGAGATTCTACAGGAAGGATGCCTGGTATCTAACCAAGTTATCAGCGCGGCAGCGGATGGGGCGGATTTGGCGGCTCATGGGTACGCACATGGTATCTGTGCGAGGAGATCTTCCTGGCTGAGGCTCACTGGCTTGAAACAGGAGGCACAACAACGTATCCTGAATCTCCCATTTGCCGGGAATTCTCTATTCGGTGCCCATGCAGACGAAGAGATGGCCCGCATGAAGACCGAGGTGGATACCATGAAGGCGGTAGGCCTCGAAAGAAGGAAAGATTTCAGGCGGAGGTACAGACCGTACGATAGACGCCCTTTCCAACAGAGGGTTCAAACCCCTCATTGGTCGCAAAGGTCTCAGCAACGACAGGGACGCCCTCTGTTTCAGCGAAGAAACACAAGGGAGCGAGGGTCAAGTAGACCTCAACAGTCCACTCCAAAAGCACCCACTAAGCAATGAAGTCTCGCTTCCCTCGACACTGTACACCACTCCGGTGGGGGGAAGTATTATTGCTCATCTTCACGAGTGGCACTCTATCACAAGAGACAAATGGGTGCTCAATATTGTCGAACATGGCTATTCTCTCCTTTTCAAGCAGCCTCCACCACACTTGCCACCAACCAAACACAATCCGGCTCATCTCACCTTGCTACGCAAGGAGGCTCTCGCCCTCCTAAGAAAGAATGCCATAGAAAGGGTTCCACCTGCCCACAGAGGAAAGGGGGTCTACTCCCGTTACTTTCTAGTAGCAAAGAAGGGTCAAGAGGGCGTTTTCAGGCCAATCCTGGATCTAAGACTGCTGAACAAATACATAAGAAAGCAGAAGTTCAGAATGCTAGCGCTTCACCAAATTTTCCCTCAACTGCATCAGGGAGACTGGATGTGCTCCATCGACCTGCAGGATGCGTATTTCCACATCCCAATAGCTCCAAAGCATCGAAAATTCCTGCGCTTTCGAGTAGCGTTACAGCATTACCAGTTCAGGGTTCTACCCTTTGGCCTGAAATCTGCTCCAAGAGTTTTCTCGAAATGTATGGCAGTGGTGGCGGCGCATCTACGAAGACAAAGGATATACATATATCCATACCTAGACGACTGGCTACTAAAGGCTTCTTCTCCGGAGCAGGCGAGAAGCCATCGGGACATTGTACTAGGAGTTTGCGAAGCTCTAGGTCTTCAGGTCAATTACCAGAAGTCAACCTTGACTCCAACGCAGAGTCTTCACTACCTAGGAGCTATCATAAACACAGAACTACAAAAAGTGTATCCTTCGGAGGAACGACTGTCCTCAATAAACATGAAGTGCCAGGACCTGTTGAGAGCCAGCGCACCTACGGCACGTCAGGTGACATCACTACTGGGCTCCATGGCATCGTGCATCTTTATTGTCCCAAATGCCAGACTCCACATGAGACCCCTCCAAGAGGCATTGGAGGCCAATTGGAGCCAAAGAACAGGTCGCTGGGAAGACACAATGCGGCTACCGGAGGTAGCACTGCAGTCATTGAGATGGTGGATGCACAGACCTCACCTGTCAGTGGGCGCTCCGTTTCACCAGGTACTTCCATCCGACACTCTGGTAACGGATGCGTCTCTTCAGGGATGGGGGGCTCATCTGGGTCCTTTTCAAGCGCAGGGTCTGTGGTCAGACAAGGAGAAGCAGTACCACATCAATCTGCTAGAACTCAGAGCGGTCCATCTGGCTCTCAAGTCTTTCACACCGCTAATTCAGGGGAAAACTCTATTGATACAGACGGACAATACAACCACGATGTATTACTTGAACAAACAAGGGGGAACGAGATCCCTACCCCTTTCACGAGAGTCCCAAGCGATATGGCATTGGCTCCTGGCCAGAGGAATGTCAATCACAGCAGTTCACCTGCCAGGTCAGCAGAACGTAGAAGCAGACTTTCTAAGCAGACACCTGGAGGACGTTCACGATTGGGTCCTGCACGACGAAGTCGCAGAATACATCTTCGCGCAATGGGGTCGGCCTCAACTGGACCTCTTCGCAGACGATGTAAACAGGAAATGCCCAGACTTCGCATCCAGGTTCTACCGTCCAGGATCTCGAGGGAATGCCCTGTTGATCGACTGGTCAGGGACATTTCTTTACGCTTTTCCTCCGATTCCCCTCATTCCGGCAGTGATCAGCAAACTTTACGGATCCAGGACCAGAATGATTCTTATAGCGCCACAATGGCCTCGACAATTCTGGTACACGGATCTCCTCAACCTGTCGGAAAAACCTCACAGGAGGCTGCCGTGCAGACCGGATCTTCTGAGCAGAATGGAGGGCAGGATTCTGCATCCCAACCTACCCTCTCTGAGCTTAACAGCATGGCTCCTGAATTCCTGCAGTATGGGCACCTAGGACTCTCGCAGGAGTGCATGAACATCTTGAAAGAGTCCAAACGGCCTTCCACGCGGCGTTCCTACGCTTTTAAGTGGAAGAGATTCTACATATGGTGCTGTCAGCAAGGCCATAATCCCATACGGGCGCAGGAGGACGTCATACTGTCCTATTTGCTTCACCTAGCGAAATCCGGTCTGCAGGTATCATCTATTAAGGTACATTTGTCTGCTATTACTGCCTATCGCAAGTCACCTTCTCAGGAATCCTTCTTTACGAAACCTGTAGTCAAGGATTTCTTAGAAGGTTTGAAGAAAGTTTTTCCGCCAATTCGGAGGCCTTCTCCTCCGTGGGAACTGAACATAGTCCTAGCAAAACTTATGGGCCCTCCTTTCGAGCCTATCCATAAGGCCTCCTTACAACACCTTACGTGGAAAACGGCTTTTCTGGTGGCCATTACTTCAGCGAGGAGGGTCAGTGAGATCCAGGCCTTGTCTGCAAAAGAACCGTACACGGTTTTTCATGACAATAGAGTAGTTCTGCGAACTCACCCATCTTTCCTTCCGAAGGTGGTGTCAGAATTCCATATTAATCAGACCATAACTTTACCGACGTTCTTTCCCAATCCGGAAACTCCGGCTGAGAAAGCATTGCACTCATTAGACTTGAAAAGAGTGCTGAAATTTTATCTGGACAAGACAAAATCGATTAGAAACTCTAACCGCTTGTTTGTGAACTATGGTCATTTAAGGACAGGAGAAGCAGCATCTAAGCGAACAATATCAAGATGGATAGTCTCTTGTATTGTTAATACTTACCAGCTAGCTAATAGACAATTGCTAGCGCGGCCTAGAGCGCATTCCACAAGGGGAAAAGCGGCTACAGCTGCTCTCCTTAACAATGTTCCTATATCTGAGATTTGTAAGGCTGCTACATGGAAGTCTGTACATACTTTTACAAGACATTATTGTTTAGACTCAGATGCAAGAGCGGATGCCCAAGTGGGGCAGGCCTCTCTAAGGAATTTATTTGCGTAAGACATGTCTATTCCTGCACTTCTATCGGACAGTCCGCTGGGTTTAGGGATGGGCTTGCTAATCTATTCAATGTTTATGACTATTGATGAGGATCCCCTGGAAGAGAAGGATAAGTTACTTACCTGTAAATCCTAGTTCTCTTCCAGGGGTATCCTCATCAAAGTCATAAACAACCCACCCTCCTCCCCGGACACACGTCTACTGGAAGTGCAGGACAGACAGTATTTTGATTCAATTATACAAATTGTCACCGTAAAAAGAACTGACCTAACTGTGAACCAACTGTCACCTTTCCTTCACCCCTGAGGCATGGTGGGATACTGGAGGTGCTCAGGGTCTTAAAGGCACAGTGCCAAAGTTTTTATGGTTCTCCTGTGCTAACCTACATGCAGCCTATTGGCTAAGAATGCTTCATTGTTTTTCAATGCAGTTTTCTCTATTTTTTCACTAGAGTTTGCTACTGCTTACTTCCCCAAGCCTAGTTTTAGGAGCTTGGGTACTTATTTATGCTCTATTGTAGTATTTAAAAAAAAAAAAAAAAAAAAACTTCATAGAAATAAAGCATTTTAGCCTGTTTTTAACATGATAGCCTGCATGACTGTTTGTTACACATGTATAATGTGTATATATTTTATATATGCTCCGGGGTCCCCGCACAAGGGCGGGAATATTCAATGTTTATGACTTTGATGAGGATACCCCTGGAAGAGAACTAGGATTTACAGGTAAGTAACTTATCCTTAGGGGCACCCCAGAACCCAGGAAATCAGATTCCTGCAACCCGAACTAAAGAAGGAGGACTGCTGACCTACAAGCCTGCAGAGACGATGGAGGACAACTGCTTTGGCCCCAGCCCTACCGACCTGTCTCCTGACTCGAAAACCTGCAACCAGCGACGCATCCAACAGGCACCAGCGACCTCTGAAGCCTCAGAGGACTCCCCTGACCCCAGGACCAAGAAACTCTGCTCAACAACCTGCAACAAACTTGCAACTTTTCTACAACTTTAAAGACCTCTCTTCCTGCCGGAAGCATGAGACTTCACACTCTGCACCCAACGCCTCGGCTCGAGATCCAGAGAACTAACACCACAGGGAGGACTCCCTGGCGACTACGACCCCGTGAGTAGCCTGAGACAACCTCCTTGGACCCCCACAGCGACGCCTGCAGAGAAAATCCAGAGGCTCGCCCTGACCGCGACTGCCTGTAACAAGGGACCGATGCCTGGACCAAGCACTGCATCCGCAGCCCCCAGGAGCAGAAGGAACCGAACTTCAGTGCAGGAGTGACCCCCAGGCGACCCTCTGCGTAGCCCAGGTGATGGCTGGCCCGAGAAGTCCTCCTGGGGGAATGCGTTTTCGATGGCTTGGTGCGGAATATTTACCTACGGTTTTCCACCCATTCCGCTCATCTCAAGAGTACTTGTAAAGATCAAAAGAGTGCATTTCAGCCTCATCCTGATATCTCTGTTTTGGCCTCACCAACATTGGTTCTCTGAACTCCTCCTGCTCTCAGAAATGGACCACATTCCACTGAAAGTTTCACCCCAGCTCTTGACAAGGAACGAGGTTCAGGTTTTACATCCGGACCCCAATTCATCTGGCTCCAGAACACAATGAGTTCGCCCATTTAAATATTCACCCCAAATGTTGGGATATTATTTCAAAAGCCAGAGCAGATAGCACCAACAAATTGTACTCTTTAAAATGGAAAAGGTTTTGTTTGTGGTATCAGAAGGAGCAGATTGATCCGCTGCTGTCTCCGCCAGAGCAAATATTGTCTTATCTCCTCCATCTGGCGTCGACTGGCTTAGCGAATGCATCCATTAGGGTGTATTTAGTGGCTATATCTTGCTTCAGACGTTCGCCGACAAAGCCATCTCTTTGGTCTTCTAGATTGGTCAAACAATTCCTCAAAGGGCTCTTGTGAGTTTTTCCACCAGTAAGGCCTACTCCACCGTCTTGTCAACTCAACACTGTTCTCTCTCAGCTTATAAAACACCCATTTGAACCGATACACAGTGGATTTAAAGCACTTATTGTGGAAAGTAGCTCTTTTGCTAGCCCTTACTTCTTCTAGACGGGTCAGTGAGATCCAGGCATTGACCATTCAAGATCATTTCCTTCAATTTAAACAGGATAGAGTGATGCTTCGTACGAACCTCAAGTTTGTTCCAAAGGTGGCATCAGAGTTTCATATTAACGAACCGTTGATTTTGAAATATTTTTTTCCGAACAAGACATCTCTGGCAGAAAGAGCTCTGCACTCGGACATCAAATGAAATCTCAAAGAATGGAAAGAACTAAGCGTTTTAGAAAGACTACTCAATTGTTCGACCTGTATAGTGCCCAGAGGAAGGGACAGGCCCTTTCCAAGCAGAGTATAGCCAGGTGGATAGTAGCTGCTATAAAATTTTGCCATCAAGCAGCTGGTAAGCTCACCTTCATTATCTTTTGTTCAACCTTTAACATGCTCTCTAGTGCTTAGAAGATCTGAGGTGCTGGAGCTTCTCTCAGGAGGGTTCTAGAGGGTGGGGCACTCTGATTGGCTGATGCTCAAGTTTGGTCCTTTTTGCATAAGGACTTGGATAGATTACTAAAATGTAGAGTTTTAATGTTGCGGCTGTTATGTCTTTTGGGACATTGTCTTTTCTAAGGTACCGGGAACTCCCTTCTCGCCGACTGGGAATGATTCAAGCATGTGAATCTATGAAAGATTCCAATACTGGAGAACTGCAGTTACAGGTAAGTAACTCATTTTCTTCTTCCTTACCGTCCACTTGCGCAGAGTGGCTGTTAGGTTTCAACCGACTTCCCCTTCTGGATCATCAAGCCTCTCTTCAGTTCACAAGTATTTCTACGCGTGGTCAACATCAAGACTTTGGGGGTCATTCTGACCCCGGCAGGGGGCGGTTGCCGCCCACCTGGAGGAAACCGCCATTTGGCCGCCCCGCTGTCAAAAGACCGCTGGGGCCATTCCAGCTTTCCCGCCGGCCCAGCGGGAAAGGGGCCTGCAACACTGAAGCCAGTTCTGAATGGAGCCGGCGGTGTTGCAGGTGTGCGACGGGTGCAGTTGCACCCGCAGACAGTGAAAAGCATGCTGGGGCCCTGTTAGGGGGCCCCTGTACTGCCCATGCCACTGGGCAGTGGCACTGGCATGGGCAGTGCAGGGGCCCCCAGGGGACCCGTTCCCGCCATCCTGTTCCTGGCGGTAAAAACCGCCATAAACAGGCTAGCGGGAAGGGGGTCGGAATCCCCATGGCGGCGCTGCGCCGCCATGGAGGATTAGCCCAGTCGGGGGACATCCGGCGGGAAACCGCCGGACCCGGTTTTCCGACTGCGGCTTTACCGCAGCGGTCGGAATGGGCAGGGAAGCACCGCCAGCCTGTTGGCGGTGCTTCCGTCACCCGCGGCCCTGGCGGTCTATGACCGCCAGGGTCGGAATGAGGGCCTTTGTCATTGACACTGTTGACATAATTGATGTCGAGGATTACTGGATGTTACATGTCAGCATATGGCAGTTCAGTGAGATCAGTTTTCACAACTACTGCTTTGAGAGATCCTTCCATCAATTCTGAGAAGGTGAGAACTAGAGGCATATTGTTGATCCACCTGTCACCAGTGCCATTGGTGAAGGATGGCTCACAATAGACTTACTTGCAGCTGCACAAAACAAAAAATGCCAAGATTACAGAGCCAGATTGCAGGGTCCCTCGTGAAAGGGCAGTGCCCTTTTGATGAAGTGGTCCGAAATTTTTTGTATCCTTTCCCTTCAAGACCATGCATTGCATTAATGTTTATCAAAGAGTCATAAGCGGCCATTGTAGGGAAATGCTTCCCTTGGCATGGTTACCTCCTAACCTTTTGCCTTTTGTTGATGCCAGTTATGATTGATAGTGTGCTGGGACCCTGCTAACCAGGCCCCCAGCTCCAGTGTTCTTTCCCTAAACTGTACCTTTGTTCCCACAATTGGCACAGCCCTGGCACAAAGATAAGTCCCTTGTAAATGGTACCCCGGTACCAAGGGCCCTGTGGCCAGGGAAGATCTCCAAGCGGTGCAGCATGTATTTTGCCACCTTGTGGACCCCTCACTCCCCACATGCACACTGCCTCACAGATTGTGTGTGCTGGTGGGAAGAAAATGACTAAGTCGACATGACACTCCACTCAGGGTGCCATGCCCACATCCCACTGCCTGTGGCAAAGGTAAGTCACCCCTCTAACAGGCCTTACAGCCCTAAGGCAGGGTGCACTATACCACAGGTGAGGGCATAGTTGCATGAGCAATATGCCCCTACAGTGTGTAAGCCAAATCTTAGACATTGTAAGTGCAGGGTAGGCATATAGAGTATATGGTCTGGGAGTCTATCAATTACGAACTCCACAGTTCCATAATGGCTACACTGAAATCTGGGAAGTTTGGTATCAAACTTCTGAGCACAATAAACCACTTTTGGCGGCAAGTCCGGAGAAGATAATGAGAAAATCAAGGAGGTGTCACCTACCAGTCAGGACAGCCCCTAAGGTGCCCTTAGCTGAGGTGACACCTGCCTTTAGAAATCCTCCATCTTGAGTTATGAGGATTCCCCCAATAGGAATAGGAATGTGCCCCCCTCCCCTCTGGGAGGAGGCACAAGGAGGGTGTAGCCACCCTCAAGGACATTAACCATTGGCTACTCCCCCCTGACCTAAACACCCCCCTAAATTCAGTATTTAGGGTCGACCCTGAACCCAGGAAATCAAATTCCTGCAACCTACCAGAAGAAGGACTGCTGACCTGAAAGCACTGCTAACCTGAAAGCCTCACAGAGACGATGGAGACAACAACTGACTTGGACCCTGCCCTACCGGCCTGTCTCCATTCTCAAAGAACCTGAACAGCAACGCATCCAGTGGGACCAGCGACTTCTGAGGACTCGGGGGACTGACCTGCACCTGAAGGACCTAGAACCTCCTGAGGATAGCAGCTCTATCCAGAAACTGTACCAAAATTGCAACAAAGAAGCAACTTTAAAGAGCCTCTCACTTCCCGCCAGAAGCGCGAGTCTTCACACTTTGCACCCAACGCCCCCGGCGTGAGTTCAGGACAACCAACACAGCAGAGAAGACTCCCAGGTGACTCCAACGACATGGACACCCCGAGTCGACCTCCCTGCACCCCCACGGCGATGCCTGCCGAGAGGATCCAGAGGCTCCCCCTGACAGCGACTGCCTGGTAACAAAGGAACCTGACGCCTGGACCAAGCACTGCACCCGCAGCCCCCAAGACCGAGAGGAACCACCCACGAATGCAGAAGTGACCAGCAGGTGGCCCTCATCCTAGCCCAGTCGGTGGCTGGCCCGAGAAGCCCCCCTGTGCTGTGCCTGCATCGCCAGAAATACCCCTGGGTCCCTCTATTGATTTCTATAGCAAACCTGACACCTACTTTGCACACTGCACCCGGCCACCCCTGTGCCGCTGAGGGTTTGTTTTGTGTGCTTGTGTGGTCCCCGGTCTCTCCCCCCCCCCCCCTGGTCTGCTCCCCGAGGACGCAGGTACTTACCTGCTAGCAAACTGGAACCGGAGCACCCCTGTTCTTCATAGGGGACCTCCTGTGTTCTGGGCCCTCCTTTGACCTCTGCACCTGTCCGGCCCAGTGTTGCTGGTGCTGTGGCTTTGGGGTTGCCTTCAACCCCCAACGGTGGGCTACCTATTGCCCAGGAGACTGACTGTGTAAGTGCTTTACTTACCTGCAAAAACTAACCAAACTTACCCCCCCCCCCCCCTCCGAACTGTTGATTTTTGCAGTGTCCACTGTTAAAATAGCTTATTGCCATTTTAACCAAAACTGTGTACTACTGTTTTAAATTAAAGTTTTATACTTACCTGTGTGAAGTACCCTGCATTTTATGTACTTATCTTGAATCTTGTGGTTCTAAAATAAATGAAGAAAATATATGTTCGATGGCATCTGTCGCTGTAGATACACATGGTCTGCATTAGCTCGCCATCTGGTGTTGGGTCGGAGTGTTACAAGTTGTTTTTCTTCGAAGAAGTGTTTTCGAGTCACTGGACCGAGTGGCTCCTCCTTCTGTGCTCATTGCGCATGGGCGTCGACTCCATCTTCGATTGTTTTCTTTCCGCCATCGGGTTCGGACGTGTTCCTGTCGCTCCGAGTTTCGGAACGAAAGATAGCTGAAAACGGAAGATTTTCGACGGTATCGTTGCGATCCGGTTCGAGATAAACACATACGACAACGCATTGAACATCGAAGCGCTTCGGTGCCCTTCGGGGTAGATTTCGGCACACCGTCGGGGCCTAGTCGGCCCGACCGCGTGGAGAACAACGCCGATGGAACGGACCCCGTTTCGATTCTGCCCTGAATGCCACAACAAATATCCTTATACGGACCAACACTCGGTCTGTAACCTGTGCCTGTCACCCGAGCACAGCGAAGAATCCTGTGAGGCCTGTCGGGCGTTCCGGTCCCGAAAAACTCTGCGCGACCGTCGAGCGAGAAGACTGCAGATGGCGTCCACGCCAAAAGAGCATCGACAGTTCGAGACAGAAGAGGAACAGGAGGAATCCTTTTCCATCCAGGATTCAGACTCCGACGAACTCGACCATCCAAAAACAGTGAGTAAGACGTCGAGATCAGAAATTAAAAAAGGCAAAAAGGCCCAGGGGACGCCACTGCCAACCGGCCATGGCTCAACCCAAATTCACGGTGACCAACAATCGGCACCGAAAAAGGCCCATTCAGTGTCGAGATCGTCCGACTCCGGTCGAGACACCGGCACGCAGCCTCCTCGGGACCGAGAGAGTGCTAAAGAGAAGCGTCGACACCGAGAGTTCGGTGTCGACACGGATCGACGCCGAGACAGTGGCGCCGAAGATCATAGAGGCCAAGATTTTTCGGCACAAAAGAAGAGGAAGTTTACCTCGGAGCCGAAAAAACAAACAACAGGGTTTTCGGAGCCGAAAAAAGCACCAACAGACCCAGTTTCAGGCTCCTATACTGAAGAACTTTCTATGTCTTCACAAATGAAAAGACACAGATTCGAACAGGAACTGCAATCCACTGAAGTGGATCACACGCAGAAGCGTATCTTTATTCAGCAGGGGACAGGGAAGATCAGTACCCTTCCACCTGTCAAAAGAAAGAGAACACTTCAGTTTGTAGCACGAGAGGCTCCTCAGCAACAAACAGCAAAGACGGTAACACCTCCTCCCTCGCCTCCACCTGTAACTCCGGCTTCACCAACTTACACCCGTCACATTCGCCAGCTCACACCGCCATGAGCCACGACGACCAAGATCAAGACGCGTGGGACTTGTACGATGCACCAGTGTCTGATAACAGCCCAGACACATACCCAACTAGGCCATCACCACCTGAGGACAGCACAGCCTATTCACAAGTGGTGGCTAGAGCAGCTCAGTTCCATAATGTGGAACTACACTCTGAACAAGTAGAGGATGACTTTTTATTTAACACCCTCTCCTCCACCCACAGCTCCTACCAAAGCCTGCCTATGCTCCCAGGAATGCTTCGCCATGCAAAGGAGATCTTCAAAGAGCCAGTCAAAAGCAGGGCAGTAACGCCTAGAGTGGACAAAAAATATAAGGCGCCTCCTACGGACCCTGTATTCATCACCTCTCAGCTGCCACCAGATTCTGTGGTGGTAGGGGCTGCCAGAAAACGGGCAAATTCACACACTTCTGGGGATGCACCTCCCCCAGATAAAGAAAGCAGAAAGTTTGATGCAGCCGGGAAGAGGGTCGCTGTCCAGGCAGCAAACCAGTGGCGCATCGCAAACTCACAAGCGCTGCTAGCGCGATACGACAGAGCCCACTGGGATGAGATGCAGCATCTCATTGAACATCTCCCAAAAGATCTACAAAAAAGAGCAAAACAGGTTGTTGAAGAAGGTCAAAACATTTCCAACAATCAAATACGCTCCTCTATGGATGCAGCAGACACAGCCGCAAGGACCATTAATACGTCGGTTACCATCCGTAGGCACGCATGGCTCAGAACGTCTGGATTCAAGCCGGAAATTCAGCAGGCAGTACTTAACATGCCAGTAAACGAAAAAATGCTGTTCGGTCCGGAGGTCGACACAGCCATAGAAAAGCTCAAAAAGGACACTGACACTGCCAAGGCCATGGGCGCACTCTACTCCCCGCAGAGCAGAGGATCTTATACCACCTTCCGCAAAACACCTTTTAGAGGAGGGTTTCGGGGTCAGGCCACACAAGCCAGTACCTCACAGTCCGCACCGTCCACCTACCAGGGACAGTACCGGGGAGGCTTTCGGGGCCAGTATAGAGGAGGGCAATTCCCTAGGAATAGAGGAAGATTTCCAAGCCCCAAAACCACTAACAACAAGCAGTGACTCACACGTCACTCACCCCCCCCCACACAACACCAGTGGGGGGAAGGATAGGTCAATATTACGAAGCATGGGAGGAAATAACTACAGACACATGGGTCCTAGCAATTATCCAACATGGTTATTGCATAGAATTCCTGCAATTCCCTCCAGACATACCACCAAAATCACAAAATTTATCAAAACACCATTCACAGCTTCTAGAGATAGAAGTTCAAGCACTACTGCAAAAAAATGCAATAGAATTAGTACCAAGCACACAAATAAACACAGGAGTTTATTCACTGTACTTCTTGATACCAAAAAAGGACAAAACACTGAGACCAATTCTGGACCTCAGAGTAGTAAACACATTCATCAAATCAGACCACTTTCACATGGTCACACTACAAGAAGTGTTACCATTGCTCAAAAAACACAACTACATGACAACCCTAGACCTCAAAGACGCATATTTCCATATACCAATACATCAATCACACAGAAAATATCTAAGGTTTGTATTCAAAGGAATACATTACCAATTCAAAGTATTGCCTTTCGGTTTAACAACCGCTCCAAGGGTATTCACAAAATGCCTAGCAGTAGTCGCTGCACACATCAGAAGGCAGCAAATACATGTATTCCCGTATCTAGACGACTGGCTAATCAAAACCAGTTCGCTCACACAATGCTCAAACCATACAAATCAAGTCATACAAACCCTCTACAAACTAGGGTTCACCGTCAACTTTGCAAAATCCAACATTCAGCCAAGCAAAGTACAGCAATATCTAGGAGCCATAATAGACACAACAAAAGGAGTAGCAACGCCAACTCCACAAAGAATTCACAATTTCAACAGAGTCATTCAACACATGTCTCCAAATCAAACAATACAAGCAAGAACAATACTACAGCTCCTAGGCATGATGTCCTCATGCATAGCCATTGTCCCAAACGCAAGACTGCACATGAGGCCCTTACAACAATGCCTAGCCTCACAGTGGTCTCAAGCACAGGGTCACCTTCTAGATCTGGTGTTAATAGACCGCCAAACTTACCTCTCGCTTCTATGGTGGAACAGTATAAATTTAAACAAAGGGCGGCCTTTCCAAGACCCAGTGCCACAGTACGTAATAACAACAGATGCTTCCATGACAGGGTGGGGAGCACATCTCAATCAACACACCATAAGAGGACAATGGAACATACATCAAACAAAACTGCATATAAATCATCTAGAATTATTAGCAGTTTTTCAAGCACTAAAAGCTTTCCAACCAATCATAACCCACAAATACATCCTTGTCAAAACAGACAACATGACAACGATGTATTATCTAAACAAACAAGGAGGGACACATTCAACGCAGTTAAGCTTATTAGCTCAAAACATATGGAAGTGGGTAATCCACCATCAAATTCGCCTCATAGCACAGTTTATTCCAGGGATCCAGAATCAACTGGCAGACAATCTCTCTCGAGATCACCAACAAGTCCACGAATGGGAAATCCACCCACAAATTCTGAACACCTACTTCACACTCTGGGGAACACCTCAGATAGATTTATTTGCAACAAAAGAGAACGCAAAATGCCAAAACTTCGCGTCCAGATACCCACACAAGCAATCCCAAGGCAATGCCCTATGGATGAACTGGTCAGGAATATTTGCTTACGCTTTTCCTCCTCTCCCTCTCCTCCCTTATCTAGTGAACAAATTGAGTCAAAACAAACTCAAACTCATTTTAATAGCACCAACGTGGGCAAGACAACCCTGGTACACAACACTGCTAGATCTTTCTGTAGTACCCCACATCAAACTGCCGAACAAACCAGATCTGTTAACGCAACACAACCAACAGATCAGACACCCAGAACCAGCATCGCTGAATCTAGCAATCTGGCTCCTGAAATCCTAGAATTCGGACACTTACAACTTAGCCAAGAGTGTATGGAGGTCATAAAGCAGGCCAGAAGGCCATCCACTAGACACTGCTACGCAAGTAAGTGGAAAAGATTTGTTTGTTACTGCCATCATAATCAGATACAACCACTAGACGCAACTCCAAAACATATAATAAATTACTTGCTCCATTTACAAAAAGCAAGGCTAGCCTTCTCTTCTATTAAAATACACCTTGCAGCAATATCTGCATACCTGCAGACTACCTATTCAACTTCCTTGTATAGGATACCAGTCATCAAAGCATTCATAGAAGGTCTTAAAAGAATTATACCACCAAGAACACCACCTGTTCCTTCATGGAACCTAAACGTGGTCCTAACAAGACTCATGGGCCCACCTTTCGAACCCATGCACTCTTGCGGAATACAATTCCTAACCTGGAAAGTTGCCTTTCTCATCGCCATTACATCTCTGAGAAGAGTAAGTGAAATTCAAGCGTTCACAACACAGGAACCTTTTATACAAATACATAAAAATAAGGTCGTCCTACGACCTAATCCAAATTTTTACCAAAAGTTATTTCACCGTTCCATCTAAATCAAACGGTAGAACTACCTGTTTTTTTCCCACAGCCAGATTCTGTGGCTGAAAGAGCACTACATACATTAGATGTCAAAAGAGCATTAATGTACTACATTGACAGAACAAAGAACATCAGAAAGACTAAACAGCTATTTATTGCATTCCAAAAACCTCATGCAGGTAACCCAATATCAAAACAAGGTATAGCCAGATGGATTGTTAAATGCATCCAAATCTGCTACCTTAAAGCAAAAAGACAACTGCCCATTACTCCCAGGGCACATTCAACCAGGAAAAAAGGTGCTTCAATGGCCTTTTTAGGAAACATCCCAATGCATGAAATATGTAAGGCAGCCACATGGTCTACGCCTCACACATTCACCAAACACTACTGTATAGATGTGCTATCCGCACAACAAGCCGCAGTAGGTCAAACTGTATTAAGAACTCTATTTCAGACAACTTCTACTCCTACAGGCTAATCCACCGCTTATGGGGAAATAACTGCTTACTAGTCTATGCAGACCATGTGTATCTACAGCGACAGATGCCATCGAACTGAAAATGTCACTTACCCAGTGTACATCTGTTCGTGGCATCAGTCGCTGAGATTCACATGGGCCCACCCACCTCCCCGGAAGCCTGTAGCAGTTCAGAAGTTACCTTCAATTTTGTACATTTGTATATATATTATTTAAACCTTTAATAGGTACATACTTACACATTTCATTGCGCGGGCACTATTACTATAGTACAACTCCTACCTCACCCTCTGCGGGGAAAACAATCGAAGATGGAGTCGACGCCCATGCGCAATGAGCACAGAAGGAGGAGCCACTCGGTCCAGTGACTCGAAAACACTTCTTCGAAGAAAAACAACTTGTAACACTCCGACCCAGCACCAGATGGCGAGCTAATGCAGACCATGTGAATCTCAGCGACTGATGCCACGAACAGATGTACACTGGGTAAGTGACATTTTCATTTTCTATATAAAACCTATTAGCCTGGAGTTAAGTCTTTGAGTGTGTGTTCCTCATTTATTGCCTGTGTGTGTACAACAAATGCTTAAAACTACCCTCTGATAAGCCTACTGCTCGACCACACTACCACACAATAGAGCATTAGTATTATCTAATAAAGCCACTATCGACTCTTAAGGGGAACCCTTGGACTCTGCACACTATCTCTTACTTTCAGATAGTATATACAGAGCCAACTTCCTACATAGGTGGATCAGCGGTGGGGTCTGAGACTACATTTGCTGGACTACTCAGCCAATACCTGATCACATAACTAAATTCCAAAAATCGTCATTAGAAATTGATTTTTTGCAATTTGACTATTTTTCTAATTTTTTAAGAGTCATGCTAGGGCCTTGTGTAAGTCTCTGTTAGCATTACTTTTAGAGATTAAACGTTTTAAAAAGTTTGGATTTAAGTTCTAGAAGTAGTTTTTAGATTCTTAAAAGGTAATCCCAACTTTTAGAGAGATAATGACTAGCACAGATGAGATGGTGGTGGAACTCAACCTCACCCCTTACCTGCATCTAGGGATGTCAGAGTTAAGGTCTTCTGTAAGCTAAAAAAGATAGAGTGGGTCCAACCTTACCAAGGTAAAGCACCAGGAGCTCTTGGCAGAGTTCACAAGGGACCACCTCTCTGAGTTGGAGGATACTCCTTCAGATGGGGAAATTAGTGAACAGGAGGAAGAATTCCCCCCTCTTGTCCTAAATAGGGAAGACAGGGTTCCTTGAACCCTGACTCTAAAAATCATAGTCAGAGAGCCTGGTTCTTCCACAGGGGAGACCAGTACCTCTGGAAGCATTGAGGACAGCCTCAATGAAGAGGACCTCCTGTTTGCCAAAAGATTGGCTTTGAAGAAGCACCTCCTAGCCATAGAAAAAGTGGCTTTGAAGAAGCAGCTCCTTGCCATAGAAAGGGAAAGAAAAGCGATGGGTTTAAGTCCCATCAATGGTGGCAGCAACTTAAATAGGGTCAGAAAGAATACTGACATCCTAGAAATCCCCAAAGGGGTTGTAACTAAATATGAAGAGGGGGATGATATCACCAAGTGGTTGACCGCTTTTGAGATGGTTTGTGCAACCAGAAAAGTAAGCAGATCTCACTGGGGAGCACTCCTTTGGGAAATGTTCACTGGAAAGTGTAGGGATAGACTCCTCACACTCTCTGGTAAAGATGCAGAATCTTATGACCTCATGAAGGGAACCCTGATTGAGGGCTTTGGATTCTCAACTGAGGAGGTCAGGATTAGGTTCAGGGGGTCTCTCAAATCCTCGAGGCAGACCTGGCTTGATATTGTTGACTTCTCAGTCAAAACACTAGATGGTTGAATAACTGGCAGTGGTGTAAGTGATTATGATGGGCTGTATAATTTATTTGTGAAAGAACATCTGTTAAGTAATTGCTTTAATGACAAACTACATCAACATCTGGTAGACCTAGGTCCAATTTCTCCCCAAGAACTGGGAAAGAAAGCCGGCCACTGGGTCAAGACAAGGGTGACCGACTTCCGCAGGGGGTGACCAAAGGAAGGGGTAACAAATCCTCCCCAGGGGAAGGGTGGTGAGACACCCAAAGACAAAAGTAAAGAGTCTTCTACAGGGCCCCAAAAACCTGCTCAGGAGGGTGGGCCCAAGCCTCTTCACAGTCGACAAATGGGTATAAGGGTAAAAACTTTGATCCCAAGAAGGCTTGGTGTCAAAACTGTAGACAGCATGGACACCAAACTGGAGACAAGGCCTGTCCAAACAAAGGTCCCACAACAACTACTCCAGTTAGTACTGGAATAGCCAGTCTCCAGGTGGGATCAACAGTGTGCCCAGAGCAAATCAGGATGCACACTGAAGCTACATTAGTCTCTGAGGGTGGGGTGGATTTAGCCACACTGGCTGCCTGGCTGCTTAACATGCAAAAATATAGGCAGCAGCTCTGAATCAATGGGACTAGAGTAGAAGACCTGAGGGATACAGGAGCTAGTGTCACTATGGTGACAGACAAACTGTTTTCCCCAGGACACTACCTGGCTGGATAGACCTTTCCAGTCACTAATGCTGACAATCAGACTAAATTCCATCCCATGGCAATGGTAACTTTAGAATGGGGAGGAGGTCACTGGCATAAAACAGGTTGTAGTCTCATCTGCAATTCCAGTAGAATGTCGTTTAGGGAATGATCTGGAGTTCTCAGCATGGGCTGAGGTGCAGCCATGTTGCGTATCCCTGAACTGGTGTGTGTCAAGACAAGGGCACAGAGCAGGGCTCAGGGTGAAAAAGAAGTGTTGGAGTCTGGAATAATGGCCCAACCCTCCAAGAGAAAAGGTAGGAAGACTGGGGAACCACCTTCTACACAGCAAAAGAAACAGAACCTCTCTTCCCAGGAAGATGTTCTATCCTCTGAGGGAACTGAGTCCATCGAGCTGGAGCCTTATCAGGTTGAGCTCTTGGGCCCAGGGGGACCCTCAAGGGACCAGCTGTATAAGGGACAAACGAGTTGTCCCTCTGTTGAAGGCGTAAGACAGCAAGCAGCTGAACAAGAAAAAAGGGACTGTCAGTGGAACCCCCAGGCTCTATTGGGAAGATGGACTCCTTTACACTGAGGCAAGAGATCCCAAACCTGGTGCCACTAGGAGAGTGGTAGTGCCTCAGGAGTTTAGGGAGTTCATTCTGACCTTAGCCCATGACATTCCCCTTGCTTGACATTTGGGACAAACCAAGACATGGGAGAGGTTAGTCAACCATTTCTATTGGCCCAATATGTCCCAGAAGGTTATGGAGTTTTGCACCTCCTGTGTCACCTGTCAAGCCATTGGTAAAACAGGTGGCAATCCAAAGGCCCCCCTCATTCCATTTCCAGTGGTTGGGGTCCCCTTTCAGAGAGTGGGAGTGAACCTCCCACAGCATCAGGGAACCAAAATATCTTGGTAGTAGTGGATCATGCTACCAGGTACCCTGAGGCAACTCCCCTTCAGTTCACTACTGCTCCTGCAGTAGCTAAATGACTCATTGGTATATTTACCAGAGTCGGATTCCCTAAGGAGGTGGTTTCTGACAGGTACCAACTTCATGTGAGCTTACCTGAAACACATGTTGAATGAGTGTGGGGTGACTTACAAATTCACCGCACCATACCATCCACAAACCAATGGTCTTTTAGAAACGTTTAACAAGATATTGAAGGGCATGATCCTTGTGCTCCCTGAAAAACTCAAAAGGAGATGGGATGTCCTTTTGCCATGCCTGCTTTTCACCTAAAGAGAGGTGCCACAGAAGGGAGTAGGGTTTTCCCCTTTGAGCTTCTGTTTGGCCATCCTATAAGGGGACCACTGGCACTTGTAAAAGAAGGCTGCAAGACCTCCCCATGAGCCTAAACAAGATGTAGTGGACTATGTACTAGGCTTCGTTCAAGGGTGGCAGAGTACATGGTGTAAAGGTAAGCAAAAACCTTGAGGCCAGGCAACAATTCCAGAGGTTGTTGTATGACCAAAAGGCTGCTATGGTTGAGTTTCAGCCAGGGCAGAAAGTCTAGGTTCTGGAGCCTGTGGCTCCCCGGGCAATTGAGGAGAAATGAGTGGCCCTTCCCAGTGCTAGAAAAAAGAGTCAGGGCACCTACTTGGTGGACCTGGGCACTAGCAGGACCCCCAAGAGGGTGATCCATGTTAACCACCTTAAGCTCTATCATTACAGGGCAGATGTAAACATTTTAACGGTTACAGATGAGGACCAGGAAGTAGAGCGTGAACCTCTCCCTGATCTCCCCTCATCTGACCCTATGGATGGCTCAGTAGATAAAGTGCTCTATTCAGACACCCTTTCTGGCCAACAGCAAGCTGACTGCAGGAAGGTCCTTCAGCAGTTTGCTGAGCTCTTTTCCTTGACCACTGGTCAGACACACCTGTGTACCCATGATGTGGACACAGGAGACAGTATGCCTGTCAAGAATAAAATATTCAGACAGTCTGACCAAGTCAAAAAAAGCATCAAGGTGGAAGTCCACAAGATGCTGGAGTTGGGAGTGATTGAGCACTCTGACAGTCCCTGGGCTAGCCCAGTGGTCTTGGTCCCCAAACCTCACACCAAAGATGGAAAGAAAGAGATGAGGTTTTGTGTGGACTACAGAGGGCTCAACTCTGTCACCAAGACAGATGCTCACCCCATTCCAAGGACGGATGAGTTCATTGAAAAATTAGGTGGAGACAAATTCTTAAGTACCTTTGACTTGACAGCAGGTAGTGGCAAATCACAATGGCACCTGGAGGAAAGGAAAGGTGTACAGCATTCTCTACACCTGATGGGCACTGTCAGTTTACTGTTATGCCCTTTGGCCTAAAGAATGCCCCTGCCACCTTCCAAAGGTTGGTGAATGAAATCCTTGCTGGCTTGGAGTCCTTTAGTGCAGCATATCTAAATGATATTGCTGTCTTTTGCTCAAACTGGTAGGATCACCTGGTCCACCTGAAGGAGATTTTGCAGGCCCTTGAAGCAGCAGGCCTCTTTATCAAGGCCTCTAAATGTCGGATAGGGCAGGGAACTGTGGTTTACGTGGGACACCTTGTAGGTGGAGGCCAAATTCAGCCACTCTAACCCAAGATCCAGACTGTTCTGGACTGGGAAGCCCCAAAAACCCACTCGTGTTAGGGCATTCCTTGGCTTGACTTGGTACTACAGGAGGTTTGTGAAGGGATATGGATCAATAGTGACACCCCTCACAGAACTGACCTCTAAGAAAATGCCAAAGAAACTTAACTGGACCTTGGACTGTGAAAAGGCCTTTGACACCCTGAAGCAAGCTATGTGTACAGCACCAGTTTTGAAATCTCCAGATTATTCAAAGCAGTTCATTGTGCAGACTGATGCCTCCCAGCATGGGATAGGAGCAGTCCTGTCCCAAACAAATGATGGTGGCCTTGACCAGCCTGTTACTTTTATTAGCAGTTTGTTACTCCCCTGGGAGCAGTGTTGGAGTGCCATTGAGAGGGAGGCCTTTGCTGTGGTTTGGTCCCTGAAGAAGCTGAGACCATACCTTTTTGGTACTCATTTCACAGTTTAAACTGACTGAAGACCTCTCAGATAGCTGATGCAAATGAAAGGAGAAAACATTAAACTGTTGAGGTGGTCCATATCCCTACAGGGAATGGACTTTGTAGTGGAACACAGACCTGGGACTGCCCATGCCAATGCTGATGGTCTTTCCAGGTTCTTCCACTTAGAAAATGAAGACTCTCTTGGGAAAGGTTAGTCTCATCTTCTTTGGTTGGGGGAGGGGGGTTGTGTAGGGAAATGCCTCCCTTGGCATGGTTACTCCCTACCTTTTTGCCTTTTGTTGATGCCAGTTATGATTGAACGTGTGCTGGGACCATGCTAACCAGGCCCCAGTACCAGTGTTCTTTCCCTTTCTCTTCCAGGGGATCCTCATGAATAGTCATAAACATTGAATATTCCCGCCCTCGTGCGGGGACTCCGGAGCATACATAAAATACACACATATAAAGTATGAAATATGCACGAAAAAAAAAAAATATATATATATATGTTCGATGGCATGTGTAGCTGCAGATACACATGCTGTGCACATCCCGCCATCTGGTGTTGGGCTCGGAGTGTTACAAGTTGTTTTTCTTCGAAGAAGTCTTTTCGAGTCACGAGACCGAGGGACTCCTCCCATTTCGACTCCATTGCGCATGGGTGTCGACTCCATCTTAGATTATTTTTTTTCCGCCATCGGGTTCGGACGTGTTCCTTTTCGCTCTGTGTTTCGGGTCGGAAAGTTAGTTAGAATCTCGGAAAAATCGTCGGTATTGTTTGCGTTCGGTATCGGGTTAGTTACAACAGATTGACACCGAATTAGGAAGAGCTCCGGTGGCCCTTCGGGGTTTTTTCGATCCCCCGTCGGGGCCTGGTCAGCCCGGCCACGTGTCTCTTCAAGGCTGATGGAACGGACCCCATTCCGCTTCTGCCCAAAATGCCATAATAAGTATCCATATACAGATCAGCATCTGGTCTGTAACTTGTGTTTGTCTCCAGAGCACAAGGAGGATACCTGTGAAGCCTGTCGAGCGTTTCGGTCAAGGAAGACACTAAGAGACAGAAGAGCAAGAAGACTGCAAATGGCGTCGGCGCCGACAGGACAGGGGCATTTCGAAGAGGAGGAAGAAACCTTCTCCATACAGGAATCGGACTCAGAGGAGATCGATCCCGAAGAAACGCCGAAAACCGTGAGTAAGACGTCGAAACACAAGACTAAAGAAAAAAACGCAAAAGCCCAGGGGACGCCACCGCCAACAGGCCATGGCTTAACCCGAAAAATAGGTGACCGACCATCGGCACCGAAAAAGGGCACGCTGGTGTCGAAGTCATCCGACTGCGGTCGAGATTCCGGCACACAGCAATCTCGGGCCCGAGATAGCGGCTCCGAACAAGTTCGGCACCGAGAGAGCGGCACCGAAATGAGTCGGCACCGAGAAACAACGACACCGAAAGCTAAAAAGGTGTCGTCTGAACCGAACAAAGTAGCCGAAAAGGTTTTGATACCGAAACATCCGGCCTCGGAGCCGAAAACAAGTTCCTACACAGAGGAACAAGGACTGTCCTCAAAAATGAAAATACATAGATTTGGACAGAAATTGGAGACAATGGAGCCAGACTACACCCAAAGAAGGCTCCAGATCCAAAAAGAAACAGGGAAGATCAGCACTCTCCCTCCTATTAGTATGAAACGCAAACTTGCATTCCAGGAGAAAGACAAGCAGCCACAGGCAAAGGTGGCTAAGCAAGTAACCCCGCCACCGTCTCCACAACGCTCGCCGCAAACATCACCGGTAGCTACTCCACCTATGATGCAATCCCCTACCCATACAGGGATGAGTCAAGACGACCCTGACGCGTGGGACCTTTATGACGCACGACCCTGACGCGTGGGACCTTTATGACGCACCAGTGTCAGATAATAGTCCAGACTGTTATCCAGCTAGACCTTCACCACCAGAGGATAGTACAGCCTACGCACAGGTGGTGTCCAGAGCAGCAGCATTTCATAATGTCAGCCTGCATGCAGAGCCCATTGAAGACGACTTTTTATTTAACACACTGTCGTCCACACACAGCCAGTACCAGAGTCTTCCCATGCTACCAGGAATGCTAAAACACTCCAAACAGGTGTTTGAGGAGCCCGTAAAAGGAAGGGCCATTACTCCAAGAATGGAGAAAAAATATAAACCGCCACCAACAGACCCCGTGTACATCACACAACAGCTAACACCGGACTCAGTTGTAGTAGGGGCAGCTCGCAAGAGAGCGAACTCACATACTTCAGGAGATGCACCACCTCCAGATAAAGAAAGTAGAAAATTCGACGCAGCAGGCAAAAGGGTGGCGGCACAGGCAGCAAACCAGTGGCGTATTGCAAATTCACAGGCTTTGTTGGCCAGATACGATAGGGCTCATTGGGACGAAATGCAACACTTTATAGAACATTTGCCCAAGGAGTTCCAAAAGAGAGCACAGCAGGTAGTAGAAGAAGGACAAAGTATCTCCAACAATCAAATACGGTCAGCAATGGATGCTGCAGACACAGCTGCTAGAACTGTCAACACAGCAGTGACAATAAGGAGACATGCATGGCTGCGTACATCAGGATTTAAACCAGAAATACAGCAAGCTGTGCTGAAAATGCCATTTAACGGACTGCAGTTGTTTGGGCCGGAGGTGGACACTGCTATCGAGAAACTTAAAAAAGACACTGACACGGCCAAAGCCATGGGCGCACTCTACTCCCCACAGAGCAGAGGCACATTTCGAAAAACACAGTTTTGAGGGGGGTTTCGAGGGCAAAGCACAGAACCCACAACCTCACAAACAAGGCCCACCTATCAGAGCCAATACCTGCGGGGAAGTTTTCGGGGACAATATAGAGGGGGACAGTTCCAAAAATGTAGAGGGAAGTCCCAAAGTCCCAAACCTCCTCAAAATAAGCAGTGACTTCCAAGTCACACATGCCCAACACATAACACCTGTGGGGGGGAGACTAAGCAAATTTTTCAAACATTGGGAGGAGATAACAACAGACACTTGGGTACTGGCAATTATCCAGCATGATTATTGCATAGAATTTCTCAAATTCCCTCCAAACGTCCCACCGAAAACACACAATATGTCAAAACAACATACAGATCTTCTAGGACTAGAAGTTCAGGCATTGATACAAAAAGAGGCAATACAATTAGTACCAAAGCAACAGAAAGGGACAGGAGTTTACTCTTTGTACTTTCTCATACCCAAAAAAGACAAGAGTCTAAGACCTATACTAGATCTCAGAACATTAAATACCTACATCAAATCAGATCACTTTCACATGGTGACATTACAGGTCGTAATCCCACTGCTCAAACAGGACTACATGACAACACTAGACCTAAAGGATGCATATTTCCATATACCGATGCATCCTTCACACAGAAAGTACTTAAGGTTTGTATTCCAAGGAGTACATTACCAATTCAAGGTGTTGCCATTCGGAATAACAACCGCGCCAAGAGTTTTTACAAAATGCCTGGCAGTCGTAGCTGCACATATCAGAAGGCAGCAAATACATGTATTCCCGTACCTAGACAATTGGTTAATCAAAACCTACACGCTAGAACGGTGTTCACAACACACAAATTATGTCCTAGAAACACTCCACAAACTAGGTTTCTCAATCAACTACACAAAGTCACACCTTTTGCCGTATCAAACACAGCAATACTTAAGGGCGACAATCAACACAGCAAAAGGGATTGCCACTCCAAGCCCACAAAGGGTTCAGGCATTTCACAATGTAATACAGGCCATGTATCCAAAACAAAAGATACAAGTCAAAATGGTGATGAAACTCCTAGGCATGATGTCCTCATGCATAGCCATTGTCCCAAACGCAAGGTTACACATGCGGCCCTTACAACAGTGCCTAGCATCACAATGGTCACAGGCACAGGGTCAACTTCTAGATCTGGTGTTGGTAGACCGCCAAACATACATCTCGCTTCAATGGTGGAACAGTATAAATTTAAACCAAGTGCGGCCTGTCCAAGACCCAGTGCCACAATATGTAATAACAACAGATGCCTCCATGATAGGGTGGGGAGCACACCTCAATCAACACAGCTTCCAAGGACAATGGGACACTCAACAGAAACAGTTTCACATAAATCACTTAGAACTATTGGCAGTATTTCTAGCGTTGAAAGCTTTTCAACCCATAATAAGCCACAAACACATTCTTGTCAAAACAGACAACATGACAACGATGTATTACCTAAACAAACAGGGAGGGACACACTCAACACAGTTGTGTCTCCTAGCACAGAGAATTTGGCATTGGGCGATTCACAACCACATTCGCCTAATAGGACAATTTATTCCAGGAATTCAGAATCAGTTAGCAGACAATCTCTCTCGGGATCACCAACAGATCCACGAATGGGAAATTCACCCCCAAATCCTGAACACTTACTTCCACATTTGGGGAACACCACAAATAGATCTATTTACAGCAAAGGAAAACGCAAAATGGCGAAACTTCGCATCCAGGTACCCACAAGATCAGTCTCAGGGCAATGCGTTATGGATGAGTTGGTCAGGGATATTTGCCTACGCTTTTCCCCCTCTCCCACTCCTTCCATATCTGGTAAACAAGTTGAGTCAAAACAAACTCAAACTCGTACTCATAGCGCCAACACGGGCAAGGCAACCTTGGTACACAACAATACTAGACCTCTCAGTAGTGCCTCATGTCAAACTACCAAACAGACCAGATCTGTTAACGCAACACAAACAACAGATCAGACATCCAAATCCAGCATCGCTGAATCTAGCAATTTGGCTCCTGAAGTCCTAGAGTTCGGACACTTAGACCTTACACAAGAATGTATGGAGGTCTTAAAACAAGCAAGAAAACCTACCACTAGACATTGCTATGCAAATAAGTGGAAAAGGTTTGTTTATTATTGCCATAATAATCAAATTCAACCTTTGCATGCATCTGCTAAAGACATCGTAAGCTACTTGCTACATTTGCAAAAGTCAAAACTAGCTTTTTCATCCATTAAGATACATCTTACCGCAATTTCAGCTTACCTGCAAATTACCCACTCACTTCATTATTTAGGATACCAGTCATAAAAGCGTTTATGGAAGGACTAAACAGAATTATACCACCAAGAACACCACCAGTTCCTTCATGGAACCTCAACATTGTCTCACCCCCTTTTGAGCCCATGCACTTTTGTGAAATGCAATACTTAACATGGAAAGTTGCATTTTTAATTGCCATCACATCTCTAAGAAGAGTAAGTGAGATTCAAGCATTCACCATGCAAGAACCATTTATTCAGATACACAAGTATAAAGTAGTTCTACGAACAAATCCTAAATTTTTGCCAAAAGTCATATCACCGTTCCACTTAAATCAAACAGTAGAATTACCAGTGTTCTTCCCACAGCCAGATTCGGTAGCTGATAGAGCACTACATACACTGGACGTCAAAAGAGCGTTAATGTACTACATTGACAGAACAAAACTAATTCGAAAAACAAAACAATTATTTATTGCTTTCCAAAAACCTCATACAGGAAATCCAATTTCTAAACAAGGCATTGCTAGATGGATAGTTAAATGCATTCAAACCTGTTATCCTAAAGCAAAAAGAGAACCGCCTATTACACCAAAGGCACACTCAACTAGAAAGAAAGGTGCTACCATGGCCTTTCTAGGAAATATTCCAATGACTGAAATATGTAAGGCAGCTACATGGTCTACGCCTCATACATTTACCAAACACTACTGTGTAGATGTGTTAACAGCACAACAAGCCACAGTAGGTCAAGCAGTACTACGAACTTTGTTTCAAACAACTTCAACTCCTACAGGCTGAACCACCGCTTTTGGGGAGATAACTGCTTACTAGTCTATGCACAGCATGTGTATCTGCAGCTACACATGCCATCGAACGGAAAATGTCACTTACCCAGTGTACATCTGTTCGTGGCATTAGTCGCTGCAGATTCACATGCGCCCACCCGCCTTCCCGGGAGCCTTTAGCCGTTTAGAAGTTGATCTTGAACATTTGTAAATTTGTAAATAGATTACTTTAAACTACAATATGTACATACGTATTCACTCCATTGCATGGGCACTATTACTAGCATACACAACTCCTACCTCACCCTCTGCGGGGAAAACAATCTAAGATGGAGTCGGTGCCCATGCGCAATGGAGTCGAAATGGGAGGAGTCCCTCGGTCTCGTGACTCGAAAAGACTTCTTCGAAGAAAAACAAATTGTAACACTCAGAGCCCAACACCAGATGGCGGGATGTGCACAGCATGTGAATCTGCAGCGACTAATGCCACGAACAGATGTACACTGGGTAAGTGACATTTTCCATATAGCATTTTTAGTAGACAAATTTTCATAATAAACTCATATATACATGTGTAAAACAGCAATGCAGACTATAATCATAAACAGGCTAAAATGCTTTATTTCTATGGAGTTTTTTTTTTTTTTTTTTTAAAACAGTCCTTTTCAAAATTACATTCCGAGAAACAACACTTTCCAAAGCCCCATAACTGGGCCTAGGGAAAGAAGCAGTAGCAACATCAGAGAAAAAGAGAAAAAAAAACTACATTGAAAACAATGGAGCATTCTTAGCCAATAGGCTGCATGCAGGTTAACACAGGAAAACCATAAAAATTCTGGTACTGTGCCTTTAGGACCCTGAGCACCTCCAGTATCCCACCAATGCCTCAGGGGTGAAGGAGAGGTGACAGTTGGTTCACAGTTAGGACAGTTCTTTTTTACGGCTTCTTCTGAGAGGATCCTGGAGCATTGAGCTCTCAGTTTTTCTTAGTTTTTCTCAGAAAAATACTTCAAAACAGCGTTTTTTCTGCTTTCACTCGACATTTAACACCTTTGTCTGAGTCAAGAGACTTTTTCCTGACTGAAAAATGCCTTCTTTTTTTGTGAAGTGCCCTTCCTTTGGGAAGAAAAAGGCCCATTCAGATCCACACACACTCTGCATTGTGTGTTTGCTTCAGAGTCATTGCCCTGACACTTGCAGACACTGCAAGAACATGTAAAAACGGACTCTGAAGGGCAGGGAGAAGATCAGACTTCATGGTCTTCATGAGAGGCAGAAAACATCGTCCTCTTCGCTTCCCAGGCAGCCAACAAGCCATTCTCAGGAGAGACAGGCTAGATCGACGTCAGCAGGTAGGAAGGTACCTGTTTGTTCCCCGTCGACGTCATTGCTGCCACCGTCACACTGCCATAAATCGCCGTCGATGGCGACCCGACCGACGTCGAAGGATACGACTTCGAAGGAACATGGCCACCACAGGGGCAGATCTCCGTCGACGGCAACCCACCGATCGACGTTGAGCCAGCACCGGCGTGCCCATTCGCTATCGAAGGCCTCGCACCCCTCGACTGCAAGGAAACCGACGTCGAAATCGCCTCAACGGCGAGAGCAGAGATCCGCCGTCGACGGGCCATCTCTCGACGGCGAGGCACATGACGTCGAGCAGGTTGCGGTCATGGGATCGGCGGTCACCGTCGAGGCATTCGACATTGAGACCAGAACAACCCACGTCACTCCCTTCGACGTCGACACAGGTTTTACCTGTCTTGCAAGGAGAAGAGCGTCGGCTTCCGCCGGCGGATAAGGCCACTCCAACTTCTCCGGTGGTCTCCATAAAGAGTGGTTCATCTGGGCGGTCGAGAGCTGCATCGTCTGGGCATGTCTCGCCCATCAACTTGTCGCCGAGGTGGTTGGAGAGCCTTAATAGAACAACTGCCTCCCCAGACTCGCAGTACTCGAGGATGTACTCACCTTCGGCCTCTCTCCCGAGAACACCATCGCCAACAGCGCGGGCAGGACAGGCTCGTTCTGCGTCTCACCAGTCGCCCACGAGGCCTTGACGTGCTGCTACAGCATCTCGGAGCAGGTCACGATCCCAGAGACGATCTAGATCACGTTCACACCATCGCAGAAGGTCTCCTTCTTGGTCATCGTCGGGGTCCTCAGTAAGAGAGTACTCTCCGACCTTAACGGATTCTCCACCAGCTAGAGTTTCCCCGGTGGACGATATCACAACCTTTAACGAGGTGCTTCTCAGGGGGGCACAAAAACTAATTATAGAGGTCCCGGAACCATCGACCTCCTCATCCGTGATCTTTGAAACCCTGCAACATAGAGCGGATTCGAAGAAATTGCTACCGCTAGTGCCTGGTCTTCTACAACCAACCATGGACACCTTTTTAGCACCAGCCACCCTCAGATCAGCTCCTGCTAGGATCTTGAAGAAATATAAGGCACCTGAGCAAGATCCTTTGTTTCTCAGGACTGATCCACCGCCGGACTCCGTCATATTGGCCCCAGCCCGGAAGACGCACTCAGTGGCATCATCCTCCACGGTTCCACCGGATAAAGAGAGTAGACACCTGGACTCTCTGGGGAGGAAGATGTGTGGCACGGCGGCTTCCATGATGAAGGTCTCCAGTGCTTCCGCACTCCTAGGCAGATATGACCGCTCACTCTGGGACTCACTGAGCAGGTTCACAGAGAAATTGCCTAGGGAGGACAGGCAGGATTTTCAGGAGATCCTTCAGGAGGTGTCTGGTCTCCAATCCGGTCATCAGTGCAGTAGCAGATGGGGCAGACTTAGCTGCACATGGTTACGCGCATGTGGTCTGTGCAAGAAGGTCTTCCTGGCTGAGACTGACAGGATTGAAGCAGGAAGCGCAGCAGCGTATCCTATACCTTCCCCGTGCAACGGAAACTCGCTTTTTGGTACACATACAGATGAGGAGATGGCGCGTATGAAGACTGAAGTGGACACCATGAGAGCAGTGGGCCTAGAGAGAAAAAAGGACTTCAGACGAAGGTATAGACCTTACGACAGGCGCCCTTTTCAGCAGAGGGTTCAAACCCCTCATTGGTCCCAGAGGTCACAACAGAGACCAGGGCGCCCACTTTTCCAATCTCGCAAGACCACGAGAGACCGAGGGTCAAGCAGACTACAGCAGTCCACACCCAAAGCTCCGGCAAAGCAATGAGGACTCGCTTCCCTTAACACCGTGCACCACTCCGGTGGGGGGAAGTATCACAGCGTTCATTCACGAGTGGCGTGCAATCACAAAAGACAAATGGGTGCTCAACATTGTAGAGAAATGGGTTCTTTTCTGCCAACCTCCTCCTCACTTGCCACCAACCAAGTGCAATCCAGCTCACATGAGCCTATTACGCAAAGAGGCTCACGCCCTTTTACGGAAAACAGCAATAGAAAAAGTCCCAGTCACGCACAGAGTCCCAGTCCTGCTATTTTCTGGTAGCAAAAAAAGGTCGAGAAGGAGCTTTCAGACCAATTCTGGACTTACGACTACTGAACAAGTACATAAAAAAAGCAAAAGTTCAGGATGCTGGCTCTCCACCAGATTTTCCCTCAGCTACATCGAGGAGACTGGATGTGCTCCATAGACCTGCAAGACGTGTACTTTCATATCCCGATCATTCCCAAACATTGGAAATTCCTACGCTTCCGGATAGCCTCCCAGCATTATCAGTTCAAAGTGCTTCCATTCGGCCTGAAATCTGCCCCTTGCGTTTTCTCAAAATGCGTAGCAGTGGTAGCAGCACATCTAAGGAAGCAAAAAATCTTCATTTACCCATACCTAGACGACTGGCTACTGAAAACCTCCTCTCCGGAGCAGGCAAGAAGCCATCGGGACATTGTGCTCAGTATTTTCAGGTCTCTGGGTCTACAGGTCAAGTACCAAAAGTCCACCCTGATTCCAACGCAAAATCTCCACAACCTGGGAGCAATACTGGATACAGAGCTCGAAAGAGTGTATCCTTCGGAGGAACGACTTATCAATAGAGAGAAAGTGTCAAGACCTTCTGAAGTCCGACGGCCCGTCAGGTGACATCTCTACTGGGCTCCATGGCCTCGTGCATTTTCATTGTCCCGAATGCCAGGCTACATATGAGGCCTCTTCAAGAAGCGCTGGAAAACAACTGGAACCAGAGCACAGGCCGCTGGGAGGACAGAATGCGTCTTCCGATAGGAGCACGACAATCGTTACGATGGTGGATGCACAGACCTCACCTGTCAGTAGGAGGTCCTTTTCACCAGTTAATCCCAACTGACACTCTGGTAACGGATGCGTCGCTTCAGGGATGGGGAGCTCATCTGGGTTCCCTTCAAGCTCAGGGCCTGTGGTCCGACAACGAAAGAGAGTACCACATCAACCTGCTGGAGCTCAGAGCGGTCCATCTGGCTCAAGTCTTTTGCTCCATCGATTCAGGGGAAATCTCTTCTAGTGCAAACGAACAATACGACGACAATGTATTATCTTAACAGACCAGGAGGAACGAGATCCCTGCCTCTATCTCTGGAGTCTCAGGCCATCTGGCATTGGCTCTTAGCGAGAGGAATGTCGCTTACAGCAGTTCACCTGCCAGGTCAACAAAATGTGGAGGCGGACTTCCTGAGCAGAAATCTAGAGGACGCCCACAATTGGGTCCTTCACGACGAGGTCGTCGAAGACATCTTCGCTCAATGGGGTCGGCCTCAATTGGATCTCTTCGCAGACTAGGTAAACAGGAAATGCCCAGACTTCGCGTCCAGGTTCTACCGTCCGGGATCTCGAGGGAATGCCCTGTTGATCGACTGGTTCGGGATATTTCTCTACGCTTTTCCACCGATCCCTCTCATACCTGCGGTGATCAACAAACTCTACAGATCCAGCACCAGAATGATTCTCATAGCTCTGCAGTGGCCTCGTCAGTTCTGGTACACGGATCTCCTCAACCTATCGGAACAGCCTCACAGGAGGCTGCCATGCAGACCGGATCTCCTTTGCAGGCTGAGAGGTAGGATACTTCACCCCAACCTTCCCTCTCTGAGCTTGACGGCATGGCTCCTGAATTCCTGCAGTATGGGCACCTAGGGCTCTCGCAGGAGTGCATGAACATCTTGAAGGAGTCCAGACGGCCTTCCACGCGGCATTCTTACACGTTCAAGTGGAAGAGGTTCTACATATGGTGTCGTCAGCAAGTTCAGACTCCTATACTGGCTCAGGAGGAGGTCATACTGTCGTACCTACTCCATTTGGCAAAATCGGGTCTGCAAGTGTCATCTATTAATGTACATTTATCTGCCATTACAGCCTATCGTAAGTCACCTTCTCAGGAATCCTTTTTTACAAGACCAGTAGTCAAGGATTTCTTAGAAGGTTTGAAAAAAGTGTTTCCACCCATTCGGAAACCCTCCCCTCCATGGGAGCTGAACATAGTACTATCGAAACTTATGGGCCCTCCTTTCGAACCTCCACACAAAGCCTCTTTGCAGCACCTTACGTGGAAGACGGCTTTTCTGGTAGCTATTACTTCCGCAAGGAGGGTTAGTGAAATTCAGGCTTTGTCCTCCAAAGAACCATACACAGTCTTCAACGAGAATAGAGTGGTTCTACGAACTCCTCCATCATTCTTACCGAAGGTGGTGTCAGATTTTTCACATCAATCAGACTATTTCACTACCATCTTTTTTCCCCAATCCGGATACTCGGGCGGAGAAAGCTTTGCACTCCCTAGATTTGAAAAGAGTGCTGAAATTTTACTTGGACAAAACCAAACTAATTAGACAATCTAACCACTTATTTGTAAATTACGGTCATTTGAGAACAGACGAGGCGGCCTCAAAACGAACCATATCTAGATGGATAGTTTAATGTATTGTTACTGCATATCAATTGGCTAATAAACAACTACTTGCTAGGCCTAAGGCGCATTCGACAAGAGGAAAGGCGGCTACGGCTGCCCTCCTTAATAATGTTCCAATCTCTGAAATTTGTAAGGCTGCTAAATGGAAGTCTGTACATACATTTACTAGACATTACTGTTTGGACTCAGATGCCAGAGCAGACGCCCAAGTTGGGCAAGCATCTCTGAGAAATTTGTTTGCATGATACATATCTGTTCCTGCACTTCTATTCGACAGTCTGCAGAGTTAAGGGATGGGCTTGCTAATCTATTCAATGTTTATGAGTATTGATGAGGATCCCCTGGAAGAGAAGGATAAGTTACTTACCTGTAAATCCTAGTTCTCTTCCAGGGTTATCCTCATCAAAGTCATAAACAACCCACCCTCCTCCCCGGACGCAAGTCTCCTAGAAGTTCAGGACACACTATCTTTCGAATCTGCTGCACAGCTTGTCACCGTAAAAAAAAGTACTGACCTAACTGTGAACCAGCTGTCACCTCTCCTTCACCCCTGAGTCATGGTGGGATACTGGAGGTGCTCAAGGTCTTAAAGGCACGGTGCCAGAATTTTTATGGTTCTCCTGTGTTAACCTGCATGCAGCCTATTGGCTAAGAATGCTCCATTGTTTTCAATGTAGTTTTTTTTTCTCTTTTTCTCTGATGTTGCTACTGCTTCTTTCTCTAGGCCCAGTTATGGGGCTTTGGAAAGTGTTTTTTCTCGGAATGTCATTTTGAAAAGGACTGTTTTATAAAAATAAAAACTCCATAGAAATAAAGCATTTTAGCCTGTTTATGATTATAGTCTGCATTGCTGTTTTACACATGTATATAGGAGTTTAGTATGAAAATTTGTCTACTAAAAATGCTTTATATATATATTTTTTTTCATGCATATTTCATACTTTAAATGTGTGTATTTTATGTATGCTCTGCGGTCCCCGCATGAGGGCGGGAATATTCAATGTTTATGACTTTGATGAGGATACCCCTGGAAGAGAACTAGGATTTACAGGTAAGTAACTTATCCATCCTGCTAACCAGGACTCCAGTGACTGTGCTCTCTTGCTCTAATTTCGGTTGTCCCTACTTAGTATACCCCACAATTGGCATACTGGTGCCCCCATGTAAGTCCCTAGTATATGGTACCTATGGCTTTGGGGGACCAGGGGCTCCCCATGGGCTGCAGCATTTATCATGCCACCCATGGGAGCCCATGCAAAATGTGTCTGCAGGCCTGTCATTGTAGCCTACGTGAAAAGGTACATGGACCCTTCCACTATAAGTCACTGCACCAGGTCACTGTAAGTCACCCCTGTGGCAGGCCGTCCTACTCTATATGGCAGGGTGCAAGTATATGTGTGTGAGTGCACCTTTGCATGAGGAAAGATGCCCCTACGAACTACAGCTACATGGTCCTGGACTTCGTGGGTGTGGGGAAGCCAATTTACCCATGTACTGGACATAGGTCACTGTTGCCACTATTGGTTGTATGATTCCATGCTCTCTGGAGGCTCCTTAGAGGCTTTGCTCCTACCAGTTTGGAGGGTTTTCCCAGGCAGCCCACTGCTGCCATCCTGCAGACAGGTTTCTGTCCTCCTGCTGCTTGACCAGCTGAAGGCCAAGATGGTAGAACAAAGGATTTCCTTTGGGAGCAGGAGGCAACACCTCTCCCTTTGGAAATAGTTGTTACATGGCTTGGGAGGGGTAGCCTCTTCATGCCACCAGTATGCTTTGAAGGGTCACATTTGGTGCCCTCCTTGCATAAACTGGTTTGCAGCAGTCGAGGGACCCCGGGTCCCTGCTCTGGCACGAAACTGAACAATGGAAAGGGGAGTAACAACTCCCCTGCCCATCACCACCCCAGAGCTCCTCCAGGTGGCCACTTGATTCTGCCATCTTGAATCCAAGGTGGGCAGAGGCCCCTGGAAGCTTCTGAGTGGCCAGGTCAGTCAGGTGACGTCACAGCCCCCTCCTGATAGGTGGTCACCCTGTGAGGTAACCAAACCCCTTCCTGGGCTATCTAGGGTCTCCCTCTTGGTTAGATCTTCAGGTTCGACATGCAAGATTCCAGCAGGACTCCTCTACATCGTTTACTTCATCTTCTGGCCACTGGGATTGCAATTGGACCCTCAAGGAACCGTGCAACTCCAGTGGCAACTCCACTTTGCAACATTGTTTCTCTGGCTCCTTCCAGCAACTGCAGCATTTCTGTGGCTATGTATCCTCTGACGGTGACGAGTCTTCAGCCTGCACAAGAAGGAATCTCCCTTGGAGTGAAGGAGTCACTCCCCTGCGTCCGCAGGCACAAACTGCAACGACGTCTGGCTGCGTGAATCTTCTCTCCTGCAAAACTGCGTGGATCCTGCAACACAGGTGGTGGTCTGGAGTGGTCCCCTCTACCAGCTATTCAACTTGGGAGACAGTAAACCATTGCCTATCCTTTCAGGACAGTACCCCTGTGTACCGTGACGCTTGCAGCTACCGAGGCTTGTTGGCTCTTCTTTCAAGGGAACTTCAGGCTCCGTGTAGCCCTGGCCTCCAGTTCTCTTTCCTGCAAAGCACAGTCTCCTGCCTGCTGCTCCTGCACCCTCTCCAGGTGTGCTGAGTGGGCCTCACTTCGCTTCCTGTGCCTGCTGCCTGTGAATTGCCTGTGGGGGCTGCATCCTTGACGTTCTACTCTCCTCACTGCTGAGGGTGACCTGGGACTCCCCTCTGTGGGTTGAGTCCCCCTGAACCTTCCGGGTCTCCGGCAGATCTTCAACTCTTCATCTGCGACTCATGCCTTTGCCAAGGCTTGTTGGTGATTTTTCCACACCATTCACTAACTGCAGCTCTTCTGATGTGGGCCATCGACTGCATCACTCCTGGAACTCTTCTCCTGCTCTTATGCTGCACAGCCGACTTCTTGTCTTCACCGTCGATCTGGTCCTGCATCTCCAGAAGGGTGGGTAGTGGCTCCTGACCCCAACTGGATATTCCGTCTCGAACTGGACTTGTTCCCCTTCATTTGCAGGTTCTCATCTGTCAAGATCCACCTTTGGTTTCTTCCAGTCTTGCTACTTAACTTTTGGGGTTCCTAGGTCCTCCAGCTGTCCTCCACAGATTCCTCTTCCTTGGGTGAGGGGCTGACTCTCACATTCCACTTATTCGGTATATGGTTTGGTCTTCCTCTAGGGTCTCCATTTTTTTCTGCTATTTCACAGTTTTCTATTGTTTTCTATGCCAATTCCTGACTTCTAATATGTATAGAATAGTGTGTTTATTCACCTGATACTAGAGTAGTATGTAGGCAATATTTTGCTATTTGTGTTACCATAATAAAGTACCTTTATTTTTGTAACACTGGTTCTTTAATGCGTATAAGTGCTGTGTGACTACAAGTGGTATTGCATGCTCTCTGCATGTCTCCCAGATAAGCCTTGGCTGCTCATCCACAGCTACATCTAGAGAGCCCTGGCTTCCTTGACACTGCCTACACTTCACTAATAGGGGATAACTGGACCTGGTATAGGGTGATAACACCATAGGTACTCCGCGCACACCAGGCCAGCTGCCTACAGTCATGAACAATACTCCCTCCTCCCCAATGTCAGTGTAATATAATTGTATATGGAGAGTCTCTTAGATTTTAATTTTCTCCTGTTCAAAAAGAACTGAGCCTGCGTCTGGGAAACAGCCAGCAGAGTGCATGCTGGCTAATAGAAGCTGCTGGTTCTCTTAAAGTTAGTGTGCATTGAGCGCAGCAGGTGCACTTTCGACCTGATGGTTCCTTTCCCTTTATTGGTTTCTCTGCAACTATAGCAGGGTTTGTGCTATTATTTCTATTCTATGACAGCTTTCTATACTAAATGCTGCAATATGGTTTAGAATTAGAACTGCAGCTCTCTGCCGAAAACAAATGCACTTAAAGCTCGCTCGTAACAGACTTCTGGAGGTATCACTAGACAGAAGAACATGGCGGTGGCTACCTCCAACACAAACAACATAAAAACTCTCCCCTCCCCTCCTTTCCCCTGGAACCCGCACGCAGGCAGGACTAGTCTACGTTCAGGATTTCAGAGAGAATACCTATGACCTAGGATGTAGAACTAGGAATACGTAAGTAATATTTTCTTATTAGGTTTCTGTCTGGAAGTAGGGACATTACGACTTCACACACTTAATGATGCTGAGGGCTGAAATGACTGGTAAGTAAATAAATTTAATCCAGCATAATTTAAATGCGTCTACAACAAATACACCTACATAGTACATGTAGAAAAGTACCTTAAAAGCAGGAGCTGCCATGGAAAAGAATTGATTTCATTGTTTCAATTTCAGTCACAGATTAATTTTCATGGGAAAAAACTTAAACTGGGTCCAGCAATCAGGAAGCAGCAAAACATATGTAAGTACATTTAGTTCCTTTTCACGTTTCTGAAAACCTCTCTATTTTTCATTTACTGTTACATGTTTGAAAACAGTTAAACTGGTGTCGTTTTTTTGTTTTCATGACATAGGTGCTTATCATGTGCAACCGAGACCTATGGTCCTTAATCCACCTGCACCTCAGTTTCATAGTATGTGGAGCAATCAGAATGCTGAAACGTACATGCAACATCCTCACATGATTAGTCCAATGCCCCAGTATGTACAGGTAAGATGCTGTCTCCTCACTTTCATCGAGTACATTTTGAGCCGGTTTTCCAGAGATGCTCTTCAGGGGTGAATTAATTTTATTGAAATTGTTCAAAAAGTTTTCAGTATTGGAGTGTAATATAGAACTCCCTTGATAATCCTCATTATCTGTAAATACATGATGCAAATACTTGAAGTGTATTATTATAAATGTAGGAAACAAGATGTTTAAACTTTAGTTATGAATTGAAAGTTCCGTTTTAGAAAGGTATCTTAATTAACATTTATAAACATTGCAATGACTATGAGTGGGATTAATGAAAACTTAATAAGGGGAGAGAAGCACACATCGCAAACATAAACACACATTACCTATGTAAAGACAGCATTTTGTTTCGTGTGTGTGTCTTGTCTGTGTCAGGCGCGCAACGCCCATCGGGATGAAAGCTAAAGGCTAAAGCCTCAGCTTTAAGGACACAGACAGTTATGGGACTGGCTGGGATAGGGCTGACGCCTGAGATGCATTCATAATATTTTGCAGGTCTTCAAAAGGCCATTTTATTGTTACCGAGTCTTCTGTCTGCTTTCACTTCAACCTTTGCTCCATGCTGTCCCCGTTCTTGTAAGGGCTGTGGCTGCCACAGCTGGGGAGTATGTTCAAGACCACTGGAATTAGTAGGCAGGGGAGGGCCAAATTATGCAGAAGGATTAAGTAAATTGTGTAGTAAGGAAAGGCAAATTGTGCTGCACGTTTTGTGATATTCATTATTTTGCCATTTTTAAACTTGTTAACGCTGGGAATGAGTTGCACCTCTTTAGCACTAGCTCAACATCTAACTATAGCAATAAGCTACAAAAAGATGGCCAGTCAACCTTTGCAAAAGGCTTTCCACTGTGCAACAATCCGTGTCACTGTATTTTCAGTAACTTGTGAGCCATTTGAGCCAGAAATAATTTTTTTAATTAAAATCTGCAGTTTGTGGCAGACGATGGATTAGGTGGCAAATGCAGGAAATCTCCAATTATATGTAAAAATCGCAGCATCCGATTAATCGCATAATTCCAGTAGCCCTGAGTTTATTTCCGGGCTATAGAGGTGGGGGAGAATACTATTAATAGGGAGTGCCAAGCCAGAGCTCAGCAGATTATCAGTCTTGTCTCTAAGCTCTATAATGCAAACAAAGCACGCTGAATGGTATGTAAATGGTCATGAAAACAAAATGTGCTAAAGACTGTTCAAAAAGTGTATTGATTTAATGTAAAAGCCTTTCACTCCAGAACACTAGAATGAAGTGCTGCATTAAGTGACATTTATCAGAGATAGATTTACTAACTTTATGCACTGGGTTTGTAAATGTTTATTTCGAATAAATGTTTGCGTGCAAAACTTGTTTTGCACTGCAAATTGTCTGAAAGTAATGCAAAGCAGCACTTTGTTCTGCTTTACTTTACTTTATGCGAAAGTGGTGTTCCAAGGAGAGTGCATGAATGTTCTGTTTCCATGGTTTTTAATGCAAAGCCCTATCTACTAACTATAGTAGCGAGGGCTATGTGCCAAAAATATTGCCTCTTTGAGGCTGGAGTTAAAAACGAGAAAATATTCTTATTTCTCCAAATGTTTCCCACTTAGCATCTGTGTTGCAGTGTACACCATGGATCCAAAGACGGTAAAAGTTTTAAATTTTGCCTAGATACAGTATTTTGTCCACAGTGTGAAATCTACACCACACATCGTGTACACAGCCTTGCACTATTGTGCAAAGATTTGTGTCTTGCACAGATTGTGCATCAGCGCTAACTTAATAGATCTGGCTCTCTCCTGCTCTCTACCCTCAATCAATGAAGTGCTGTAACTTTGGTTTCCGCGCCACATGGGTTTTTAGCAAACCTACCCCATAGTTTTTAAACATAAACCTAGATATATTGATGCCTTCAATGAGTTTGCTATTAGTAAACCAAGATACAAGTAAATTAATGTTAACCCTCCAAGAGTTTTAATCACATATGGAGCAACATTAAAATCTGTCATATGAATACAAGTGAGGTTTTTGTAGAGGACCCACCCTAAAATTAGGTTTTTAAAGGTATACTGAAATGAGAGGACAAAGGATAAGGAAGGATAAGGAAGAAGGCATATTGAAATACGGTAATTGCCTGGGACCCTACAATTTAGTCAAGCAGGTAAACCGGGATCCTTATTTCATTTTGAACACTTTAGCCACTAGATAAAGGGGCTGGGGGCTTGGCTGACAAAAGGACGTGGGTGGCAGAGGCCACATGAAGTCTTGGCTTGAGGTTCCAAAAATACATTTTCCTTGAGTCAGAGTTCTAGATTTGCCTCTGGCTCTTCAGTGGCTCGGACACCTTTATAAAAGTGAATTTGTCCCAAAAGCTGATATTTTATTTCAGGATCAGTTGATAATTTATTTTCTCTACCCGGAGTCCCTGATTGACATCACGATAATCGTAGTTTCAGTTACACCTAAAACCCCATTTGTTAATTGTCAATGACATGGTGAGTTCCTGAAAAGTGTCTCGTTATAATCATCTTGCACTCACAAGGGCTGTCCGCTCAGCCATTAGTCACACTGCTCATTCTCCTCCTACATACAGACATGCACACAATGGTCATCCAGCTGTCACATGGGCACACAACTAACTCATTACCCATATAGGCGCGCCTTTCACTCAGCACTTACAATGCTAAATTTGCATTCACACGACTCAGTCACTCAGCACTTAGTTGGGAATGCCTCTCACACATCACACATTAAATTACCCAGCACTATCAAACGTACACATATGTCCACAAATGCACTTACAAAATATCTGTTCTTCCCATAGTAGATGCCTGTTTAGTTCCATCCACAACCACAGGGCAAGAGGGAATGTAGGCAAAAACTGCTGGAGGTTTTAAGAGTGAAGCACTGCAACTGAGTCCATGGGCTGGTGTGAGAATTGAGTGAGGACTGCAGGTACATCTACTTGTTGATCGTACTCTTCAGCCCTGTTGGCCTTCATACTGGCTGCTGTGAAAGATGGAGGTGGTGGGTTACCTGTTGCCAGACCCCTTTTGCTGCTTCTGAAGCCACTATGTAGACCACCATCTTTCCCCCTTTGGCCTGCATCATGGTATCGAGAATCAGTGAACTGATTTTAATAACATTATGAGCTTTATTGAAACTCATCCTGTTTTCACTCCTGTGCCGTAATGCATTTAGTGCAGAGAGTTTTTCTGTACCCATTGTCTCCTGGACTCCCACTGAAAATGTAGTATTAAGTGAATTGTAATTACTTTATAGGGTTACGTGGCACACACTGCAAAGTTGATCAGTTTGAATGCATACCCTTTGCATTAGAAGACCAGTAAGACCATGTTTATGGGACCATGGGGCAAGCATTGGCTATTGGGTCTCACCCTTGGCGTTGGGGGTGTTTGCCTCTGATGCAGGAATATCTCCTATTACAGCTGTGCAAACTGGGTCAATTGTGCATCCCCTGCAGCACTTGAGGCTCATTGGTTGCCATGGAAAGTAGTGACAAGCATCTCCGGGGGTAGCTTAGGGGTTGCCAGTGATTGTTAGCCCAGAGCTCTTTGAACGCAGATTCTAGTGTTGGAGTTGGGGGGAGACATTAGGTCCACTTCTTGGTCACTTGGTGTTGAACTACAGATGAGCAGCCATGTACAGGGGGACACAGTAGCGTGCTAGCAGCGGTGGTGACAGCCGTAGACACATGCCTTGACTTCACTCGCTTCAGTCACAGTTGTTCTTATTGCACAGTGGCGAGGTTAGCCGCCAATCTGCAATTCCAACTTGGTACTTCTCTTCTGGTTAGACTGCACCCATACTTCCAGGCTCACCAATCTCTGTGCAGTCTCCTTTGCTCCAGTATTGGAACTTTCATAGATTCACATGCTTGAACACTTCCCCGTCGTTGAGATGGGAGTCTCCGGTGGAATATAAAATCAGGCCTGAAGATGTATGCACACAATACATGTACTAGGCCTCAACATAACCCATCATAGTCGTTTTGTAAAATAGACCCAAACTCAAACTGGAACCAATCAGACTGCCTAACCCCTATAGAACCTCCTGTGAGGAGCTGCCTTCCCTCTGATTTTCCACCACACGTTGTGCTGAGGAGTCTCCTTTGAGCTCTGCTCAAGATTTTCTCTCAGAAGATCTGTTTCTACAGCTTTTGGACATTTATTTTCTACTCTGGTGATTCAAACTGGCTGCCATTTCAGAGACACCAAAGAAAGACCTTTTCAGATCCTGTGCCTCATGTTTAAAGAAAAGGTTATATGTGGAGGACCCACATGAGGAGTGTATGTTCGATGGCATGTGTAGCTGCAGATACACATGTTGTGCATAGCCCGCCATCTGGTGTTGGGTCGGAGTGTTACAAGTTGTTTTTCTTCGAAGAAGTCTTTCGAGTCACGAGACCGAGGGACTCCTCCTCTTTTGCTTCCATTGCGCATGGGCGTCGACTCCATCTTCGATTGTTTTCTTTCCGCCATCGGGTTCGGACGTGTTCCTTTTCGCTCCGGGTTTCGGAACGGAAAGATAGTTTAAAATTCGGAAAATTACGTCGGTATTGTTGCGTTCGGGATCGGGTTAGATAGAATCAACATCGAATCGTGAAGAGCTCCGGTAGCCCTTCGGGGTAATTTCGATCCCCCGTCGGGGCCTGGTTGGCCCGACCGCGTGCAACATCGAGGCTGATGGAACGGACCCCGTTCCGATTCTGTCCTAAATGCCACAACAAATACCCATATACAGACCAACATTTGGTCTGTAACCTGTGCCTGTCGCCCGAGCACAAGGAAGAAACTTGTGAGGCCTGTCGTGCGTTTCGATCCCGAAAAACGCTCCGTGACCGGCGAGCCAGAAGATTACAGATGGCGTCCACGCCGACAGGACACCGAGAGTTCGAGGAACAAGGAGAAAAAGAGGAAGCCTTCTCTATCCATGAATCGGACTCGGAGGAATTCGACGCCCAAGAAACAGTGAGTAAGACGTCGAAGCCAGCACACAAAAAAACAGACAAGGCCCAGGGGACGCCACTGCCAACAGGCCATGGCTCAACCCATAAAGTCGGTGACCGCCCATCGGCACCGAAAAAGGCCGAACTAGTGCCGAGATCGTCCGACTCGGGTCGAGACACAGGCACGCAGCACTCTCGGGACCGAGAAAGTGCTGCCGAAAAAGATCGACGCCGAGACAGCGGAGCCGAAGCTGCTCGACGCAGAGACAGCGGCACCGAGGAGGATCGACGCCGAGAAATTTCGACTCCAAAAAAGAGGAAAGTCGCCTCGGAGCCGAAAACGAGTAAGGACATAGTTTCGGTGCCGAAACGACCGGCAACCGAGCCAACTACCAGCTCATATTCAGAGGAGCACTCACTGTCCTCTCAAATGCGCAAACATAGATTCGAGGAAGAGTTACAGACCACTGAAGTAGACCACACTCAAAAGCGGATCTTCATACAGAGTGGAACAGGGAAGATCAGCACCCTTCCCCCTATTAGGAGAAAAAGGAGACTTGAGTTCCAAACACAGGAACAAGCACCACAAACAAAAGTGGTGAAGAAGGTAACTCCGCCACCCTCTCCTCCACCTGTAACTCACATATCACCGGCACAGACTCCATCACACTCACCGGCTCACACCACCATGAGCCAAGATGACCAGGACGCTTGGGACCTATACGACGCCCCAGTGTCAGACAACAGTCCGGAGGCGTATCCTACCAAGCCCTCACCACCAGAGGACAGCACAGCGTATTCACAGGTGGTAGCTAGGGCAGCAGAGTTCCATAACGTGTCGCTACACTCGGAACCTGTCGAGGATGACTTCCTTTTCAACACCCTCTCCTCCACCCATGGCACCTACCAGAGCCTGCCTATGCTCCCAGGAATGCTAAGGCACGCAAAGCAAATCTTCAAAGAGCCTGTCAAGAGTAGAGCAATAACACCAAGGGTGGAAAAAAAATATAAAGCACCGCCCACAGACCCTGCTTTCATCACCTCACAACTGCCACCAGATTCAGTTGTAGTAGAGCGAACTCTCACACATCAGGCGATGCACCACCTCCGGATAAAGAAAGCCGCAAGTTCGACGCAGCCGGAAAAAGGGTTGCAGTACAAGCTGCAAACCAGTGGCGTATCGCTAACTCTCAAGCGCTCCTAGCGCTATATGACAGAGCCCATTGGGACGAGATGCAGCACCTCATCGAGCATCTACCCAAAGATTTACAAAAAAGGGCGAAACAGGTGGTTGAGGAGGGACAAAACATCTCCAATAACCAAATACGTTCCTCTATGGATGCAGCGGACACAGCTGCAAGAACAATTAACACGGCAGTAACCATAAGAAGGCACGCGTGGTTACGAACATCTGGCTTTAAACCGGAGATACAGCAAGCGGTGCTCAATATGCCATTCAATGAGCAACAATTGTTCGGACCTAACGTGGACACGGCAATTGAGAAGCTAAAAAAGGACACTGACACTGCCAAGGCCATGGGCGCACTCTATTCCCCGCAGGGCAGAGGCACTTTCGGCACCTTCCGCAAAACAACCTTCAGAGGGGGGTTTCGGGGTAAGGCCACACAAGCCAGTGCCTCACATTCAACACCGTCTACCTACCAGGGACAGTACCAAAGGGGAGGCTTTCGGGGCCAGTACAGAGGAGGACAATTCCCTAGAAACAGGGGAAAATTTCAAAGCCCAAAAACACCTGCAACCAAACAGTGACTCACAGGTCACTCATCCCCTCCACACAACACCAGTGGGGGAAAATTAAGTCAGTATTACCAATCTTGGGAGGAAATAACAACAGACACTTGGGTCTTAGCAATTATCCAACATGGTTATTGCATAGAATTTCTCCAAATCCCTCCAAATATACCACCAAAAACACAGAATATATCAAAACAGCATTCAGACCTTCTGGAAATAGAAGTTCAAGCATTAATGCAAAAGAACGCAATAGAACTGGTACCAGGTACACAAATAAACACAGGAGTTTACTCACTGTACTTTCTAATACCAAAAAAGGACAAAACACTGAGACCAATCCTAGATCTCAGAACACTAAACACCTACATCAAATCAGAACACTTTCACATGGTCACGCTACAAGAAGTGTTACCATTGCTAAAGCAACAAGACTACATGACAACCTTAGATCTCAAAGACGCGTATTTCCACATACCGGTACATCCCTCGCACCGGAAATACCTAAGGTTCGTATTCAAAGGAATACATTACCAATTCAAAGTATTGCCGTTCGGTATAACAACCGCACCAAGAGTCTTTACAAAATGCCTAGCAGTAGTAGCTGCACACATCAGAAGGCAGCAAATACACGTATTCCCGTATCTAGACGATTGGCTAATCAAGACCAACTCACTGACAAAGTGTTCACACCACACAGATCAGGTCATAAAAACCCTCTACAAACTCGGTTTCTCCATCAACTGTGCAAAATCACACATTCTGCCGTGCAAAGTACAGCAATACCTAGGAGCAACAATAGACACAACAAGGGGAATAGCCACTCCAAGTCCACAAAGGGTTCAAAATTTCCTAAAAGTTATACAAACCATGTATCCAACACAAAAAATACAGGCAAAGATGGTATTACAACTCCTAGACATGATGTCCTCATGCATAGCCATTGTCCCGAACGCAAGACTGCACATGAGGCCCTTACAACAGTGCCTAGCATCACAATGGTCACAAGCACAGGGTCACCTTCTAGATCTGGTGTTGATAGACTGCCAAACATACATCTCGCTTCTATGGTGGAACAGTATAAATTTAAACAAGGGACGGCCTTTCCAAGACCCAGTGCCACAATACGTAATAACAATTGATGCTTCCATGACAGGGTGGGGAGCACACCTCAATCAACACAGCATCCAAGGACAATGGGACGTACATCAAACAAAGCTGCATATAAATCACCTCGAACTGCTAGCAGTTTTCCTAGCGTTAAAAGCATTCCAACCCATCATAACCCACAAGTACATTTTTGTCAAAACAGACAACATGACAACAATGTATTATCTAAACAAACAGGGGGGGACACACTCGACACAGCTGTGCCTCCTGGCACAAAAAATATGGCAATGGGCAATTCACAACCACATTCGCCTAATAGCACAGTTTATTGTAGGGATACAGAATCAACTTGCAGACAATCTCTCTCGAGATCACCAACAGGTCCACGAATGGGAAATTCACCCCCAAATTCTAAACACTTACTTCAAAATTTGGGGAACACCTCAAATAGACTTATTTGCAACAAAGGAGAACGCAAAATGCCAAAACTTCGCATCCAGATACCCACACAGGCAGTCTCAAGGCAATGCCCTATGGATGAACTGGTCAGGGATATTTGCGTACGCTTTTCCCCCTCTCCCTCTCCTTCCATATCTAGTAAACAAATTGAGTCAAAACAAACTCAAACTCATACTGATAGCACCAACATGGGCAAGGCAACCTTGGTACACAACACTGCTAGATCTATCAGTAGTACCCCACGTCAAGTTACCCAACAGGCCAGATCTGTTAACACAACACAAACAACAGATCAGGCATCCAAACCCAGCATCGCTGAATCTAGCAATCTGGCTCCTGAAATCCTAGAATTCGGACACTTAAACCTCACCCAAGAATGTATGGAAGTCATAAAGCAATCTAGAAGACCATCCACTAGACACTGCTATGCAAGCAAATGGAAAAGGTTTGTTTGCTACTGCCATAATAATCAAATTCAACCATTATACGCATCTCCAAAAGATGTAGTGGGTTACTTACTACACTTACAAAAATCGAACCTGGCATTCTCTTCCATTAAAATACACCTCGCAGCAATATCTGCATACCTGCAGATTACCCATTCAACTTCACTATTTAGGATACCTGTCATTAAAGCGTTTATGGAAGGCCTCAAAAGAATTATACCACCAAGGACACCACCCGTTCCTTCATGGAACCTCAACATCGTCTTAACAAGACTCATGGGTCCACCTTTTGAACCCATGCATTCTTGCGAAATACAATTCCTAACCTGGAAAGTTGCATTTCTCATCGCCATCACATCTCTAAGAAGAGTAAGTGAAATTCAAGCGTTTACAATACAAGAACCTTTTATCCAAATACACAAAAATAAGGTAGTCCTAAGAACCAATCCTAAATTTCTACCAAAGGTTATTTCACCGTTCCACTTAAATCAAACGGTAGAACTACCAGTGTTCTTCCCACAGCCAGACTCGGTAGCTGAAAGGGCACTACATACATTAGACATCAAAAGAGAACTAATGTACTACATTGACAGAACAAAAGAAATCAGAAAAACAAAACAACTGTTTATTGCATTCCAAAAACCTCATACAGGAAACCCAATATCAAAACAGGGTATAGCCAGATGGATAGTTTAAGTGCATCCAAATCTGCTACCTTAAAGCAAAAAGGGAGCTGCCCATTACACCAAGGGCACACTCAACCCGAAAGAAAGGCGCTAGCATGTCCTTCCTAGGGAATATTCCAATGCACGAGATATGTAAGGCAGCCACATGGCCTACGCCTCACACATTTACTAAGCACTACTGTGTAGACGTGCTATCCGCACAACAAGCCACAGTAGGTCAAGCCGTACTAAGAACTTTATTTCAGACTACTTCCACTCCTACAGGCTGAGCCACCGCTTTTGGGGAGATAACTGCTTACTAGTCTATGCACAACATGTGTATCTGCAGCTACACATGCCATCGAACTGAAAATGTCACTTACCCAGTGTACATCTGTTCGTGGCATTAGTCGCTGCAGATTCACATGTGCCCACCCGCCTCCCCGGGAGCCTGTAGCCGTTTGGAAGTTATCTTCAACTTTGTACATTTGTAAATATATTACTTAAACCTTAATTGGTACATACTTATTCACTCCATTGCATGGGCACTATTACTAACACACACAACTCCTACCTCACCCTCTGCGGGGAAAACAATCGAAGATGGAGTCGACGCCCATGCGCAATGGAAGCAAAAGTGGAGGAGTCCCTCGGTCTCCTGACTCGAAAGACTTCTTCGAAGAAAAATAACTTGTAACACTCCGACCCAACACCAGATGGCGGGCTATGCACAACATGTGAATCTGCAGCGACTAATGCCACGAACAGATGTACACTGGGTAAGTGGCATTTTCATTATTGCCTGTACCCCAGCCACAAGACTAAGGACTGCAAAATCTGCAGAACATTTTCTACAAAGACCCTAAAGGACAGGGAGGGTCTCCTTCTGTTGTGGCTTCAAAGAGGTCAGACTGGACACTCTGACTCTGATGAGGACAGAGATTTTTCTATTTCTGCCCCTAAAACACCCGTGAAAAGAAAACAGGAACGCTCTGAGGTTCAAGAGCCACCTAGAAAAATGGCACAAAAGACAGCAGGGGCCTCTGCTAGGAGTCATTGCTCTCCACATAAAAAGAAAGCGGGTGCAGAATCCCTCAAGAAAGCAAAGAAAACTGGTTCTGAGCCGGCTACTCCTCCTGAAGTTCTTCACAAGTTTAAGAAGCCTGGTTCAGCGCTGTCGTCGGTACCCTCGTCGACGACTGTCTCATCGGTGACACCAGTGGTAGTAACTATCTCCATGTTGACGGCAGCGGCTGCAGGACCTTCGTTGACGACGTTGTCATCCCCGTCGAAGGATCGCCCCATCTCGTCGACGCTTTTCTTGCCGACGACACTCCCGGCGACGATTGATCTTATCTCAATCCCATCGATGGCGCCCCGTCGACAGATGCCCTCGTCGACGATGCTCTCCTCAACGACACCTCCGTCAACGATGATTTCGCAGACGCCTCCGTCGGCGAGGCTCTTGTCGGCTACAATGTTTCCAGCGACGACGATATCGTCGACGACAGCTGGTTTCTTGTCTTCAACTGCAAAATTGTTGCCAACGAAGAGGCAAAGACCATCTACATTGCCTTTGAGTCAATCTGCGCAGCATACTGGTCTAAAAAGACTCCCTTAGGCTCATTCAACACCTTCTATCACGTCACCAAGCAAGGTATCAAGGCTCTTGCCATCTAGGTTTTTGGATGGCGATGATGAGGAGGACTCAGATCAGGATGCACTGTTAGGAGTGGCTAGGGGTCCTTAGCAGTTGCACGTCAAATGCCAGGAGTATTCGGATGACGGTTAATATTATGGTCAGCAGTATTATGACCCAGTACCACAACAACAGGGAACAGTATCTTTACCCTCTGGTCTTGTATCCGATCTCCAGGTTCTGCTAGCAGATTACAGAGAGCGCTTCTACCCTCAGTCGGGGAAGGACCCCACGGCAACAGTGACTGCACCAGCTGCTCCAGCACCTCTGCCAGTTTTTCCTGCGACGCCACAAATTCCCCTTCACACTCCACAGAGTCCCCAGGTCCAGGCCTCTTCGGATGAGGCAGCAGAAGAAGGGGAGGTTCTCTCAGACCAGGACGAATGGGATGAGTATGTACTCCCAGCATCCCCTTCACCGGAACCATTGGCAGTTGAGTCTCCTCCTGAGGATATTGGCTCTTTTCATAACCTCCTGGAAAAAGCTGCGGCGAGGTTTGAGCTGCAGATGCCATCTACGCAGCAGGACTGCTTTCTATTGTGATTTCAAAGAGCCGCACAGAAAATCGGTCAGGGCTATACAGATTATTGACCATGTCTGGAATCAAGGGCTTAAGATAATGAAGAACCCAGTAACAGTGCCAGCGGTGTTACCAAAGCTGGACATAAAATATAAGGTGACAAAGGACGCTCCTGCGTGGCTTGTGGGCCACGCTAAAGTAGACTCCGTGGTTTCTCAGGCTGCCCAGAGGCGCTCCAAGAACCCTTCAGCACCTTTATCGGCCCCTCCTGACAAAGACGGAAGGCGCCTTGACAATATCGGAAAGAGGTTCTCATCCATGTCCGCGATTGTAGTCCATTCTGCAAATTCCTTGGCGCTCCTGGGCAGGTAGGACAGGCAGCTGTGGTCCGAAGTCTCACACTTTGTGGATGATCTTCCGGATTCCAGCAAGTTAGAAGCAAAAAAGATCCTTATGGAGGGTCAGCGGAGCCCTGCAGAAGTGATTGACTGCACCCTAGACATTGCAGCCATGGGATTTCGGCTTCTGGCTGGTTCAGCCGTCCTAAGGCACCAGGGATGACTTAAGGCCACAAATTTCAGACCAAATGTCCAAACCAAGATCCTGGACCTCCCGTGCGATGGTCAAGACCTGTTTGGCAAGCATGTCGACTATGCTCTTCAGGCGATTAAAGCTGATACTGATACTGCCAGGTCTTTGGGGTCCCTACAGTATAAGCGCACTCCCTTTCGAGGAGCCAGGGGTAGAGGCCATTCCTCCTTTCGGGGTGGTTACCAATCTTTTCGATATCCAGCCTTTTCCTCCTAGTACCAATCATCCAGACCCCAGTACCATCAGAGGCAGCCTCCGGCGGCAGCGGCATACAGCATGCCTCCTCCCTGAGGAAGATCTGAAAGACAGTCTAAGGACGCCTCACGCAGGCAATGACAACCTCCAGGGCCGGCTACCTCTCCCTCCTTGACTCATCACCTGCAACGTTGGAGGCAGATCACAAGCGACAAGTGGGTTCTGAATATCCTAACTTATGGCCACCTGCTAGAATTCACTTGCAGGCCTCCCGAAACTCCACCTTCCCGGTAGAATCAACAACATCTACATCTTCTCCTCCTGGAGATCGAGGGCATGTTATCTAAAGGGGCGATAAAGGTGGTCCCCTCTTCGGAACGAGGAAGCGGGTTTTATTCTCGGTTCTTCCTCATCAGAAAGAAGTCCTGTTTGTGGAAACCCATCTTGGATCTGAGGCAGCTCAACAAATATCTCAAAAGGCAATCCTTTTGTATGTTAACATTGAAGGATGTCCTACAGCTGCTCAACAGAGGCGATTTCATGGCTTCCCTAGATCTGCGGGATGCCTACTTCCACGTACCCATTCATCCCAAACACAGAAGATTTTTGATATTCATGGTAGCCGGCTGGCACTTTCAATTCAAAGTGCTACCCTTCGGACTCAAACCCGCCCCCTGGATTTTCACGAAAGGCTTAGCCCCAGTAGCAGCATTTCTGAGACCCCTCAAACACCAGATATTCCCATATCTGGACGAATGGTTGCTAAAGGCTCCAGACATCTCTACCCTACTCCACTCTCTCAGGACCACGTTACGTCTCTTCCAACAACTAGGTCCCACTCATCAGAGACAAGTCGCAGCTTCAACCTACCAAAAGGATAGTGTTTCTGGGTGTTATTATGGACACGACTCTTGTAAAAGCCTTCCCAGCCGAGGAACGCCAACTTAGGCTTCTGACCCTGGCGGACTCAGTTCGAGGAAAAAAGTATCTTTCAGTTCGAAGGTTCAAGTCATTACTGGGGATGATGTCCTCCTGTATCAATCTAGTTTCGCACTGTCGCCTTCTGATGCACCCTCTTCAGGAAGCGCTTGACAAACAGTGGAAGCAGACGCAAGGTTCCTTCGGCAACATCATTCAGATAACGACAAGGATGGTCAAATCCCTCCACTGGTGGTCAACATCTGCAAACATCTCAGAAGGTCTAGAATTCCTGGCTGAAGTCCTTCCGTTTACGATCACAACGGATGCTTCGATGGAGGGTTGGGGAGCATGTCCCCAAGATCTTCAAGTCAGTGGCAGGTGGCTCCATTCTCATGCTACCCTGCATATCTACCTCCTCGAACTCAGAGCTGTGTACCTTACACTGCAAGCCTTTCTACTGAGGATCTGAGGTTCATCTGTGCTTGTCCGGATGGACAATACGACCACCATGCACTACATAAACAAACGGGGCGGAACTCATTCTCACTTGCTTTCCACAGAAGCTCAAGTCATCTGGACCTGGTGCATTCAGAATTCGGTGCACATGCGCTGCAGAACATCTTCCAGGAGTCAGCAAAACCACAGCAGACTCACTAAGCATGCTCAGCACGTCTTCACACGATTGGGAGCTGACCAGACAACGCTGGACGCAGTATTTCGCAAATGGGGAACACTGATCCCGGACCTCTTTGTGACGTCTCAGAACGCAAAATGCCAGTTTTACGCAAGCTGGCATCACCAACCAGGGTCGTGGGGAACTGCCCTTTCGATAGCGTGGTCAGGGATTTATGCTTACGCCTTTCCTCCGATACCCCTTCTTTCACGGGTCATCAGCAAGATCAAATCGGAGCCCTGCTAGATAATTCTAATTGCTCCAGCCTGGCCACGTCAACCGTGGTACACGGAGCTTCTGTTGCTGTCTTCGTGTCCTCCCATCAGGTTAGCACCCATACCGGACCTGCTCACCATCAGCCAAGGCCAAGTGAGGCATCCGGATCCCAAGCCTCTCAGATTAAGTGCATGGCTCCTAAGTTCAATGAATTCGGCCATCTAGATATTCCCATTGACTGTGAGACCGTTTTAGCCAATACATGTGCAGATAGTACCAATAAGACGAATACCTTAAAATGGAAGAGTTTTTTTTTTTTTTAGGGTGTACTGCAAATTACATTCATCCGCTTTCATCTGCTCCAGAGCAGGTCTTGCCATAACTTCTCCACCTGGCGAGGTTTGCTCTCGCACACGCATCCATTAAGGTGCACCTGGCTGCCATCTCCATTTATAGACGGCTATCCAAAGGACCATCCCTCTGGTCTCATTGGCTTATCAAGCAGTTTATGAAATGTTTGTTCCGATCTTTTTCTTCAGTCAAGCGGCCTCCTGCATCTTGGCAGCTCAATACAGTCCCGAGTCAGTTGATGAAGGAGCTATTCGAGCCTATTCATAAGTCAGACATTAAGTTTCTTACCTGGAAGGTAGCGCTCCTCTTAGCGTTAACATCTGCTCGTAGAGTAAGCGAGATCCAAACCTTTACAATCAGGAGCCTTTCATGAAGTTTGCAGATGAAAAAGTCAACCTACGAACAAACCCAAAATGCAATCTCAAAGTGCCATCTGACTTCCATCAACGAGCCAGAGGTGCTAAAGACTTTCTTTCCACTGCCTCAAACTGGGGCAGAAAGATTGCTGCATTACTTGGACGTCAAACGATGCCTTAAATTTTATTTGCAACGAACATCCTCGATCAGAAAGTCCAATCAGCTGGTTGTAGCATTTAGTGCGCCCAGAAGTGAAGAGGGCTTCCTGTTTATAAACAAACCATCTCTATATGGATTTCAAGTGCCATAGCCTTTTGACACCAGAAGGCTTGTCAACCCCTGGACAGTAAGGTTTGTGCACATTCTACCCGATCGGTGTCCACTTCTTTTCCACTCTTCACTCTTCTCTGGGGTATCCCTTCCAGACGTCTGTTGAGCAGCCACGTGGGGGACAACGCACGCCTTCACCAAGCATTACTGCCTGGATGCTGAGACGCTCCGTGATGCTGCGGTGAGTCAAGCAGTACTTAAACATTTGTTCAGATAAGTTGAGCTGTTTGTTTCCCACCATCCGCTTCTGATTTAATATCACATTTTCTGTTCATTAACGTACCTTTCTTGCATATTCATGTATGTATTAATGGTTTATTTTACTGCTTTGCATGTAACTGTCTAATGACGATGTTTTCTGATGATTGGGATAGACAGTATTTCTTGATACAGAAAATGTGTTAGTTACTGCTTGCTACTCTTATTCAAGCATGTGAATCTATGAAAGTTCCAATACTGGAGTAAGAAATAGTTACTTACCTGTAACTGTAGTTGTCCAGTATTGGAAGCTTTCATAGATTCACATGCGGCCCGCCCGCCTCTCTGGAGGAGCTCACCTTCTCTCTTTTCAGTGTTCTGGGTTATTTCAGCACTTATGCTCGGACAAATCTGACGGAAGGCAGCTCCTCACAGGAGGTTCTAAAGGGATGAGGCAATCTGAGTGGTTCAAGTTTGAGTTTGGGTCTATTTTACAAAACGACTATGATGGGTTATTATGTTGAGGCCTAGTACATGTATTGTGTGCATACATCTTCAGGCCTGATTTTATATTCCACCGGGGACTCCCATCTCGACGACGGGGGAAGTATTCAAGCATGTGAATCTATGCAAGCTTCCAATACTGGAGAACTACAGTTACAGGTAAGTAACTTATTTCTTCCCCTGAGTAGACCATCGGCACCACATTCTGGCTGGATCTTTCCCTCTCTTGTTAGGCATGCTAGCTTCCAGGCACTAAGTTCAGAGATGCAGCTCTTCCATTTAGGCAAGACTTTGGTGAATAACTCCTCTCATCTGAGAAGCTAGCTGTGGGTCAGAAACCAGCTCTGGGTGCACAGCAGTATTCACAGGATGCTGCAAATCAGTGATGCTCCTTATAGCAGGGTAAAATCCACCATGGGTAAACTCCAACCTGGTGTGCCCACATGCACTTTCTTTGTCTGGCTTATTAACAGCCACACTGTTCAGTGATCATGGGGAATATAAAAGGTTGGCTCACCTAAAAAGATCCTTTCCACACTGAAATGACACTTCAGTCCCAAACTTCATCCCAACCATCTTCCACATTGCAGCAGCTCCTCCCAGGAAAATGGCCTCCGTGAGTTTCTAAAGGGGTTCTAGTCTTCTCTGTTCCCACTTCATTGTCAAGAAATCCTCCCTCCAGTTTCAGGAATTTCAGGTAAACACTTCCACCATCTGGGGTAAACAATCTTACTTCCATCTTGTGCTGAGGAGCAGGTTAGGGGTTTCTAAAATGGAATACGCAGGCCTCCATTACTCTGGCACACTCATGCACCTATTGCATGTACCGCAAACACACGTTTGGAATGATTGCACAAGGATTAGTGCATTGAAGCAGAACTTTACACAAGTGGGGCCTCCACTTCAGTGACATGGTTAAAAATTTCTGGCCTTGACTATGGATTCACAAAACACGGTATGCTGTACCATTGATCTACATGCTAAACCTATCCAGGTTTGGACTGGCCTGTAGGGCAGTTGGGCAGTGCCCAAAAGGCTGCTCTTAGATCACACTGTGGGCTGTTTTTTGTCTGTTTGTGGGACTGTTTTATAGTTTGTTTTTACTGTTGCTTTCCCTGATATTATTAAAATAAACATTGCGTGCGGCAAATGCAAGCATTTTTACATCTCTTTAAAAATAACTGTTCAGCATCTTTTTGCAAGTTCAAAACCGACCCAGGTTGCAAATATGGACCACTTTTTAAGCTATCATATGTAATAATAGGGTCTGCTTTTATTTTGATGCCTGAGCTTATTTTCTGTTCTAGTCTGACCCTAAACCTGTTACAAGCCAGCAGTCCACTGTTAGCAAAATGAGGACATACTTAGATCTGTCCTGTGACTTGAAGTGGCACACTAAGACTTCAGTCATGTCAAGGGACAGTAGAGGCTTCTATACCCTAGATTAGCATGAGGCTAGAGACCTAACCTGGGAAACTAGATACTTAAAAATTTGCTTTTAGTTTAGGGCACAATGACCGTATACCTTGCAGGGGGCATTCCCATTCTAGCACCATGTTCAGGCAATATTATGTTCTCCAGTATTGGATCTTTCATAGATTCTCATGCTTAAATTATTCCTCGTCGCCGGAGTGGGAGTCCCCGCTGTCATAACAAGTAGTATACATTAAAATAATAGGCTTTTTTTATGGAATGCAAAGCTTAACTTAGTAGCCTATGTATGTCCTTTCTCAAAAAGGACCAAAGTTATCCATTGACCAATCAGCACCCTCTAGATTCCTCACCATAGAGGCTCCAGTTCCTCAGATTTTCTACCGCATGTCAGGTGATGGGAGTCTCCCTGTCTCTGCTCAGTTTTCTCATCAGAACAACTAATTTCCACAGAATACTTCTCAGGTCAGCTTTGAATTTAATTTTAGTACAGTCTGAGATACTCTGTGAGGAGCTCCAAAGAAGGGATTGTTTAAGCTGTGTAAAACCTGTGGCAAAAAGACTACACTGAGAGGACTCTCGCAGAGAGCATATTTGTTGTCTCTATCCAGAGCATAAGGTTATACATTTCAAAGTATGTAGCACTTTGTCACAGAAAACCCTAAGGACAGGGAAGGAAGACTCCTCTTGTGGTTACAAAGACTGAAATCAAAAGAACATCTAGCCTCTGAGAAAGACAGTGCTGACTCTTCACAGGCTGTAAAATATCACAAGAGAGAAACATCTCTGGAAGGGGAGCCTTCGGAGCCCCAAAGAAAAGCACCTAAAAAATCTCATGGGAAAGAGATTGTACCATGTAGGAAAGCACCCTCTTTCTTGGCATGGTTACTCCCATTTTCTAAGAATATTTACAGGTACACTGTTCCAATTAAAGAAAGAGAAGCTAATCCTACAGGAGCGAGAGCCCTCAAGCATCACATTGTATGACTGGCTTCATCATCGGGAAAGCTCCTCGTCAGGCTGGTGCTGCAATGCCTAACGGGCTCCCCCGAAGCGGGGCTCTTAACTGTATTGCTCTAAAAGTAACAAAAGAAACCAGGTCGTGTAGTGTAACTACCTAAATTGAGATACCTGAACAATATGGAGAGAAAAATAGAAGTAAAATTGGTTACCCATCTTAGATATACATCATAAATTTAATCAGTTACCATAAGTAGGGGACCAAGGTTAAAAACACTAGAAGAGTAAAGGTGAGTGACAATGCTCACTTACTCTGTACAAAAACACGAGAGGACCAAAATGGTTATAGGGCCTCACACCGTGGGTCTACATGTTTCGCGTCTATTGGTCCAGTCGGATCTGTTGACGCTTCATCAGGACCGATACTTAAAAAAACCTTCTCCAAACAATAATCTAATACCAACCCTATTGGGGGAAGGTTATGAACAAAAAGCAGTCACTTACATTGAGGATACCTGCTACGTCAAAAAAAGGGTCGCCCTTGGAAAAGACAACATATGGAAATAATAGTCACAAATGACATTGTGAAATTAAATGGAAAGTGCAAAAACACAGGTTATAAAAAGTTGTATGTGCTTACCATCCCTAGTTTCAGGATAGGGCTTCAAAGGTAACACGTCAGGGAAACGGGACAACCTCTTTTAATATAACAAAGTCATGGGGGAAAAAAGTATTAACAGTCAAACAACAATAAAGGTTTGTTATCATATACATGCAATGGGCTAGTTGAAATCTCTGACCGATGCCAAAACAATGTATTGTATGTTACAATCGTTAGAAATAATAGAGGCTCACTAATCTGCCCAAATAAAAGGTCACTTAATCAGCACCACCATTTATGTAAGTCACCAAAAACCAGAGAACACTCTCGTGTCTATATCCCAACAAATGTGTGCAAAAAAGTAAGCGAGGTAACCGACTTATATCGGCTTAATTAAAAACCGGAGTCTGCATATATTATATCATCCCGGCCGGGGATAGAGTCCGTGCTACCTCAGTCGGTTTGCAAACATAATAAAGTGAGCGCGGCGCTCAAAGAGGGTGGTACTTACTAGTGGTCCCGTAACTGTAGGCCGAATCACCTACCCTCCTGACGGCGACCCTGTTCAGAGTAACAGGACGCTCGTTCGACACGATTAAAAGGACGTGGGAACCCGGAAATGAATTCCGGCCAGCGCGCGTCGCAACACATGTAGAAATAAAAGACAGACTAAGTCTGTAATTGGAGAGCAACTCGCTCATCTAATCCCTAGAGGATATATTTCCAAAAAGTCAAAAGTCGTGAAAAACAATTAAGTCATTGTAATTTAATCAAATAATAATTGTAATCTCGTTTGAAACAACAGAACATAAAAGGGAGAGTCTTCAATGGTGAAGTTATGTCACCCCCATTTTCTGCCTGTTGTCAGCAGTGTTCCCTGAAAGGTGTGTGCGTGCGCGCGCACGTGCCCAAACTTCCCGTAGCTCGCAATCTCTAATGTGTAGCACGCACACGGCACACAGAAACCATTTTCAGCTGCTGTTTTTCTAAAAACACGAGCAGCACAGTAACAAGCATGTTGAAAATGCACAAGTAGAAGTGGTGGCGATCTCAGTAGAAGAGCAGACCAACGTGGTAAAGGACAGCAGTAGTTTAGCATTTCTCTTCCATGGCAGTGCCTGGGGCTGCAGAGGGTCAAAAGTTGCGAAGCAAGTGGCAGCAGTGCATGCCACTTGCTGCATTAGTGTTAGAGATAGGCAGCGGGGGATACATGGGTACACAGGCGGCAGCAGCTGCACCTCTAAAGAATCTTCTTTCTACGGCAATGGACTAATTGGCATTATTCGGTGTATGGGCATGATGCTCGTCATTGCCTCGGTATGTGCTCAAGATAGCAGCACTTATTTATTTGAGGGATGATTTACATCTTGCAAAGTCTTGGTTATAATGTTTTTTTAAAGTCCGTGCACAGGGCATTTTCTTGTTTGGATTTTCTTAACACATAATGCACTCTTGCATTCAAAATGGATCACAGGATGCATTTTGCGGTAAGTAAACGGCGCTAAGTGCAAAAGACCATGCACACCAACAGGAGCTTCCCAAAAATTGTGCTTCTGTGTCCATTTTACTTTAAATTATTCTTAATTATTTAAGTAGGCATAACTGAATAATTATCGGTAATTCCACATCACAACAGTAATGCAGAATTCCTAAAATTTTGCCCAGACTTAGTAAATTGGTGTATTTTACTCTCCAAACAGCAGTTAAGGGGCCACTTTTTTTGCTTGCACCAGGGCTCATAGCATCTTTGTTACAGTACTTGCTGTTACCAATCTGCATCGTTGCTGTTCTAAACAGTAAACTTAAGCTCAAACTACTTGTCACTTCTTGCATTACATGCATGGTCATTTTCTTGGTGCACGCAGCCTTGGCTGCAGTGCGCGTGAGACCTCACACTTCCGCACACAGAGTAAAAGAATTAGAGGGAACATTGGTTGTCAGTGTGTTTGACTGTGTCTAATGGAATCCTGCTAACTAGGACCCCAGTAGTTTTGCTCTCTCCTCTAAATTGTGACCTTTTCTTCCCACAATTGGCATATTGGTCCTCCCATGCAAGTTCCTACTATGTCGTACCTAGGTACCCTGGGCATTGGGGTTCCAGGGGATTCCTATGGGCGCAGCAATTATTCTGCCACCCATAGGGAGCCCATGCAAAGGATTCTGCAGGCCTGCCTTGGCAGCCTGCTTGAAACAGGTGTATGCACCTGTTTTCACTACAGAGCACTACACCACTGTAAGTCACCCCTATGTTAGGCCCTCTCAACCCAGAGGGCAGAGTGCAGGTACCTGTGTGTGTGGGCACCCCTGCACTAGTAGAGTAGCCAGATACCGAGGTGCCCCCATGTCACTTTTCCACTAAACGCGAGTTTGCTTTTGCCAAGACTTGTTGGTTGAATTCCTGCACCAACACTTGTGTGCAACCTTCCTTCCAGCATGGGACACCATCTGCGTGCATCCCAAACTCTTCTCTGGCTCCAGGGCTGCAGTGCTGCCCTGTTCTTCATCACAGTCGACCAACTCCTGCAACCATAGCTGGGTGGGTAGTAGCTCTTACTCCTCCTGGACTCCACTGTGACTCTTGGACTTGTTCCCTCTGTCCACAAGTCTTTTTTTTTCAGGAATCCACCACTGGTTTTCTTGCAGTCTTCTCTGGATGTCTTATTTTTCTTAATTTCCTCCTTTTGGGTGGTTTGGGAAAAATCCAGTGATTTACTCCTGCATTCCTGGTTGCTGGTGGGGGTACTGTTACTTACCTCTGTGGTTTTCTAGTACTCCCAGCTCCCCTCTACACATTTTACTTACCTAGGTGGGGGTACCTTATTTGCATTCCATTTTTTTTGTATATGATTTCTGCTCCCACTAAGGTCACTATTGGTTTTTGCTATTTGCACTGTTTTCTAATCTTTTCTATGCCTATTTATGATTGCTAGTGTATATATTTAGTGTATTACTTACCTCCTATTGGTGGTTTTGCCCCTCTAGTATTTTGTGGTGATTTGTTCCAAACATAAAGTACCTTTATTTTTGTACAACTGAGTGGTTTCTTTCATGTGTGTAAGTGCTGTGTGACTACAGTGGTATTGCATGAGCTTTGCATGTGTCCTAGATAAACCTTGGCTGCTCATCCACAGCTACCTCTTCGTTGAGCTGAGAAAGAACTGCCCCCACCCCTACCTCTGAAGAATCAGTTTGGACAATGAATGTCTTGGAGTAATCAGGGCCTTTTAACACTGGTGCGCAGAGCTAGCTGCCCATAAAACTTTCTTTGGCTTCTTTTTGGATGTGAGGTCATTAAGAGTAGCTACAATGGAGCCATCATTCTTAATGAACCTCATTTAGTACCCAGTAAGGCCTAGGAAAGGTTCCGGTTACCTAAGTTTGTGTTGTAGGGGGAGCACAGTATAAGACAGTCTAGATCTTCCCCTGTAATGGTTGAATCTGGCCTCCACCTACCAGGTGTCCCAGATATACAACCTTCCCCTGCCCTGTCTGGCACTTAGAGGCCTTGATAGTGAGGCCTGCCTTTTGCAGGGAATCCAAAACATTCCACAGGTGGACTAGGTAGTCATCCCAGGTGGAGCTAAAGACAGCTATGTCATAAAGATCAGCTGCACTACAGGCTTCCAAACCTTGGAGGACTGTAGTCACGAGCCTCTGGAAAGTGGCAGGGTCATTCTTCTAACCAAAGGGCATAACAGTAAATTGATAATGCCCTCCAATTGTTGAGAATGCAGTTTTTGGTTTTGCATCCTGTGACAATTTGATCTGCCAATATCCTGCAGTCATGTCAAAGATGCGTAGATATTTGGTAGATGCCAGTGTATCTTATCAGCTCATCTGCCCTAGGGATAGGATGAGCATCAGTCTTTGTGATTGTGTTGAGCCCTCTATAAGCTACACAGAATCTCCTCTCTTTTTTTTACCATTCTGTGAGTGAGGTTTTGGTACCAGCACCACTGGCTAGCCCAGGGGATGTGAGAGTGCTCAATCACTCCTAGGTCATCCATCTTTTTCTCTTCAGCTTTGATTCAATCCCTAACATGATCAGGTTGCCTGTAAATCTTACTTTTAACAGGCAAACTGTCCCCTGTGTCTTGTGTGTTCACACCATGTAGTCTGACCAGGTGTCCGAGAAAACAGTTCAGAGAACTGGCCTAGGAGGTTCCTGCAGTCCTCCTTCTGAGATTCAGAAAGGCAGTCTGCTAGGACCACTCCATCCACTGAGCCATCCGCTCCAGTAGTGGAGAAGAGATCAGGGAGAGGGTCATTCTCTTCTTGCAGGCCCTCATCAGTTGCCATGAGCAGGACCAGATCAGCCTTGTCATAGTAGCTTATAATGCGGTTCACATGAAGCACCTGGGGGGGGGGGGCTTCTGGGAGTGCCAACGTCCACCAAGTAGGTGACCTCACCCTTATTCTCCACTATATTGTGGGGTCTACTCCATTTGTCTTGGAGTGCCCTGGGAGCCACAGGCTCCAAGACCCACACTTTCTGTCCTGCCTGTTACACAGTTAGGACAGCCTTAGGATCATGCTACTGTTTTTGCAGTGCTTGGCTGGCCTGAAGGTTTTTAGTGGCCTTCTTCATGTACTCAGCCATCCTGGATCTGAGACCAAGTACATAATCCTCAATATCTTGTTTCGGGGGGTTGAGAAGTTGTTCCGATCCTTCCCTTACAAGTGCAAGTGGACCCCTAACAGGGTATCCAAACAGAAGAAGTTCAAGAGGGCTGTAGCTCACTCCCTTCTGAGGAATCTCCCTGTAGGCAAACAGGAGGCATGGTAATAGGACATCCCATCTCTTCCTGAGTTTTTCAGAGTCCCATAATCATGCCTTCGAGAGTTTTATTACATCTCTCAACCAAACCATTGGTTTGGGGATGGGAAGAAGTGGTGAACTTGTACGTAACACCACATTCCTTCCACATGGCTTTGAGGTATGCAGACATGAAGTTTGTACCTCTGTCTGATACCACCTCTTTTGGAAAGCCCACCCTGGAGAAGATTCTGAGGAGGGCCTTTGCCTCTGCAGGAGCTGTAGTGGTCCTTAGAGGTATAGCCTCTGGATACCTGGTGGCATTGTCCACCACTACCAGTATAAATATGTTCCCAGAGGCAGTAGGGGGATCTAGGGGGCCAACAATATATATCCACCCAGCACTCTCAAAGGGAACCCCAACCACTGGTAGTGAAACTAGGGGGACCTTTGGGGTGCCAACTGTCTTGGCAGGTGACACAGGAGTGACAAAACTCCTTGGTATCTTCAGACATATTGAGGCCAGTGAAAGTGTGGGACAAGTCTGTCCCTAGTCTTGCTTATACCCCTGGCAGGTCACCTGGGGCTGTCATGTGCAAGTTTCAGCAAAACCTCTATATACTGCAGAGGTAATAACAACCTCCTGGTGGCAACAGGCGTGGGTTCCCTTGCTTCAGAGTATAAGAGATTGTCCTCCCAATACACCTTGTGGGTGCCAAAGACATTCCCTGATTCTTGAAGGACAGCTTGCTGTTTTAACCTTTCCAATGTGGGACAGGTGTACTACTGTGCCCTACTGAACTCCTCCCTGGCAGCCCCCACACCCACCATCTCCCCTCCCCCCTTGCACCTTCAAGTTCAGCTTTCCACTCTTCAGCTGTAGGTTCTACAAAGGGAGTGGATTCCTCCTCAAAGGGGGAATCCTCACTGGAGGGTGGGGTAGGAGGCAACTTTGTCTTTCCTACCCAGGGTCCAAGATTCTTTTCTCTTTTTGCTTCTTGGCTTGAGCCCCGGTCAAAGCAAAAATATGCCTTGGGATGCCCAGCATTGCTGCATGGGCCTCCAACTCCACTTCAGCCCAAGCTGAAGTCTCCAAGTCATTCCTCAAGAGACACTCTATAGGTAAGTCTGGGGACACTACAACTTTGGGCCAGTAGCCCCATCCCACCCCCCAGCTGAAATCAACAACTGCAGTGGGGTGGCATACAGTGTTGTGGGCATCAGTCACTTTGTACTGATGACCAAGTAGGTGTTGCTCAGGGGACACCAGTTTTTCAGTCACCATAGTGACACTGGAACATGTGACCCTGTAGGCCTCTGCCTGAACACCATTTATCCAGGGCAGCTACCTGTACTTACCCACATTAAGGGGACAGGTGGGAAGGGTGGCAAAATCAATGCCTCCGTCTGAGACTAAAACAGCCTCCGTAGTTTCCCTAACCAAGCCAACCCCCACAACACTTCCTAAAGGTAGCCCAGCTGCACCCTTGGAATGGCTATAACTGCCTGGCCTACACTACTGTTGTTACTAGGGGCACTAGTGGTAGAGGTGGGGGTTGTAGTGGTGGGTGGTTTGGTGCTTTTCTTAGGACAGAAGCTGTCTCCTAGCCTATGGCCCTTGTTCCTACAGACCTAGCACCAAGGCTTTTTGTTATGTGAAGAGGAAGGGGATCTGGACCCACCCCAAAGGAATTTTGTGGGCCTGATGAAGTCTCTTTCGTTTTAGTTTGGTCCCCCACCTTGTCCTGAGACCTACCTGCTTCCTTTGTCTTGTCCTAGTCACCCCCAGAGAGAGCCTTTCTGCTCACCCTTGTTCTGACCCACTTGTCTGCGTTCTTTCCCAATACTTGGGGAGAGGTCAGATCTGAGTCTACCAAGTACTGGTGCAACAAATCAGACACACAGTTGTTCAGTATATGCTCTCTTAAAATTAGATTGTACAAGCCCTCATAGTCACTGACTTTGCTACCGTGTAACCACCCTTCCAACGCTTTTACAGAGCAGTCCACAAAATCAACCCAATCTTGGGAGGACTCTTTCTCTCGTAGGGGATTTCCATGTATAGTCATAAGCACTGAATAGTTCCGCGCGCCTGCGGGGACCCCGGAGCACTGTTGTGAAGTATATTCTTAAGTGCAATTATAAGCCCTTTGAAAAAAAAGGTCTGTGAAAAAACACTTAAGAATAACAATGTGCAGCCTATGTGAACAGCTACACAGGCCAAATAGTTAAATGAAAAAACAGTTGTAGTGTAAATTCACGTTTAAACATCTATTTATTCTATAAATATATTAACAAATACATTCTCATATTTTATTTACGCCTCATGAGAATAAAACAATGCAGGGCAGTGTAGCCCATAGGCTGCCATTATACAGAATGAAAATAGAGCTGTGCCTTTAAGAAAGTAAAGTCTTCCTGTTTCCCATCATGCACAGCAAAAAGCAGCTGCCACAGTTCTTTTTTCCGGCTCCTTTCTGACAGGACCCTGAAGCATTGAGCTCTACCTCACAAAATCTTTTTGTGACAGAAATTCATTAATAAATCTTTTGAATTTCAATTTCACTCGACGTTTTTAACATTGAGTGATCATTTCCTACTTTTTTCTGTTAAATTCTGACAGAATTTTGAGGTTTTTCTACTTCAGAAATGCCTTCACTTTTTGACAAATGCCCTTCTTGTGGCAGAAAAAAGGCTAAAACAGATCCACATCGGGTCTGTATAATTTGCCTTCCATCCAGCCACAAACCGGAGTCGTGTGACATCTGTAAAACTTTCTCCAGAAGGACTCTTCGTGACAGGGAGAAAATCCGACTCCAGGCGAAAGAGGACAGGAGAAAAAGTGGTCATTCTACCACAGAGCGAGGAGAAGGTCAGTCTTCTACCAGGGCTCGCCCTGTTTCCTCTATAACTCCGGCCAGACCTGCTAAAAAACGGCACAGGTCTCCGACGACGTCGAGGGCGTCGACGTCGAGACAGGGAACGGCGCCAACATGCTCGCCGTCGAGGAGTGGTTCACCGGCGAGAAAGAGACATCGTTCGCCGACGACAGCTATTTCGCCGTCGAGACGGCGTGGACACTCGCCGTCGAGATCTGGGTCGCCGTCGACACGGCGAGGGCGATCAACGTCGAGGGAGAGTGCTCGCCGTCACCACAGCGACGTCGTGGGTCGTCGTCGAGAGGTTCTCAACGGCGAGAAGAATCGACGTCGAGGGGCACTCGCCGTCACCGTACTTCGACGTCGAGGAGTGTGTCGACGTCGAGACGACAATCAAAAAGGCCTAGAAGGGTTTATACAACGTCAGAATCCTCGGCCTCACTCATCCTGCTTCCAGCGTCTCCACAACTCACTCCTCGACAATCGTCGTTGCCGCAGACGCCGGTAACACCTACGGCTCCTCTTCCGGCTCCTCCTTCAGAGTCTGTTTTGAGGACTCCAACACGATCTGTCAGACGTTCTGGACATTCCTCTAGACGCTCATCTTCCTCTCTGCACCACCGTCATGAATCACAGAGATCTCAACATTCACATCACAGGCGTTCTTCGTCTACACAGGACTACTCTCCAACCCTATCGGACTCACCGTCCCCGAGAGTGTCCCCCATAGATGATGTGAATACGTTCCAGGAGGTCTTAGTACGAGGGGCGACCAAACTGAACATCCCGCTGGCGGTACCTGCCCCATTGACGTCAGTAATCTTCGAGACCTTACATCACAGGACATCTTCCAGACCTTTGCTTCCACTGGTTCCAGGTCTCCTTCAACCAGCAATGGATATTTTCCTTGCACCGGCCGCAACGAAGTCTGCTCCTTCCAGACTTATTAAAAAATATCGTCCACCAGAACAAGATCCTCTATTCTTGAGGTCGGACCCAGTACCGGATTCGGTGGTCATAGTAGCGGCAAAGAAATTGCATTCGACATCACCGTCTTCCTCTTCACCTCCAGATAAAGAGAGCAGAAAGATAGATGCTGCAGGACGAAAAGTATGTTCTACTGCAGCCATCACGCTGAAAGCATCCAGCGCTACTGCGTTATTAGGGCGATACGATCGGGCCATCTGGGACTCTATAATGCAGTTTGCGGAACATCTTCCTAAGGACAAAAGGGAAGATTTCCTGGAGGTCGTGGGTGAGGGAGCCATGGTTTCTAACCAAGTTATAAGTGCTGCAGCTGACTCTTCGGTGCTATCCGCACACAATTATGCTCCCGGAATAGCACTCAGAAGGCATCCATGGTTGAGACTTACATCACTCAAACCGGAAGCACAACAGAGAATACAAAATTTACCTTTCTCGGGCTCCACCTTGTTCGGTTCTCATGCCGATGACGAGATGGCTAGAATGAAGGCTGAAATAGATACCCTGAAAGCGGTAGGCATGGAAAGACCGAAAGAACAACGAAAGGTATTCCGGCCATATGAACGACGACTTTTCACCCACCGGTATCAGTCACCACACTAGATGTCTTCATGCCCCCAGCAGCAGCAACAACAGCAGCATCGAAGGGGTTGCTCCACACAGCGAAGGTCGACAAGGGGTCGTTCAACACCCCAAACTCAGACAACTCGACAGGCTCCCACGTCTAAGCCCTGAATCTTCGCTTCCCCCTCCTCCGTTATCCACTCCGGTAGGGGGAAGTATCTCAAATCATCTGGACGAGTGGCTACGCATCACATCAGACGCCTGGGTATTGAATATTGTGAGACATGGTTACGCTCTGATTCACCAGTCCTCCACCATCTGTTCCACCCAAGACAGCCAACCGCCATCTCGAAGCTCTTCAGTTAGAAGTCACTATCCTATTGCAAAAAAGAGCCATAGAACCCGTCCCGATCAGCCAGCAAGGGAAGGGGATTTATTCGAGATATTTCCTTGTACCGAAAAAAGACAAACAAGAGTTTCGTCCCATTTTAGATCTAAGGACAGCAAACAAGAGGATTCGCAAAGAGAAATTCAGGATGCTATCCTTGCACCAAATTTGCCCACATCTACGTCAGGGCGACTGGCTCTGTGCAATAGGCCTTTGCGACGCTTACTTTCATATTCCGGTGACCAAGAAACATCAAATTCCTAAGGTTCACCGTCGGAAAACGTCATTACCAATTTGCGGTTCTACCTTTCAGCCTCAAATCAGCGCCGAGAACTTCTTCCAAATGCATGGCGGTGGTAGCCGCCCACTTGAGGAAACAACAAATATTTGTCTACCCCTATCTAGACGATTGGATCATAAAGGCCTCCAGTTATCTAGAGGCGCAACAACATTTCAAATGGACTCTACAGCTGTTGCAGAAACTAGGTCTTCAAGTCAATCTCCTGAAATCCACAGTAACGCCTGTTCAGAGGTTGCATTACTTAGGGGCCATTATAGATACCAAGCTAGGAAAGGTGTTTCCTTCGGAGGAACGACGATTATCGATTCTCCAAAAGTGCAAACAACTGCAGGAAAGTCCTCGGGCCACTGCAAGACTAATAGCTTCTCTACTGGGCTCGATGGCGTCTTGTATCCATCTTGTTCCCAATGCTCGCCTCCATATGAGACCATTACAGGAAAACCTGGAGGATCAGTGGTGTCAACTGAGGGACGATTGGGAGAACAAAGTCCTTCTTTCTCCTCACGCCCTACAATCCCTCAAGTGGTGGTGTTTAACCAGCAATCTCTTGGTGGGGATTCCGTTCCAACAGCCTCCAGCTCAAACCATCGTAACAGATGCGTCACTGCTCGGATGGGGGGCGCACATGGAACATCTTCGAGTCCAAGGCAAGTGGTCACAGAGAGAGAGTCTCTATCACATCAACCTGCTGGAACTTCGCGCAGTCCACCTTGCGCTCAAAGCCTTCCTTCCCTCTCTGAGAACAGAAACTCTCCTTCTCCAGACAGACAACGTGGCCACTATGTACTACGTGAATAAACAAGGAGGCACCAGGTCCAGAATTTTATCCAGAGAGGCTCAGACATTCTGGCATTGGCTTCTAGCCAGGAACCTGTCGCTAGTGGCAACTCACCTGCCCAGCATCCAGAATGTTCAAGCGGATGCCCTCAGTCGGGTAATGGACGAGAACCACGAATGGGTGCTACACGACGACGTCGTTCGTTCCATTTTTGCACTATGGGGTACCCCCTCTATAGATCTATTCGCAACCCCAGAAAACTTAAAATGCCAAAACTTCGCCTCCAGATATTACCATCCAGGGACACTGGGGAATGCCCTGTGGATAAGCTGGTCAGGAGAATTTCTTTACGCCTTTCCACTGTTTCCCCTGATTCCGGCGGTCCTCCAGAAGTTGTCCAATGCTCAGACCAAAATGATCCTAATTGCTCCAGAGTGGCCACGCCAATGGTGGTTCCCAGACCTTCTTCACCGGTCACTCAAACCACACATCTGGCTACCTTATCGTCCGGACCTGCTCACGGAGTTCAGAGGGCAGATATCTCATTCCAACCTCTCATCGTTGAGTTTGGCAGCATGGCTCCTGAGCTAGTGCAATATGGACACTTGAACCTACCTCAGGACTGTATGGAAATTCTGAAAGAAGCAAAGCGCCCTTCTCTCGTAGGGGATTTCCATGTATAGTCATAAGCACTGAATAGTTCCGCGCGCCTGCGGGGACCCCGGAGCACTGTTGTGTAGTATATTCTTAAGTGCAATCATCAGCTCCTTGACAAAAGGTCTGTGAAAAACACTTAAGAATAACAATGTGCAGCCTATGTGAACAGCTACACAGGCCAAATTGTTAGAAGAAAAAAACAGTTGTAGTGTAAATTTCACGTTTAAACCTCTATTTATTCTATAAATACATAAATAAATACATTCTCATATTTTATTTACACCTCTCATGAGAATAAAACAATGTAGGGCAGTGTAGCCCATAGGCTGCCATTATACAGAATGAAAATAGAGCTGTGCCTTTAAGAAAGTAAAGTCTTCCTGTTTCCCATCATGCACAGCAAAAGGCAGTTGCCTCAGTTCTTTTTTCCGGCTCCTTTCTGACAGGACCCTGAAGCATTGAGCTCTACCTCACAAAATCCTTTTGTGACAGAAATTCATTTAAAATCTTTTGAATTTCATTTTCACTCGACGTTTTTAACATTGAGTGATAATTTTCTGCTTTTTTCTGTTAGATTCTGACAGAATTTTGAGGTTTTTCTACTTCAGAAATGCCTTCACTGTTTGACAAATGTCCTTCTTGTGGCAGAAAAAAGGCCAAAACAGATCCACATCGGGTCTGCATAATTTGCCTTCCATCCAGCCACAAACCGGAGTCGTGTGACATCTGCAAAACCTTCTCCAGAAGGACCCTTCGTGACAGGGAGAAGATCCGACTCCAGGCGAAAGAGGACAGGAGGAAAAGTGGTCATTCTACCACAGAGCGAGGAGAAGGTCAGTCTTCTACCAGGGCTCACACTGGTTCCTCTATAACTCCGACCAGACCGGCTCAAAAACGGCACAGGTCTCCGACGACGTCGAGGGCGTCGACGTCGAGGCAAGGAACGGCGCCAACATGCTCGCCGTCGAGGAGTGGTTCGCCGGCGAGAAAGAGACATCGCTCGCCGTCGACGACGATTTCGCCGTCGAGACGGCGTGGACTTTCGCCGTCGAGATCTGGGTCACCGTCGACACGGCGAGGACGTTCCACGTCGAGGAGATCTGAATCCGGTTCGCCGTCGAAACGGCGAGATCGATCAACGTCGAGGGGTGCTCGACGTCGTAGACGTTCACCGTCATCACGGCGACGTCGAGGGTCGTCGTCGAGAGATTCTCAACGGCGAGAAGAATCGACGGCGAAGGACACTCGCCGTCACCGTACTTCGACGTCGAGGAGTGTGTCGACGTCGAGACAATCAAAAAGACCTAGGAGGGTTTATACAACCTCAGAATCCTCGGCTTCAATCATCCTCCTTCCAGCGTCTCCACAACTCTCTCCTCGACAATCACCATTGCCACAGACGCCGGTAACACCTACGGCGCCTCTTCCGGCTCCGCCTGTAGAGTCTGTTTTGAGGACTCCAACGCGGTCTGTAAGACGTTCGGGACATTCCTCTAGACGCTCTTCTTCCTCTCGACACCGTCATGACCCACAGAGATCTCAGCATTCACATCACAGGCGTTCTTCTTCGTCTACACGGGACTACTCTCCAACCCTATCGGACTCACCGTCCCCGAGAGTGTCCCCCATAGATGATGTGAATACGTTCCAGGAGGTCTTAGTACGAGGGGCAACCAAGCTGAACATCCCGCTGGCGGTACCTGCCCCATCGACGTCAGTGATCTTCGAGACCTTGCATCACAGGACATCTTCCAGACCTTTGCTTCCACTGGTTCCAGGTCTCCTTGAACCAGCAATGGATATTTTCCTTGCACCGGCCGCAACAAAGTCTGCTCCTTCCAGACTTATTAAAAAATATCGTCCACCAGAACAAGATCCTCTATTCTTGAGGTCGGACCCAGTTCCTGATTCGGTGGTCATAGTAGCGGCAAAGAAACTGCATTCAACCTCACCATCTTCTTCTTCACCTCCAGATAAAGAGAGCAGAAAGATAGATGCTGCAGGACGAAAAGTATGCTCTACTGCAGCCGTCACGATGAAGGCAGCCAGCGCTACTGCGTTATTAGGGCGGTACGATCGTGCCCTCTGGGACTCTTTAATACAGTTTGCGGAACATCTTCCTAAGGATAAAAGGGAAGATTTCCTGGAGGTCGTGGGTGAGGGATCCATGGTGTCTAACCAAATTATAAGTGCTGCAGCTGACTCTTCGGTGCTATCCGCACACAATTATGCACACGGGATAGCGCTCAGAAGGCATGCATGGTTGAGACTTACATCACTCAAACCTGAAGCGCAGCAGAGAATACAAAACCTGCCTTTCTCGGGCTCCACCTTGTTCGGTTCTCATGCCGATGACGAGATGGCTAGAATGAAAGCTGAACTAGATACCTTGAAAGCGGTAGGGATGGAAAGACCGAAAGAACAAAGAAAGGTTTTCCGGCCATATCAACGACGACTTTTCACCCACCGGTATCAGTCGCCACACTGGATGTCTTCGCGCCCCCAGCAACAGCAACAACAGCAGTATCAAAGGGGTTTCTCTACTCAGCGAAGGTCGACAAGGGGTCGTTCAACACCTCAAACTCAGGCAACTCGACAGGCTCCCACGTCTAAGCCCTGAATCTTTGCTTCCCCCTCCTCCGTTATCCACTCCGGTAGGGGGAAGTATCTCAAATCATCTGGACGAGTGGCTACGCATCACAACAGACGCCTGGGTATTGAATATTGTGAGACATGGTTACGCTCTCAGATTCACCAGTCCTCCACCATCTGTTCCACCCAAAACAGCCAGCCGCCATCTCGAAGCTCTACAGTTAGAGGTCAATATCCTATTGCAAAAAAGAGCCATAGAACCCGTTCCCATCAGCCAGCAAGGGAAGGGGATTTATTCGAGATATTTCCTTGTACCGAAAAAAGACAAACAAGAGTTTCGTCCCATCTTAGATCTGAGGACAGCAAACAAATGGATTCGCAAAGAAAAATTCAGGATGTTAGCCTTACACCAAATTTATCCACATCTACGTCAGGGCGACTGGCTATGTGCGATAGATCTTTGCGACGCTTACTTTCACATCCCAGTAACCAAGAAACATCGAAAATTCCTAAGGTTCACTGTCGGAAAACGCCATTACCAATTTGCAGTTCTACCTTTCGGCCTAAAATCAGCGCCAAGAACTTTTTCCAAATGCATGGCGGTAGTAGCCGCCCACTTGAGGAAACAGCGAATATTCGTCTACCCCTATCTAGACGATTGGCTCATAAAGGCCTCCAGTTGTCTCGAGACACAGCAACATTTCGAATGGACTCTACAACTGCTGCAAAAACTTGGTCTTCAAGTCAATCTCCTGAAATCTACAGCAACACCTGTTCAGAGGTTGCATTACTTAGGGGCCATTGTAGATACCAGGCTAGGAAAGGTGTTTCCTTCGGAGGAACGACGGTTATCGATTCTCCAGAAGTGCAAACAACTGCAGGAAAGACCTCAAGCCACTGCAAGAATAATAGCTTCTCTACTGGGCTCGATGGCGTCTTGTATCCATCTGGTTCCCAATGCTCGCCTCCATATGAGACCATTGCAGGAAAACCTGGAGGATCAGTGGTGTCAACTGAGGGACGATTGGGAGAACAAAGTCCTTCTTTCTCCTCACACCCTACAATCCCTCAAGTGGTGGTGTTTACCCAGCAATCTCTTGGTGGGGATTCCGTTCCAACAACGGCCCCCATCTCAAACCATCGTAACAGATGCGTCACTGATCGGATGGGGGGCGCACATGGAACATCTTCGAGTCCAAGGCGAGTGGTCACAGAGAGAGAGTCTCTATCACATCAACCTGCTGGAACTTCGCGCAGTCCACCTTGCGCTCAAAGCCTTCCTTCCCTCTCTGAGAACGGAAACTCTCCTTCTCCAGACAGACAACGTGGCCACTATGTACTACGTGAACAAACAAGGAGGCACCAGGTCCAGAATTTTATCCAGAGAGGCTCAGACAATCTGGCATTGGCTTCTAGCCAGGAACCGGTCACTAGTGGCAACTCACCTGCCCGGCATCCAGAATGTTCAAGCGGATGCCCTCAGTCGGGTAATGGACGAGAACCACGAATGGGTACTACACGACGACGTCGTTCATTCCATTTTCGCACTCTGGGGTACCCCCTCTACAGACCTATTCGCAACCCCAGAAAACAAAAAATGCCAAAACTTCGCCTCCAGATATTACCATCCAGGGACACTGGGGAATGCCCTGTGGATAAGCTGGTCAGGAGCATTTCTTTACGCCTTTCCACCGCTTCCCCTGATTCCGGCGGTCCTCCAGAAGCTGTCCAATGTTCAGACCAAAATGATCCTAATTGCTCCGGAGTGGCCACGCCAGTGGTGGTTCCCAGACCTTCTTCACCGGTCACTCAAACCACACATCAGGCTACCATATCGTCCGGACCTTCTCACGAAGTTCAGAGGGCAGATATCTCATCCCAACCCCTCATCGTTGAGTTTGGCAGCATGGCTCCTGAGCTAGTGCAATATGGACACTTGAACCTACCTCAGGATTGTATGGAAATTCTGAAGGAAGCAAAGCGCCCTTCCACACGATCAGCCTATGCAAGCAAGTGGAAGAGATTCTGCATTTGGTGTTTACACAACAACATTGACCCGGTTTCCTGTGGAGAACAATCTATCCTGCCATACTTGTTAAGTTTGGCAAAATCGGGCTTACAACTGTCGTCAATAAAAGTTCACTTGGCGGCTGTCACAGCATACAGAAAGAGTCCTTCACAAACTTCCTTTTTTCGGATTCCGATTATTAAGGATTTCCTAGAAGGTTTAAAGAAGGTTTTTCCCCCCATTAGAAAGCCTTCTCCTCCATGGGAACTGAACGTTGTCTTATCACGTCTGATGCTGCCGCCATTCGAGCCAATACATAAGGCATCGCTGCAACATCTCACATGGAAAGCTGCTTTTCTGGTGGCAATCACTTCAGCGCGTAGGGTCAGCGAAATCCAGGCCCTTTGCGCTCAGGAACCCTACACGGTTTTTCATTCTGCAAAAGTGGTAATGAGAACTCATCCAAAATTTTTACCTAAGGTAGTCTCCGACTTCCATGTGAACCAAACAATTTCATTACCGACTTTCTTTCAGAATCCAGCTACTCCTGCTGAGAGAACTCTGCACTCTCTGGATGTAAAGAGAGTATTGAAATTTTACTTGGACAGGACAAAAAGCTTACGAAAATCACAACAGCTTTTTATTAACTATGGCCCAATCAGAACAGGTTTGGGTACATCTAAACAATCTTTATCCAGGTGGATTGTTTCATGTATAATGTTATGTTATCAGTTAGCAAACAAATCCCTTGGTGGTAGGCCAAAAGCCCACTCTACCAGAGGGAAAGCAGCTACTGTAGCCTTGATGAGAAATGTCCCTTTGGCAGAAATATGCAAGGCTGCCACTTGGAGGTCGGTCCATACCTTTACTAAGCATTACTGCCTTGATACAGACGCTAGGGCAGATGCTCAGGTTGGGCAGGCTTTGCTCAAGAATTTGTTTGCATGATTCATGTTTTTCTCAGTATTCTTATATCTACTCCACCGCGGTTATGGGGATGGGCTTGCTACTCTATTCAGTGCTTATGACTATACATGGAAATCCCCTACGAGAGAAGAAATGGTTTCTTACCTGTAACTCCAGTTCTCTCGTAGGGGTATTTCCATGATAGTCATAAGCAACCCTCCCTCCTCCCCGGTGGAGTTGACATAGAACATGAATATTATGGAGGTTGGTACTCCAACAAATGTTTTGTTTTTTCTTCATGTCAGGTTAATAGCCTCCAAAAAAGAACTGAGGCAACTGCCTTTTGCTGTGCATGATGGGAAACAGGAAGACTTTACTTTCTTAAAGGCACAGCTCTATTTTCATTCTGTATAATGGCAGCCTATGGGCTACACTGCCCTACATTGTTTTATTCTCATGAGAGGTGTAAATAAAATATGAGAATGTATTTATTTATGTATTTATAGAATAAATAGAGGTTTAAACGTGAAATTTACACTACAACTGTTTTTTTCTTCTAACAATTTGGCCTGTGTAGCTGTTCACATAGGCTGCACATTGTTATTCTTAAGTGTTTTTCACAGACCTTTTGTCAAGGAGCTGATGATTGCACTTAAGAATATACTACACAACAGTGCTCCGGGGTCCCCGCAGGCGCGCGGAACTATTCAGTGCTTATGACTATCATGGAAATACCCCTACGAGAGAACTGGAGTTACAGGTAAGAAACCATTTCTTCCACAAGATCAGCTTATGCAAGCAAGTGGAAAAGATTCTGCATCTGGTGCTTAGACAACAACATTGACCCGGTTTCCTGTGGAGAGCAATCTATCCTGCCATACTTGTTAAGTTTGGCAAAATCGGGCTTACAACTGTCATCAATAAAAGTTCACTTGGCGGCTGTAAAGGCATACAGAAAGAGTCCTTCACAAACTTCCTTTTTTCGGATTCCGATTATTAAGGACTTCCTGGAAGGTTTAAAAAAGGTTTTTCCCCCCATTAGAAAGCCTTCTCCTCCATGGGAACTGAATGTTGTCCTATCACGTCTGATGCTGCCTCCATTCGAGCCGATACATAAGGCATCGCTGCAACATCTCACATGGAAAGCTGCTTTTCTGGTGGCAATCACTTCAGCGCGTAGGGTTAGCGAAATCCAGGCCCTTTGCGCTCAAGAACCCTACACGGTTTTTCATTCTGCGAAAGTGGTAATGAGAACTCATCGAAATTTTTACCTAAGGTAGTCTCCGACTTTCATGTGAACCAAACAATTTCATTACCGACTTTCTTTCAAAATCCAACTACTCCTGCTGAGAGAACTCTACACTCTCTGGATGTAAAGAGAGTCTTGAAATTTTACTTGGACAGGACAAAAAGCTTACGGAAATCACAACAGCTTTTTATTAACTATGGCCCAGTTAAAACAGGGTTGGGCACGTCTAAACAATCTTTATCCAGGTGGATTGTTTCATGTATAGTGTTATGTTATCAGTTAGCAAACAAATCCCTTGGTGGTAGGCCAAAAGCCCACTCTACTAGAGGGAAGGCAGCTACTGCAGCCTTGATGAGAAATGTCCCTTTGGCAGAAATATGCAAGGCTGCCACTTGGAAGTCGGTCCATACCTTTACTAAGCATTACTGCCTTGATACAGATGCTAGGGGAGATGCGCAGGTTGGACAGGCCTTGCTGAAGAATTTATTTGCATGAATCATGTTTTCTCAGTATTCTTCTGTCTACTCCACCGCGGTTATGGGGATGGGCTTGCTACTCTATTCAGTGCTTATAACTATACATGGAAATCCCTCACGAGAGAAGGAATGGTTTCTTACCTGTAACTCCAGTTCTCTCGTAGGGGTATTTCCATGATAGTCATAGGCAACCCTCCCTCCTCCCCGGTGGAGTTGACATAGAACAAGTTGCCATGAATATTATCGAGGTTGGTACTCCCAACAAATGTTTTGTTTCTTCATGTCAGGTTACAAGCCTCCAAAAAAGAACTGAGGCAGCTGCTTTTTGCTGTGCATGATGGGAAACACGAAGACTTTACTTTCTTAAAGGCACAGCTCTATTTTCATTCTGTATAATGGCGGCCTATGGGCTACACTGCCCTGCATTGTTTTATTCTCATGAGAGGTGTAAATAAAATATGAGAATGTATTTGTTAATATATTTATAGAATAAATAGATGTTTAAACGTGAATTTACACTACAACTGTTTTTTCTTTTAACAATTTGGCCTGTGTAGCTGTTCACATAGGCTGCACATTGTTATTCTTAAGTGTTTTTTCACAGACCTTTTTTTTCAAAGGGCTGATAATTGCACTTAAGAATATTTTTCACAACAGTGCTCCGGGGTCCCCGCAGGCGTGCAGAACTATTCAGTGCTTATGACTATCATGGAAATACCCCTACGAGAGAACTGGAGTTACAGGTAAGAAACCATTCCTTCCTGGTCTCCCAGGAACTTAATTCTGTACTGTTCAACGGGAAGGCCAAATCCATCTAAGAGAGCAGACTTCAAAACTGTGTCATTATCAGCGTCGTCCTCTCTGACAGTAAGAAGCCTGTTACTTCCCTTGTCAGAGAAGGAGGGCCAAAGTATAGCAGCCAACTGTCTCCGGGGACCCTCTGAACTTTGTAGGCCCTTTCTGGAGCAAAGAACCACTTACGGATGTCATCCCCCACCTTGTATGGGGGAACAACCTTGCTAAGATTTCTGGAATCAAGAGTCCTCCCTGACCCTAGGTTCCCTGAAACCAAAAATGCCATCACCATGGGGTGCTAACCCCAAACCCTGACTGTCACAGGCCTCCCTGTATAGGGCTAGCTGTTGCTGCTGCAGCCTCAGCTTGGTCTCCTCCAGCCTCAGTGTCCTAAGTTTCCTATCTAAGGTGTCATCTTCTGGAGTTGAGAAGTTTGTCCCCTCTGATACAGAGGTGACATGAGAGTGGCAGGATGAGGATCTGTCCCTAGGTTTAGTAGCCCTTTGAACTAGTCCTCTGGGAACAAAGGGGGGCCTACTAACATAGCCACCTTTGGCACCTGTTGTGCTCCCAGCTACACTAGGGGGTTTACTAGAAAACCTGTGCTCCTCTGATGGACCCTCCTAACCGTACTCCGTATCTGAATCTTCTCTTTCTAATACTGTGGGGTTAGAGTCTAATTCTATTCCCTCTCCTCCTGGCTACCAGCCTGATCCTGGTCATCCTAGAGGAGAAGTCCCAAGAGTATACATTTAGTAGAATTTCTCCCCGTCTTTAGTTTCATACTCTTGCACACCTCCCTCGGCTCCTGAATGGTAAGGTCCTCATAGTGAGAGCCCATGTTCTGAGAGATCCTTGGTACTGAAGACATGTTAGAGTGGTGTAGGGTGTGCCTACCCTCCCTAACTTTTAGTCTCTCTTACAGAAGTTTGGAGTAAGGGCTATGCCTAGACCCTCCTCTTACCCAAACCCTAGAGACCATGTCCTGACACTAGGTATATGTGTATGTCCCTAGCTAGTAAGTGGTCTTTCCTGTTGCAAGTACCAATTGACAGAGTGGTAAGGTAATTGCAAGTGCTTATCCCACGGCTGCACCACCAATGTGCGAAGCTGGCCTGGTGTGTGGTGGGTACCTATGGTACGTACACCTTATACCAGGTATCGCCTCTTAGTGAAGTGTAGGCAGTGTCTAGAGAGCCTGGCTTCTAGACACTGCCTACACTTCACTAAGAGGGGTTACCTGGTATAAGGTGTACGTACCATAGGTACCACCAGGCCAGCTTCCCACAGCCTTTTACTTCTAAAAAGACAGACTGTTTCTTACATGATTTTAAGGAACCCAGAGAAAAGTCAGTGAAAGCAATACCCATAATAGATTTTATCTGGCAAGAGGGTATTCGTACTATGAATAATCCAACCACTATATCAGCAGTCATTCCAAGACTGGATAAAAATAAAAGTGCCAGATAATGTGCCAAAATGTTTAGTAGGGCATCCAAGACCAGACTCTGTTATTAGTCTAGTGCCCCAGAGGCGTTCCAGAAATCAATCAGTGCCCATTACGACACCACCAGATAGGGACGGCCGCTGCCTTGATTCTATTGGGGAGCGATTCTCAAGTAAGGGTTGGCCTACAGTTCAGGCAGCTTAATTCACTGGCAATTCTCGCAAGGTTTGACAGACAGAGGTGGTCGGATAGGTCACAATACATAGATGTTCTTCCAGATGACTCTGAAGAAAAGGCCAGAAAAAATTCTCCAAAAAGGGGAAAGAGCTTCTGCAAAGATAATAGACTGTGCTATTGACATCTGCTGAACAGGATTTTGTTAATTGGCAGGCGCAGCTGTACTCAGAAAACAAGTCTGGCTGAAAGCCACAACCTTTAGACCAGAGTTGCAAAGGAAAATCTTGGAAGTGTCCTATGACAGCACGTCATTATTCAGAAAAGATACTAATGAAGCTTTGCAGGCCATTGCAAATGAAGAGACAGTCTTTTCTGGGAGCCAGAGGCAGGAGTACCTTGTCCTATTTGGGAGGGTTTCAGCCTTATAGACAGCAATATCAACCCTACCAAGAACAATACCGTTTTCACTACACCCAGAAGGTCAGACAACTGCCTGCTGCAGCCTACAACCAACTAACTACGGGGATACAGCGCACCAGAGGTTGGGACACTACAAGAAAACAATGACCTTACACCAGTGCAGGTAGCCCCACATTCCAAATCTAGACAAATTTTAGGAGGTCGAATTTCCCAATTTTTACACCAATGGACTGGTATAACAATGCACAAATGGGTCCTAGATGTCATAACCCAAGGGCACACCTTCAAATGTATCAGCAAACCACCAAATCTCCCACCCAGAGGTCCACCCCTCCACGCCTAAAACAGCTGCTGAAAGAAATGTATCTTATGATAAGGAGGGAGCAATAGAAAGAGTTCTGAAGCTTTAAAAGGGAGTGGGCTTTTATTCCTGTTTTCTTTCTCATAGGGGAAAAAAATCACGAGATTAACGTCCAATATTAGACATTTGCAAACTGAACAAATATCTAAAAAAAAGAAAAAAATATATATATATATTTTGGATGGTCATCATACAAGACATTTTACACCTTCTAAACCATGGAGACCATATGACATCTGTTGACCTCAAAGATGCATATTTCCACATACCCATTCATCCCAATCATTGAAAGTACTTGCAATTCTAGCTAGCCGGCGCTCACTTCCTGTTCACAGTGCTCAGTTTAAGTTTAAAATCAGCCCCTCGAATATTTATGAAAATGCTACCCCCGGTGGCGGCACATCTAAGACAAAAAGTATTCTCATAATTGGATGTTTGGTTGATCAAGGCACCATCAGTTCAAACAGTTACAGAGCATACAAACTTATGTTTCACGTTGTCCGAGAGTTTGGGTCTCACCACAAATCTTCAAAAGTCATCCCTCATTGCGGAAACAGAAAATAACTTTCCTGGGTGCGGTTATCAACCCCAATACAGACCAAGCAACCGCCTCTTTGCACAGCCAGACAAAAAGTCAGCAATTTGCCCACAAACTTATCAAAAGAAAGTCTGTTTCAGTTCGGATATACAAATTGTTTCTAGGAATGCTATCTTTACATTCCTCTAATTCCAAACTGAAGACTTCACATGAGGCCACTGCAAGAAGAGATAGACAAGCAGTGAAAGCAATCTCGGGCTCCTTCGATGACATCATTCAAATAACTCAGGTGATGATATCTTCCATACAGTGGTGGACACAGAAGGTCTAACATTTCTAATAACAGATGCGTCCTTATAAGGATAGGAAACTCACCTGCAAGATCTCTCGAACAGTGGAAAATGGTGCAATTCTGACAAGAATATGCACATCACCTATCTCGAGCTAAAAGCCATAGCTCTAACAGTCAGTTCATTCCTTTCCAGAATTGCAAAATCGTCCATGCTCACCAGAACGGACCTCACCACATGCATGCACTGTTTAAACAAACAGGGAGGAATAAGATCAGGAGCTCTCACATCAAGAGCAGGAAATTTGGAAGTGGGCTACACAAAACAAAATCTCAGAACATTCGCCAGGGGCCTTCAATGTGCCGGCAGACACACTGAGCAGATTGACTTCAAGCTGCCATGAGTGGGAACTCGACCATCAAATATTCCTCTGATGCAGCAGGTGCCGAAACTGGACCTGTTTGCGACCAAGAACCACCGCAAATGCCAGTATTATGCAAGTTGGAGTCACCAAAAAAGGATTGTGGGGCGATGAAGTATCGATAAGATGGTAAAGCCATGCAGGATCATCCTTATAGCTCCCAAATGGCCCAGACAGTTCTGGTAAACAGAACTTCACCTGCTTTCTCAAAAACCACACATACAATTAACACCCAGTCAGGCAGTGCTACCAGTGAACACTGGCCAGATCTTACATCTCAATCCAACACAACTTCATTTAGAGGCTTGGCTCCTGAACACCATGAATTTAAAAACCTAGACATTCCGTCTGATTGTAGAGAAATTCAAGCCAGAGCAAATTATACCAACAAATCGTATCAATTGAAATGGAAACGTTTTCGTATTTGGTGCCAGCAAAGGAACTTGCACCCGTTTTCTGTGAACCCTGAAAGATTTTACCATACCTTTTGTGGCTAGCAAAATCTAGACTCACACATTCATTCTTCAAGGTTCACTTGGCAGCATTATCAAAACATCTTCTCTGTGGTCTTCAAGAGTTATCAAGCAATTCATGGTAGGACTTTTCAGGGTTTATCCCCCAGTAAGAGAACCACCTTGTAGGAAGTTGGCTCTGTATGTACTATTTCAAAGTAAGAAATAGCATGCACAGAGTCCAAGGGTTCCCCTTAAAGGTAAGATAGTGGCACTATTTTGTGGTAGTGTGGTCGAGCAGTAGGATTATCAGAGGGTAGTGTTAAGCATTTGTTGTACACACACAGGCAATAAATGAGGAACACACACTCAAAGACAATTCCAGGCCATTAGGTTTTTGTATAGAAAACTATATTTTCTTAGTTTATTTCAAGAACCACAGGTTCAAGATTTACAAGTAATACTTCAAATGAAAGGTATTTCACTTCGGTAACTTAGGAACTTTGAATCAGCAAAATAGCATGTACAGTTTTCACAAAAATGGCAATAAGCTATTTAAAAACTAGACAGTGCAATTTTCAACAGTTCCTGGGGGAGGTAAGTGTTTGTTAGTTTTGCAGGTAAGTAAACCACCTACAGGGTTCAAAGTTGGGTCCAAGGTAGCCCACCGTTGGGGGTTCAGGGCAACCCCAAAGTTAACACGCTTCATGGGCTTCACGAGAGGTAGAAAACATCATCCTCTTCGCTTCCCAGGCAGCCAACAAGCCACTTTCAGGAGAGACAGGCTAGATCGACGTCAGCAGGTAGGAAGATACCTGTTTGTTCCCCGTCGACGTCGTCGCTGCCACCATCTCACCGCCATAGATCGCCGTCGATGGCGACCCGACCGACGTCGAAGAATATGGCGTCGAGAGAACATGGCCATCGCAGGGGCATATCTCCGTCGACGGCAACCCGCCGATCGACGTCGAGCCATCATCAGCGTGCCCATTCTCCGCCAAAGGCCTCGCACCCCTTGATGTCAAGAGAGACGATGTCGAAATCGCCCCAGCGGCGAGAGCGAGGACATCCGCTGTCGGCCGCCCACCGCTCGAGGTAGAGGCACACGACGGTGAGCAGGTCGTGGTCCAGAGATCGCCGTTCGACATCAAGACACAACGTCGAGACACTCAACGTCGAGACGGGAACAACCGGCGGCGCTCCCTTCGACGTCATTACGGCTCTCGACGTCGACACAGGTTTTACCTGTCTTGCAGGGAGCAGAACATCGGCTTCCGCCAGCAGATAAGACCACTCCATCTCCAGTGGTCTCCATAAGAAGTGGTTCATCTCGGTCGAGAGCGGCATCGTCTGGGCATGTCTCACCCATCAATTTGTCACCAAGATGGTTGGAGAGCCTTAACAGACCAACGGCCTTCCTGGATTCACAGTATTCACGGATGTACTCTCCTACTGCCTCTCTCCCAAGAACACCGTCACAGACAGCGCGGTCAGGACTGGCTCGTTCTGCCTCTCGCCAGCCGACCACGAGGCCTGGGCGCTCTGCTACAGCGTCTCGCAGCAGGTCGCGTTCCCAGCGACGATCTAGGTCACGATCAAGACACAGAAGGTCGCTCTCTTGGTCATCGTCAGGGTCATCCGTCAGACGATACTCCCCCACCTTAACAGATTCTCCACCAGCTAGGGTTTCACCGGTGGACAACATCACTACTTTTAATGAGGTGCTTGTCATGGGAGCACAGAAGCTGAACATAGAGGTTTCAGAACCATCAACCTCCTCATCAGTCATTTTTGAGACTCTACAGCATAGAGCAGTTTAGAAAAAGCTACTGCCGCTAGTGCCTGGTCTGTTGCAGCCAACTATGGACACCTTTTTAGCACCAGCCACCCTCAAATCGGCTCCTGCTAGGATTTTGAAAAAATATAAAGCGCCTGAACAAGATCCTTTATTTCTAAGAACGGATCCGCCGCCGGACTCGGTCATATTGGCCGCGGCCCGAAAAACTCACTCAGTGGCATCATCCTCCACGGTTCCACCGGACAAAGAGGGCAGACATCTAGAGACTCTGGGGAGAAAAATGTGCGGCACGGCGGCATCTATGATGAAGGTCTCCAGCGCGTCTGCACTCCTAGGCAGATATGACCGTTCACTGTGGGACTCTGAACAGGTTCACAGAAAAATTACCTAGAGAGGACAGGCAGGACTTCCAAGAGATCCTTCAAGAGGGATGTCTGGTCTCCAACACCAGGTCATCAGCGCAGCGGCAGATGGGGCAGACTTAGCTGCACATGGGTACGCACATGGAATCTGTGCAAGAAGGTCTTCCTGGTTGAGATTGACTGGTTTAAAACAGGAAGCACAACAGCGCATCCTAAATCTTCCATTCAACGGGACCTCGCTGTTTGGTACCCATACGGACGAAGAAATGGCGTGCATGAAGACGGAAGCGGACACCATGAGGGCAGTAGGCCTGGAGAGGAAGAAGGACTTCAGGCGAAGGTATAGACCTTATGACAGGCGCCCTTTCCAGCAGAGGGTTCAAACCCCTCACTGGTCCCAGAGGCCACAGCAGAGGCAAGGACGCCCGCTTTTTCCGTCTCGTAGGGCCACAAGGGAACGAGGGTAAAGTAAGACCACAACAGTCCACACCCAAAGCGCCGGCCAAGCAATGAGGACTCGCTTCCCTTAACACTGTGCACCACTCCAGTGGGGGGGAAGTATCACAGACTTTATTCACGAGTGGCGTTCTATCACAAAAGACAAATGGGTGCTCAACATTGTCGAGAATGGCTACTCTCTTCTTTTCCGTCAACCTCCACCATGCTTGCCACCAACAAAATGCAATCCATCTCACGTCAGCCTATTGCGCAAAGAGGCTCTCGCCCTTTTACGAAAGAAGGCAATAGAAAAGGTTCCACTCGCGCACAGAGGGAAGGGGGTTTACTCCCGTTATTTTCTGGTGGCGAAAAAAGTCCGAGACAGCGTTTTCAGACCAATTCTCGACTTACGGCTTCTGAACAAGTACATAAGAAAGCAAAAGTTCAGGATGCTGGCTCTTCACCAGATTTTCCCTCAGCTACATCAGGGAGACTGGATGTGCTCCATCGACCGGCAGGATGCATACTTTCACATCCCGATAATTCCCAAGCATCAGAAATTCCTGCGCTTCCAGATAACCTCACAGCACTATCAGTTCAAAGTGCTACCATTCGGCCTGAAATCTGCCCCCGCGTTTTCTCGAAATGCGTGGCAGTGGTAGCAGCACATCTATGAAAACAAAAAATCTTCATTTACCCATACCTAGACGACTGGCTACTGAAAGCCTCCTCTCCGGAGCAGGCAAGAACCCATCGGGACATTGTGCTCAAGGTTTTCGAGTCTCTAGGTCTTCAAGTCAAACTACCAAAAGTCCACCTTGATTCCAACGCAGAACCTCCACTACCTGGAAGCAATACTAAACACAGAGCTCCAAAGAGTGTATCCTTCGGAGGAACGACTATTATCAATAAGGAAAAAGTGTTAAGACCTGTTAAAATCCGACGCACCTACGGCCCGTCAGGTGACATCTCTGCTGGGCTCCATGGCATCATGCATTTTTATTGTCCCGAATGCCAGGCTACATATGAGGCCCCTCCAAGAGGCGTTGGAAAACAACTGGAGCCAAAGGACAGGTCGCTGGGAGGACAGAGTGCGGCTGCCGATAGCAGCACGTCAGTCATTGCAATGGTGGATGTACTGACATCACCTATCAGTAGGGGCTCTGTTTCACCAGGTAATTCCATCCGACACTCTGGTAACGGATGCGTCTCTTCAGGGATGGGGGGCTCATCTTGGTCCCCTTCAAGCTCAGGGCCTGTGGTCTGACAATGAAAGGAAGTACCACATCAATCTGCTGGAGCTCAGAGCGGTCCATCTGGCTCTCAAGTCTTTTGCTCCATCGATTCAGGGGAAATCTCTCCTAATACAAACGGACAATACAACCACAATGTATTATTTGAACAGACAAGGGGGAACGAGATCCCTACCCCTATCTCGGGAGTCCCAAACAATCTGGCATTGGCTCCTGGCCAGGGGAATGTCACTTACATCGGTTCACCTACCAGGTCAACAAAACGTGGAAGCAGATTTCCCGAGCAGACACCTAGAGGACGCCCACGATTGGGTCCTACACGGCCAAGTCGTCGAACACATCTTCACTCAATTGGGTCGGCCTCAATTGGATCTCTTCGCAGACGAGGTAAACAAGAAATGCCCAGACTTCGCGTCCAGGTTCTACCGTCCGGGATCTCGAGGGAATGCCCTGTTGATCGACTGGTCAGGGATATTTCTCTACGCTTTTCCACCAATCCCCCTCATACCGGCAGTGATCAACAAACTTTACAGATCCAGCACCAGAATGATTCTCATAGCTCCGCAATGGCCCCGTCAGTTCTGGTACACAGATCTCCTCAACCTATCGGAACAACCTCACAGGAGGCTGCTGTGCAGACCGGATCTTCTGAGCAGGGTGGAGGGCAGGGTACTACACCCCAACCTACCCTCTCTGAGCTTGACAGCATGGCTCCTGAATTCCTGCAGTATGGGCACCTAGGGATCTCGCAGGAGTGCATGAACATCTTGAAGGAGTCCAGACGGCCTTCCACGCGGCGTTCTTACGCGTTTAAGTGGAAGAGGTTCGACATATGGTGCTGTCAGCAAGGTCAGAATCCCATACGGGCTCAGGAGGAGGTCATACTGTCTTACTTACTCCATCTGGCAAAATCCGGTCTGCAGGTATCATCTATTAAGGTACATTTATCTGCCACTACAGCCTCTCGTAAATCACCTTCTCAAGGAATCCTTCTTTACGAAACCAGTAGTCAAGGATTTCTTAGAAAGTTTGAAAAAGGTTTTTCCGCCCAGTCGGAAACCCTCCCCTCCATGGGAGCTGAACATAGTACTGTCAAAACTTATGGGCCCTCCTTTCGAACCTATACACAAAGCCTCTTTGCAACACCTTACGTGGAAGACGGCTTTTTTGGTAGCCATTACTTCCGCAAGGAGGGTCAGTGAAATTCAGGCTTTGTCCTCCAAGGAACCGTACACAGTCTTTCACAACTATAGAGTAGTTCTGCGAACTCACCCATCATTCATACCGAAGGTGGTGTCAGAATTCCACATCGATCAGACTATTTCTCTACCAACTTTCTTCCCCAATCCGGAGACTCCGGCGGAGAAAGCGTTGCACTCCCTAGATCTGAAAAGAGTGCTAAAATTGTATTTGGATAAAACAAAGTTGATTATACATTCCAACCACTTGTTTATAAATTATGGTCATTTAAGAACAGGAGAGGCAGCATCTAAACGAACCATATCAAGATGGATAGTTTCTTGTATTGTTAATGCATACCAGTTGGCTAACAAACAACTACTTGCTAGACCTAAAGCGCATTCCACAAGAGGAAAAGCGGCTACTGCTGCCCTCCTTAATAATGTTCCAATATCTGAAATTTGTAAGGCTGCTACATGGAAGTCTGTACATACATTTACTAGACATTACTGTTTGGACTCAGATGCAAGAGCAGACACCCAAGTGGGGCAAGCCTATACGTATCTATTCCTGCACTTCTTTTGGACAGTCCGCAGAGTCAAGAGATGGGCTTGCTACTCTATTCAATGTGTATGACTATTGATGAGGATCCCCTGGAAGAGAAGGATAAGTTACTTACCTGTAAATCCTAGTTCTCTTCCAGGGGTATCCTCATCAAAGTCATAAACAACCCACCCTCCTCCCCGGACGCACGTCTCCTAGAAGTGCAGGACACACTATCTTTCGAATCGGCTACACAGCTTGTCACCGTAAAAAAAATACTGACCTAACTGTGAACCAATTGTCACCTCTCCTTCACCCCTGAGGCATGGTGGGATATTGGAGGTGCTCAGGGTCTTAAAGGCACGGTGCCAAAGTTTTTATGGTTCTCCTGTGTTAACCTGCATGCAGCTTATTGGCTAAGAATGCTCTAGTGTTTTTCAATGTAGTTTTTTATCTTTTTTCTCTGATGATTACTACTGCTGGTTTCCCTGGGCTCAGTGGTGTGGTTTTAATAGATATTTTTTCTCTTATTGTAATTTTGAGAACAATTTAAAAAAAAAAAAACTTGATTGAAATAAAGCATTTTAGCCTGTTTATGATTATAGTCTGCAATGCTGTTTTACACATGTATATAGGAGTTTAGTATGAAAATTTGTCTACTAAAAATGCTATATATATTTTTCGTGCATATTTCATACTGTATATATGTGTATTTTATATATGCTCCGGGGTCCCTGCACATGGGCGGGAATATTCAATGTTTATGACTTTGATGAGGATACCCCTGGAAGAGAACTAGGATTTACAGGTAAGTAACTTATCCTTTACTACCATGATCTCCCAAACAAACTTACTAAATTCTCACTCATTTATCTCACCTTTGACTCATCCAAAACTCCTTCTTCTACTGTGATTTCCGTAACCCTTTCCACAGACTCTTCCCTCCTCCTTCTCTCCTTTACTCATCCCAAGCCTCATCCTAATACTAAAACCTTCCAATTAACACTTCTGGATTCTTCCCTCCTCTATCCCTCTATTACTCTAGTCAATCCAACTAACAAACTCACATATCCACTACTCAAATTAACTCATAATATTACTAATACTATACTCATTTCCCTATATTAATCCACCACTAATTCCTCTTGGTTTCTGGAGTAGTGTGCTACTCGCCAAAAAGCGCTTGGACGCCTTGTCATGGGTAGTAAGTGCTATATAAATACCATTACAATTACAATGTCCTCTTCAGTATCTTTTTTGAAAAGTGCCCTTCTTAGTGGCTTATCACATCACTCAGATGTGTTAGTGAGCTGCAGGCCCCAACCTTGGAAGAACCTTTCTTCCAGATCCATAGAGACTAGGTGGTCCGTCGCACAAACCTGATGTTCCTTCCTAAAGTGGTTTCCCAAATCCATATCAACCAATCCATTGAGCTGCCAGCCTTCTTTCCGCAGCCTGACTCAGTTGCAAAAAGAGATTTATACACCGAAGATGTTGAGCAAGCACTTACGTTTTACATTCACAGAGCCAAGGACTTTAGGAAAACCAAACAGCTTTTTGTAATTTTTTCACTACCTCACAAAGGTAGTCCAATATCTTGAAACAGCATAGCTAGATAAAAGGTAGAGTGAATACAAGCTTGCTATGCTTATGCAAATATACAATTACCTGTAACTCCTAAAGCACATTTCATCTAGGAAAAAAGGAGCCAATATGGCTTTCCTATAAACCATATGTATAGCTGATGTTTGTAAGACAGCTACATGGTCTACACCACATACATTCACAAAGTATCACTTTATTGATGTACTAGCATGTCAGCAAGCCAATGTACGTCAAGCTGTGATGCAAACATTTTCCAGTCAACTGCAACTCCCACGGGCTAGCCACCGCTTTTATGGAGGGACTGATTTACAGTCTATGCAGAGAATGTGTATCTACAGTCACAGTAAGCATCTGTTCATAGCATGCAGTTTTGTAGATTCTCCTGCGCCCTCCCTCCTCCCCAGACTCCTGTTGCAGTTCCATTTGTAACTACCCTTGCATGGACATCTCTTTATACCTCTACACTCCTTTTCTCACCCGCCTGCAGGAAAATAATCTAACAAAACAATGTAACAAAGTAGTCGATGTCCATGCAGTATCACTGGGAAGGAGGAGTCACTCAATACTGTGGCTCAGAAAAATGCTCCTTCGAAGAAAAACAACTTGCAACACTCCTGACCCAACACTGGATGGCAGGAGTATTCAGTGCTTGTGAATCAACAGCACTAGATTCCATGAACTGATGTTTACTGGGTAAGTAACATTTTCCTTACCCACAGTGCCAAGGGCTCATTCCATAAGGAAAAAAGGTGTATCAGTGGCTTTCTTGGGAAATATACCACTATCAGAATTTTTTTAATTGCCAACATGTACGAACCCACACACATTTACAAAACGCTACTGTGTGGATGAATAAGCAAGGCAACAAGCTCTAGTGGGGCAAAGAATTCTACGCACATTAATTTCAGCCAAATGTATCATCGGATGCCTGAGGCTGCGGTGTGAGGAGTACTGCTTTATGGTCTATGCATAGCATGTGTATCTGCAGCCATTACATGCTACAAATGGAGTATGTTACTTATCCCTTAAGTATCTGTTCACAGCGTGTGGTGCTGCAGATCCACATTCACTCTCCCGCCTTCCCAACAGTTTTTTAAATGGTGGCACAAATACACAGTAAAATTACACATGTTCAATAGCAAATTATAAATTAGCAGACTATGGGCCTGATTTAGAACTTGGCTGAGGGGAATACTCCCTCAAAAATGTGACTGATATCCTGTCTGCTGTATTATGATCTCATTATTTCGTATGTGGATCGTATTAAGACGGTTGGGATATCCATCATGTTTGTGACCGAGTATTCATCCGCCAAGTTCTTTATCAGGTCCTATACCTTCACTTACCCTATGGCAGGGAAAAAACATTACAGTGTAACAAAGGGAGCTGTTGAACATGTCCAATGTCTCGAGGACGAGGCGATGCAACACACAACATCGTCCATAAAGACTTACTCGAGAAAAACAACTTGCACAGTCCGAGCTCAACAGTAGATGGCAGGGTTTTGCATAGCATGCGAATTTGCAGCACTTCACACTACAAATAGATGCTTACAGGGTAAGTAGCATATTCCTGTTTGTGAGTTATGTAAAATATACAATAGTGGGAGGAAGTAGTAAGTTTGTGGTTATCTTTCAATAAATGAAGACCTAGACCGATGTTGACTGGTGTTTTTCATTCGTTAAAATATATAACGTTTACTCCATTGTGACACCCACTGCGAACATTCCAACAGTTACTCTGGACATTTGAGTAAAGAGGACTAGACCTCCAGGAATTAGGGTAAAAGCTGATGTTCGGTCATATTTCCTTATAGTAAATATATCAATTAAAAATATTGAAGGGGCAGACTAAACATTTTTGGAAGGTTTGATGTGTATTGCCTAATATTTTACATTGTAATGTCGAAGTGCTGTTCAGTTGTTCCCTGAAAAATTACTCGTTGCCAAAAGGCTACTGGTTTTCACCAACACTTGTGTAGAAGGCCTCCTGTAGTGTCGTCCCAGATAGGTGTAAGCATTTCCCTTTATAGAGCATTTCCATCCCAGCATTAGACGTTGACCGGTCTTTTAGTTATTTTACATGTGAAAGTGAAGTGCGGACCCAGAGAGTTGAAGGGTGTGTGTATGAAGTGTTTTGGTGTTTCCTAAACTACAGTTGAAAATAATTTTCTGTTTAAATTCAGGCATACCCGTATCAGAGTTCTCCACCTGTAATTATTCAGCAGATTCCAGTAGGATACCAGCAACCACCATATAATTACCAGGTATGGTCACATTTGCAAGAGCTGCACGGAAAACATCTGTGTTTTTGTGATGGGAAATCATGTCAGTAGTATCTGTAATTCGGTGCTAGCTGTGGATATGTATCATTTTTGGGGCCTGAACAGAACCTTTTTTAATTTCCTTTGGTTTTTACCGTTTTCTGCAGACCTTTCAAGGAGATAGGCAAAAAAGCGATGATTTGATGAGATTATTTCTCTGTACCTGAACAACGTGCTGAAGTTTCACATTTGCAGAATGCATGTCACAGGATTTAATTTGAGCGTTCGATGACCATAGCTTGGCGGTTTGCAGTCACATTCTAGCAATGTGAAGACCATTGACTTGATTGGAGTTGCAACTAAAAGAAATGATTACAAACAATATCCAATTATTATCAATCAAATTCTTTGATGGCTTGTTGTGAAATCCTCTATCACAAGCAGAGTCTTAAAGAATATTCTTTAAAAAATACAGAACTTTAGATATATATATATGTTCGATGGCATGTGTAGCTGCAGATACACATGCTGTGCACAGTCCGCCATCTGGTGTTGGGCTCGGAGTGTTACAAGTTGTTTTTCTTCGAAGAAGTCTTTTCGAGTCACGAGACCGAGGGACTCCTCCCATTTCGACTCCATTGCGCATGGGAGTCGACTCCATCTTAGATTGTTTTTTTTCCGCCATCGGGTTCGGACGTGTTCCTTTTCGCTCCGTGTTTCGGGTCGGCAAGTTAGTTAGAATCTCGGAAAAAAATTGTCGGTATTGTTTGCATTCGGTATCGGGTTAGTTAGAACAAATCGACACCGAATTTTGAAGAGCTCCGGTGGCCCTTCGGGGTTTTTTCGATCCCCCGTCTGGGCCTGGTCGGCCCGGCCACGTGCGACTTCAAGGCTGATGGAACGGACCCCATTCTGCTTCTGCCCAAAATGCCATAACAAGTATCCGTATACGGATCAGCATCTGGTCTGTAACTTGTGCTTGTCCCCCGAGCACAAGGAGGATACTTGTGAAGCCTGTCGAGCGTTTCGGTCGAGGAAGATGCTGAGAGACCGAAGAGCCAGGAGACTACAAATGGCGTCCACGCCGACAGGTCAAGAACGTTTCGAGGAGGAAGAAGAAGCTTTCTCCATCCGCGAGTCGGATTCTGAAGAACTCGACGCCGAAGAAACACCCCAAACCGTGAGTAAGACGTCGAAAATCAAGACTCACGAGAAGTCTACAAAGGCCCAGGGGACGCCACCGCCAACAGGCCATGGCTTAACCCGAAAAATAGGTGACCAATCCAAGGCACCGAAAAAGGGCATGCTGATGTCGAAGTCATCCGACTCCGGTCGAGATACCGCCACACAGCAACCTCGGAGCCGAGACAGCGGCTCCGAGAAACTTCGGCACAGAGACAGCGGCACCGAAGAATTTCGGCACCGAGACACCACGCCGAAAACAAAGAAGGTTTCTTCGGACCCTAAAAATACTTCAGGAAAGGTTTCGGTTCCGAAACATCCAGCCTCGGAGCCGAAAACTAGTTCCTATACAGAGGAACAAGGATTAACCTCCCAATTACATAGATTTGGAGAGGAGCTTCAAGCTGTAGAGCCTGACTACACGCAAAGAAGGCTTCATATTCAGGAGGACACAGGGAAGATAACCACTCTTCCCCCAATCAACATAAAAAGGAAACTTGCCTTTCAACAAAAGGACAAGCAACCACAGGCAAAAGTGGCAAGGAAAACAACCCCACCACCGTCTCCACCACCATCAATACATGCATCACCAGCAACAACTCCACCACTGATGCACTCACCAGCTCATACTACAATGAGTCAGGATGATCCCGATGCATGGGACCTTTACGATGCTCCAGTGTCTGACAACAGCCCAGACTCCTAACCCACAAAACTGTCACCACCTGAGGACAGTACATCCTACACACAGGGGGTCGCAAGGGCAGCCGAATTTTACAACGTCACCTTACATTCTGAACCAATTGAGGATGACTTTCTGTTTAACACCCTATCCTCCACCCATAGCCAGTACCAAAGCTTTCCCATGCTCCCAGGAATGCTAAAACATTCAAAACAAATATTTCAGGATCCAGTTAAAGGCAGAGCCATAACTCCAAGAGTGGAGAAAAAGTACAAGCCACCGCCAACAGATCCAATCTATATTACAACACAACTAACACCAGACTCAATAGTTGTCGGGGCAGCTCGTAAGAGAGCCAACTCTCATACCTCAGGAGACGCACCACTTCCAGACAAAGAGAGCCGCAAATTTGATGCTGCGGGAAAAAGGGTTGCCGCACAAGCAGCAAATCAATGGCGTATTGCCAATTCCCAAGCACTTTTGGCAAGATACGACAGAGCTCATTGGGATGAAATGCAACATTTCATCGAACGCTTACCCAAGGAGTTCCAAAAAAGAGCGCAACAGGTGGTAGAAGAGGGACAAAGTATCTCAAATAATCAGATACGGTCTTCCATGGATGCAGCAGATACAGCTGCAAGGACAATAAACACTGCAATCACGATACGAAGGCACGCATGGCTGCGCACTTCAGGGTTCAAGCCGGAAATCCAACAAGCTGTGCTCAATATGCCATTTAATGAACAGCAATTGTTTGGGCCGGAGGTAGACAGTGCCATTGAGAAACTCAAAAAAGACACCGATACAGCCAAAGCCATGGGCGCACTCTACTCCCCGCAGAGCAGAGGCACATTTCGGAAAACACCTTTTAGGGGAGGGTTTCGAGGTCAACCCACAGAAACCACAACCTCACAAACAAGGCCTACTTACCAGGGTCAATATCAGAGGGGAGGTTTTCGGGGGCAATATAGAGGGGGCCAATTCCCAAGAAATCGAGAAATTCCAAGGCCCCAAAACTCCTCAAAATAAACAGTGACTCACAAGTCACACAACCCCATCACATAACACCTGTGGGGGGGAAGACTAAGCCAATTTTACAAACTTTGGGAGGAAATAACAACAGACACTTGGGTCTTAGCAATTATCCAGCATGGTTATTGCATAGAATTTCTTCAATTCCCTCCAAACATCCCACCGAAAACACACAATATGTCAAAACAACATATAGATCTTCTAGGACTAGAAGTTCAAGCATTGCTACAAAAGGGCGCAATAGAATTAGTACCAAATCTACAACAAAACACAGGAGTTTACTCACTGTACTTTCTAATACCCAAAAAGGACAAAACTCTGAGACCAATACTAGATCTCAGAACACTAAATACCTACATCAAATCAGACCACTTTCACATGGTCACGTTACAAGACGTAATCCCACTGCTCAAACAGCAAGATTACATGACAACATTAGACCTAAAAGATGCGTATTTCCATATACCAATACATCCTTCACACAGGAAATACCTAAGGTTCGTATTCCAAGGAATACATTACCAATTCAAAGTGTTGCCATGCGGAATAACAACTGCGCCAAGAGTTTTTACAAAATGCCTGGCAGTAGTAGCTTCACATATCAGAAGGCAGCAAATACATGTGTTCCCGTACTTAGACGACTGGTTAATCAAAACCAACACGCTAAGACAGTGTTCACAGCACACAAAATATGTCCTACAGACCCTTCACAGGCTAGGTTTCTCCATCAACTACGCAAAGTCACACCTTTTGCCGTGTCAAACACAGCAATACTTAGGAGCGACAATCAACACAGCAAAAGGGATTGCCACTCCAAGTCCACAAAGGGTTCAAACATTTCACAAGGTAATACAGGCCATGTATCCAACACAAAAGATACAAGTCAAAATGGTAATGAAACTCCTAGGCATGATGTCTTCATGCATAGCCATTGTCCCAAACGCAAGATTGCACACGCGGCCCTTACAACAGTGCCTAGCATCACAATGGTCACAAGCACAGGGTCAACTTCTAGATCTGGTGTTGATAGACCGCCAAACATACATCTCGCTTCTATGGTGGAACAGTACAAATTTAAACAGAGGGCGGCCTTTCCAAGACCCAGTGCCACAATACGTCATAACGACGGATGCTTCCATGACAGGGTGGGGAGCACACATCAATCAACACAGCATCCAAGGACAATGGGACATACATCAGAGGCAGTTTCACATAAATCACTTGGAACTGTTAGCAGTATTTCTAGTGCTGAAAGCATTTCAACCCATAATAACCCAAAAATACATTCTTGTCAAAACAGACAACATGACAACAATGTATTATCTAAACAAACAGAGGGACACACTCGACACAGTTGTGCCTCCTAACACAAAAAATATGGCATTGGGCGATTCACAACCACATTCGCCTAATAGCACAATTTATTCCAGGGATTCAGAACCAGTTGGCAGACAATCTCTCTCGCGATCACCAACAAACCCACGAATGGGAAATTCACCCCCAAATACTAAACAATTACTTTCAAATTTGGGGAACACCTCAAATAGATCTATTTGCAACAAAGGAAAACTCAAAATGCCAAAACTTCGCATCCAGGTACCCACAAGATCAATCCCAAGGCAATGCTCTATGGATGAACTGGTCAGGGATATTTGCGTACGCTTTTCCCCCTCTCCTTCCATATCTAGTAAATAGGTTGAGTCAAAACAAACTCAAACTCATACTAATAGCACCAACATGGGCAAGGCAACCTTGACCACCTTCCTGGAAGACAACAACCTGCTCGACCCCTCACAAACCGGATTCCGAACCAACCACAGCACTGAAACCGCCCTCATCTCAGTCACAGACGACATCAGAACCCTGATGGACAACGATGAAACAGTCGCCCTCATTCTCCTCGACCTCTCGGCTGCCTTTGTCACCGTCTGTCACTGCACCCTAATCACCCGCCTCCGCTCCACCGGGATCCAAGGCCAGGCCCTGGACTGGATCGCCTCCTTCCTCGCAAACCGTTCACAAAGAGTTTACCTCCCTCCGTTTCGCTCAGAAACCACTGAGATCATCTGCGGCGTACCTCAAGTCTCATCACTCAGCCCGACACTCTTCAATGTCTACGTGAGCCCCCTCGCCAACATCGTACGCAAGCACGACATCATCATCACCTCTTACGCCGACGACACCCAACTTATACTCTCCCTCACCAAGGACCCCGCCAGCGCCAAGACCAACCTACACGAGGGTATGAAGGACGTCGCAGATTGGATGAGGCTCAGCCGCCTAAAGCTGAACTCTGAAAAAACGGAAGTCCTCATCCTCGGCAACACCCCGTCCGCCTGGGACGACTCCTGGTGGCCCACGGCCCTCGGCACCCCACCAACCCCCACAGACCACGCCCGCAACCTCGGCTTCATCTTAGACCCTCTTCTCACCATGACTAAGCAAGTCAACGCCGTGTCCTCCGCCTGCTTCCTCACCCTCCGCATGCTCCGTAAGATCTTCCGCTGGATCCCCGCCGACACCAGAAAAACCGTCACCCACGCCCTCGTCACGAGCCGCCTGGACTACGGCAACACCCTCTACGCCGGGACCACAGCCAAACTCCAAAATCGCCTGCAACGCATTCAAAACGCCTCGGCCCGCCTCATCCTAGACGTACCCCGCAGCAGCCACATCTCCGTACACCTGAGACACTTGCATTGGCTCCCAGTCAGCAAAAGGATCACCTTCCGACTTCTCACCCACGCACACAAAGCCCTCCACGACAAGGGACCGGAATACCTCAACAGACGCCTCAGCATCTACGTCCCCACCCGCCACCTGCGCTCCTCTGGCCTCGCACTTGCTGCTGTCCCTCGCATCCGCCGCTCCACGGCAGGTGGGAGATCTTTCTCCTTCCTGGCGGCCAAGACCTGGAACTCCCTCCCCACCAGCCTCAGGACCACCCAGGACCACTCCGCTTTCCGGAGACTCCTAAAGACCTGGCTGTTCGAGCAGCGTTAACCCCCCTTTTTTCCCCTAGCGCCTTGAGACCCGCACGGGTGAGTATTGCGCTTTATAAATGTTAATGATTTGATTTGATTTGGTACACAACACTACTAGACCTTTCAGTAGTACCTCATGTCAAACTACCCTACAGACCAGATCTGTTAACACAACACAACACAAACAACAGATCAGACATCCAAATCCAGCATCGTTGAATCTAGCAATTTGGCTCCTGAAATCCTAGAATTCGGGCACTTACACTTCACACATGAATGTATGGAGGTCATAAAACAAGCTAGAAAACCTACCACTAGACACTGCTATGCAAATAAGTGGAAAAGATTTGTTTATTACTGCCATAATAATCAAATTCAACCTTTACACGCATCTGCAAAAGAAATAGTAGGATACTTACTACATTTGCAAAAATCTAACCTAGCTTTCTCTTCCATTAAAATACATCTTACGGCAATTTCTGCTTACCTACAAATTACGCACTCAATTTCATTGTTTAGGATACCAGTCATAAAGGCGTTTATGGAAGGTCTAAAGAGAATTATACCACCAAGAACACCACCAGTTCCTTCATGGAACCTCAACATTGTCGTAACACGACTCATGGGTCCACCTTTTGAGCCCATGCACTCCTGTGAAATGCAATACTTAACGTGGAAAGTTGCATTTTTAATTGCCATCACATCGCTAAGAAGAGTGAGTGAAATTCAAGCATTTACCATTCAAGAACCATTTAATCAAATACACAAAAATAAAGTTGTTCTACGGACCCATCCTAAATTTTTACCAAAAGTAATCTCACCGTTCCACTTAAATCAAACGGTAGAATTACCAGTGTTCTTCCCACAGCCAGATTCGGTAGCCGAAAGAGCACTACATACATTAGACATCAAAAGAGCACTAATGTACTACATTGACAGAACAAAACTAATTCGAAAGACAAAACAACTATTGATCGCCTTTCAAAAACCTCATACAGGAAATCCAATTTCAAAACAAGGCATTGCTAGATGGATAGTTAAGTGCATTCAAACCTGCTATCTTAAAGCTAAAAGAGAACTGCCTATTACACCAAAGGCACACTCAACCAGAAAGAAATGTGCTACCATGGCCTTTCTAGGAAATATTCCAATGAACGAAATATGTAAGGCAGCAACATGGTCTACGCCTCATACATTTTTCCAAGCACTACTGTGTAGATGTGCTAACTGCACAACAAGCAACAGTAGGTCAAGCTGTATTAAGAACATTATTTCAAACTGCTTCAACTCCTACAGGCTGAACCACCGCTTTTGGGGAGATAACTGCTTACTAGTCTATGCACAGCATGTGTATCTGCAGCTACACATGCCATCGAACGGAAAATGTCACTTACCCAGTGTACATCTGTTCGTGGCATTAGTCGCTGCAGATTCACATGCGCCCACCCGCCTCCCCGGGAGCCTGTAGCCGTTTAGAAGTAGATCTTAAACATTTGTACATTTGTAAATATATTACTTAAAACTTTATTATGTACATACGCATTCACTCCATTGCATGGGCACTATTACTAGCATACACAACTCCTACCTCACCCTCTGCGGGCAAAACAATCTAAGATGGAGTCGACGCCCATGCGCAATGGAGTCGAAATGGGAGGAGTCCCTCGGTCTCGTGACTCGAAAAGACTTCTTCGAAGAAAAACAACTTGTAACACTCCGAGCCCAACACCAGATAGCGGACTGTGCACAACATGTGAATCTGCAGCGACTAATGTCACGAACAGATGTACACTGGGTAAGTGACATTTTCCTTTTTAAACCTATTTGAAGGACATAAAGAAATGTTTATTTTGATCCTTCAAAAAAGAACACTCAAAGTCAAAGGATAATCTGTTCTTCTCTAGGGGAATCGCCATTGACGTAATAAGCACTTGAATAGTTGCTCCCATGTGCAGGTATCCCGGAGCTCTTCTTTATATAGTATCTTCTTAAGTGTGGGTGTTCACCTTACTTCAGGAAGGCCTGTAGAAGCACTTAAGAACATAATATGCAGCCTAGGCAAAAAGGCTACAGTGGTGCAGTTCTTCCGATTGTACTTTGAAACGGTTCAAAGCACCCATATAAATTTAAAATTTGAGTGAAATGATCTACAAAAAGAGCTCAAATCTCTGTCACAACCCCTTTTCTGGAAAAGTAAAAAGTGAAGAATAAAAGGACAGTGTTGTCCCCTAGGCTCCTATTATGTGAGTGTAAAACAGTCACTGTGCCTTTAAGGCTACAAAGACCACTGGTATCCCATCATGCTCAGCAGCTTGCAGTTGCTTCAGTTCTTTTTTTCTGGTACCTGGCGACTAGATCCTAGAGCACTGAGCTTGGCCTTTTAGGCTTTTTTTCCTTCAAAATTCCCCTGTGTATTTTGGTTTAAGCTGTTCCACTCAACGTCTTTCATCAGTCTCTCACTTTTTAAGGCTATTTCTGACAGGAATGTGAGGCATTGTTCCATTTATTATGCCTTCCCTGTTTGACAAGCGCCCTGCCTGTGGGAGAAAAAAGGCTAAAACAGACCCTCACAATGTATATATTTCCTGCCTTTCCCTCAAGTCACCACCCATAGCAGTGTCCTCACTGCAAGAAGGTTTCATGCCGCCCCCTGTGGTAGAGAGAAAATATTTGCCTTCATTACACAGAACAATGGCGCAAACAGCATGTCCAGTATCAAGGTGAGACCTCTGAGCGAGGAGAGCGTCAGTCCTCTACCAGGGCTCTTGCATCTGCCTCTGAGGGTTGTGGAAGGTCCACAAAGAGAGTGCCAGCTCGAAAACGACATTTTTCCCTGTTGACGTTGAAGGGGTCAACCTTGATGCCAGGCACAACATTGACTTGCTCGCCATCAAGAACTGGTTCACTGTCGTAGAAAAGGTAGAGAATGACATCGAGGCAAGGTGCAACTCGTACGCCGTTGACACGAGCGGTGAGATCAACGTCGAGAAGTTGGTCACTGTCAATGAGCGTCTCGACATCGAGATGGCAGAGAAGATCAAAATTAAGTACTCGCCGGAGGTCACCGTTGAACCATCGTCGAAGGCCGACGTCGAAGTTCATTTTGAGGTAGAGGACAGTAAGGAAGAGAAAAAGCAGGCACATCTATTCAAATCCAGATTCGGCATACTCTAGGGCTCATTCCCCTTCTTTACCAAAAGTACTGTGAGACATGCCTCCACCTGGTGTGTGGTGGACATCTATGGTGTTGTCACTCTATACCAGGTCCAGGTATCCCCTATTAGTGAAGTGTAGGCTGTGTCTACGAAGCCAGGGCTCTCTAGAGGTAGCTGTGGATGAGCAGTCAAGACTTTTCTAGGAGACATGCAAAGCTGATCCAATACCGCTATAGTCACACACCACTATCACATATGAAAGAACCACATAGAAAACAAAATAAAGGTACTTTATTATGGTAACACAACAATAGAATGCTTTAGGCAGTCCCCCCCAAACAGGAGGTAAGTAAACACTAATTATATACACAATAGCAATCGATGAGGAGCATAAAAACAACCTGGTCCTGCATCCACAGAATGGTGAGTAGTGGCTCCTGCCAGGACCGGACACTCCATCACAAACTGGACTTGGTCCCCTTCCTTTGCAGGTCCACTTCTGCAAGAGTCCACCTTTGGGTTCTTCCAGTCTGGTCAGAGTCCTGCACAATCCTTTTCCTAATCCCTCCTGTTAGTTTGGGGGAAAACCAGGTACTTACCTCTGCTCTCCTGGTCACTGGGGGTCTCTCTAATACTCACCTGCATGGAAATGCGTCTCTACCCACATGAAGAAGTACTGATCAGACAAGTCGTTCACCATAAGGGTCAGCTCAGAAATCCATAATGCAGTCAAATGAACCAATGAAGTTGGGACCTGAGGTCCTAGAGTTTGGGTACTGCAAACCTCCTGGCAAGTTTATGCTATACTTGTGTGAGGCGAGCAAGCCCTCAACACAAAAATGTTATGATGGAAATTGGAAAAGCTTTCCCCGTTTCTGCTTAAGGAAGCAGGTTGATCCATTTAAGACATCTGTGCAAAAAAGGACTTTCTGCTTGAAATACCTTCAAAATGCAGGCCTGGCATACACTTCGATTAACTTACTTGCAGTGGCAGCATAATTGCTAAACACTTGTCCTTGTTCAAAATACCTGTTGTTAAGGCCTTCATCTGCTAGAGTAAATCCTCCAAACTGCCTCTCACCTGGCTCCTCATGTTGCTGGTGATCGCAGCCCAGTATTTGAGTCTCTATTTGGTTGCCGGTTGCTCTTTATTGCGCATGCGCAGTGATGTCATGACACCTGCGTTGGCGGGGGAATCGTGGGACGGATAATTTTAGTTCATGCTTTGCTAAAAACAAGCAACTGGGAAGGGATGAAAATACCGGGCTCCAGGCACCAGCAATATAAGGAGTCGGATGGAGAGTGGGACATTCTGCAGGTTTGCCAGCGGCATGCGACCCTTGATGAAGTGTTGGGCTATGTGCCTTCCAGTCTGATAGAGACACTGAGATTGGACTAGTAACACCCTAACTATTTTTGCTCTGTCTCCTTCCTCCCCACTTTTTGGGATGATGTGAAAACCTTTTGCAGTATATGACTAGAGGGCAGGCCCTCCCCCGCCTTCCATGTGGTTATAGGATTCCCTAGTGGTGATTTTGTTGCACACAATATTGAGATGGGACACTATCCTCACCAAGCATGGTACACTAATATGAGATACTATCCTTCGGATGATTACACAAATTGTGTGGCGGACATGGTTCTTTGACAATTCATAATGGACACAGATATATACTCCTAGTGCAAGATTGCATGTATACCTGAGTGAAGTATCTACTTCTGGAACTCTGACCAAGATTGAAAGCCATTACCCCAATTAGGCATTTTCTGTTGATCAAACTAAGATTCAAGAAATCACCCTGGCTATAACACCTTGAATTTATGTTTTTTCTACTACAGAAATCAATACCTATTACAGCAATTTATATGCAGGTAATAGCTCACCTTACATGGATGAGTGTGTTGGATGTTATGAATGTTTTGAATGAACTTGGGGGCAGTGTTTTAGTTCCTAATGAAAGCCCTGGACCCAAGAAGCCGTTAGCTATAGGGCTGAAACATGTTGACCAGTTATTAGGGTAATAGGCCCATCATATCCTTACCACCTATGTTATAACCCTTTTAACCATACTCAAACACCTACTAACAAGGAGATATCTTGGTTGATTGAGGTATAATGTATTATTATTATTATGAAGACCCCACGTTAAAATTTTTAAAGTGCTATCTTGGAATATGGTCGAGCTCATCCTGGTTGGTTAGAGACCTTGATGAGAGCCAATGATGAAGCATGCCACTACTAGATCTGATGAGAGACTCACAAATAAAAATGCAACTTTTTCCTCATCAACAGGGTGTCTCTTAGAGTTCAATCTTCTGTGAACAATAAAAAGTATTAGGAAGGGGATACTTATTTTTGTGGTTGTAGTCTAACTAGGGAGCGTATGTCCCCCTTCTCTCGTAGGGGATTTCCATGATAGTCATAAGTACTGAAAAGTTCTGCACACCTGCGGGGACCCCGGAGCACTGTTCTGAAGTGTCTTCTTAAGTGTAGATGTTCGCCTTTCTTGAGAAAGGCCTGCAAAGTCACTTAAGAATGTCAATGTGCAGCCTAGAGGAAAAGCTACAAAGGCCAAATTGTTCATTCTTTTTGGTTAACAAAGGGTACTGTAGTATAGATATACATTCAAAACATGTATATTCTAGAGATGATGTAGAAAAAGTATTTCACAAAACTTTTTACAACTTTAAAATAAGGATTAAACAATGCAGGGCAGTGTTGCCCATAAGCTGCCATTATACAGAATGTGAATAGAGCTGTGCCTTGAAGTTCTCTCTTCCCTCCCTGAAGTAGGATCTCAAGGTACCCTCTCGGCTTTTTAGTAGTATATTGTAAAGAAATCACAAACAATGTAATGAACTAATAATAAGGTGCACAGAGGATTATATAAAGTCCAGCAATGAATGAATGATTAGGGGCTGCATGGCAAGCCACTCACCCATGGAAAAAGCCCTGATCATATTTAATGACTTAGTATTTAAAGTCATGAGGACTGGCGCCTTTGATGTGTATCGCTATCTCACCAGAACACTGGCGCTTCCTACTATCTGTCCTGAGGAAGACCTGGTTCAAATCATTATTTGTGGTTGAAACATCAACATCTTGCTAGTCTTAACCATTTATTTTTTGAAGGGCTCCATATAATCCTGAACCAGTACTTTTCTTGATTTCACTGTGAATATGACTCAATTGGTTAGGTCTATATGTATATATTGTGTGTGCTTTGTATTGCTTGTTCTGTATTGTAAGGAAATGGCTCCCTGTTGCAATTACCCCCCACTTTTTGCCTTATACTGATGCTGACTTGACTGAGAAGTGTGCTGGGACCCTGCTAACCAGGCCCCAGCACCATTGTTCTTTCACCTAAAATGTACCATTGTCTCCACAATTGGCACAACCCTGGCACCCAGGTAAGTTCCTTGTAACTGGTACCCCTGGTACCAAGGGCCCTGATGCCAGGGAAGGTCTCTAAGGGCTGCAGCATGTCTTATGCCACCCTAGGGACCCCTCACTCAGCACAGACACACTGCTTGCCAGCTTGTGTGTGCTGGTGGGGAGAAAATGACTAAGTCAACATGGCACTCCCCTCAGGGTGCCATGCCAACCTCACACTGCCTGTGGCATAGGTAAGTCACCCCTCTAGCAGGCCTTAGAGCGTTTAGGCAGGGTGCACTATACCACAGGTGAGGGCATAGGTGCATGAGCACTATGCCCCTACAGTGTCTAAGCAAAACCTTGGACATTGTAAGTGCAGGGTAGCCATAAGAGTATATGGTCTGGGAGTCTGTCAAAAACGAACTCCCCAGCTCCATAATGGCTATACTGAATACTGGGAAGTTTGGTATCAAACTTCTCCGAATAATAAACCCACACTGATGCCAGTGTTAGATTTATTACAAAATGCACACAGAGGGCATCTTAGAGATGCCCCCTGTATTTTACCCAATTGTTCAGCGCAGGACTGACTGGTCTGTGCCAGCCTGCTGCTGAGAGACGAGTTTCTGACCCCATGTGGTGATGGCCTTTGTGCTCTCTGAGGACAGAAACAAAAGCCTGCTCTGGTGGAGGTGCTTCACACCTCCCCCCTGCAGGAACTGTAACACCTAGCAGTGAGCCTCAAAGGCTCAGGCTTCGTGTTAAAATGCCCCAGGGCACTCCAGCTAGTGGAGATGCCCGCCCGCCCCCTGGACACAGCCCCCACTTTTGGCGGCAAGTCCAGGGGAGATAATGAGAAAAACAAGGAGGAGTCACCCACCAGTCAGGACAGCCCCTAAGGTGTCCTGAGCTGAGGTGACCCCTGCCTTTAGAAACCCTCCATCTTGATTTTGGAGGATTCCCCCAATAGGAATAGGGATGTGCCCCCCTCCCCTCAGGGAGGAGGCACCAAGAGGGTGCAGCCACCCTCAAGGACAGTAGCCATTGGCTACTGCCCTCCCAGACCTAAACACACCCCTAAATTCAGTATTTAGGGGCTCCCCAGAACCTAGGAAACTAGATTCCTGCAACCTGAAGACGAAGAAGGACTGCTAAACTGAAAGCCCTGCAGAGAAGATGACACACCAACTGCCTTGGCCCCAGCCCTACCGGCCTGTCTCCCACTTCAAGAAAAACTGCACCAGCGACGCGTCCCCCAGGGTCCAGCGACCTCTGAAGCCTCAGAGGACTACCCTGCATCTAAAAGGACCAAGAACTCCCGAGTACAGCAGCTCTGCTCCAAACAAGAAACAACTTTGCAACAAAGAAACAACTTTTAAAGGACTGCACATTTCCCGCCGGAAGCGTGAGACTTTGCACTCTGCACCCGACGCAGCCGGCTCGATCTGCGGGGAAACAAAACTACAGGGAGGACTCCCCGGTGACTGCGACCCAGTGAGTAGTCAGAGTTGACCCCCCTGAGCCCCCCCAGCAACGCCTGCAGAGGGAATCCAGAGGCTCCCCCTGACCGCGACTGCCTGCTTCTAAGAACCCGACGCCTGGTAAAGACACTGCACCTGCAGCCCCCAGGACCTGAAGTATCCGACCTCCAGTGCAGGAGCGACCCCCAGGTGGCCCTCTCCCTTGCCCAGGTGGTGGCTACCCCGAGGAGCCCCCCCCCTTGCCTGCCTGCATCGCTGAAGAGACCCCTGGGTGTCCCATTGAACTCCATTGCAAACCTGACGCCTTTTTGCACTCTGCACCACTCTGCACCTGGCCGGCCCGTGCCGCTGAGGGTGTACTTTTTGTGCTGACTTGTGTCCCCCCCCCCCCCCCCCCGGTGCCCTACAAAACCCCCCTGGTCTGCCCTCCGAAGTCGCAGGTACCTACCTGCTGGCAGACTGGAACCGGGGCACCCCCTTCTCCATTGAAGCCTATGCGTTTTGGGCATCATTTTGACCTCTGCACCTGACCGGCCCTGAGCCGCTGGTGTTGTAACTTTGGGGTTGCCCTGAACCCCCAACGGTGGGCTACCTTGGACCCAACTTTGAACCCTGTAGGTGGTTTACTTACCTGCAAAACTAACAAATACTTACCTCTCCCAGGAACTGTTGAAATTTGCACTGTCTAGTTTTAAAATAGCTTATTGCCATTTTTGCCAACACTGTACATGCTATTTTGCTGATTTAAAGTTCCTATGATACCTAAGTGAAGTAGTACCTTTCATTTGAAGTATTGATTGTAAATCTTGAACCTGTGGTTCTTAAAATAAACTAAGAAAATATATTTTTCTATACAAAAACCTATTGGCCTGGAATTGTCTTTGAGTGTGTGTTCCTCATTTATTGCCTGCGTGTGTACAACAAATGCTTAACACTACCCTCTGATAAGCCTACTGCTCGACCACACTACCACAAAATAGAGCATTAGAATTATCTCTTTTTGCCACTATCTTACCTCTAAGGGGAACCCTTGGACTCTGTGCATGCTATTTCTTACTTTGAAATAGTACATACAGAGCCAACTTCCTATATGTATCGTCACTAGCACATCTCCGTCACCAGGAGCAGCTTCGTACTTTTGAACTGTCTTTGCCATTCTTTGTGATTCAATTACAATATAAATTACATAACATAATTGTATTTTGTAGTACATTTATTGTCATGTAGCAGCAAAGACTCCCTCTATAAGGGAATGATCTTTGAATAGTTCATATTGGAACATTGCACTTATATAGACATACATAATTACCCTTGTTCCTTGCAACACTCTGTTAGCCTTTGTTTTCTTCACATTCTTTTCTCCCATCCTCCATCTCCACACAGACACCATAAATTGGCAATTTTCTCACTTCTGAACAAGTGCCACAGAAATAGGCTCTGCTTCGTAAGGGGTAAGAGTGGGGTTCTTTGCATACTAATTTGGAAAAAGGGTGGGAGGATTTTGCCCCATACTGTTTTTGAGATGCGCAGACAACTCCATGCAAATAAAAGAGAGATATTCAAGATGGTAATTGTGCTGCACAACCTTGGTTTCCCCTCAGTTTCAAAACTGGCTAATCTGGTTTTAGCTCCCCAGATGTGTGCTTCTGTTTTCCCCTCACTCCCCAATAAAGACAGTACTAGAGCTTCAAAATGAGACTCTTCACTTTCAATTCTCTATTCTGCCTTTCAGCTCAGATGTTGTAAATATAGTATACACTAAGTTTAAGGCAGTAGTTCATGCTAATTCCATGCTGCCGACATTCTTTTAGGATTACATGGTTTTCCAAAGGAAGTGAGAGATTTATAGTCTAGACAAAGGAGAGCTATGAGCCGTTACATTCTTAGAACAGATTCAAAGTTGACTGTGTTCTTAGAACAGATTCAAAGTTGACTGTTCCATGGCACGTGTGGCTGTAGATACACATGCTCTGCATACTCCTGCCATCTAGTGTTGGGTCTGGAGTGGTGCAAGTTGTTTTTCGTAGGAGAAGTATATTGAGTCACAAGATTAAGTGACTCCTTCACTCAGTGATATATTGTGCATGGGCATCGATTCTTTTGTTAGAATGTTTTCTCTCCACCGCCATGTTCGGACGAGTTTGCATTTTCTCCATCTATCGACACTTTATTTTTTTTCAATCTTAAATCATTTGAACAGTATTGTTACTGTTAGCTCTTCAACCAATATCTTGTGTGCAACTTCTTGTCTCTCTACGGACCATCGCGAGGCCGACTGCAATGCCTGCTAGTCCTTCTGGCTGGAAATATCCCATAAGGCGCCGATTAACACCCCACACATCTTCGGAGAAGAACATGCGAAGGAGGAAGCCACGTGAAAGGTAGGCCCGAGGCAGGAAAATACAAGACAGTTTTCAGTCGAATCGGACATCGAAAGACATGTAATCACCTCTGCCCAGTCTGTGAGTAAGTGCTGTGGCTGCTGCTGTTGCACATAAATCCTTTAAAAAGACTTTACAGCCCATCCTTGAGGTCTCTGAGCCGCCACTGCCATCAAGCCATGGTTGGTAATGAAAAACTGCTTCGGCCGCCCGCCTTCTGGGTTGGTGCCGAAAATGGGCCACCCAAGACCAGAGCTGCGTTGTCGGCTTCAGTGTCTGCAGCTTCGGTTCAAGACATCATTTCGATATCAGTCTGGACCTCAGGACAGAGCCGACCACTGCCAGCCTCAACTTCAGTGGCAACCAAGCTCCAGAAACTGAAAACTATGGCGCTGTGGACTTCAGAGCCAAAAACTTTGGAAACCAGACACTCAGGCCATCTTCCACTAGCCCATCTCCGGTTGAGGTGATTCTGGAGAAAATGGACACACAACAGCGAGGACTGCTGTCTGATCATCGCCACTCCTTCCTTTCCTGTGTTTCCTAAAAGAAAGCTATCATTTTGAAAGACTTTAAACGTTCCTCTCCTGTCAAAGAGGATAACTAAGAACATGGCTACTATCCCTCCACGCAGACCTCCCCCACCTCCTGCACCCAATCTTCACCTCCACCACCTTCCCCTCCACAATCCCTGACATCACCAATACAGGGGGATTACTCTCCTCAGGGTTCCCCACAATCATGCAGTTAGGTTTAGGGAGTTCTAAAGATGATACTGACCCTTGGGATGACTGTGACCCTGATTCCATTCCTTCCAATGACCATGACCTCTACCCCACACACCCCTCATCACCTGAGGACACTACCTCTTACTAACAGGTAGTTGCCAGAGCAGCTGCATAGGAAAGCTGCATTTCACAACGTGGAGCTGCATAAAGATCCCACTGAGCAGGATTTCCTGTTCGACAATCTTACCACCACTCACAGGGATACACAGTATCTCTCCATGAAGACATCTTTAAGGAGCCTGTCCACTCCAGAGTAATCACGCCATGGGTGGACTAAAAAGTATGAGGTGTGGCCTCCTCTGACATGCTTTACATCAGGGCACAGATTCCATCTTCTCCTTTGTGGCAACGATGGCTTGTAAATGGTCTAATAGGCAGCTGGGATTCTCCTCCCTCAGAAAAGGAGAATAAGAGAATAAATGCCGTTGGGAAAAGGGTGGGGTCACAAGCCACTGGCGCAGCTGGACCGAGCCCATTGGGATGAAATGGAGGAGCTGCTGCAACAGATTGTTGCTGAGGGTCAGACTGTCTCCAGCAGTTCAATCAGTTACACCCTTTATGCTGCTGACATTGCAGCTCGCAGCATAAACACCAGTTTCCTTTTTAGACTGAATGCTTGGCTGTTGCTCAGGGTTTAAACCTGACGTCCAGTGGGCAGTCCTCAACATGCCCTTTGACAAAGAGCACCTGTTCGGGCCAAAGGTAAATACCACGTTAGAGAAGCTCAAAAAGGATACATACAATGCCAAGGCCATGGGTGCCCTTCTGACCACTACACAGGGAGGTTCCTTTCGCCGCCCTGGGTTCAGGGGCTCATATAAGTCCTCCACTTCAGAGGTGTCTACCTCACACCCTAGACAGCCTTGGTCACCCACACAAGAGTCTTTTACAGAGGGTCCAACAACAAAAGGAGGGGGAAAAAGTTCTGTCACACATAGTTCACCTACTTTCCTTCTATCATCCAACACCTCTGTGTGGTGGTGTTTTGGGGGGGGGGGGGGGGGGGGGGGAAACAGGGTTTTGGTAGACTCCCAGCAGTTCTGCTCCACCTGGGACACCCATCACCACGAACCAATTGGACACTGCCATTATCCAGCATGGTTATTGTCTGATGTTTATCACCACTGCTCCCAATATTCCTCCTCGCAGACTATCTCAGGAACACTTAACCCTTCTCAAACAAGAGGGTCCAGGCCCTTCTTCTCAAAAGGGCCATAGAACCCGTTCTGCCAGAACATCATGGTTCAGGGGTATACTTCCTGATTTTCAAAAACGAGAGGTCTCTCAAACTGATACTATTCCTCCGGCCTCTAACTAAATACATCCTTTCAGAACACGTCTACATGGGCACCCTTCAGGATGTTATTAGACTTCTACAGCAAGGCGACTTTGACAGCTCTAGATCTAAAGGATGCCTGTTTTCACATTCCAATTCCCCCTGCACAACAAAAATACTTCAGAATCATCGTTGCAGGCAAACTCTTATCAGTTCAAGATCCTTCCCTTTAGAGTCACTACCGCTCACAGTGTATTCACAAAATGCTTAGTAGTAGTGGCAGGACACCTGAGAAGACCAGAACGTTCATGTCTTACCCAGCCTTGTTGACTGGCTCATCGAAGCCAGCACGTTACACCAGCACCAACAGCGCACACAGTCGACAGTGGATCTCCATCATAATCTGGGTTTCACTCTCAAAATTCCCAAATCTCACCCCCAGCCCCTGCAGGTGCTACCTTACTTCGGGGAAGTTCTGAATACGGAAATTGGGTTGACCTATCCCAACCCGCCTCGTGTCCAGAATTTCTGGACCCTCCTCCCTCAGTTTCAGGAGAACCATCCCTACACAGTCAGGACCATTATGCGTCTGTTGAGAATGATGGTCTCTTATATTGCCATAGTTCCACATGCACGATTACACGTGGATCCGCTACAGCAATGTCTGCTCGCCAATGACCTCAGTCATAGGGTTACCCGGCACATATAGTGTTGCTTGAGCGCCAGACTCACCGTTCTCTGTAATGGTCTTGAAAGGCCGGCCTTTTCTAGACCCTGTGCCTCAAGCCCTGTTGACCAGACGCATCACTGTCAGGTTGGGGTTCCCAGCCTCAAGACCTGACTGTGGCAGCCCTCTGGGATGCCAAACACCAGCTCCTACACAATCAATTAAGGAACTTAAGGTGGTATTCCTGGCACTGAAGGCCTTCCTTCCTCACTCGTACCACTAGGTTGTCTTTGGATGGACAACATGACAGCCAGGTATTCCTTATAGAAACAAGAGTGGGGGCACGGATTTCTCAACTCACAACCTTCCCAGACATATGGAAGTTGGCCCTTCACCACCACATTCACCTGGTGGTGCAGTACCTGCCCGGAACAGACTAAAACTTTACAGACCTGCTCAGCAGGATGTAGCAACAAATCCACGAGTAGGAACTCCACCCATAAGTCCTCCAGTCATACTTCAAAAAGTGAGGAACTCCTTACATAGACCTTTCTGCCGCAGTAGAAAACGTAAAATACCCATTCTTTGCCTCCAGGTATTTCACACCCTCCATCCATGTGCAGTGCTCTATGAATGAATTGGTCAGGGATATTTGCCTACGCTTTTCCACCTCTCCCTGTCATTCCATTTATGGTTCGGAGAATCAGGCAAACATCTCTCACCATGATCCTTGTAGCTCCCACCTGGGCATGCCAGCCTTGGTTCATGACACTTCTGGACCTCTTAGTAGTCCCACATGAGAGGCTTCCTGATATGCTACATCTTCTTACTCAAAATCAAGGACAAATAAGGCATCCAGATCCCAAGTCACTCAACCTTGGGATATGGCTCCTGAGGTCATAGAATTTGTCTGCCTAGGCTTGCCTGCAGAGTGTATGGATGTAGAAATCTGGCCTGGTGTGTCGTGGGTACCTAGGGTACTTACACCTTATACCAGATCCCGTATCCCCTATAAATGTACTGTAGGCAGTGTCTAGAAGCCAGGCTCTCTAGTAGTAGCTGTGGATGAGCAGCCAAGGCTTATCTAGGAGACGTGCAAAGCTCTACCACTGTAGTCACACAGCACTCGCACACATGGAAGAAAAAAGAACTTTATTTTAGTGACACAATACCAAAAAGTACTAGAGAGGCAACCCTCCAATAGGAGGTGATACATTATTATTTATGTACACTAGTAAACAGCAAATAGGCACGGAAAAGGTTAGAAAGCAGCGCAAATGCAGTTACACAGTAGTGACTCTAAGGGGAGACCAAATCATATACTAAAAAGAAATGGAATGCAAACACAGGACCCTCACCTAGGTGTGGAATGTGTAGAGGGGAGCTGAGAGTATTAGAAAACCACAGAGGTAAGTAACACTGTCGCTTCCCCCCCCTCCCCCCCTTCCCTCAGTGACCAGGAAAGCAGGAGTAAATCATTGGAATTTCCCCAGACCTCCCAAAAGGGAGGAAAAGAAGACTCCCAGACAAGACTGCGACAAACCAGTGGTGGATTCCTGGAGAAGACGACCTCTGGAGAGACACGACCAAGATCAAGAGTCTCAGTAGAGTCCAGGAGGAGTAGCAGCTACTACCCACCCAGCTGTAGTTGTAGGAGTTGGTTGACGGTGATGAGAAGAGGGCCAGCACTGCAGCCCTGGAGCGGAGTTCCTGAGAGATGCAGCTGACGTCCCACGCTGGAAGGAGAATTGCAGTCGGGTGTTAGTGCAGGAATTCCACCAACAAGCCTTGGCAAATGCAGATATTGCTGTTGGCGAAAAGTGGAGCTTCCAGGGACCAGCAAGGCCCAGGAGGACTCATCCCAGGAAGGGGAGTTAGAGGGGACCCTCAGCGACACAGAGAGCCCACGGGACCAAAGGCAGCACCCAGAGGAGCCCCACAGGAAGGGGACACAGGAGTTGCAGAAGAGCCCACGCGGCACGACTGAAGAAGGGTCCCATGCCACAGGAGAACCTCGCAGAGGGCTGTGCATTATAGGAAGGAGTGCTGGGGCCTGGAGCTACATGTAGCCTGGAGATCCCTTGGAGGAGATGCAAGCAAGCCTTGACAGTTGCAAGAAATGTGGTGCATGGGGGCACTGTCCTGCGTGGAAAGGCAAGGGCTTACCTCCACCAAAGTTGGACAGCTGGTAGCGAGGACCAAGAGGACTATTCCAGACCACCACCCGTGATGTACGATCCACGCAGCTCCGGTTTAGAGGAGTTCCATGCAGCCGGTCATCATTGCAGCAGGTGTCTGCGGATGCAGCGGAGTTCTCCTTCACTCCATGGGAGATTCCTTCTTCATTCTTGTGCAGACTGAAGACTTGCCGCCCTCAGAGGATGCACAGCCGGGGAAATGTTGCAGAAGCTGGAAGGTGCCGTGGAAACAATGTTGCAAGAAGAGTCTTCTTTGTGGATGCAGATTGTCGGTTCCTGGAGGGTCCAGTCGCTGTTCCAATAGCTAGAATTCAAATTGGAGGTTTCAGAGTAGGCCTGCTGGAATCTTGCAAGCCGAATCTGAAGACCCACCCAAGAGACAGACCCTAAATAGCCTTTTGAAAGGGGGATTGGTCACCTAGCCAGATGACCGCCTACCTGGAGGGGGTTCTGACGTCACCTGCCTGGCCTGGCCACTCATATGCTCCCAGAGGTCCCTGCCAACCTGGGATGGTGATGGACAGGGCAGTGGTCACTCCCCTTTCCATTGTCCAGTTTCACCCCAGAACAGGGACCAGAGGTCCCTGAACTAGTGTGGACTGTTTATGCACAGAGGGCATCAAATGTGCCCTTCAAAACATACAAGTGGCTTGGAGAGACTACCGCTCTGTAGGAAGTTGGCTCTGTATGCACTATTTTAAAGTAAGAAGTAGCATGCACAGAGTCCAAGGGTTCCCCTTAGAGGTAAGATAGTGGCAAAAAGAGATAATTCTAATGATCTATTTTGTGGTAGTGTGGTCGAGCAGTAGGCTTATCAGAGGGTAGTGTTAAGCATTTGTTGTACACACACAGGCAATAAATGAGGAACACACACTCAAAGACAATTCCAGGCCAATAGGTTTTTGTATAGAAAAATATATTTTCTTAGTTTATTTTAAGAACCACAGGTTCAAGATTTACAAACAATACTTTAAATGAAAGGTATTTCACTCAGGTATCTTAGGAACTTTGAATCAGCATAATAGCATGTACAGTTTTGGCAAAAATGGCAATAAGCTATTTTAAAATTGAACACAGCAAAATTCAACAGTTCCTGGGGGAGGTAAGTATTTGCTAGTTTTACAGGTAAGTAAAGCACTTACAGGGTTCCAAGTTGGGTCCAAGGTAGACCACTGTTGGGGGTTCAGGGCTACCCCAAAGTTACCACACCAGCAGCTCGGGCCGGTCAGGTGCAGAGGACAAAGTGGTGCCCAAAACTCATAGGCTTCAACGGAGAAGGGGGTGCCCCGGTTCCAGTCTGCCAGCCGGTAAGTACCCGCGACTTCGGAGGGCAGACCAGGTGGGTTTTGTAGGGCACCGAGGGGGACACAAGTCAGCACATAAAGTACACCCGCATTGGCACGGGCGGCCGGGTGCAGAGTGCAAACAGGCGTCTGGTTTGCAAGAGGTTTCAATGGGAGACCCAGGGGTCTCTTCAGCAATGCAGGCAGGCAAGGGGGGGGGGGGGGGGGCTCCTCGGGGTAGCCACCACCTGGGCAAGGGAGAGGGCCACCTGGGGGTCGCTTCTGCACTGGTGGTCGTATCCTTCAGGTCCTGGGGGCTGCGGGTGCAGTGTCTTTACCAGGCGTCGGGTTCTTTGAAGCAGGCAGTCACGGTCAGGGGGAGCCTCTGGATTCCCTCTGCAGGCGTCGCTGGGGGGGGGGGGGGGGGGGGCAACTCTGGCTACTCACAGGGTCGCAGTCGCCGGGGAGTCCTCCCTGTAGTGTTGGTTCTCCGCAGGTCGAGCCGGGGGGCGTCTGGTGCAGAGTGGAAAGTCTCACGCTTCCAGCGGGAAACGTGTGGTCTTTAAAAGTTGCTTCTTTGTTGCAAAGTTGCAGTCTTTGTGGAACAGGGCCACTGTCCTCTGGAGTTCTTGGTCCTTTTAGATGAAGGGTAGTCCTCTGAGGTCGCTGGACCCTGGGGGGATGCGTCGCTGTTGCTGTTTTTCTTGAAGTGGGGAGACAGGCCGGTAGGGCTGGGGCCAAAGCAGTTGGTGTCTCGGTCTTCTCTGCAGGGCTACAGGTCAGCAGTCCTTATTCATCTTCAGGTTGCAGGAATCTATCTTGCTTGGTTCTGGGGGCCCCTAAATACTCAATTAAGTGGTGTGTTTAGGTCTGGGAGGTTAGTAGCCATTGGCTACTAGCCCTGAGAGTGGCTACACCCTTTTTGTGCCTCCTCCCTGAGGGGAGGGGGGCACATCCCTAATCCTATTGGGGGAATCCTCCATCTGCAAGACGGAGGATTTCTAAAAGTCAGAGTCACCTCAGCCCAGGACACCTTAGGGGTTGTCTTGACTGGCCAGTGACTCCTCCTTGTTTTTCTCATTATCTCCTCTGGCCTTGCTGCCAAAAGTGGGGCTGTGGCCGGAGGGGACGGGCATCTCCACTAGCTGGGATGCCCTGTGGCGCTGTAACAAAGGGGGTGAGCCTTTGAGGCTCACCGCCTGGTGTTACAGTTCCTGCAGGGGGAGGTGAGAAGCACCTCCACCCAGTACAGGCTTTGTTACTAGCCACAGAGTGACAAAGGCACTCTCCCCATGTGGCCAGCAACATGTCTGGTGTGTGGCAGGCTGGCAAAACTAGTCAGCCCACACTGGAAGTCGGTTATGTTTTCAGGGGGCATCTCTAAGATGCCTTCCGGGTGTATTTCACAATAAAGTGTACACTGGCATTAGTGTGCATTTATTGTGCTGAGAAGTTTGATACCAAACTTCCCAGTTTTCAGTATAGCCATTATGGTGCTGTGGAGTTCGTGTATGACAGATTCCCAGACCATATACTCTTATGGCTACCCTGCACTTACAATGTCTAAGGTTTTGCTTAGACACTGTAGGGGCAAAGTGCTCTTGCACCAATGCCCTCACCTGTGGTATAGTGCACCCTGCCTTAGGGCTGTAAGGCCTGCTAGAAGGGTGACTTACCTATGCCACAGGCAGTGTGAGGTTGGCATGGCACCCTGAGGGGAGTGCCATGTCGACGTAATCATTTTCTCCCCACCAGCACACACAAGCTGGCAAGCAGTGTGCCTGTGCTGAGTGAGGGGTCCCCAGGGTGGCATAAGACATGCTGCAGCCCTTAGAGACCTTCCCTGGCAAGGGACTTACCTGGATGCCAGGGTGTGCCAATTGTGGAGACAAAGGTACAGTTTTAGGGAAAGAACACTGGTGCTGGGGCCTGGTTAGCAGGCCTCATCACACTTTCATATCATAACTTGGCATCAGCAAAGGCAAAAAGTCAGGGGGTAACCATGCCAAGGAGGCGTTTCCTTACACCCTCCCAAGCCACGTAACACCTATTTCCATAGGAAGAGGCTGTAACCCCCTCTCTGAAAGAAAATACTTTGTTCTGCCTTCCTGGGCTTGAGCTGTACAAGCAGCAGGAGGGCAAAAACCTGTCTGAGGGTTGGCCGCAGCTGAGGCTGCCTGGAAACGCTGGAAGACTGGTAGGAGTAATGCTGGGGGTCCTTTAAGGAGCCCCGAGAGTACATGGAATCATACTTCTAATACTGGCAACAGTATTGGTGTATGATTCTGACATGTTTGATACCAAACATGTCTATGTTCGGAGTTACCATTATGTAGATGGACATAGGTAGTGACCTATGTCCAGTACACGCATAAAATGGCATCCCTACACTCAAGAAGTCCATGAAAATGGCACTGGAGTTTGTGGGTCACCTCTGCTAGTGGGTTATGCTAGTTAGATTATGTTTATGTATTCTATGATGTGATTAATACACAAAGTAAACACAAAGGTACTTGCACCCTACCCTCTGGGTAGAAGGGCCTGCCATAGGGGTGACTTACAGTGACCTGACGCAGTGACCCGTAGTGAAAACGGTGCATGCACCCTTTCACGCAGGCTGCAATGGCAGGCCTGCAGAACACTTTGCATGGACTCCCCATGGGTGGCATAATTCATGCTGCAGCACATGGGGATCCCCTGGTACCCGAATGCCTTGGTTACCTATGTACCATATACCAGGGACTAGGGTGTATCCATATATCAAATGTGGGGTGAAAATGGTACAAGTTACCACGTTCGAAGGGAGAGAGCATAATCACTGGGATCCTGGTTAGAAGGATCGTAGTGAAGAAAGTGAAACACACTGACAACAGGCAGAAAATGGGGGTAACCATGCCAAGAAAGAGGGTATTTTCCTAAATTTACACTCTTAAGGAAGCCCGAGGACCTAGCACTACAGCCTGTTAAGCTGCAAAATGGAAATGTTTTGTTTGCTACTGCCAAACCAGACGCAGTCAACCCCTATGAAAGCTACAGTACAAGAAATTGTCTATTTGCTTCACTTGCAGAAAGTAAATCTAGCATATACTTCCATAGCTGCATATCTACAGAACAGACATGTTTCCCTTTTCAGAATCCCAGACATTAAGGCTTTGATGGAAGGTGTTGAACATGTAATTTTACCTAGGTACACCCTGCACCATCGTGGAAAATTAACATTGTGCTCACCAGACTCATGGGGCCCCTATTAAAGCCATTCCATTCATGCCCACTTCAATTCCTCGCCTGGAAAGTGGCTTACTTAGTCACCATACTTCATTCACTCAGCTTCAAGCACTAACCTTGGAAGAGCCTTGCTTCAAAATTGATAGCGATAAATTAGTTATTCACATTAATCCCAAATTTCTTCCTAAAGTTGTTTCTCTGTTTCACCTTAACCAGTCCATTGAACTACCAGTCTTCTTCTCGTAACCAGACGTGGTTGAAGGAAGAGCTCTTCACACCCTAGATGTCAAAAGAGCACTAATTTTTTATATTGACAGAACTAAAGAGTTTAGGGAAACCAAACAACTCTTTGCAATCTGTTTTCCACCTCATAAAGGTAACCCAGTATCCAAATCCTGCATAGCTAAATGGATAGCCAAATGCATACAGACTTTTTATGCGAAGGCTAAGAGACTTTTATCTGTTTCTCCTAGAGCTCGCTCTACGAGAAAAAAGGGTGCTACTTTGGCTTTCCTTGGAAAGATTCTTATAACTGACATTTGTAAGGCAGCTTCATGGTCCACACTACAGACATTCACAAAGCACTATTGTGTGGATGTTCAGCACTCCAGTATGCCAACGTAGGTTAGGCAGTGCTACATACTGCAATTCCTACAGGTTAGCCAATGCTTTATAGAGGGACTGCTTTACAGTCTATGCAGACCGTGTGTATCTACAGCCACCCATGGCATCAAACGGATTATGTTACCTTGTAAGCATCTGTTCATGGCATGTAGTGCTGTAGATTCACATGCGCCATACCTCCTCCCCAGCCGCCTTTGGCCATTGCAGTTGCATTATATTTTGTATATTTGTACACATGTAGTCATACATTACATCTCTTTCCCTACACTTTCCTTCCTTATACCCCTTACTCGCCTGCCAGTGGGAAAACAGCCTAACAAAGGAGTCTATGTCCATGCACAATATCACCGAGAGGAGGAGTCACTCGATCTTGTGACTCAAAACACTATTTCAAAGAAAAACAACTTGCACCTCTCTGGACCCAACACTAAAAAGCAGGAGTATGCTGAGCATGTGAATCTACAGCACTACGTGCCACAAACAGATGCTTACAGGGTAAGTAACATAATCCTTTTGTTGCTGGCAAAAGCCCTTGGTGTGGAAAAGCATGAAGGAAATCAAGCATTTCCGTTAGGCAAACATTGACTGTCAAACATTTCTATGTACAGGTGGGTTTGTACTGCCTGACTGACAGCTACTTCTAGGACCCAGTAATTCTCTGGTGTTGCAAAAATCGTATAGTTTTTGCAATTGCACATGCACAAGGATGAGCTAGATCTGAAACCAATACAGCAGATGTGCCAAGTTAACGAACAGGAAATGGATCACTACACCATAAAATACATTCTTTATGACTTGGGACCTCCAAAAATCGATCACCTAAAAGTAGGGAAAATAAAAGAATTTAAACTACTTTGCATCCAGATATCTGCAGCACAGTCTCAGTGGCCATTGTTGAGCAGCAGTCAGTTGCCGTGGGGATTCTCTTTGAGTGTATGCATGTGATCACTCCTAAAGTTTGAATCTTTTCAGAAAAATAAGTAAACTTTGGGAAATTACACATGTGGCTAATTCACAGTATATCAAGTTGAAAACGGTTGACAAATATAAGAAAGTTGTTTTGATTCACTATTTCCGTTATTACACTGCATTATGCTTTTCCTGTGTATCTGTCAATTAAAGCATAAGCAGCATGTGCTAACTAATTTTTTATTTTTTATTTTTTTTAAGCTATCTCCACAGTGGACGCCAGGAGATCAAAGGGGTTATATCATTCCTCAGGTAAAATAGATGCTTTGAATAGCATAGATGTTGTGAATTCTAACTTATAGGTCACTATAGAATGTTCATGCCAAAGCAAAACTGTCCCAAACATCTAATAAGTACATTGATCTCATTTAGTTTTGTTCCATAGTTCCACTTTTCTACGTTATGTTGATTTGTTATATACATCAACAATAAACATGGTGCTAGATACAGTTGTTGTAAACACATCATAGGTTTTATCAATATCACATGGATTATCTACTTCCCTATATCCAGTTACTTTAAACTGAAGTGGTGTTGCTCCCCAACTGGACTGGGCAGCAAACCTTGGTTTACAATAACTGTGCATTTTTGAAGCAACAATTCAATTTTCACTCTGTTGACTGCGAATCAGTGGGAATGTGTGCTCATCATTGGATTTTTTTTTTTTTTCATTACAGACAATGTTTTTTATAGAGAATTCTAATTGCAGATTTATCATATTTTAAATTTCTGCAGGCGCCAGACTGGATCCAGAAGCATTGTTAGCAATTCACTTGTGCACCGACGGGTGCCTCCATGTGGCTCCATGTCAGGACCATCCAGCCCAGGACATGACATTGGGGCCCAAAGTATGTCACCTCCTCACACCGATGTCTGTTGCTATTTTCCATACCTGCGGATGTGAATCTGAAGCTCTCAAATCCTGTCAATCCTAGGAGATTCCCTCCAATTGCTTCAGTGTGGAGGCAATATCAGCCCCTAAAAGAACAGGATTTAAACTGTTTTGTGACTGTTGCTGGCAGATATCTGTGATGGACACCCATGTGCCTGTCTGTGGTGACTAGGCTCCAAACACACCTCGGGGTTGTGTCCTTCCTGCGCAAAGGAACAAAAAGGCAATCTGTAGGGAGCTGGGTTCTGATTGCAGTAGACCCCCCCACCCCCCCACCCCCCCATGACCCCCTCCTCCCAACCTTTTGCCTGGTTTTTAGATACAACTTAGACTGAAGTGTGCTGGGTCCCTGGTGCCAGTGTTCCTTCCGTAAAGGAAGACACCTACCTGGTCACGACGCCCAGATGACTAGGCCCTTCAGCCCCCTGCAAGTCCCTAGTAAATGGTATCTCTGGTGCCTAGGGCATGGGTACTGAAGAGGGCCCCTCAGAGCTGCAGCACAACTTATGCCACTCTGAGGGAGCCAGTACCAACCCTAGGCAGAATGCTGTTTTGCTTTCACTAATGACCGAGCTGAAAACAATCTCTGGAATACACTTCTTAGTTTAAAGAAGACATTTATTATTACTTCACCACGAGGTTCCTGAGAGAGGAGATTAGTAGGTTGGAGGCACACGATTAAAAATAGTCACAGCAATGAAAGGAAAATATATCAAAGTGATTCTCAATTGCAATGTACACAGCAAATATATGTGATTATATTATAGCATAACTTCAAAGCAAAGAATAAAAGTCAAAATTCATCACCATAGGGCCTATCACTGCTCTTCATCTTTCTCACGCCTGCAAGTTGACTCCTGTTCAACTGCGAGAAAGATTTTCCACTCGTACGGGACAGGTCAGGCAGCTGATTTCCGCTCTTGACTGAAGTCTCAGAAAATTCCCCTCGCTGCTGCCCAGGGACACCTTTTATCCCTTTCCCCTAATAGTTAAAACATGCTGGCTACTGTAGATCAGAGTTGTAAGAAACAAGCGTTGAAGGTTGGCCAAGTCATCAAGGCCTGTTCTTCCCAAGGCTGACTAGAGAAAAACACAAAATATGTGCTTCCTTATCATGATTAGTGTACGGTGAGAGAATCTACGAAAAACACATCTTGGTTTACCATGTGGAAAAACACAGCTTATCTGCAATGTCTCAACTGCAATGTCTAATGCCACGTTAAAGCCAATAGGCAGCTAAACTGAATACAAAATGTCTAATGCCATGTAAGGAAATGCCTCCTTGGCATGGCTACCCCCTGACTTTTTGCCTTTGCTGATGCCAAGTTATGATTTGAAAGTGTGCTGAGGCCTGCTAACCAGGCCCCAGCACCAGTGTTCTTTCCCTAACCTGTACTTTTGTTTCCACAATTGGCACACCCTGGCATCCAGGTAAGTCCCTTGTAACTGGTACCCCTGGTTCCAAGGGCCCTGATGCCAGGGAAGGTCTCTAAAGGCTACAGCATGTCTTATGCCACCCTGGGGACCCCTCACTCAGCACAGACACACTGCTTGCCAGCTTGTGTGTGCTAGTGGGGATAAAATGACTAAGTCGACATGGCACTCCCCTCAGGGTGCCATGCCAACCTCACAGGCTTTACAGCCCTAAGGCAGGGAGCACTATACCATAGGTGAGGGCATAAGTGCATGAGCACTATGCCCCTACAGTGTCTAAGCAAAACCTTAGACATTGTAAGTGCAGGGTAGCCATAAGAGTATATGGTCTGGGAGTCTGTCATGCACGAACTCCACAGCACCATAATGGCTACACTGAAAACTGTGAAGTTTGGTATCAAACTTCTCAGCACAATAAATGCACACTGATGCCAGTGTACATTTTATTGTAACATACACCCCAGAGGGCATCTTCGAGATGCCCCCTGAAACCTTAACTGACTACCAGTGTAGGCTGACTAGTTTTAGCAGCCTGCCACACACCAGACATGTTGCTGGCCACATGGGGAGAGTGCCTTTGTCACTCTGTGGCTAGTAACAAAGCCTGTACTGGGTGGAGGTGCTTCTCACCTCCCCCTGCAGGAACTGTAACAGCTGGCGGTGAGCCTCAAAGGCTCACCCCCTTTGTTACAGCACCCCAGGGCACTCCAGCTTGTGGAGTTGCCCGCCCCCTCCGGCCACGGCCCCACTTTTGGCGGCAAGGCCGGAGGAGATAATGAGAAAAACAAGGAGGGGTCACTGGCCAGTCAGGACAGCCCCTAAGGTGTCCTGAGCTGAGGTGACTTTGACTTTTAGAGATCCTCCATCTTGCAGATGGAGGATTCCCCCAATAGGATTAGGGATGTGCCATTAGTATCCATTGGCTACTATCCCCCCAGACCTAAACACACCCCTAAAATTGAGTGTTCGATGGCATATGTTGCTGCAGATACACATGTTTGGCACAGTCCGCTGCCTGGTGTTGGGCTCGGAGTATTACAAGTTGTTTTTCTTCGAAGAAGTCTTTTTGGTCACGGGACCGAAGGACTCCTCCCTCCTCTGCTCTATTGCGCATGGGCGTCGACTCCATCTTAGATTGTTTTTTTCCGCTGTCGGGTTCGGACGTATTCCTTTTCGCTCCGTGTTTCGGTTCGGAAAGTTAGTCAGAATCTCGGAAGAAAGCGTCGGTATTGTTCCGTTCGGTATCGGGATAGTTAGGTACATCGACACCGATCATCGGAAGACTTTGGGGTAGCTTCGATTCCCCCATCGGGGCCTGGTCGGCCCGACCGCGTGCGACATCGAAGCCGATGGAACGGACCCCGTTCCGTTTCTGCCCAAAATGTCACAGTAAGTATCCTTATACAGATCAGCACTTGGTCTGTAACTTGTGCTTGTCCCCCGAGCACAAGGAGGATACCTGTGAGGCCTGTCGAGCCTTCCGGTCCAGAAAAACACTCCGGGACCGAAGAGCCAGGTGTCTACAAATGGCGTCCACGCCGACAAAACAACGTTTCAACGACGAAGAGGAAACATTCTCGGTTCCGGAATCAGAATCCGGAGACTCCGACGTCGAACAACAGCAACAAACTGAGTAAGACGTCGAAAAGTAAAACCATCGACAAAACGAAAGCCCAGGGGACGCCACTGCCAACAGGCCATGGCTCGACCCATAAAACAGGCGACCCGTCGAAGGCGCCGAAAAAGGGCACGCCCATAGCGAAGACACCCGACTCCGGTCGAGGGACCGCCATGGAGCAACCTCGGAGCCGAGAAAGCGGCTCCGAGAGACAAAGACAAGATACCGGCACCGAAAAACATCGGCACCGAGAATCCATGCCGAAAGGAACAAAAATTCTGTCGGTGCCGAAACAGAAAAAAGATTCTCTCTCGGCGCCGAAAAATACCACACCTTCATCCTACTCAGAGGAACAAGGAATAAGTGGCCAGATGCACAGATTTGGACAAGAGCTCCAAAGTGTAGAATCAGACTACACACAAAAGAGACTGTACATCCAGCAAGACACAGGGAAGATATCAACCCTTCCCCCAATAATGAGGAAAAGAAGGATCAGTCTCCTCAAGGATGACGCACAACCACAAGCCAAAGTGGTTAAAAAAGTCACGCCTCCGCCCTCTCCACTACAACAGGCATCGCCGGCACAAACACCGCCACAAATGCACTCACCAGCGCAAACTACCATAAGTCAAGATGATCAGGATCAAGACGCTTGGGACCTATACGACACCCCAGTGCCGGACAATGATCCAGATTCATACCCCACAAAGCCGTCACCGCCAGAGGACAGTACCTCATACTCACAACTGGTGGCTAGGGCTGCAGAATTCCACAATGTCCAACTGCATTCAGACCCTATAGAGGATGATTTTTTATTTAACACCCTCTCGGCTACACATAGCCAATATCAATGTCTCCCAATGCTACCGGGGATGTTACGGCACGCAAAACAAATTTTTGAAGAGCCCGTAAAATCAAGAGCCATCACCCCAAGGGTGGATAAAAAATACAAACCACCACCCACAGATCCAGTGTTTATTACTTCGCAGTTACCACCTGACTCCGTAGTAGTAGGGGCAGCTCGCAAAAGAGCAAATTCCCATACATCTGGTGACGCCCCACCTCCGGACAAAGAAAGCAGAACATTTGATGTGGCAGGGAAAAGAGTAGCATCACAGGCAGCCAACCAGTGGCGCATCGCAAATTCTCAAGCGCTGCTGGCCAGATATGACCGCGCTCACTGGGATGAGATGCAACTTCTCGTAGACCATCTTCCCCAAGAATACCAAAAAAGGGCGCAGCAAATAGTTGAAGAGGGACAAACGATCTCAAACAATCAAATCCGCTCTTCACTGGACGCAGCCGATACTGCAGCGAGAACAGTCAACACTGCTGTCACCATAAGGAGACACGCTTGGCTCCGCACTTCAGGCTTCAAACCTGAAATCCAGCAGGCTGTCCTTAATATGCCCTTCAACGAAAAACAACTTTTTGGCCCTGAAGTGGATACAGCCATTGAAAAACTTAAAAAGGACACAGACACGGCCAAGGCCATGGGCGCACTCTACTCCCCGCAGAGCAGAGGCTCTTTTAGAAAAACTCCATTTAGAGGGGGGTTTCGTGGCCAACCCACAGACACCACCAGCCAACAAACAAGAACCACACCATATCAGGGTTCCTTCCAAAGGGGAGGTTTCAGGGGATATAGGGGGGGTCAATTCCCAAGGAGTAGGGGAAGATTCCAGACAACAAAAACACCTCCACCTAAACAGTGACTTTCAAGTCACGCAACCCCTTCACTCAACACCAGTGGGGGGAAGACTAAGCCAATTCTACCAATCTTGGCAACAGATTACAACAGACAATTGGGTATTAGCAATAATCCAACATGGCTATTGCATAGAATTCCACAACTTCCCACCAAACATCCCCCCCAAAACACGCAAAATGTCACCACAACATTTAGAACTTTTAGGACTAGAAGTTCAAGCACTACTGCAAAAGGATGCAATAGAGTTAGTACCAGTACAACAAAAAAACACAGGAGTCTACTCCCTGTACTTTCTCATTCCAAAAAAAGACAAAACATTAAGACCAATATTAGATCTCAGGACACTAAATACCTACATCATATCGGACCATTTTCACATGGTCACACTACAAGACATCATTCCACTGCTCAAACAGCAAGATTACATGACCACATTAGACCTAAAGGATGCGTACTTTCATATACCAATACACCCTTCTCACAGAAAGTACCTACGGTTCGTATTCAAAGGAATACATTACCAATTCAAGGTGTTGCCATTCGGAATAACAACTGCACCAAGAGTGTTCACAAAATGTCTAGCAGTAGTAGCAGCACACATCAGGAGACAACAGATACATGTGTTCCCTTACCTAGACGATTGGCTAATCAAGACCAACACAGTAAAAAAATGCGCAAACGACACCACATTTGTCATACAAACCCTTCACAAACTGGGGTTTTCCATCAACTATACAAAATCACACCTAGAACCGTGTCAAACACAACAATATCTAGGAGCAACCATCAACACATCAAAAGGAATTGCCTCTCCAAGTCCACAAAGTGCAGGCATTCCACAAGGTAATAAGTGCTATGTTTCCAAACCAAAAGATACAAGCAAAATTTGTGCTAAAACTTCTAGGCATGATGTCATCATGCATAGCCATTGTCCCAAACGCAAGACTACACATGCGACCCTTACAACAGTGTCTAGCATCACAATGGTCACAGGCACAGGGTCAACTTCAAGATCTGGTGTTGGTAGACCGCCAAACATACCTCTCGCTTCTATGGTGGAACAGCAAAAATTTAAACAAAGGGCGGACATTTCAGGACCCAGTGCCTCAATACGTTATAACAACAGATGCTTCCATGACAGGGTGGGGAGCACACCTCAATCACCACAGCATTCAAGGACAATGGGATATACACGAAACAAAATTTCATATCAATTACCTAGAACTGTTAGCAGTATTTCTAGCGTTAAAAGCCTTCCAACCCATAATAACACACAAATACATTCTTGTCAAAACAGACAACATGACAACAATGTATTATTTAAACAAACAAGGAGGAACACACTCAACACAATTGTGCCTCCTAACACAAAAAATTTGGCAGTGGGCGATTCACAACAACATTCGCCTAATAGCACAATTTATTCCAGGAATACAAAACCAACTAGCAGACAACCTTTCGCGAGACCACCAACAAGTCCACGAATGGGAAATTCACCCCCAAGTTCTGAACAAGTACTTTCAAATTTGGGGAACACCCCAGATAGATTTGTTCGCAACAAAACAAAACTCAAAATGCCAAAACTTCGCATCCAGGTACCCACACCGCGAATCACAAGGCAATGCTCTATGGATGAGTTGGTCAGGGATATTTGCGTACGCTTTTCCCCCTCTCCCTCTCCTTCCATATCTAGTAAACAAGTTGAGTCAAAACCAACTCAAACTCATACTGATAGCACCCACATGGGCAAGACAACCTTGGTATACAACTCTACTAGACCTTTCACTAGTACCGCATGTCAAACTACCCAACAGGCCAGATCTGTTAACACAACACAAACAACAGATCAGGCATCCAAACCCAGCATCATTGAATCTGGCAATTTGGCTCCTGAAATCCTAGAATTCGGACACTTAGACCTCACACAAGAATGCATGGAGGTCATAAAACAAGCTAGAAAACCTTCCACTAGACACTGCTATGCATCTAAGTGGAAAAGATTTGTTTACTACTGCCATGCCAATCAAATACAACCATTACATGCCTCTACTAAAGACATAGTAGGATACTTACTACATTTGCAAAAAGCAAATCTCGCTTTTTCATCTATAAAAATACACCTCGCAGCAATATCTGCTTACCTACAAACTACTCATTCATCGTCTCTATTTAGAATACCAGTTATTAAAGCATTCATGGAAGGGCTAAAAAGAATTATACCACCAAGAACACCACCAGTTCCTTCATGGAATCTTAACATCGTCTTAACAAGACTCATGGGTCCACCTTTCGAACCCATGCATTCCTGTGAAATGCAATATCTAACCTGGAAGGTCGCATTTCTCATTGCAATCACATCCCTCAGAAGAGTAAGTGAATTACAGGCATTTACCATACAAGAACCATTTATTCAAATACACAACAATAAAATAGTTCTAAGAACAAATCCAAAATTTCTGCCAAAGGTAATCTCACCATTCCATTTAAATCAAACAGTAGAATTGCCAGTGTTCTTCCCACAACCAAATTCTGTGGCTGAAAGGGCACTACATACATTAGACATCAAAAGAGCACTAATGTATTACATTGACAGAACAAAGCTAATCAGGAAAACAAAACAACTGTTCATAGCTTTTCAAAAACCACACATAGGAAATCCAATCTCTAAACAAGGCATTGCTAGATGGATAGTCAGATGTATTCAAACATGCTATCTTAAAGCCAAAAGAGAATTGCCTATTACACCAAAGGCACACTCAACCAGAAAGAAAGGTGCTACAATGGCCTTTCTAGGAAACATTCCTATGAGCGAAATATGTAAGGCTGCAACCTGGTCTACGCCTCATACGTTTACTAAACACTACTGTGTAGACGTACTAAATGCACAACAAGCTACAGTGGGCCAAGCTGTACTAAGAACATTATTCCAAACTACTTCAACTCCTACAGGCTAAACCACCGCTTTTAGGGGAGGTAACTGCTTTATAGTCTATGCCAAACATGTGTATCTGCAGCAACATATGCCATCGAACTGAAAATGTCACTTACCCAGTGTACATCTGTTCGTGGCATTAGTCGCTGCAGATTCACATGTACCCTCCCACCTCCCCGGGAAGCCTGTAGCCGTTTAGAAGTAGATCATAAATCTTAAACATCTGAACATTTGTAAATAATTATTATAAACTCTTAACGTACATACATATTCACTCCATTGCATGGGCACTATTTATACCAAACAACTCCATCCTCACCCTCTGCGGGGAAAACAATCTAAGATGGAGTCGACGCCCATGCGCAATGGAGTCGAGGAGGGAGGAGTCCTTCGGTCCCGTGACCAAAAAGACTTCTTCGAAGAAAAACAACTTGTAATACTCCGAGCCCAACACCAGGCAGCGGACTGTGCCAAACATGTGAATCTGCAGCGACTAATGCCACGAACAGATGTTCACTGGGTAAGTGACATTTTCAATTTAGGGGCTCCCAGAACACAGCAAGATAGATTCCTGCAACCTAAGACGAAGAAGGACTGCTGAGCTGAAAAACCTGCAGAGAAGACAGAGACACCAACTGCTTTGGCCCCAGCTCTACCGGCCTGTCTCCCCACTTCTAAAGAACTGCTCCAGCGACGCGTTCCACAGGGTCCAGCGACCTCTGAAGCCTCAGAGGACTACCCTGCATCTAAAAGGACCAAGAACTCCAGAGGACAGCGGCTCTGCTCCACAAAGACTGCAACTTTGCAACAATGAAGCAACTTTGAAAGAACACACGTTTCCCGCCGGAAGCGTGAGACTTTGCACTCTGCACCAAATGCCCCTTGCTTGACTTGTGGAGAACAAACACTACAGGGAGGACTCCCCGGCGACTGCAAGCCCGTGAGCAGCCAGAATTGACCCCCTCCGAGCCCCCACAGCAACGCCTGCAGAGGCAATCCAGAGGCTCCCCCTGACCGCGACTGCCTGCTTCTAAGACCCGACGCCTGGTAAGGACACTGCACCCGCAGCCCCCAGGACCTGAAGGATTCGACCTCCAGTGCAGGAGCGACCCCCAGGTGGCCCTCTCGCTTGCCCAGGTGGTGGCTACCCCGAGGAGCCCCCCCTTGCCTGCCTTCATTGCTGAAGAGACCCCTTGGTCTCTCATTGAACTCCATTGCAAACCCGACGCCTGTTTGCACACTGCACCCGGCCGCCCCCGTGCCGCTGAGGGTGTACTTTTTGTGCTGACTTGTGTCCCCCCCGGTGCCCTACAAAACCCCCCTGGTCTGCCCTCCGAAGACGCGGGTACTTACCTGCTGGGAGACTAGAACCGGGGCACCCCCTTCTCCATTGAAGCCTATGCGTTTTGGGCACCAATTTGACCTCTGCACCTGACCGGCCCTGAGCTGCTGGTGTGGTAACTTTGGGGTTGCCCTGAACCCCCAACGGTGGGCTACCTTGGACCCAACTTTGAGCCCTGTAGGTGGTTTACTTAGCTGCAAAACTAACAAACACTTACCTCCCCCAGGAACTGTTGAAAATTGCACTGTCTAGTTTTAAAATAGCTTATTGCCATTTTTGCCAAAACTGTACATGCTATTATGCTGATTCAAAGTTCCTAAGATACCTGAGTGAAATACCTTTCATTTAAAGTATTGTTTGTAAATCTTGAACCTGTGGTTCTTAAAATAAACTAAGAAAATATATTTTTCTATATAAAAACCTATTGGCCTGGAATTGTCTTTGAGTGTGTGTTCCTCATTTATTGCCTGTGTGTGTACAACAAATGCTTAACACTACCGTCTGATAAGTCTACTGCTCGACCACACTACCACAAAATAGAGCATTAGAATTATCTCTTTTCGCCACTATTTTACCTCTAGGGGGAACCCTTGGACTCTGTGCACACTATTTCTTACTTTGAAATAGTATATACAGAGCCAACTTCCTGCATTGGTGGATCAGCGGTGGGGTACAAGACTGCATTTGCTGGGCTACTCAGCCAATACCGGATTACACAACTAAATTCCAAAAATTGTCATTAGAAATAGATTTTTGAAATTTGAGCTATTTTTCTAAATGTTTTAAAAGTCCTGCTAGGGCCTTGCGTTAGTCCCTCTTAGCGTTTCTTTTAGAGTTTAAAAGTTTTGTAACAATTTGGATTAAGTTCTAGAGATAGTTTTAGATTCTTAAAAAGTATTCCAACTTTTAGAAACATGATGTTCGGTGGCATGTGTAGCTGCAGATACACATGTTGTGCATAGTCCGCCGTCTGGTGTTGGGTCGGAGTGTTACAAGTTGTTTTTGTTCGAAGAAGTCTTTTCGAGTCCCGAGACCGAGGAACTCCTCCTCCTTTGTTCCATTGCGCATGGGCGTCGACTCCATGTTAGATTGTTTTTTTTCCGCCATCGGGTTCGGACGTGTTCCTTTTCGCTCCGGGTTTCGGGACAGAAAGATAGTCTTAACTTCGGAAAACTATGTCGGTATTGTTTCGCTCGGTATCGGGTAAGAATAGAATCGACACCGAATCGTGAAGAGCTCCGGTAGCCCTTCGGGGTAATTTCGATCCCCCGTCGGGGCCTGGTCGGCCCGACGGCGTGTAACATCGACACTGATGGAACGGACCCCGTTCCGATTCTGTCCTAAATGCCACAATAAATATCCATATACAGACCAACATTTGGTCTGTAACTTGTGCCTGTCGCCCGAGCACAAGGAAGAAACGTGTGAGGCCTGTCGTGCGTTTCGGTCCCGAAAAACGCTCCGTGACCGGCGAGCCAGAAGATTGCAGATGGCGTCCACGCCGACAGGACACCGAGAGTTCGAGGGACAAGGAGAAGAAGAGGAAGCCTTCTCCATCCATGAATCGGACTCGGAGGAATTCGACGTCGAAGAAACCGTGAGTAAGACGTCGAAGCAAGCACCACACAAGAAAACAGACAAGGCCCAGGGGACGCCACTGCCAACAGGCCATGGCTCAACCCATAAAGTAGGTGACCGTCCATCGGCACCGAAAAAGGCCGAACTGGTGCCGAGATCGTCCGACTCGGGTCGAGACAAAGGCACGCAGCAATCTCGGGACCGAGAAAGTGCTGCCGAAAAAGATCGACGCCGAGACAGCGGAACCGAAGCTGCTCGACGCAGAGACAGCCGCACCGAGGAAGATCGACGCCGAGAAAGCTCGACGCCGAAAAAGAAAAAATTCTCCTCGGAGCCGAAAACAAGCAGAGACACAGTTTCGGTGCCAAAACGACTAGCAACCGAACCAACTGCCAGCTCATATACAGAGGAACAATCACTGTCCTCTCAAATGCGCAAACACAGATTTGAAGAAGAGTTACAGACCACTGATGTAGACCACACACAAAAGCGGATCTTCATACAAAGTGGGACAGGGAAGATCAGCACTCTTCCCCCAATCAGGAGAAAAAGGAGACTCGAGTTCCAAACACAAGAACAAACACCACAAAAAATGGTGAAGAAGGTAACTCCGCCACCCTCTCCTCCACCTGTAACTCACACATCACCGGCACAGACTCCGTCACATTCACCGGCTCATACCACCGTGAGCCAAGACGACCAGGACGCTTGGGACCTATACGACGCCCCAGTATCAGACAATAGTCCTGAGTCGTACCCTACCAAGCCCTCACCACCTGAGGACAGCACAGCGTATGCACAGGTGGTAGCTAGGGCAGCAGAATTCCATAACGTGTCGTTACACGCAGAACCTGTCGAGGATGACTTCCTTTTCAACACCCTCTCCTCCACCCATAGCTCCTACCAAAGCCTACCTATGCTCCCAGGAATGCTAAGGCACGCAAAGCAGATCTTCAAAGAACCTGTCAAAAGTAGAGCGATTACTCCAAGGGTGGAGAAAAAATATAAAGCACCGCCCACGGACCCTGCTTTTATCCCCTCACAACTGCCACCAGATTCAGTCATGGTAGGGGCAGCTCGCAAGAGAGCCAACTCGCACACATCAGGCGATGCACCACCTCCAGATAAAGAGAGCCGCAAGTTCGACGCAGCTGGGAAAAGGGTCGCAGTACAAGCTGCAAACCAGTGGCGCATCGCGAACTCTCAGGCGCTCCTAGCGCGATATGATAGAGCCCATTGGGACGAGATGCAGCATCTCATCGAGCATCTACCCAAAGAATTTCAAAAACGGGCAAAACAAGTGGTTGAGGAGGGACAAAACATCTCCAATAACCAAATACGCCCCTCTATGGACGCAGCGGACACAGCGGCAAGAACAATAAATACCACAGTAACCATAAGAAGGCACGCATGGTTGCGCACATCTGGCTTTAAACCGGAAATACAGCAAGCGGTGCTCAATATGCCGTTCAATGAACAACAATTGTTTGGACCCGAAGTGGACACGGCAACTGAGAAATTGAAAAAGGACACGGACACAGCCAAGGCTATGGGCGCACTCTATTCCCCGCAGGGCAGAGGCACTTTCGGCACCTTCCGCAAAACAACCTTCAGAGGGGGGTTTCGGGGTCAAGCCACACAAGCCAGCACCTCGCAATCTACACCGTCTACCTACCAGGGACAGTACCAAAGGGGAGGCTTTCGGGGCCAGTATAGAGGAGGACAATTCCCTAGAAACCGGGGAAAATTTCAAAGTACAAAAACCCCTGCAACCAAACAGTGACTCACAAGTCACTCAACCCCTTCACACAACATCAGTGGGGGGAAGACTAAGTCAGTTTTACAAATCTTGGGAGGAGATAACAACAGACACTTGGGTCTTAGCAATTATCCGACATGGTTATTGCATAGAATTTCTCCAACTCCCTCCAAATGTCCCACCAAAAACACAGAATATGTCAAAACAGCATTTAGACCTTCTAGAACTAGAAGTTCAAGCATTACTGCTAAAGGACGCAATAGAATTGGTACCATGTACACAAATAAACACAGGAGTTTACTCACTGTACTTTCTAATACCAAAAAAGGACAAAACACTGAGACCAATCCTAGATCTCAGAACACTAAACACCTACATCAAATCAGAACACTTTCACATGGTCACGCTACAAGACGTGTTACCACTACTAAAGCAACAAGACTACATGACAACCTTAGATCTAAAGGGCGCATATTTCCATATACCGATACATCCCTTGCACAGGAAATACCTAAGGTTCGTATTCAAGGGAATACATTACCAATTCAAAGTGTTGCCGTTCGGTATCACAACCGCACCAAGAGTATTTACAAAATGCCTAGCAGTAGTAGCTGCACACATCAGAAGGCAGCATATACACGTATTCCCGTACCTAGGCGATTGGCTAATCAAGACCAACTCCCTCACAAAGTGTTCACACCACACAGATTATGTCATACAAACCCTCTACAAACTCGGTTTCTCCATCAACTATACAAAATCTCACATTCTGCTGTGCAAAACACAGCAATACTTAGGAGCGACAATCAACACAACAAAGGGAATAGCCACTCCAAGTCCACAAAGGGTTCAAAATTTTCACAAGGTTATACAAGCCATGTATCCAACACAAAAGATACAGGCAAAGACGGTATTAAAACTCCTAGGCATGATGTCCTCATGCATAGCCATTGTCCCAAACGCAAGACTGCACATGAGGCCCTTACAACAGTGCCTAGCATCACAGTGGTCACATGCACAGGGTCACCTTCTAGATCTGGTGTTGATAGACCGCCAAACATACATCTCGCTTCTATGGTGGAACAGTATAAATTTAAACAAAGGGCGGCCTTTCCAAGACCCAGTGCCACAATACGTGATAACAACAGATGCTTCCATGACAGGGTGGGGAGCACACCTCAATCAACACAGCATCCAAGGACAATGGGACGTACATCAAACAAAGCTGCATATAAATCACCTCGAATTGTTAGCAGTATTCCTAGCGCTGAAAGCATTTCAACCCATCATAACCCACAAATACATTCTTGTCAAAACAGACAACATGACAACAATGTATTATCTAAACAAACAGGGGGGGAACACACTCGACACAGCTGTGCCTCCTGGCACAAAAGATATGGCAATGGGCAATTCACAACCACATTCGCCTAATAGCACAATTTATTCCAGGGATCCAAAATCAACTAGAAGACAATCTCTCTCGAGATCACCAACAGGTCCACGAATGGGAGATTCACCCCCAAATTCTAAACACTTACTTCAAAATTTGGAGGACACCTCAAATAGACCTATTTGCAACAAAGGAGAACGCAAAATGCCAAAACTTCGCATCCACGTACCCACACAGGCAGTCTCAAGGCAATGCCCTATGGATGAACTGGTCAGGGATATTTGCGTACGCTTTTCCCCCTCTCCTTCTCCTTCCATATCTGGTAAACAAATTGAGTCAAAACAAACTCAAACTCATACTAATAGCACCAACATGGGCAAGACAACCTTGGTACACAACACTTCTAGACCTGTCAGTAGTACCCCATGTCAGGTTGCCCAACAGACCAGATCTGTTAACACAACACAAACAACAGATCAGGCATCCAAACCCAGCATCGCTGAATCTAGCAATCTGGCTCCTGAGATCCTAGAATTCGGACATTTAAACCTCACCCAAGAATGTATGGAAGTCATAAAACAAGCTAGAAGACCATCCACTAGACACTGCTATGCAAGCAAATGGAAAAGATTTGTTTGCTACTGCCATAATAATCAAGTTAAACCATTACATGCATCTCCAAAGGATATAGTGGGATACTTGCTACATTTACAAAAATCAAATCTAGCCTTCTCTTCCATAAAGATACACCTCGCAGCAATATCTGCATACCTGCAAATTACCCATTCAACTTCACTATTTAGGATACCTGTCATTAAAGCGTTTATGGAAGGCCTGAAAAGAATTATACCACCAAGAACACCACCTGTTCCTTCATGGAACCTCAACATCGTCTTAACAAGACTCATGGGCCCACCTTTTGAACCCATGCACTCTTGCGAAATGCAATTCTTAACGTGGAAGGTTGCATTTCTCATTGCCATCACATCTCTAAGAAGAGTAAGTGAAATTCAGGCGTTTACTATACAAGAACCTTTTATTCAAATACACAAAAATAAGGTAGTCCTAAGAACCAATCCAAAATTTTTACCAAAAGTTATTTCACCGTTCCACTTAAATCAAACGGTAGAACTACCAGTGTTCTTCCCACAGCCAGACTCAGTAGCTGAAAGGGCACTACATACATTAGACATCAGAAGAGCACTAATGTACTACATTGACAGAACAAAAGAAATTAGGAAAACAAAACAACTGTTTATTGCATTTCAAAAACCTCATACAGGAAACCCAATATCAAAACAGGGTATAGCCAGATGGATAGTTAAGTGCATCCAAACCTGCTACCTTAAAGCAAAGAGAGAACTGCCCATTACACCAAGGGCACATTCAACCAGAAAGAAAGGCGCTACCATGGCCTTCCTAGGAAACATTCCAATGAACGAGATATGTAAGGCAGCCACATGGTCTATGCCTCACACATTTACTAAGCACTACTGTGTAGACGTGCTATCCGCACAACAAGCCACAGTAGGTCAAGCCGTACTAAGAACTTTATTTCAGACTACTTCCACTCCTAGAGGCTGAGCCACCGCTTTTGGGGAGATAACTGCTTACTAGTCTATGCACAGCATGTGTATCTGCAGCTACACATGCCACCGAACGGAAAATGTCACTTACCCAGTGTACATCTGTTCGTGGCATTAGTCGCTGCAGATTCACATGTGCCCACCCGCCTCCCCGGGAGCCTGTAGCCGTTTGGAAGTTATCTTCAACATTTGTACATTTGTAAATATATTACTTAAACCTTAGTTGGTACATACTTATTCATTCCATTGCATGGGCACTATTACTAACATACACAACTCCTACCTCACGCTCTGCGGGGAAAACAATCTAAGATGGAGTCGACGCCCATGCGCAATGGAACAAAGGAGGAGGAGTCCCTCGGTCTCGGGACTCGAAAAGACTTCTTCGAACAAAAACAACTTGTAACACTCCGACCCAACACCAGACGGCGGACTATGCACAACATGTTATCTGCAGCGACTAATGCCACGAACAGATGTACACTGGGTAAGTGACATTTTCCTTCTGCTGCAGAAGAGATGGTGGTGGAGCTCAACCTCACCCCTTACCTGCATCTTAGGATGTCACAGTTAAGGACTCTCTGCAAAATCAAAAAGATAAAAACTGGATCAAACCCTACCAAAGTACAGCTCCAGGAGCTCTTGGCGGAGTTTGCTAGAGACAACCGCTCTGATGATGTCCTCACAGAGGATGATGCTAGTGAAGTGGAGGACCATCTCCCCCCTCCACTCCTAGTTAGGGAGACCAGGGTTTCTCCAACCTTGACTCCACAAATAATAGTCGGAGATTTTGCTTCTCTCACAGGAGAGTCCAACAACTCTGAAAGAATTGAGGGCAGCCTCAATGAAGATGACCTCCTGTTCGCCAGGATGGCCTAAAGATTGGCTTTGGAGAGACAGCTCCTAGCAATAGAAAGGGAAAGACAAGAGATGGGCTTAGCTCCCATCAATGGTGGCAGCAACTTAAGTAGGGTCAGAGATACTCCCGACATGCTAAAAATCCCCAAAGGGTTTGTAACAAAATATGAAGCTGGTGATGACATCACCAAATGGTTCACAACTTTTGAGAGGGCTTGTGCAACTAGAAAAGTAAACAAATCTCACTGGTGTGCTCTCCTTTGGGAAATGTTCACTGGAAAGTGTAGGGATAGACTCCTCACACTCTCTGGAAAAGATGCAGAATCCTACGACCTCATGAAGGGCTACCCTGATTGAGGGCTTTGGATTCTCAACTGAGGATACAGGATTAGGTTCAGGGGTGCCCAGAAATCCTTGAGCCAGACCCAGGTTGATTTTGTTGACTTCTCAGTCAAAACACTGGATGGTTGGATTAATTGCAGTGGTGTAAATGTTTATGATGGGCTGTACAATCTGTTTATGAAAGAACACCTTTTAAGTAATTGTTTCAATGATAAACTGCATCAGCATCTAGTAGACCTCGGTCCAATATCTCCCCAAGAATTGGGAAAGAAGGCAGACCATTGGGTCAAGACTAGGGTGACCAAGACTTCCACAGGGGGTGACCAAAAGAAAGGGGTCACAAAGAGTCCCCAGGGGAAGGGTGTTGAGACATCCAAGGGAAAAAGTAGAGAGTCTTCTACAGGGCCCCAAAAACCTGCTCAGGAGGGAGGGTCCAAAGCCTCTTCAGAATCTTTGATCCCAAAAAGGCCTGGTGTCGTAGCTGTAATCAGCAGGGACACCAAACTGGAGACAAGGCCTGTCCCAAGAAAGGTTCCACTTCAACTTCTACTCCAGTTAGCACTGGAATAGCCAGTCTCCAGGTGGGATCAACAGTGTGCCCAGAGCAAATTCGGGTTCACACTGAAGCTACATTAGTTTCTGACGGTGGGGTGGACTTAGCCACACTTGCTGCCTGGCCCCCCAATATGCAAAAATACAGGCAGCAACTCTTAATTATTGGGACTAGTGTAGAAGGCCTGAAGGATACAGGTGCCAGTGTCAGAGTGGTAACAGACAAACTGGTTTCCCCAGGACAATACCTGACTGGACAAACTTATCCAGTAACCAACGCTGACAATCAGACTAAAGTACATACCATGGCTATGGTAACTTTAGAATGGGGAGGGGTCACTGGCCTGAAACAGGTGGTAGTCTCCTCTAATATCCCAGTTGACTGTTTGCTTGGAAAATGACCTGGAGTCCTCAGCATGGGCTAAGGTAGAACTGAAAACCCATGCAGCCATGCTGGGTATCCCTGAACTGGTGTGTGTCAAGACAAGGGCACAGTGCAAGGCTCAGTGTGAAAAAGAGGGTTTGGAGTCTGGAATAATGTCCCAACCCTCCAAGAGAAAAGGAAAGAAGACCGGGGATCAGCTTCAACACAACAAAAGAAAAAGAACCTCTCTTCCCAGGAAGAAGTTCTGCCCTCTGAGGTAACTGAGCATATGGAGTTGGAACCTTATCAGGTTGAACTCTTAGGCCCAGGGGGACCCAAAAGGGAACAGTTGTGTAAGGGGCAATAAACCTGTCCCTCTCTTGAAGGCCTCAGGCAGCAAGCTGCTGAGGAAACAACAAAAAAAATCACTGGAACCCATATGGTCAATTGGGAAGATGGACTCCTCTACACTGAGGCACGAGATCCCAAACCTGGTGCCACTAGGAGAGTGGTAGTGCCTCAGGAGTTTAGGGAGTTAATTCTGACCTTAGCCCATGATATTCCACTTGCTGGGCATTTGGGACAAACATAGACTTGGGAGAGGTTAGTCAACCATTTCTATTGGCCCAACATGTCCCAGAAAGTAAAGGGAGTTTTGTGTCTCCTGTGCCACCTGTCAAGCCAGTGGTAAGACAGGTGGCCATCCAAAGGCCCCCCTCATTCCACTTCCAGTGGTAGGGGTCCCCTTTGAAAGAGTGGGTGTGGACATAGTGGGTCCACTTGAACCTCCCACAGCATCAGCGAACCAGTACATACTAGTACTACAGGGAATGGACTTTATAGTGGAACACCGACCTGGGACCTGCCCATGCCAATGCAGATGGCCTTTCCAGGTTCTTCCACTTAGAAAATGAAGACTCTCTTGGGAAAGGTTAGTCTCATCCTCTTTCGTTTGTGGGGTTGGGGGGCGGGGTTCTGTAAGGAAATGCCTCCTTGGCATGGTTACCCCCTGACTTTTTGCCTTTGCTGATGCCAAGTTATGATTTGAAAGTGTGTTGAGGCCTGCTAACCAGGCCCCAGCACCAGTGTTCTTTCCCTAAACTGTACCTTTGTCTCCACAATTGGCACACCCTGGCATCCAGGTAAGTCCCTTGTAACTGGTACCCCTGGTACCAAGGGCCCTGATGCCAGGGAAGGTCTCTAAGGGCTGCAGCATGTCTTATGCCACCCTAGAGACCCCTCACTCAGCACAGGCACACTGCTTGCCAGCTTGTGTGTGCTGGTGGGGAGAAAATGATTAAGTCGACATGGCACTCCCCTCAGGGTGCCATGCCAACCTCACACTGCCTGTGGCATAGGTAAGTCACCCCTCCAGCAGGGCTTACAGCCCTAAGGCAGGGTGCACTATACCACAGGTGAGGGCATTGGTGCAAGAGCACTTTACCCCTACAGTGTCTAAGCAAAACCTTAGACATTGTAAGTGCAGGGTAGCCCTAAGAGTATATGGTCTGGGAGTCTGTCAAACACGAACTCCACAGCACCATAATGGCTACACTGAAAATTGTGAAGTTTGGTATCAAACTTCTCAGCACAGTAAATGCACACTGATGCCAGTGTGGCACTTTATTGTAAAAATACACCCAGAGGGCATCTTGGAGATGACCCCTGAAAACATACCCAACTTCCAGTGTGGGTTGACTAGTTTTGCCAGCCTGCCACACACCAGACATGTTGCTGGCCACATTGGGAGAGTGCCTTTGTCACGCTGTGGCCAGGAACAAAGCCTGTACTGGGTGGAGGTGCTTCTCACCCCCCCTCCGATTGCAGGAACTGTAACACCTGGCAGTGAGCCTCAAAGGCTCACCCCCTTTGTTACAGCGTCACAGGGCATCCCAGCTAGTGGAGATGCCCGCCCCTCTTGCCACTGCCCCCACTTTTGGTGGCAAGGCTGGAGGAGATAATGAACAAAACAAGGAGACACCCCCCAGTCAGGACAGCCCCTAAGGTGTCCTGAGCTGAGGTGACTGACTTTTAGAAATCCTCCATCTTGCAGATGGAGGATTCCCCCAGTAGGATTAGGGATGTGCCCCCCTCCCCACAGGGAGGAGGCACAAAGAGGGTAACCCAGGTCATGCACAATCCTGCTACAGTCACAGCAGTACTGCCTCGTTTAGACAAAACGTACAAGGCACCGGACGATGCACCAGCAACGGGACATCCTCATCCGGAGTCAGCGGTGGCTCAAGCGGCACAGAGGAAGTCCAAAAATCCCTCTGCCCCGATTTCCGCACCCCCTGACAAAGAGGGTAGGTGATTAGATAACATTGGAAAAAGGTTTTCCTCTATGGCTAGCCTAGTGGTAAGAGCTGCTAACTCATTAGCTATATTGGCTAGGTTTGACGGGCAGCTATGGGCAGACATTGTTCCACATATTAGCCAGTTGCCGGAGGACGCAAAATCAGACGCAAACAAGACTTTGAAAGAGGGCCAACGCACGTCAGCAGAACTCACTGACTGTGCAACAGACATAGCCGCGACTGCATTTCGACAGCTCGCAGGGGCAGCTGTTCTTAGAAGACAAGGTTGGCTAAAGGCTTCCTCATTCCGGCCTGAGGTGCCGAATAAGATTTTGGACTTACCTTTTGATGGCCAGGTGTTGTTTGGAAAACATATCGATGAGGCCTTACAATCCATTAAGTCGGACACAGACACGGCAAGGTCATTAGGGACCCTCCAATATCGAAAGACCTCCTTTTGAGCTAGAGGGCGTGGCCAACCTTCATATAAAGGAGGATATCAGCAGTACAGATATTCCACCTATCCTTCCTCTTCTCAACAGTACCGTCGGTACTACCCCCAGAGGCAGCCGCCACAACCAGCTTATGGTAGATCCAGCGGTAGAGGACGCTCAACTCGCCTGGCTAAAGACTCGGCTCGGAGAGCGTGATGCATCCGAGGCTCCGGCTACACACAACTCTCCTTCTTTGGCTCTAGGTGAAAGGATATCCCTCTCCTCAAACAATGGCAAGTCATCACATCAGACAAGTGGGTCCTCCAATTAGTGAAACAGGGCCACACTCTAGGATTTACCCAACTGCCTCCCTCCAATCCTCCTTGCAGTACTCCTTCAAGATACCCACAACAACTCAAGAAGGAGATCAACAAAATGCTTCTCAAAGGAGCTATAGAGAAGGTACCTCGGGCACAAGGAATAGGATTTTATTCTAGGTTCTTCCTCATTCTTAAAAAGTGGAAAGATTGGAGGCCGATCCTTGATTTACAGGAACTGAATATCTACTTAAAAAAGCAATCGTTCCACATGATCAGCCTACAAGATGTCCTCCTGCGCCTCAACCAGGGAGATTTCATGTCTACACTACACCTGAAAGACGCATATTTCCACATTCCCATCCACCCTGCCCACAGACTGAGAGTCACTGTAGCCGGCAGCCATTTTCAATTTTGTGTCCTTCCCTTCCGCCTAAAATGAGCTCCCAGGATATTTACCAAATGTCTAGTGCCAATCGCAGCCTTCCTCAGAAGGAGGAAACACCAAATTTTTCAGACGATTGGCTGATAAAAGCAAATACCTACGCAGGAGCGCACAGATCAAGAAGGTGCGTTTCCTTACTAACCAATCTGGGACTGACCATCAACTGGTAGAAGTCCAAACCTCTGCCAGCACGCAGTATCACCTTTTAGGGGCAAACCTGGACACGCAGTCCACCATGGCGTGTCCCACATTAGATAGGCAACAAAGGTTACTGACACTAACAAGATCTATACAAAAAAGAAACTGTGTGTTCGGTGGCATGTGTAGCTGCAGATACACATGTTGTGCATAGTCTGCCGTCTGGTGTTGGGTCAGAGTGTTACAAGTTGTTTTTGTTCGAAGAAGTCTTTTCGAGTCCCGAGACCGAGGGACTCCTCCTCCTTTGTTCCATTGCGCATGGGCGTCGACTCCATGTTAGATTGTTTTTTTTCCGCCATCGGGTTCGGACGTGTTCCTTTTCGCTCCGGGTTTCGGGACGGAAAGATAGTCTTAACTTCGGAAAACTACGTCGGTATTGTTTCGCTCGGTATCAGGTAAGAATAGAATCGACACCGAATTGTGAAGAGCTCCGGTAGCCCTTTGGGGTAATTTCGATCCCCCGTCGGGGCCTGGTCGGCCCGACCGCGTGCAACATCGACACTGATGGAACGGACCCCGTTCCGATTCTGTCCTAAATGCCACAATAAATATCCATATACAGACCAACATTTGGTCTGTAACTTGTGCCTGTCGCCCGAGCACAAGGAAGAAACGTGTGAGGTCTGTCGTGCGTTTCGGTCCCGAAAAACGCTCCGTGACCGGCGAGCCAGAAGATTGCAGATGGCGTCCACGCCGACAGGACACCGAGAGTTCGAGGGACAAGGAGAAGAAGAGGAAGCCTTCTCCATCCATGAATCGGACTCGGAGGAATTCGACGTCGAAGAAACCGTGAGTAAGACGTCGAAGCAAGCACCACAAAAGAAAACAGACAAGACCCAGGGGACGCCACTGCCAACAGGCCATGGCTCAACCCATAAAGTAGGTGACCGTCCATCGGCACCGAAAAAGGCCGAACTGGTGCCGAGATCGTCCGACTCGGGTCGAGACACAGGCACGCAGCAATCTCGGGACCGAGAAAGTGCTGCCGGAAAAGATCGACGCCGAGACAGCGGAACCGAAGCTGCTCGACGCAGAGACAGCGGCACCGAGGAAGATCGACGCCGAGAAAGCTCGACGCCGAAAAAGAAAAAATTCTCCTCGGAGCAGAAAACAAGCAGAGACACAGTTTCGGTGCCAAAACGACCAGCAACCGAACCAACTGCCAGCTCATATACAGAGGAACAATCACTGTCCTCTCAAATGCGCAAACACAGATTTGAAGAAGAGTTACAGACCGCTGATGTAGACCACACACAAAAGCGGATCTTCATACAAAGTGGGACAGGGAAGATCAGCACTCTTCCCCCAATCAGGAGAAAAAGGAGACTCGAGTTCCAAACACAAGAACAAACACCACAAAAAATGGTGAAGAAGGTAACTCCGCCACCCTCTCCTCCACCTGTAACTCACACATCACCGGCACAGACTCCGTCACATTCACCGGCTCATACCACCATGAGCCAAGACGGCCAGGACGCTTGGGACCTATACGACGCCCCAGTATCAGACAATAGTCCTGAGTCGTACCCTACCAAGCCCTCACCACCTGAGGACAGCACAGCGTATGCACAGGTGGTAGCTAGGGCAGCAGAATTCCATAACGTGTCGTTACACGCAGAACCTGTCGAGGATGACTTCCTTTTCAACACCCTCTCCTCCACCCATAGCTCCTACCAAAGCCTACCTATGCTCCCAGGAATGCTAAGGCACGCAAAGCAGATCTTCAAAGAACCTGTCAAAAGTAGAGCGATTACTCCAAGGGTGGAGAAAAAATATAAAGCACCGCCCACGGACCCTGCTTTTATCACCTCACAACTGCCACCAGATTCAGTCGTGGTAGGGGCAGCTCGCAAGAGAGCCAACTCGCACACATCAGGCGATGCACCACCTCCAGATAAAGAGAGCCGCAAGTTCGACGCAGCTGGGAAAAGGGTCGCAGTACAAGCTGCAAACCAGTGGCGCATCGCGAACTCTCAGGCGCTCCTAGCGCGATATGATAGAGCCCATTGGGACGAGATGCAGCATCTCATCGAGCATCTACCCAAAGAATTTCAAAAACGGGCAAAACAAGTGGTTGAGGAGGGACAAAACATCTCCAATAACCAAATACGCTCCTCTATGGACGCAGCGGACACAGCGGCAAGAACAATAAATACTGCAGTAACCATAAGAAGGCACGCATGGTTGCGCACATCTGGCTTTAAACCGGAAATACAGCAAGCGGTGCTCAATATGCCGTTCAATGAACAACAATTGTTTGGACCCGAAGTGGACACGGCAATTGAGAAATTGAAAAAGGACACGGACACAGCCAAGGCCATGGGCGCACTCTATTCCCCGCAGGGCAGAGGCACTTTCGGCACCTTCCGCAAAACAACCTTCAGAGGGGGGTTTCGGGGTCAAGCCACACAAGCCAGCACCTCACAATCTACACCGTCTACCTACCAGGGACAATACCAAAGGGGAGGCTTTCGGGGCCAGTATAGAGGAGGACAATTCCCTAGAAACCGGGGAAAATTTCAAAGTACAAAAACCCCTGCAACCAAACAGTGACTCACAAGTCACTCAACCCCTTCACACAACATCAGTGGGGGGAAGACTAAGTCAGTTTTACAAATCTTGGGAGGAGATAACAACAGACACTTGGGTCTTATGCAATTATCCGACATGGTTATTGCATAGAATTTCTCCAACTCCCTCCAAATGTCCCACCAAAAACACAGAATATGTCAAAACAGCATTTAGACCTTCTAGAACTAGAAGTTCAAGCATTACTGCTAAAAGGACGCAATAGAATTGGTACCATGTACACAAATAAACACAGGAGTTTACTCACTGTACTTTCTAATACCAAAAAAGGAAAAAACACTGAGACCAATCCTAGATCTCAGAACACTAAACACCTACATCAAATCAGAACACTTTCACATGGTCACGCTAGAAGACGTGTTACCACTGCTAAAACAACTACATGACAACCTTAGATCTAAAGGACGCATATTTCCATATACCGATAAATCCCTCGCACAGGAAATACCTAGGTTTCGTATTCAAGGGAATACATTACCAATTCAAAGTGTTGCCGTTCGGTATCACAACCGCACCAAGAGTATTTACAAAATGCCTAGCAGTAGTAGCTGCACACATCAGAAGGCAGCATATACACGTATTCCCGTACCTAGACGATTGGCTAATCAAGACCAACTCCCTCACAAAGTGTTCACACCACACAGATTATGTCATACAAACCCTCTACAAACTCGGTTTCTCCATCAACTATACAAAATCTCACATTCTGCCGTGCAAAACACAGCAATACTTAGGAGCAACAATCAACACAACAAAGGGAATAGCCACTCCAAGTCCACAAAGGGTTAAAAATTTTCACAAGGTTATACAAGCCATGTATCCAACACAAAAGATACAGGCAAAGACGGTATTAAAACTCCTAGGCATGATGTCCTCATGCATAGCCATTGTCCCAAACGCAAGACTGCACATGAGGCCCTTACAACAGTGCCTAGCATCACAGTGGTCACATGCACAGGGTCACCTTCTAGATCTGGTGTTGATAGACCGCCAAACATACATCTCGCTTCTATGGTGGAACAGTATAAATTTAAACAAAGGGCGGCCTTTCCAAGACCCAGTGCCACAATACGTGATAACAACAGATGCTTCCATGACAGGGTGGGGAGCACACCTCAATCAACACAGCATCCAAGGACAATGGGACGTACATCAAACAAAGCTGCATATAAATCACCTCGAATTGTTAGCAGTATTCCTAGCGTTGAAAGCATTTCAACCCATCATAACCCACAAATACATTCTTGTCAAAACAGACAACATGACAACAATGTATTATCTAAACAAACGGGGGAACACACTCGACACAGCTGTGCCTCCTGGCACAAAAGATATGGCAATGGGCAATTCACAACCACATTCGCCTAATAGCACAATTTATTCCAGGGATCCAAAATCAACTAGCAGACACTATCTCTCGAGATCACCAACAGGTCCACGAATGGGAGATTCACCCCCAAATTCTAAACACTTACTTCAAAATTTGGGGGACACCTCAAATAGACCTATTTGCAACAAAGGAGAACGCAAAATGCCAAAACTTCGCATCCAGGTACCCACACAGGCAGTCTCAAGGCAATGCTCTATGGATGAACTGGTCAGGGATATTTATGTACGCTTTTCCCCCCTCTCCCTCTCCTTCCATATCTAGTAAACAAATTGAGTCAAAACAAACTCAGACTCATACTAATAGCACCAACATGGGCAAGACAACCTTGGTACACAACACTACTAGACCTGTCAGTAGTACCCCATGTCAGGTTGCCCAACAGACCAGATCTGTTAACACAACACAAACAACAGATCAGGCATCCAAACCCAGCTTCGCTGAATCTAGCAATCTGGCTCCTGAGATCCTAGAATTCGGACATTTAAACCTCACCCAAGAATGTATGGAAGTCATAAAACAAGCTAGAAGACCATCCACTAGACACTGCTATGCAAGCAAATGGAAAAGATTTGTTTGCTACTGCCATAATAATCAAGTTAAACCATTACATGCATCTCCAAAGGATATAGTGGGATACTTGCTACATTTACAAAAATCAAATCTAGCCTTCTCTTCCATAAAGATACACCTTGCAGCAATATCTGCATACCTGCAAATTACCCATTCAACTTCACTATTTAGGATACCTGTCATTAAAGCGTTTATGGAAGGCCTGAAAAGAATTATACCACCAAGAACACCACCTGTTCCTTCATGGAACCTCAACATCGTCTTAACAAGACTCATGGGCCCACCTTTTGAACCCATGCACTCTTGCGAAATGCAATTCTTAACGTGGAAGGTTGCATTTCTCATTGCCATCACATCTCTAAGAAGAGTAAGTGAAATTCAGGCGTTTACTATACAAGAACCTTTTATTCAAATACACAAAAATAAGGTAGTCCTAAGAACCAATCCAAAAGTTTTACCAAAAGTTATTTCACCGTTCCACTTAAATCAAACGGTAGAACTACCAGTGTTCTTCCCACAGCCAGACTCAGTAGCTGAAAGGGCACTACATACATTAGACATCAGAAGAGCACTAATGTACTACATTGACCGAACAAAAGAAATTAGGAAAACAAAACAACTGTTTATTGCATTTCAAAAACCTCATACAGGAAACCCAATATCAAAACAGGGTATAGCCAGATGGATAGTTAAGTGCATCCAAACCTGCTACCTTAAAGCAAAGAGAGAACTGCCCATTACACCAAGGGCACATTCAACCAGAAAGAAAGGCGCTACCATGGCCTTCCTAGGAAACATTCCAATGAACGAGATATGTAAGGCAGCCACATGGTCTACGCCTCACACATTTTCCAAGCACTACTGTGTAGACGTGCTATCCGCACAACAATCCACAGTAGGTCAAGCCGTACTAAGAACTTTATTTCAGACTACTTCCACTCCTACAGGCTGAGCCACCGCTTTTGGGGAGATAACTGCTTACTAGTCTATGCACAACATTTGTATCTGCAGCTACACATGCCACCGAACGGAAAATGTCACTTACCCAGTGTACATCTGTTTGTGGCATTAGTCGCTGCAGATTCACATGTGCCCACCCGCCACCCCGGGAGCCTGTAGCCGTTTGGAAGTTATCTTCAACATTTGTACATTTGTAAATATATTACTTAAACCTTAGTTGGTACATACTTATTCATTCCATTGCATGGGCACTATTACTAACATACACAACTCCTACCTCACCCTCTGCGGGGAAAACAATCTAACATGGAGTCGACGCCCATGCGCAATGGAACAAAGGAGGAGGAGTCCCTCGGTCTCGGGACTCGAAAAGACTTCTTCGAACAAAAACAACTTGTAACACTCCGACCCAACACCAGACGGCGGACTATGCACAACATGTGAATCTGCAGCGACTAATGCCACGAACAGATGTACACTGGGTAAGTGACATTTTCCTTCTGTCCGCCTGTTCAGGTCTCTGTTGGGCATGATGTCATCATGCATACCTCTAGTTCCTCTATGCCGACTAAAGATGCGCCCATTACAGGAGTAACTAAATCGTCAATGGCTCCAGGTTTCAGGAAGCTTCGAGGATCGGCTACACATAACCCCAGCAATACTCAGAGAATTGACATGGTGGTCTCAAAGGCATCATCTATCCATAGGCCTTTCGTTCCTACATCATCCGACTCTGTGGACCATCACTACGGACGCATCTCTGGAAGGTTGGGGAGCCATGCTACAGGATCTTCAAGTAAGTGGCAAATGGCCACCGCAATTGACAGCGATGCTTATCAATTGGCTAGAGCTCAGAGCGGTGTACCTCGCTTTACAGGCTTTTCTCCCGAAAATATCAGGATCGCACGTAGTAATAAGAACAGACAACACCACTATGATGAATTACCTCAACAAACAAGGAGGCACAAGATCTCTCACTCTCTCCAGAGAAGCCCAGAGAATTTGGTTTTGGGCCTCGCAGAAAGGCATCACACTCTCAGCTGTGCATTTGCCGGGAATAGAAAACAAGACAGCGGATGCGCTCAGCAGACAAAGATCGAGCTGCCACGAGTGGGAGCTGGACCAGTCGATAGTGGACTACATCTTTTCCCAGTGGGTAACACCAACAATAGACCTGTTTGCTGACAAAGACAACGCCAAATGCCAGTACTTCGCAAGTTGGCATCACCAAAAGGGATCTTGGGGGAATGCGTTTTCGATAGTCTGGTCAGACACCTTTGCTTATGCCTTTCCTCCATTTCCATTGATCCCAAGAGTCCTCACAAAGATGAAGGCAGAGCCGTGCACTCTGATATTAATAGCTCCGTATTGGCTGCGCCAACACTGGTTTGCGGAACATCATCTTCTGTCAATCAAGCCTCACATTCCTCTGAAACCGTTTCCACAATTGTTAACAATGAGCAAAGGACAAGTATGGCACCCGGATCCGCAGTCGATGCGTTTGTCAGCATGGCTCCTGGGCACAGGGAGTTTGACCACTTGAATATTCCACAGGAGTGTAGGGATATCTTGTCCAAAGTTAGAGCAGATAGCACTATTCTCTTCCAGGGGATCCTCATCAATAGTCATAAACATTGAATATACCCGCCCTTGTGCGGGGACCCCGGAGCATATATAAAATATACACATATTATACATGTGTAACAAACAGTCATGCAGGCTATCATGTTATAAACAGGCTAAAATGCTTTATTTCTATGAAGTTTTTTTTTATTTTTTATATTAAATACTACAATAGAGCATAAATATGTACCCAAGCTCCTAAAACTAGGCGTAGGGAAGTAAGCAGTAGCAAACTCTAGAGAAAAAATAGAAAAAACTGCATTGAAAAACAACGAAGCATTCTTAGCCAATAGGCTGCATGCAGGTTAACACAGGAGAACCATAAAAACTTTGGCACCGTGCCTTTAAGACCCTGAGCACCTCCAGTATCCCACCAGGGCTCAGGGGTGAAGGAAAGGTGACAGTTGGTTCACAGTTAGGTCAGTTCTTTTTTCCGGCTTCTTCTGAGAGGATCCTGGAGCATTGAGCTCTTAGTTTTTCTGAGTTTTTCCTAGAAAAATTCTTTAAAAAAGCGTTTTTTCACTTTTCACTCGACAAATAACACCTTTGTCTGAGCTAGGCAGGTTTCTTCTGACAGAAAAATGCCTTCACTTTTTGTCAAATGCCCTGCTTGTGGGAAGAAGAAGGCCCAGTCAGATCCCCACTCTCTGTGCATAGTGTGCCTGCCTCAGAGTCACTGCCCTGACACTTGTAAGTACTGCAAGAACATGTCTAGGAGGAGTCTGAAAGACAGAGAGAAGATCCGGCTACATGGGCTTCAGGAGAGGCAAAGAACATCGTCGTCCTCACTTCCCAGACAGCCAGAAGGCCATTCTCGGGAGAGAATGGCCCGGTCGACGTCGACAGGTAGGAAAGTACCTGTTTGTTCACCGTCGACGTCGTCGCTACCACCGTCTCACCGGCATAGATCGCCGTCGACGGCGACACCCGACGTGGAAGGAAACGGCGTCGAGGGAATAACATCGAAGGGGCAGGTCTCCGTCGACGGCAGCCTGCCGATCGACGTCGAGCCATCGCCGGCGTGCCCGGTCGCCGCAAAGGCTGTCCCCCCCGACGTCAGGACACACGATGTCGAAATCACCACGACGGCACGAGAGACATCCGCCGTCGACCTCCCATCGCTCCACGTCGAGGCACACGACGGCGAGCAGGTCGAGGTCCAAGGATCGCCGTTCGACGTCGAGGCACTCAGCGTCGAGGCAGGAGCAACCGGCTGGGGGCCCTTCGACGTCGAAACAGCCATCGACGTCGACTCAGGTTTTACCTGTCCCGCAGGGAGCAGAACATCGCCCCACGCCAGACAAGGCACCATCTCCAGTGGTCTCCATACCGAGCGACTCTTTTCGGTCAAGAGCGGCATCATCTGGGCATGTCTCGCCCATCAACCTATCTCCGAGATGGCTGGAGAGCCTCAACAGACCAGCGGCCTCCCCAGATTCGCAATATTCGCGAATGTATTCGCCTACTGCCTCCCTGCCAAGAACGCTGTCACCGACAGCCAGTGCAGAACGGGCTCGTTCAGCTCCTCGCCAACCGACCGCGAGGCCTAGACGCTCGGCTGCAGCGTCTCGCAGCAGGTCTCGCTCTCAACGAAGATCCAGGTCGCGGTCAAGAAGAAGATCACCCTCTTGGTCTTCATCAGGTTCATCTGTCGGGCGTTACTCACCCACCCTAACAGATTCACCACCTGCTAGAGTCTCACCGGTGGATGACATTACCACGTTCAACGAGGTGTTGCTAAGAGGAGCGCAGAAACTCAACATAGAGGTTCCAGAACCATCTACCTCCTCATCGGTCATCTTTGAGACTCTACAACAGAGATCAGCGTAGAAAAAGTTGCTGCCTCTAGTGCCTGGCTTGTTGCAGCCAACCATGGACACTTTTCTGGCCCCAGCCTCGCTTAAGTCTGCCCCGGCTAGACTTCTCAAAAAATACAAGGCTCCAGAACAAGATCCTTTATTCCTTAGAAAGGATCCGCCACCGGACTCGGTTATCATAGCTGCCGCCCGAAAGACCCACTCGGTGGCATCTTCATCCACGGTGCCCCCGGATAAAGAGAGCAGGCATCTAGACTCTCTAGGGAGAAAGATATGCGGGACGGCGGCTTGAGCAATGAAGGTCTCCAGTGCGTCTGCGCTCCTGGGCAGGTATGATCGTTCTCTGTGGGACTCCCTCAGTAGATTAACAAAAAAATTGCCCAGAGAAGACAGACCAGATTTCCAGGAGATACTACAAGAAGGATGCCTGGTATCCAACCAGGTTATCAGCGCGGCAGCAGATGGGGCGGATTTGGCTGCTCATGGGTACGCACATGGTATCTGTGCGAGGAGATCTTCCTGGCTGAGGCTCACTGGCTTGAAACAGGAAGCACAACAACGCATCCTGAATCTCCCATTTGCCGGGAACTCTCTATTCGGTGCCCATGCAGACGAAGAGATGGCCCGCATGAAGACCGAGGTGGATACCATGAAGGCGGTGGGCCTCGAAAGAAAGAAAGATTTCAGGCGGAGGTACAGGCCGTATGACAGGCGCCCTTTCCAGCAGAGGGTTCAAACCCCTCATTGGTCGCAAAGTTCACAGCAACGACAGGGACGCCCTCTTTTTCAACGGAGAAACACAAGGGAGCGAGGGTCAAGTAGACCTCAACAGTCCACTCCGAAAGCACCCACCAAGCAATGAAATCTCGCTTCCCTCGACACTGTACACCACTCCGGTGGGGAGAAGTATTACGGCTTATCTTCACGAGTGGCACTCTATCACAAGAGACAAATGGGTGCTCAATATTGTCGAACATGGCTATTCTCTTCTTTTCAAACAGCCTCCACCACGCTTGCCACCAACCAAAGACAATCCATCTCATCTCATCTTGCTACGCAAGGAGGCTCTCGCCCTCCTAGAAAAGAATGCCATAGAGAAGGTTCCACCTGCACACAGAGGACAGGGGGTCTACTCCTGTTACTTTCTAGTGGCATAGAAGGGTCGAGAGGGCGTTTTCAGGCCAATTCTGGACCTACGGCTGCTGAACAAATACATAAGGAAGCAGAAGTTCAGAATGCTAGCGCTTCACCAGATTTTCCCTCAACTGCATCAGGGAGACTGGATGTGCTCCATCGACCTACAAGATGCGTACTTTCACATCCCAATAGCTCCCAAACATCGAAAATTCCTGCGCTTCCGAGTAGCGTTACAGCATTACCAGTTCAGAGTTCTACCCTTTGGCCTGAAATCTGCCCCAAGAGTTTTCTCGAAATGTATGGCAGTGGTGGCGGCACATCTCCGAAGACAAAGGATATACATATATCCATACCTAGACGACTGGCTACTAAAGGCTTCTTCTCCGGAGCAGGCGAGAAGCCATCGGGACATTGTACTAGGAGTTTGCGAAGCTCTAGGTCTTCAGGTCAATTACCAGAAGTCATCCTTGATTCCAACGCAGAATCTTCACTACCTAGGAGCTATCATAAACACAGAACTCCAAAAAGTGTATCCTTCGGAGGAACGACTATCCTCAATAGACAGGAAGTGCCAGGACCTGTTGAGAGCCAGCGCACCTACGGCACGTCAGGTGACATCACTGCTGGGCTCCATGGCATCGTGCATTTTTATTGTCCCAAATGCCAGGCTCCACATGAGACCCCTCCAAGAGGCATTGGAGACCAACTAGAGCCAAAGAACAGGTCGCTGGGCTGACACGGTGCGGCTACCGGCAGTAGCACTTCAGTCATTGAGATGGTGGATGCACAGACCTCACCTGTCAGTGGGTGCTCCGTTTCACCAGGTGCTTCCATCCGACACCCTAGTAACGGATGCATCTCTTCAGGGATGGGGGGCTCATTTGGGTCCTTTTCAAGCGCAGGGTCTGTGGTCGGACAAGGAAAAGCAGTACCACATCAATCTGCTAGAACTCAGAGCGGTCCATCTGGCTCTCAAGTCTTTCATACCGCTAATTCAGGGGAAAACTCTCTTGATACAGACGGACAATACAACCATGATGTATTACTTGAACAAACAAGGGGGAACGAGGTCCCTACCCCTATCGCAAGAGTCCCAAGTGATATGGCATTGGCTCCTGGCCAGAGGAATGTCAATTACAGCAGTTCACCTGCCAGGTCAGCAGAACGTGGAAGCACTTTCTAAGCAGACACCTGGAGGACGTTCACGATTGGGTCCTACACGGCGAAGTCGCAGAATACATCTTCGCGCAATGGGGTCGGCCTCAACTGGATCTCTTCGCTGACGAAGTAAACAAGAAATGCCCAGACTTCGCATCCAGGTTCTACCGTCCGGGGTCTCGAGGGAATGCCCTGTTGATCGACTGGTCAGGGATATTTCTTTACGCTTTTCTGCCGATTCCCCTCATTCCGGCAGTGATCAGCAAACTTTACAGATCCAGGACCAGAATGATTCTTATAGCGCCTCAATGGCCCCGACAATTCTGGTACACGGATCTCCTCAACCTGTCGGAAAAACCTCACAGGAGGCTGCTGTGCAGACCGGATCTTCTGAGCAGAATGGAGGGCAGGATTCTACATCCCAACCTACCCTCTCTGAGCTTAACAGCATGGCTCCTGAATTCCTGCAGTATGGGCACCTAGGGCTCTCGCAGGAGTGCATGAACATCTTGAAAGAGTCCAAACGGCCTTCCACGCGGCGTTCTTGCGCTTTTAAGTGGAAGAGATTCTACATATGGTGCTGACAGAAAGGTCATAATCCCATACAGGCGCAGGAGGATGTCATACTGTCATATTTGCTTCATCTAGCGAAGTCCGGTCTGCAGGTATCATCTATTAAGGTACATTTGTCTGCTATTACAGCCTATCGCAAGTCACCTTCTCAGGGATCCTTCTTTACAAAACCTGTAGTCAAGGATTTCTTAGAAGGTTTGAAGAAAGTTTTTCCGCCAATTCGGAGGCCTTCTCCTCCATGGGAACTGGCAAAACTTATGGGCCCTCCTTTCGAGCCTATACATAAGGCCTCTTTACAACACCTTACGTGGAAGACGGCTTTTCTAGTGGCCATTACTTCAGCGAGGAGGGTCAGTGAAATCCAGGCCTTGTCTTCAAAAGAACCGTACACGGTTTTTCATGACAATAGAGTGGTTCTTCGAACTCACCCATCTTTCCTTCCGAAGGTGGTGTCAGAATTCCATATTAATCAGACCATATCTTTACCGACGTTCTTTCCCAATCCGGAGACTCCGGCAGAGAAAGCATTGCACTCATTAGACTTGAAAAGAGTGCTGAAATTTTATCTGGACAAGACAAAATCGATTAGACACTCTAACCGCTTGTTTGTAAACTATGGTCATTTAAGGACAGGAGAGGCAGCATCTAAGCGAACAATATCAAGATGGATAGTTTCTTGTATTGTTAATACTTACCAGCTAGCTAATAAACAATTACTAGCGTGGCCTAGAGCGCTTTCCACAAGGGGTAAAGCGGCTACTGCTGCTCTCCTTAACAATGTTCCAATATCTGAGATTTGTAAGGCTGCTACATGGAAGTCTGTCCATACGTTTACAAGACATTATTGTTTAGACTCAGATGCAAGAGCGGATGACCAAGTGGGGCAGGCCTCTCTAAGAAATCTATTTGCGTAAGACATATCTATTCCTGCACTTCTATCGGACAGTCCGCTGGGTTTAGGGATGGGCTTGCTAATCTATTCAATGTTTATGACTATTGATGAGGATCCCCTGAAAGAGAAGGATAAGTTACTTACCTGTAAATCCTAGTTCTCTTCCAGGGGTATCCTCATCAAAGTCATAAACAACCCACCCTCCTCCCCGGACGCACGTCTCCTAGAAGTGCAGGACAGACTGTGTCTGGAATCAGTTATACAAATTGTCACCGTAAAAAGAACTGACCTAACTGTGAACCAACTGTCACCTTTCCTTCACCCCTGAGGCATGGTGGGATACTGGAGGTGTTTAGGGTCTTAAAGGCATGGTGCCAAAGTTTTTATGGTTCTCCTGTGTTAACCTGCATGCAGCCTATTGGCTAAGAATGCTTCGTTGTTTTTCAATGCAGTTTTTTCTATTTTTTCTCTACAGTTTGCTTCTGCTTACTTCCCTAAGCCTAGTTTTAGGAGCTTGGGTACACATGTATGCTCTATTGTAGTATTTAATATATAAAAATAAAAATAAAAAAAACCTCATAGAAATAAAGCATTTTAGCCTGTTTTTAACATGATAGCCTGCATGACTGTTTGTTACACATGTATAATATGTGTATATTTTATATATGCTCCGGGGTCCCCGCACAAGGGCGGGAATATTCAATGTTTATGACTTTGATGAGGATACCCCTGGAAGAGAACTAGGATTTACAGTCAAGTAACTTATGCATAAGGCTTATTCTTGCAAATGGAAACGATTTTGTGTCTGGTGTCATCAGCGGCAGGTTGACCCATTATCTTCACCGCCAGAGCAAATATTGCCGTACTTATTGCAGTTAGCGCAAGCAGGCCTGGCACATTCATCCATTAAAGTACATCTAGCTGCAATTTTCTCTCCATTCAGACCACCACCTCCTTCGTGAAACTTAAATATTGTCCTAGCACAGCTGATGAAGTATCCGTTTGAGCCAATTCATCGTGCCTCTCTCAAATTCCTTTCGTGGAAGGTTGCTTTGTTGGTGGCTCTCACATCAGCCATATGTGTCAGCAAAGTGCAGGCCCGCTCTATTCAAGAGCAGTTCTTACAGTTTAAACGAGACAGACTGCTGCTGCGTACTAATCCGCATTTCATCCCGAAGGTCCCTTCAGACTTCCACATCAATGAGCCTTTAGTCTTCAAATCCTTTTTTCCTCATCCTTCTACTCCGGCGTAGAGAGCATTACACTCCTTAGACGTTAAGAGATGTGTTCAATTCTACTTGGACAGAACTAAATCTTTTCGACACCCTAATCAGCTATTCGTAGCATACAGTGCACCTAGAAAAGGCCAACCACTCTCCAAGCTGAGTATATCTAGATGGATCGCCTCAGCCATTAGTTTCTGCCATCAAGAAGCAGGTAAACCTCTACACTCATCTGTACATGCTCATTCTACGAGGGCAGTCTCTTCGTCAGTAGCGCTGTTCGCGGGAGTTTCCCTACAAGACACTTGTAGGGCAGCAACATGGAAGAGCTTTCATACATTCACAAAGCACTACTGCTTAGAATCTCTATCTCAGGGAGAGATAGCAGTGGGCCAAGCAGTTCTCAGGAATCTCTTCAGGTGAAGGTGAGCCATCTCTGTTTCCATCCCTCCATCCTAGAATAGGTATGCACATTGTTTATGTCCCTTATGTTCGGTTACAGAGGTATGATTTGTAAAAAAAAAAAAAAAGAAAATCAAGAGAACAGTGTAACATAGAGAAAAGTGGACATAATTTATGATAGTATTCACATACCATATGTTCTTTGAAGTATTCCTCGATATATATATGTTCTGTGGCATGTGTAGCTGCAGATACACATGCTGTGCACATCCCGCCATCTGGTGTTGGGCTCGGAGTGTTACAAGTTGTTTTTCTTCGAAGAAGTCTTTTCGAGTCACGAGATCGAGGGACTCCTCCCATTTCGGCTCCATTACGCATGGGCGTCGACTCCATTTTAGATTGTTTTTTTTCCGCCATCGGGTTTGGACGTGTTCCTTTTCGCTCCGTGTTTCGGGTTGGAAAGCTAGTTAGAATCTCGGAAAAATCGTCGGTATTGTTTGCGTTCGGTATCGGGTTAGTTATAACAGATCGACACCGACTTTTGAAGAGCTCCGGTGGCCCTTTGGGGTTTTTTCGATCCCCCCGTCGGGGCCTGGTCGGCCCGGCCACGTGTCTCTTCAAGGCTGATGGAACGGACCCCATTCCGCTTCTGCCCAAAATGCCATAATAAGTATCCATATACAGATCAGCATCTGGTCTGTAACTTGTGTCTGTCTCCAGAGCACAAGGAGGATACCTGTGAAGCCTGTCAAGCGTTTCGGTCGAGGAAGACATTAAGAGACCGAAGAGCAAGAAGACCGCAGATGGCGTCGGCGCCGACAGGACAAGGGCGTTTCCAGGAGGAAGAAGAAAGCTTTTCCATCCATGAATCTGACTCGGACGAGCTCGATCCCGAAGAAACGCCGAAGAAGAAAACAAAAGCCCAGGGGACGCCGCCGCCAACAGGCCATGGCTTAACCCGAAAAATAGGTGACCGATCATCGGCACCGAAAAAGGACATGCTGGTGGCGAAGTCATCCGACTCCGGTCGAGATACCGCCACACAGCAATCTCGGGCTCGAGATAGTGGCTCCCAGCAGGTTCGGCACCGAGACAGCGGCACCGAAATGAGTCTGCACCGAGAGACCACGACGCCGAAAACAAAAAAGGTTTCGTCGGAACCGAAAAAAGTAGCCGAAAAGGTTTCGATACAGAAACATCCGGCTTCGGAACCAAAATCAGGTTCCTACACAGAGGAACAAGGACTGTCCTCACAAATGAAAAAACATACATTTGGACAGGAATTAGAGACAATGGAGCCGGACTACACCCAAAGACGGCTCTACATCCAAAAAGAAACGGGAAAGATCAGCACTCTCACTCCTATTAGGATGAAACGCAAACTTGCCTTCCAGGAGAAAGACAAGCACCCACAGGCAAAGGTGGCTAAACAAGTAACCCTGCCACCATCTCCACAATGCTCTCCACAACCATCACCGGTAGCCACTCCACCTATTATGCAATCCCCGACCCACACAGGGATGAGTCAAGATGACCCTGACGCATGGGACCTTTATGATGCACCAGTGTCAGTTAATAGTCCTGACTGTTATCCAGCTAGACCGTCGCCACCAGAAGATAGTACAGCCTACGCACAAGTGGTGTCGAGGGCAGCGGCATTTCATAATGTCAGCCTACATGCAGAGCCCATTGAAGATTACTTTCTATTTAATACACTGTCGTCCACACACAGCCAGTACCAGAGTCTTCCCATGCTACCTGGGATGCTCAAATACTCCAAACAAGTGTTTCAGGAGCCTGTAAAAGGAAGGGCCATTACTCCAAGAGTGGAGAAAAAATATAAACCGCCACCAACAGACCCCGTGTACATCACACAACAGCTAACACCGGACTCAGTTGTAGTAGGGGCAGCTCGCAAAAGAGCAAACTCACATACTTCAGGAGATGCACCACCTCCAGATAAGGAAAGTCGCAAATTCGACGCAGCAGGCAAAAGGGTGGCGGCACAGGCAGCAAATATTGCAAATTCACAGGCTTTGTTGGCCAGATATGATAGGGCTCATTGGGACGAAATGCAACATTTTATAGAACATTTGCCCAAGGAGTTCCACAAAAGAGCACAGCAAGTAGTTGAAGAAGGACAGAGTATCTCCAACAATCAGATACGGTCAGCTATGGATGCTGCAGACACAGCTGCTAGAACTGTCAACACAGCAGTGACAATAAGGAGACATGCATGGCTGCGTACATCAGGATTTAAACCAGAAATACAGCAAGCTGTGCTCAATATGCCATTTAACGGACAGCAGTTGTTTGGGCCGGAGGTGGACACTGCTATCGAAAAACTTAAGAAGGACACTGACACGGCCAAAGCCATGGGCGCACTCTACTCCCCACAGAGCAGAGGCACATTTTGAAAAACACAGTTTCGAGGGGATTTTGAGGGCAAAGCACAGAACCCACGACCTCACAAACAAGGCCCACTTATCAGAGCCAGTATCTGCATGGAAGTTTTCGGGGACAATATAGAGGGGGACAGTTCCAAAAAAATAGAGGAAAGTTCCAAAGTCCCAAAACTCCTCAAAATAAGCAGTGACTTACAAGTCACACATCCCCAACACATAACACCTGTGGGGGGAGACTAAGCAAGTTTTACAAACATTGGGAGGAAATAACAACAGATACTTGGGTCCTGGCAATTATCCAGCATGGTTATTGCATAGAATTTCTCAAATTTCCTCCAAACGTCCCATCGAAAACACACAATATGTCAAAACAACATATAGATCTTCTAGGACTAGAAGTTCAGGCGTTGCTACAAAAAGAAGCAATAGAATTAGTACCAAACCAACAGAAAGGAACAGGAGTTTACTCTCTGTACTTTCTCATACCCAAAAAAGACAAGAGTCTGAGACCTATATTAGATCTCAGAACATTAAATACCTACATCAAATCAGATCACTTTCACATGGTGACATTACAAGACGTAATCCCACTGCTCAAACAACAAGACTACATGACAACACTAGACCTAAAGGATGCATATTTCCATATACCGATACATCCTTCTCACAGAAAGTACTTAAGGTTTGTATTCAAAGGGGTACACTACCAATTCAAGGTGTTGCCGTTCGGAATAACAACTGCGCCAAGAGTTTTTACAAAATCCCTCGCAGTCGTAGCTGCACATATCAGAAGGCAGCAAATACATGTGTTCCCGTACCTAGACGATTGGCTAATCAAAACAAACACGCTAGAACGGTGTTCACAACACACAAAGTATGTCATAGAAACCCTCCACAAACTAGGTTTCTCAATCGACTACACAAAGTCACACCTTCTGCCGTGTCAAACACAGCAATACTTAGGGGCGACAATCAACACAGCAAAAGGGATTGCCATGCCAAGCCCACAAAGGGTTCAGGCATTTCACAATGTAATACAGGCCATGTATCCAAATCAAAAAATACAAGTCAAAAAGGTAATGAAACTCCTAGGCATGATGTCCTCATGCATAGCCATTGTACCAAACGCAAGGTTGCACATGCGGCCCTTACAACAGTGCCTAGCATCACAGTGGTCACAGGCACAGCGTCAAATTCTAGATCTGGTGTTGGTAGACCGCCAAACATACACCTCGCTTCAATGGTGGAACAGTATAATTTTAAACCAGGGGCAGCCTTTCCAAGACCCAGTGCCACAATACGTAATAACAGATGCCTCCATGATAGGGTGGGGAGCACATCTCAATCAGTACAGCATCCAAGGACAATGGGACACTCACCAAAAACACTTTCACATAAATCACTTAAAACTATTGGCAGTATTTCTAGCGCTGAAAGCATTTCAACCCATAATAAGCTACAAACACATTCTTGTCAAAACAGACAACATGACAACGATGTATTACCTAAACAAACAGGGAGGGACACACTCAACACAGTTGTGTCTCCTGGCACAGAAAATATAGCATTGGGCGATTCACAACCACATTCGCCTAATAGCACAATTTATTCCAGGAATTCAGAACCAGCTAGCGGACAATCTTTCTCGGGATCAGCAACAGATCCACGAATGGGAGATTCGCCCCCAAATACTGAATACTTACGTTCGATGGCATCTGTCGCTGTAGATACACATGGTCTGCATAGCTCGCCATCTGGTGTTGGGTCGGAGTGTTACAAGTTGTTTTTCTTCGAAGAAGTGTTTTCGAGTCACGGGACCGAGTGACTCCTCCTTCTGTGCTCATTGCGCATGGGCGTCTACTCCATCTTCGATTGTTTTCTTTCCGCCATCGGGTTCGGACGTGTTCCTGTCGCTCCGGGTTTCGGAACGGAAAGATAGCTGAAAACGGAAGATTTTCGACGGTATCGTTGCGATCCGGTTCGAGATAGACACATACGACGACGCATTGAACATCGAAGCGCTTCGGTGCCCTTCGGGGTAGATTTCGGTACACCGTCGGGGCCTAGTCGGCCCGACCGCGTGGAGAACAACGCCGATGGAACGGACCCCGTTTCGATTCTGCCCTGAATGCCACAATAAATATCCTTATACGGACCAACACTCGGTCTGTAACCTGTGCCTGTCACCCGAGCACAGCGAAGAATCCTGTGAGGCCTGTCGGGCGTTCCGGTCCCGAAAAACTCTGTGCGACCGTCGAGCGAGAAGACTGCAGATGGCGTCCACGCCAAAGGAACATCGACAGTTCGAGACAGAGGAGGAACAGGAGGAATCCTTTTCCATCCAGGATTCAGACTCCGACGAACTCGACAACACAAAAACTGTGAGTAAGACGTCGAGATCAGAACTTAAAAAAGGAAAAAAGGCCCAGGGGACGCCACTGCCAACCGGCCATGGCTCAACCCAAATTCCAGGTGACCAACAATCGGCACCAAAAAAGGCCCATTCAGTGTCGAGATCGTCCGACCTCGGTCGAGACACCGGCACGCAGCCTCCTCGGGACCGAGAGAGTGCTAAACAGAAGCATCGACACCGAGAGTGTGTCGACACGGATCGACGCCGAGACAGTGGCGCCGAAGACCATAGAGGCCAAGAATTTTCGGCACAGAAGAAGAGGAAGGTTACCTCGGAGCCGAAAAAACAAACAACTGGGTTTTCGGAGCCGAAAAAAGCACCAACAGACCCAGTTTCAGGCTCCTATACTGAAGAACATTCTATGTCTTCACAAATGAAAAAACACAGATTCGAACAAGAACTGCAATCCACTGACGTGGATCACACGCAAAAGCGTATCTTTATTCAGCAAGGGACAGGGAAGATCAGTACCCTTCCACCTGTCAAAAGAAAGAGAACACTTCAGTTTACTCCTCAGCAACAAACAGCACAGAAGGTAACACCTCCTCCCTCGCCTCCACCTGTAACACCGGCTTCGCCAACTTACACTCCGTCACATTCGCCTGCTCACACCGCCATGAGCCACGATGACCAAGATCAAGACGCGTGGGACTTGTACGATGCACCAGTGTCTGATAACAGCCCAGACACATACCCAACTAGGCCATCACCACCTGAAGACAGCACAGTCTATTCACAAGTGGTGGCTAGAGCAGCACAGTTCCATAATGTGGAACTACACTCTGAACAAGTAGAGGATGACTTTTTATTTAACACCCTCTCCTCCACCCACAGCTCCTACCAAAGCCTGCCGATGCTCCCAGGCATGCTACGCCATGCAAAGGTGATCTTCAAGGAGCCAGTTAAAAGTAGGGCAGTAACGCCTAGAGTGGACAAAAAATATAAGGCGCCTCCTACGGACCCTGTATTCATCACCTCTCAGCTGCCACCAGATTCTGTGGTGGTAGGGGCTGCCAGAAAACGGGCAATTTCACACACTTCTGGGGATGCACCTCCCCCAGATAAAGAAAGCAGGAAGTTCGATGCAGCCGGGAAGAGGGTCGCTGTCCAAGCAGCAAACCAGTGGCGCATCGCAAATTCACAAGCGCTGCTAGCGCGATACGACAGAGCCCACTGGGATGAGATGCAGCATCTCATTGAACATCTCCCAAAAGATCTACAAAAAAGAGCAAAACAGGTTGTTGAGGAGGGTCAAAACATTTCCAACAATCAAATACGCTCCTCTATGGATGCAGCAGACACGGCCGCAAGGACCATTAATACGTCGGTTACCATCCGTAGGCACGCATGGCTCAGAACGTCTGGATTCAAGCCAGAAATTCAGCAGGCAGTACTTAACATGCCAGTAAACGAAAAGCTTCTGTTCGGTCCGGAGGTCGACACAGCCATAGAAAAGCTCAAAAAGGACACTGACACTGCCAAGGCCATGGGCGCACTCTACTCCCCGCAGAGCAGAGGATCTTATACCACCTTCCGCAAAACACCTTTTAGAGGAGGGTTTCGGGGTCAGGCCACACAAGCTAGTACCTCACAGTCCGCACCGTCCACCTACCAGGGACAGTACAGGGGAGGCTTTCGGGGCCAGTATAGAGGAGGGCAATTCCCTAGGAATAGAGGAAGATTTCAAAGCCCCAAAACCACTACCAACAAGCAGTGACTCACACGTCACTCACCCCCCCCACACAACACCAGTGGGGGGAAGGATAGGTCAATATTACGAAGCATGGGAGAAAATAACTACAGACACATGGGTCCTAGCAATTATCCAACATGGTTATTGCATAGAATTCCTGCAATTCCCTCCAGACATACCACCAAAATCACAAAATCTATCAAAACACCATTCACAGCTTCTAGAGATAGAAGTTCAAGCACTACTGCAAAAAAATGCAATAGAATTAGTACCAAGCACACAAATAAACACAGGAGTTTATTCACTGTACTTCTTGATACCAAAAAAGGACGAAACACTGAGACCAATTCTAGACCTCAGAGTAGTAAACACATTCATCAAATCAGACCACTTTCACATGGTCACACTACAAGAAGTGTTACCATTGCTCAAAAAACACAACTACATGACAACCCTAGATCTCAAAGACGCATATTTCCATATACCAATACATCAATCACACAGGAAATATCTAAGGTTTGTATTCAAAGGAATACATTACCAATTCAAGGTATTGCCTTTTGGTTTAACAACTGCTCCAAGAGTATTCACAAAATGCCTAGCAGTAGTCGCTGCACACATCAGAAGGCAGCAAATACATGTATTCCCGTATCTAGACGACTGGCTAATCAAAACCAGTTCGCTCACACAATGCTCAAACCACACAAATCAAGTCATACAAACCCTCTACAAACTAGGGTTCACCGTCAACTTTGCAAAATCCAACATTCAGCCAAGCAAAGTACAGCAATATCTAGGAGCCATAATAGACACAACAAAAGGAGTAGTAACGCCAACTCCACAAAGAATTCACAATTTCAACAGAGTCATTCAACACATGTCTCCAAATCAAACAATACAAGCGAGAACAATACTACAGCTCCTAGGCATGATGTCCTCATGCATAGCCATTGTCCCAATCGCAAGACTGCACATGAGGCCCTTACAACAGTGCCTAGCCTCACAGTGGTCTCAAGCACAGGGTCACCTTCTAGATCTGGTGTTGCTAGACCGCCAAACTTACCTCTCGCTTCTATGGTGGAACAGTATAAATTTAAACAAAGGGCGGCCTTTCCAAGACCCAGTGCCACAGTACGTAATAACAACAGATGCTTCCATGACAGGGTGGGGAGCACATCTCAATCAACACAACATAAGAGGACAATGGAACATACATCAAACAAAACTGCATATAAATCATCTAGAATTATTAGCAGTTTTTCAAGCACTAAAAGCTTTCCAACCAATCATAATCCACAAATACATCCTTGTCAAAACAGACAACATGACAACGATGTATTATCTAAACAAACAAGGAGGGACACATTCAACGCAGTTAAGCTTATTAGCTCAAAAAATATGGAAGTGGGCAATCCACCATCAAATTCGTCTAATAGCACAGTTTATTCCGGGGATCCAGAATCAACTGGCAGACAATCTCTCTCGAGATCACCAGCAAGTCCACGAATGGGAAATCCACCCACAGATTCTGAACACCTACTTCACACTCTGGGGAACACCTCAAATAGACTTATTTGCAACAAAAGAGAACGCAAAATGCCAAAACTTTGCGTCCAGATACCCACACAAGCAATCCCAAGGCAATGCCCTATGGATGAACTGGTCAGGAATATTTGCTTACGCTTTTCCTCCTCTCCCTCTCCTTCCTTACCTAGTAAACAAATTGAGTCAAAACAAACTCAAACTCATTTTAATAGCACCAACGTGGGCAAGACAACCCTGGTACACAACACTGCTAGATCTGTCTGTAGTACCCCACATCAAACTGCCCAACAAACCAGATCTGTTAACGCAACACAACCAACAGATCAGACACCCAGATCCAGCATCGCTGAATCTAGCAATCTGGCTCCTGAAATCCTAGAATTCGGACACTTACAACTTAGCCGAGAGTGTATGGAAGTCATAAAGCAGGCCAGAAGGCCATCCACTAGACACTGCTACGCAAGTAAGTGGAAAAGATTTGTTTGGTACTGCCATCATAATCAGATACAACCACTAGACGCAACTCCAAAACATATAGTAAATTACTTGCTCCATTTACAAAAAGCAAAGCTAGCCTTCTCTTCTATTAAAATACACCTTGCAGCAATATCTGCATACCTGCAGACTACCTATTCAACTTCCTTGTATAGGATACCAGTCATCAAAGCATTCATAGAAGGTCTTAAAAGAATTATACCACCAAGAACACCACCTGTTCCTTCATGGAACCTAAACGTGGTCCTAACAAGACTCATGGGCCCACCTTTCGAACCCATGCACTCTTGTGGAATACAATTCCTAACCTGGAAAGTTGCCTTTCTCATCGCCATTACATCTCTAAGAAGAGTAAGTGAAATTCAAGCGTTCACAACACAAGAACCTTTTATACAAATACATAAAAATAAGGTCGTCCTACGACCTAATCCAAAATTTTTACCAAAAGTTATTTCACCATTCCATCTCAATCAAACGGTAGAACTACCAGTTTTTTTCCCACAGCCAGACTCTGTGGCTGAAAGAGCACTACATACATTAGATGTCAAAAGAGCATTAATGTACTACATTGACAGAACAAAGAACATCAGAAAGACTAAACAGCTATTTATTGCATTCCAAAAACCTCATGCAGGTAACCCAATATCAAAACAAGGTATAGCCAGATGGATAGTTAAATGCATCCAAATCTGCTACCTTAAAGCAAAAAGACAACTGCCCATTACTCCCAGGGCACATTCAACAAGGAAAAAAGGTGCTTCAATGGCCTTTTTAGGAAACATCCCAATGCATGAAATATGTAAGGCAGCCACATGGTCTACGCCTCACACATTCACCAAACACTACTGTATAGATGTGCTATCCGCACAACAAGCTACAGTAGGTCAAGCTGTATTAAGAACTCTATTTCAGACAACTTCTACTCCTACAGGCTAAACCACCGCTTATGGGGAAATAACTGCTTACTAGTCTATGCAGACCATGTGTATCTACAGCGACAGATGCCATCGAACTGAAAATGTCACTTACCCAGTGTACATCTGTTCGTGGCATCAGTCGCTGAGATTCACATGGGCCCACCCACCTCCCCGGAAGCCTGTAGCAGTTCAGAAGTTACCTTCCATTTTGTACATTTGTATATATATTATTTAAACCTTTAATAGGTACATACTTAGACATTTCATTGCACGGGCACTATTACTATAGTACAACTCCTACCTCACCCTCTGCGGGGAAAACAATCGAAGATGGAGTCGACGCCCATGCGCAATGAGCACAGAAGGAGGAGTCACTCGGTCCCGTGACTCGAAAACACTTCTTCGAAGAAAAACAACTTGTAACACTCCGACCCAACACCAGATGGCGAGCTATGCAGACCATGTGAATCTCAGCGACTGATGCCACGAACAGATGTACACTGGGTAAGTGACATTTTCATTCCAAAGTTGGGGAACGCCACAAATAGATCTATTTGCAACAAAGGAAAACGCAAAATGCCAAAACTTCGCATCCAGGTACCCACAAGATCAGTCTCAGGGCAATGCGTTATGGATGAGTTGGTCAGGGATATTTGCTTACGCTTTTCCCCCTCTCCCACTCCTTCCATATCTAGTAAACAAGCTGAGTCAAAACAAACTCAAACTCATACTAATAGCACCAACATCGGCAAGGCAACCTTGGTACACAACACTACTAGACCTCTCAGTAGTGCCTCATGTCAAAGTACCAAACATTCCAGATCTGTTAACGCAACACAAACAACAGATCAGACACCCACATCCAGCATCGCTGAATCTAGCAATCTGGCTCCTGAAGTCCTGGAGTTCGGACATTTAGACCTTACACAGGAATGTATGGAGGTCATAAAACAAGCTAGGAAACCTACCACTAGACATTGCTATGCAAATAAGTGGAAAAGATTTGTATATTACTGCCACAATAATCAAATTGAACCCTTGCACGCATCTGCCAAAGACATCGTAGGATACTTACTACATTTGCAAAAATCAAAGCTAGCTTTCTCTTCCATTAAAATACATCTTCTCTTCCAGGGGATCCTCATCAATAGTCATAAACATTGAATATTCCCGCCATTGTGCGGGGACCCCGGAGCATATATAAAATACACACATATTATATATGTGTAAAACAGCAATGCAGGCTATAATGTTAAAACAGGCCAAAATGCTTTATTTCTATGAAGTTTTTTTTTTTTTCTTTTTTTTTTATATTATAAAATTACAATAGAGAATAAATATCTACGCAAGCCCCCAAAACTGGGCTTAGGGAAGCAAACAGCAGTAAACTCTAGAGAAAAAGAGAAAAAAATGCTTTGAAAAACAATGGAGCATTCTTAGCCAATAGGCTGTGTTAGACTTTTCATCCTTGGCGTGGTCTCCCTTAACTTTTTGCCTCTGTTCCCCAGGTTGTTGATGTGTGCTGGACTCTGATTTTATTGTTTTTGTTACTCTGGGCACTTTACCACTGCTAACCAGTGCTAAAGTGCAAGTGCTCCTGTTTAAAATGTGTACGTAATGGATTCTCCATGATTGGCATATTTGTTTTACTGTTAAGTCCCTAGTAAAGTGCACTAGAGGTGCCCAGGGCCTGTAAATCAAATGTTACTAGTGGGCCTGCAGCACTGGTTGTGCCACCCACATAAGTAGCTCTGTAATCATGTCTCAGACCTGCCACTGCAGTGTCTGTGTGTGTATTTTTTCACTGTAAATTCGACTTGGCAAGTGTACCCACTTGCCAGGCCTATACCTTCCCTTTTCTTACATGTAAGGCTAGGTAGCCCCAAGGGCAGGGTGCAGTGTATGGATAAGGTAGGACATATAGTAATGTGGTTTATATGTCCTGACAGTGAAATACTGCCAATTTCGTTTTTCACTGTTGCAAAGCCTGTCTCTCTCGTAGGATAATATGGGGGCTACCTTTAAATATGATTAAAGTGTAGATTCCCCTAGGGAGTAGATGGACATGTGGAGTTTGGGGTCCCTGAACTCACAATTTAAAAATACATCTTTTAGTAAAGTTGATTTTAAGATAGAAAGATTAGAAAGTGAGCATTTTCTTGCTTAAACCATTCTGTGACTCTGCCTTGTTTGTGGATTCCCTGTCTGGGTCAGTTTGACAGTTGGTTGTTTTTCACCTCACACCAGACAATTACACAAAGGGGGCTGGGGTGTAACCTGCATTTCCTGATTAGCCATCTCTGCTAGGAGGGAGGGGTGGAGTGGTAACTCTCATCTGAAAGGACTGTGCCTGCCTCTGACAATGCCGGCTCCAACCCCCTGCTGTGTGTCTGATGACTTGCATGGGCAAGGCAGGATTTCACAAGTAGGTGTGAGTCCCCTTTGAAGAAAGGTGACTTCAAAGACTAAAATGGGTATAAGAAGGGCACCCAAATCTACAGACTTTAGAAACACTTCTGGAACCAAGAGGAACCTCTGCCTGGAGAAGAGCTGATAGCTGAGGAAGAAGTGCTGCCCTGCCTGTGACTGTGCTTTGTGGAGCTTTCCTGCAGTGCTGCTTCTGCCAGAGTAAGAGGACAAAGACTGGACTTTGTGTGCCTTCCATCTTGTGAAGAAATCTCCAAGGGCTTGAGTTAGAGCTTGCCTCCTGTTGTTTGAAGTCTCAGGGACAGCAAAGACTTCTCTCTTCCAGCACCTGGAGTTTCTGGAGAGACTCCAGCTCTGACAAGTGGTGCCCTATCCAGTCCCTGGGCCCTTGAAAGGAAAGCTGGTGGAAATCCAAGGAAATCGACTTCGGACGACTCCGGACCGACGCCGCTGCTGAATCCGGTAACGCCGCCTGCACCTGACGCCGTGACCTTCGCTGGACCGCAACACTCTTCGCAGGCCCGTCGCCGTAGCAGCCCCGCTGAAATCCGCGACTCCGTGGAAGTCGCCGCACCACGTCGTGACCGACACCGCTTGAAGTGCACGGATTCAACGTTTCGCACAGACGCCGCGATTCCTGACTTCGCGCCTCGGCTTGTTTTCACTCTTCACCAAAGGTACTGTACTTGGGGGTCTACACGACTCTGTGTCCGGCGCCACTGGTGTCGGCTTGTTGGGAACGACTCCGTCACGACGCCGTGTTAACATCTCATTGAAGCATTTTTGTTTCTAAGCGCTATTTTTGAGTTTAATCTTTAAAAATTCATAACTTGACTTGTGTATGTCGGATTTTTGTCGTTTTGGTCTTGTTTTGTTTAGATAAATATTTCCTATTTTTCTGAACTGGTGTTGTGTCATTTTGTAGTGTTTTCATTGAGTTACTGTGTGTTGTGGTACAAATACTTTACACCTAGCGCTCTGAGGTTAAGCCTACTGCTCTGCCAAGCTACCAAGGGGGTAAGCAGGGGTTAGCTGAGGGTGATTCTCTTTTACCCTGACTAGAGTGAGGGTCCTTGCTTGAACAGGGGGTAACCTGACTGTCAACCAAAGACCCCATTTCTAACAGGCTGCATGCAGGTTAACACAGGAGAACCATAAAAACTTAGGCACCGTGCCTTTAAGACCCTGAGCACCTCCAGTATCCCACCATGCCTCAGGGGTGAAGGAAAGGTGACAGTTGGTTCACAGTTAGGTCAGTTCTTTTTTCCGGCTTCTTCTGAGAGGATCCTGGAGCATTGAGCTCTCAGTTTTTCTGAGTTTTTCTCAGAAAAATCCTTTAAAAAAGCGTTTTTTTCCTTTTTCATTCGACAAATAACATCTTTGTCTGAACTTGGCAGTTTTTTCCTGACAGAAAAATGCCTTAACTTTTTGTCAAATGCCCTGCTTGTGGGAAGAAGGCGGCCCAGTCTGACCCACACTCTCTGTGTATAGTATGCCTGCCTCAGAGTCACTGCCCTGACACTTGTAAGCACTGCAAGAATATGTCAAAGAGGACTCTGAAAGACAGAGAAAAGATCAGGCTGCATGGGCTTCAGGAGAGGCAGAAAACATCGTCCTCTTCACTTCCCAGACAACCAGCAGGCCATTCTCAGGAGAGAATGGCTAGGTCGACGTCAGCAGGTAGGAAAGTACCTGTTTGTTCCCTGTCGACGTCGTCGCTACCACCGTCTCACCGGCATAGATCGCCGTCGACGGCGACACACCCGACGTCGAAGGAGTCGGCGTCGAGGGAACACCATCGCAGGGGCAGGTCTCCGTCGACGGCAGCCCGCCGATCGACGTCGAGCCATCGCCGGCATGCCCGGTTGCCGCCAAAGGCTGTGCGCCCCCCCGACGTCAAGAGACACGACGTCGAAATCGCCACGACGGCATGAGAGACATCCGCCGTCGGCTTCCCACCGCACAACGTCGAGGCACACGACGGCGAGCAGGTCGAGGTCCAAAGATCGCCGTTCGACGTCGAGACACTCAACGTCGAGACACTCAGCGTCGAGGCATGGGCAACCGGTGGGGTGCCCTTCGACGTCGACTCAGCCATCGACGTCGACACAGGTTTTACCTGTCCCGCAGGGAGTAGAACATCGCCCCACGCCAGACAAGGCCGCACCATCTCCAGTGGTCTCCATACCGAGCGACTCTTCTCGGTCAAGAGCGGCATCATCTGGGCATGTCTCGCCCATCAATCTATCTCCAAGATGGCTGGAGAGCCTTAACAGACCAGCGGCCTCCCCAGATTCGCAATATTCGCGAATGTACTCGCCTACTGCCTCCCTACCAAGAACGCCATCACCGACAGCAAGGGCAGGACGGGCTCGTTCTGCTCCTCGTCAACCGGCCGCGAGGCCTGGGCGCTCTGCTACAGCGTCTCGCAGCAGGTCTCTCTCTCAACGACGATCCAGGTCTCGTTCAAGAAGAAGATCACCCTCTTGGTCGTCTTCAGGATCATCTGTCGGGCGTTATTCACCCACCCTAACAGATTCACCACCTGCTAGGGTCTCACCGGTGGATGACATTACCACGTTTAACGAGGTGCTGCTAAGAGGAGCGCAGAAACTAAACATAGAAGTTCCAGAGCCATCTACCTCCTCGTCAGTCATCTTTGAGACTCTACAACAGAGATCAGCATCAAAAAAGCTGCTGCCTCTAGTGCCTGGTTTGTTGCAGCCAACCATGGACACTTTTCTGGCCCCAGCCTCGCTCAAATCTGCCCCGGCTAGGATTCTCAAAAAATACAAGGCTCCCGAACAGGACCCTCTGTTCCTAAGGAAGGATCCGCCACCGGACTCGGTAATATTAGCCGCAGCCCGAAAGACCCACTCGGTGGCATCATCATCCACGGTTCCCCCGGATAAAGAGAGCAGGCATCTAGACTCCCTGGGGAGAAAGATATGCGGGACGGCGGCTTCGGCAGTGAAAGTCTCCAGTGCTTCTGCACTCCTGGGTAGGTATGATCGTTCTCTGTGGGACTCTCTCAATAGATTCACAGAGAAATTGCCCAGAGAGGACAGACAAGATTTCCAAGAGATCCTGCAAGAAGGATGCCTGGTATCCAACCAGGTTATCAGCGCGGCAGCAGATGGGGCGGATTTGGCTGCACATGGGTACGCGCATGGAATCTGTGCAAGGAGGTCTTCCTGGCTGAGGCTCACTGGTTTAAAGCAGGAAGCACAACAACGCATCCTGAATCTCCCATTCGCCGGGAACTCTCTATTTGGTGCCCATGCAGACGAGGGAATGGCCCGCATGAAGACCGAGGTGGATACCATGAGGGCAGTGGGCCTGGAAAGAAAGAAAGATTTCAGGCGGAGGTACAGGCCTTATGACAGGCGCCCTTTCCAGCAGAGGGTTCAAACCCCTCACTGGTCCCAAAGGTCACAGCAACGACAGGGACGCCCTCTTTTTCAGCGAAGGAACACAAGGGAGCGAGGGTCAAGTAGACCTCAGCAGTCCACTCCGAAAGCACCCACCAAACAATGAGATCTCGCTTCCCTCGACACTGTACACCACTCCGGTGGGGGGAAGTATTACAGCTTATCTTCATGAGTGGCACTCTATCACAAGAGACAAATGGGTGCTCAATATTGTCGAACATGGCTACTCTCTTCTTTTCAAACAGCCTCCACCACACTTGCCGCCAACCAAAGGCAATCCATCTCATCTCAGCCTGCTGCGCAAAGAGGCTCTCGCCCTCCTAAAAAAGAATGCCATAGAAAAGGTTCCACCTGCGCACAGAGGAAAGGGGGTTTACTCCCGTTATTTTCTGGTGGCGAAGAAGGGTCAAGAGGGCGTTTTCAGGCCAATTCTGGACCTACGGCTGCTGAACAAATATATAAGGAAACAGAAGTTTAGGATGCTGGCACTTCACCAGATTTTCCCTCAGCTACATCAGGGAGACTGGATGTGCTCCATCGACCTACAGGATGCGTATTTTCACATCCCAATAGCTCCCAAACATCGAAAATTCCTGCGCTTCCAAGTAGCGTTACAGCATTACCAGTTCAGAGTTCTACCATTTGGCCTGAAATCTGCCCCACGCGTCTTCTCGAAATGTATGGCAGTGGTGGCGGCGCATCTTCGAAAACAAAAGATATTCATATATCCATACCTGGACAACTGGTTACTGAAGGCTTCTCCGGAGCAGGCGAGAAGCCATCGGGACATTGTGCTCGGAGTTTGCGAGTCTCTAGGTCTTCAGGTCAATTACCAAAAGTGAACCTTGAGTCCAACACAGAACCTTCACTACCTGGGAGCTATGATAAACACAGAGCTCCAAAGAGTGTATCCTTCGGAGGAACGACTATCCTCAATAGACAGGAAGTGTCAGGACCTGTTGAGAGCCAATGCACCTACGACACGTCAGGGGACATCGCTGCTGGGCTCCATGGCATCATGCATTTTTATGGTCCCAAATGCCAGACTCCACATGAGGCCCCTCCAAGAGGCATTGGAGAGCAACTGGAGCCAAAGGACAGGTCGCTGGGAGGACAGAGTGCGACTACCGGCGGTAGCACTTCAATCATTGAGATGGTGGATGCACAGACCTCACCTGTCAGTGGGTGCTCCGTTTCACCAGGTACTTCCATCCGACACCCTAGTAACGGATGCGTCTCTTCAGGGATGGGGGGCTCATCTGGGTCCCCTTCAAGCTCAGGGCCTGTGGTCAGACAAGGAAAAGCAGTACCACATCAATCTGCTAGAACTCAGAGCGGTCCATCTGGCTCTCAAGTCTTTCATACCACTAATTCAGGGGAAAACTCTCGTAATACAAACGGACAATACAACCACAATGTATTATTTGAACAAACAGGGGGAAACGAGATCCCTACCCCTATCTCGAGAGTCCCAAGCGATATGGCATTGGCTCCTGGCCAGAGGAATGTCACTTACAGCGGTCCACCTGCCAGGTCAGCAAAACGTGGAAGCAGATTTTCTGAGCAGACACCTAGAGGATGCTCACGATTGGGTCCTACACGGCAAAGTCGCAGAATACATCTTCGCGCAATGGGGTCGGCCTCAACTGGATCTCTTAGCAGACGAAGTAAACAAGAAATGCCCAGACTTCGCATCCAGGTTCTACCGTCCGGGATCTCGAGGGAATGCCCTGTTGATCGACTGGTCAGGGATATTTCTCTACGCTTTTCCGCCGATTCCCCCCATACCGGCAGTGATCAACAAACTTTACAGATCCAGAACCAGAATGATTCTCGTAGCGCCACAATGGCCCCGTCAATTCTGGTACACAGATCTCCTCAACCTGTCGGAAAAACCTCACAGGAGGCTGCCGTGCAGACCGGATCTTCTGAGCAGAATGGAGGGCAGAATTCTACATCCCAACCTACCCTCTCTGAGCTTACCAGCATGGCTCCTGAATTCCTGCAGTATGGGCACCTAGGGCTCTCACAGGAGTGCAAGAACATCTTGAAAGAGTCCAAAAGGCCTTCCACGCGGCGTTCTTACGCTTATAAGTGGAAGAGATTCTACATATGGTGCTGTCAACAAGGTCAGAATCCCATACGGGCTCAGGAGGATGTCATACTGTCCTATTTGCTTCATCTAGCAAAGTCCGGTCTGCAGGTATCATCTATTAAGGTACATTTGTCTGCTATTACAGCCTATCGCAAGTCACCTTCTCAGGAATCCTTCTTTACGAAACCTGTAGTCAAGGATTTCTTAGAAGGTTTGAAAAAAGTTTTTCCGCCCCTTCGGAGACCTTCTCCTCCATGGGAACTGAACATAGTATTGGCAAAACTTATGGGCCCTCCTTTTGAACCTATACATAAGGCCTCTTTACAACACCTTACGTGGAAGACGGCTTTTCTAGTGGCCATTACTTCAGCGAGGTGGGTCAGCGAAATCCAGGCTTTGTCTTCCAAAGAACCGTACATGGTTTGTCATGACAATAGAGTGGTTCTGCGAACTCACCCATCTTTCCTTCCGAAGGTGGTGTCAGAATTCCATATCAATCAGACTATATCTTTACCGACTTTCTTTCCCAATCCGGAGACTCCGGCAGAGAAAGCATTGCACTCCTTAGACTTGAAAAGAGTGCTGAAATTTTATCTGGATAAGACAAAATCGATTAGACACTCTAACCGCTTGTTTGTAAATTATGGTCATTTGAGGACAGGAGAGGCAGCATCTAAACGAACGATATCAAGATGGATAGTTTCTTGTATTGTTACTACTTACCAGCTAGCTAATAAACAATTACTAGCGAGGCCTAAAGCGCATTCCACAAGGGGAAAAGCAGCTACTGCTGCCCTCCTTAACAATGTTCCAATATCTGAGATTTGTAAGGCTGCTACATGGAAGTCTGTGCATACGTTTACTAGACATTACTGTTTAGACTCAGATGCAAGAGCGGATGCCCAAGTGGGGCAGGCCTCTCTGAGAAATTTGTTTGCATAATACGTATCTATTCCTGCTCTTCTATCAGACAGTCCGCAGGGTTTAGGGATGGGCTTGCTAATCTATTCAATGTTTATGACTATTGATGAGGATCCCCTGGAAGAGAAGGATAAGTTACTTACCTGTAAATCCTAGTTCTCTTCCAGGGGTATCCTCATCAAAGTCATAAACAACCCACCCTCCTCCCCAGACGCACGTCTCCTAGAAGTGCAGGACAGACTGTATTTTGAATCAGTTACACAGATTGTCACCGTAAAAAGAACTGACCTAACTGTGAACCAACTGTCACCTTTCCTTCACCCCTGAGGCATGGTGGGATACTGGAGGTGCTCAGGGTCTTAAAGGCACGGTGCCAAAGTTTTTATGGTTCTCCTGTGTTAACCTGCATGCAGCCTATTGGCTAAGAATGCTCCATTGTTTTTCAATGCAGTTTTTTCTCTTTTTCTCTAGAGTTTACTGCTGTTTGCTTCCCTAAGCCCAGTTTTGGGGGCTTGCGTAGATATTTATTCTCTATTGTAATTTTATAATATTAAAAAAAAAAAAAAAAAAAACTTCATAGAAATAAAGCATTTTAGCCTGTTTTAACATTATAGCCTGCATTGCTGTTTTACACATGTATAATATGTGTGTATTTTATATATGCTCCGGGGTCCCCGCACAAGGGCGGGAATATTCAATGTTTATGACTTTGATGAGGATACCCCTGGAAGAGAACTAGGATTTACAGGTAAGTAACTTATCCTTACAGCAATTTCAGTTTACCTGAAAATTACGCACTCAACTTCTCTATTTAGAATACCAGTCATAAAAGCATTTATGGAAGGTCTAAAGAGAATTATACCACCAAGAACACCACCAGTTCCTTCATGGAACCTCAACATTGTCTTAACACGACTCATGGGTCCACCTTTTGAGCCCATGCACTCTTGTGAAATGCAATACTTAACATGGAAAGTTGCATTTTTAATTGCCATCACATCTCTAAGAAGAGTAAGTGAGATTCAAGCATTTACCATACAAGAACCATTTATTCAGATACACAAGCATAAAGTAGTTCTATGAACAAATCCTAAATTTTTACCAAAAGTCATATCACCGTTCCACTTAAATCAAACAGTAGAATTACCAGTGTTCTTCCCACAGCCAGACTCTGTACCGGAAAGAGCACTACATACATTGGACATCAAAGAGCGTTAATGTACTACATTGACAGAACAAAACTAATTCGCAAAACAAAACAATTATTTATTGCTTTCCAAAAACCTCATACAGGAAATCCAATTTCTAAGCAAGGCATTGCTAGATGGATAGTTAAGTGCATTCAAACCTGTTATCTTAAAGCTAAAAGAGAACTGCATATTACACCAAAGGCACACTCAACTAGAAAGAAAGGTGCTACCATGGCCTTTCTAGGAAATATTCCAATGACAGAAATATGGTCTACGCCTCATACATTTACCAAACACTACTGTGTAGACGTGCTAACAACACAGCAAGCCACAGTAGGCCAAGCAGTACTACAAACATTGTTTCAGACAACTTCAACTCCTACAGGCTGAACCACCGCTTTTGGGGAGATAACTGCTTACTAGTCTATGCACAGCATGTGTATCTGCAGCTACACATGCCACCGAACGGAAAATGTCACTTACCCAGTGTACATCTGTTCGTGGCATTAGTCGCTGCAGATTCACATGCGCCCACCCGCCTCCCCGCGAGCCTGTAGCCGTTTAGAAGTTGATCTTGAACATCTGTATATTTGTAAATATATATATTACTTTAAACTACATTCTGTACATACGTATTCACTCCATTGCATGGGCACTATTACTAGCATATACAACTCCTACCTCACCCTCTGCGGGGGAAAACAATCTAAGATGGAGTCGACGCCCATGCGCAATGGAGCCGAAATGGGAGGAGTCCCTCGATCTCGTGACTCGAAAAGACTTCTTCGAAGAAAAACAACTTGTAACACTCCGAGCCCAACACCAGATGGCGGGATGTGCACAGCATGTGAATCTGCAGCGACTAATGCCACGAACAGATGTACACTGGGTAAGTGACATTTTCCATATGGTGTATACCTTTATAGTTGCACATATATATATTTATATACAGGGATATAATGAGGTTTCGTGTATCAAAGTGTTTACCATCAAATATGTTATCATATTACAATGTGCATAGCTACTGCTCTCTATTCTGATTCAAGCATGTGAATCGAAAGTTCCAATACTGGAGTAAGAAAATAAGTTACTTACCTGTAACTGTAGTTCTCCAGTATTGAAATCTTTCATAGATTCACATGCGACCCACCCGCCTCCCCGGAGAAGCTCACTTCACCTCTTTCTCTCTCTCTTTTTCTTATATTGTACGCACGTGTGCTTGGAAAATCTGAGGTGCTGGAGCTTCTCTCAGGAGGATTCTGGAAGGTGCTGTCGCCTGATTGGTGGATGCTCAAGTTTGGTCCTTTTCACAGAATAACTCTGATAGACTGTTGAATTAAAGAGGCCTAGGGCCTTTTTTCTTTGTTAATATGTCTTGACATAACTTGTGTAAATTATACCGGGGACTCCCATCTCAACGACGGGGAATGATTCAAGCATGTGAATCTATGAAAGATTCCAATACTGGAGAACTACAGTTACAGATAAGTAACTTATTTTCTTCCATACCTGGACGACTGGTTAGTGAAGGCCTCCGACATCCAGTCACTATGCTAATCTCTCAAGACGACTTTACGGCTTTTCAAACAATTAGGTCTCACTCTCAATCGAGAGAAGTCCCATCTTCAGCCTACCAGGAGAATAGTTTTGCTGGGCGCTCTACTGGACACGACCCAAACGGAGGTGTATCCAGCGGCAGAAATACAACTCAAGCTCATCAAACTCGCAGGAGCAGTTCAGAAAAGAAAGTATCTTTCAGTTCGACAGTTCAAGTCGTTACTGGGGATAATGTCCTCGTGTATCAGTTTTATTCCCCACTGTCGCCTTCGGATGCGTCCACTCCAAGAGGAGTTCGACAAGCAATGGAAGCAGACACAAGGCTCCTTTGAGGATATCATACAGATAACATTGCGGATGTCAGATTCCCTCGATTGGTGGATAACATCGGTAAACATCTCCAGGGGCGTAGGATTCTTAGCTCAGGTCCCTCCGTTAACGATAACAGTGGACGCTTCAATGGAAGGATGGGGTGCGTGTTCACAAGACCTCTAAGTAAGTGGCAAGTGGCCCCCTTCTCACGCTACTCTTCACATCAACCTCTTCGAGCTCAGAGCTGTGTACCTGGCGCTGCAGGCTTTCCTTCCAAGAATCCGAGGTTCATATGTGCTTGTCCGAACGGACAATACGACCACCATGCACTTCATCAACAAGCAAGGAGGGACTCAGTCACATCTGCTGTCCAGGGAAGGGCAGACCATTTGGGCCTGGTGCATTCCACAGTCAGTGCACATAAGGGCAGAGCACCTCGCAGGAGTACGTAACAGCACTGCAGACTCGCTATGCAGGCTAGGCACATCTTCCCACGAATGGGAACTGAATCAGCTGACGCTAAATGCAGTATTCCTCAAATGGCGAAAAACAAATGTAGACCTGTTTGCGACGTCTGAGAAAGCAAAATGACAGTTTTATACAAGCTGGCATCACCAACTAGGGTTGTGGGGAAAAGCCTTTTCGATAGCATGGTCAGGGATTATACTTACGCTTTTCCCCCCCCGATACCTCTACTTCAACGAATGATCAGCAAAGTCTAATCTTAGCCATGTCAGATACTCCTAATTGCTCCAGCCTGGCCACATCAACCGTGGTACACAGAGCTACTGTTGCTGTCGTTGTGTTCTCTCATCAGGATAATACCGGTTCCGGAGCTATTAACCATCAATCAAGGCCAAGTGAAACACTTGGATCCCAAATCTCTCATATTATGTGCATGGCTTCCGAATTCAATGAATTCAGCCATTTAAATATTCCTAACGACTGCAACACCGTTCTAGCTAAAGTGCGTGCGGATAGTACTAATAAAACATCAATTAAAATGGAAAAATTCTGCTTGTGGTGGGTCTCTAACGGCATTCACCCGCTTGCATCAGCTCCAGAACAAATCTTGCCTTATCTCCTTCATCTCGCACGCTCAGGTCTTGCCCATGCATCTATCAAGGTTCACTTGGCAGCCATTTCTAGATACAGATGACTTCTAAGGAGCCATCCCTCTGGTCTCATAGGCTCATCAAACAATTTATGAAAGGTCTTTTTTGGTCTTTTCCTCCAGTTAAAGCCCTGCCTCCAGCTTGACAACTAAATACAGTCTTGGGTCAGCTAATGAAGGAACCCATTCATAAAGCATATATCAAATACCTCACCTGGAAGGTAGTGCTTCTCTTAGCTTTAACATCTGCTCGCAGAGTCAGCGAAATACAAGCATTTACCATCCAAGAATCTTTTCTGAAATTTGCTGGAGATAGTCCTCCTGCACACCAACCGTAAGTTTATTCCTACGGTTCCATCAGACTTTCATATTAATGAGCTAGTGGTGCTAAAGGCTTTCCCCACAACCTCAAACTGGAGCAGAAAGATTACTTAATTCTCTTGATGTGAAAAGATGTCTCAAGTTCTACTTGCAAAGAACAAGTTTGATCCGGAAATCAAACCAACTCCTTGTGGCCTTCAGTGCACCCAGAAGAGGGCATCCTGTCACTAAACAGACTATTTCTAAATGGATTTCAAGCATGATTGCTTTCTCCCATCGAAAGGCTGGTCGACCTCTGCACGCCAGAGTACGTGCCCATTCGACTAGTGCAGTTTCCACGTCCTGTGCACTATTTCTGGTGTGTCCCTGCCTGACATCTGCCGAGCAGCGACGTGGAGGACGACACACACTTTCACAAAGCATTACTGTTTGGATGCTGAGACGCTCTGAGATGCAGCAGTGGGTCAAGCAGTCCTTAGGCATTTGTTCCAGTAAGGTGAGCTGTTTCATTTCCCACCATCCCATTCTGCTTTTAATATTTATACTAAAGTATAACATATGCATATTGATTTATCTTTGGGCTTGTTTGACTGTTATTTCTTTTGCATTTGATTATATTAATGCAGCTGCTATCTTTTATATGGTAGAGAGTGTTTTTATGAATACAGAATTTGTGCTGGTTACTGCTTGCTAGTCTTATTCAAGTATGTGAATCTATGAAAGTTCCAATACTGGAGTAAGAAATAAGTTGGAAGCTTTCATAGATTCACATGTGACCCACCCGCCTCCCCGGATTAGCTCACCTTCTTTCTTCCCTCAGTGTTCATTATTATAGCACTTCTGCTCGGAAAACTTGAGGGAAGGCAGCTCCTCACAGGAGGTTCTATGGGGTGAGGCAATCTGATTGGTTCAATTTCGAGTTTGGGTCCATTTTACAAAATGACTAATAGGTTGTTGAATTCAGGCCTAAAGCATGTAATGTAGAAGTACATTTTACGCCTGTGTTGTGTATCGCACCGGGGACTCCCATCTCGACGATGGGGAAGTATTCAAGCATGTGAATCTATGAAAGCTTCCAATACTGGAGAACTACAGTTACAGGTAAGTAACTTATTTCTTCTTCCGCCCAAATCCAGTAGTCTCATTAGGATAATAAGAACCTACGTGTAGGAAGTTGGCTCTGTATGTACTATTCAAAGTAAGAAATAGCATGCACAGAGTCCAAGGGTTCCCCTTAGAGGTAAGCTAGTGGCAAAAAGAGATAATTCTAATGCTCTATTTTGTGGTTTATCAGAGGGTTGTGTTAAGCATTTGTTGTACACACACAAGCAATAAATGGGGAACACACACTCAAAGACAATTCCAGGCCAATAGGTTTTTATATAGAAAAATATATTTTCTTAGTTTATTTTAAGAACCACAGGTTCAAGCTTTACAAACAATACTTAGGAACCTTAGGAACTTTGAATCAGCGAAATAGCATATACAGTTTTCACACAAATGGCAATAAGCTATTTTAGAACTAGACAGTCCAATTTTCTACAGTTCCTGGGGGAGGTAAGTGTTTGTTAGTTTTGCAGGTAAGTAAACCACCTACAGGGTTCAAAGTTGGGTCCAAGGTAGCCCACCGTTGGGGGTTCAGAGCAACCCCAAAGTTACCACACCAGCAGCTCAGGGCCGGTCAGGTGCAGAGGTCAAAGTGGTGCCCAAAACGCATAGACCTCAATGGAGAAGGGGGTGCCCCGGTTCCAGTCTGCCAGCAGGTAAGTACCCGCGTCTTCGGAGGGCAGACCAGGGGGGTTTTGTAGGACACCGGTGGGGGGGGCACAAGTCGGCACAAAAAGTACACCCTCAGCGGCACGGTGGCGGCCGGTTGCAGAGTGCAAACAGGCGTCGGGTTTGCAATAGGATTCAATGGGAGACCCGGGGGTCTCTTCAGCGAAGCAGGCAGGCAAGGGGTGGGCTCCTCGGGGTAGCCACCACCTGGGCAAGGGAGGGGGCCACCTGGGGGTCGCTTCTGCACTGGAGGTCAGGTCCTGGGGGCTTCGGGTGCAGTGTCTTTACCAGGCGTCGGGTTCCTTGAAGCAGGCAGTCACGGTCAGGGGGAGCCTCTGGATTCCCTCTGCAGGCGTCACTGTGGGGGCTCAGGGGGGTCAACTCTGGCTACTCAGGGGCTCGCAGTCGCCGGGGAGTCCTCCCTGTAGTGTTGTTTCTCCACAAGTCGAGCCGGGGGTGTCGGGTGCAGAGTGCACAGTCTCACGCTTCCGGGAGGAAACGTGTGTTCTTTAAAAGTTGCTTCTTTGTTGCAAAGATGTTTCTTCTTTGGAGCAGAGCCGCTGTCCTCGGGAGTTCTTGGTCCGTTTAGATGCAGGGTAGTCCTCTGAGGCTTCAGAGGTAGCTGGACCCTGTGGAACGCGTCGCTGTTGCAGTTTTTCTTGAAGTGGGGAGACAGGCTGGTAGAGCTGGGGCCAAAGCAGTTGGTGTCTCTGTCTTCTCTGCAGGGCTTTCAGGTCAGCAGTCCTTCGTCTTAGGTTGCAGGAATCTATCTTGCTGTGTTCTGGGAGCCCCTAAATACTGAATTTAGGGGGATGTTTAGGTCTGGGGGGTTAGTAGCCAATGGCTACTAGCTCTGAGGGTGGCTACACCCTCTTTGTGCCTCCTCCCTGACGGGAGGGGAGGGGGGCACATCCCTAATCCTATTGGGGGAATCCTTCATCTGCAAGATGGAGGATTTCTAAAAGTCAGAGTCACCTCAGCTCAAGACACCTTAGGGGTTGTCTTGACTGGCCAGTGACTCCTCCTTGTTTTTCTGATTATCTCCTCCGGCCTTGCTGCCAAAAGTGGGGCCGTGGCCGGAGGGGGCGGGCAACTCCACTAGCTGGAGTGCCCTGGGGTGCTGTAACAAAGGGGGTGAGCCTTTGAGGCTTACCGCCAGGTATTACAGTTCCTTCAGGGGGAGGTGAGAAGCACCTCCACCCAGTACAGGCTTTGTTACTAGCCACAGAGTGACAAAGGCACTCTCCCCATGTGGCCAGCAACATGTCTGGTGTGTGGCAGGCTGCTAAAACTAGTCAGCCTACACTCGTAGTCGGTTAAGGTTTCAGGGGGCACCTCTAAGGTGCCCTCTGGGGTGCATGTTACAATAAAATGTACACTGGCATCAGTGTGCATTTATTGTGCTGAGACGTTTGATACCAAACTTCACCGTTTTCAGTGTAGCCATTATGGTGCTGTGGAGTTCGTGCATGACAGACTCCCAGACCATATACTCTTATGGCTACCCTGCACTTACAATGTCTAAGGTTTTGCTTAGACACTGTAGGGGTATAGTGCTCATGCACTTATGCCCTCAACTATTGTAAGGCCTGCTAGAGGGGTGACTTATCTATACCTATAGGCAGTGTGAGGTTGGCATGGCACCCTGAGGAGAGTGCCATGTCGCAAGCAGTGTGTCTGTTCTGAGTGAGGTGTCCCCAGGGTGGCATAAGACATGCTGCAGTCAGTAGAGACCTTCCCTGGCATCAGGGCCCTTGGTACCAGGGGTACCAGTTACAAGGGACTTACCTGGATGCCAGGGTGTGCCAATTGTGGAAACAAAGGTACAGGTTAGGGAAAGAACACTGGTGCTGGGGCCTTGGCCTCAGCACACTTTCAAATCATAACTTGGCATCAGCAAAGGCAAAAAGTCAGGGGGTAACCATGCCAAGGAGACATTTCCTTACACTACGCGACAGCATGATCACAGATAACACAAAATTTACCAATAAAGTAGAAACGCCACAAACTATAATGCACTTCCTCTGGCTGCTTTGTATTTTTAAGGCTCTATCATCTCCCACTGATGTCTGGAGATGTATTACACATTATGATTCATTTTCTAAGCAACATTTTCAACTTAACCCTGTCAGGAAGCTATGATAGAAGGGCCATCAGAAAACGATATGTTCGATGGCATCTGTCGCTGTAGATACGCATGTTCTGCAATAGCTCGCCATCTGGTGTTGGGCCGGAGTGTTACAAGTTGTTTTTCTTCGAAGAAGTCTTTCGAGTCACGGGACCGAGTGACTCCTCCTTTTGTGTCCATTGCGCATGGGTGTCGACTCCATCCTCGATTGTTTTTTTTCCGCCATCGGGTTCGGACGTGTTCCTGTCGCTCCGAGTTTCGGAACGGAAAATTAGCTAATTTCGGAAGATTTTCGTCGGTATTGTTGCGTTCGGGATCGGCGTACTTAGATTCCACACCGCATTGAAGATCGAAGAGCTCCGGTGCCCTTCGGGGTAGTTTTTTCGATCCTCCGTCGGGGCCTGGTCGGCCCGACCGCGTGCTGAAGAACGCCGATGGAACGGACCCCGTTCCGTTTCTGCCCCAAATGCCACAATAAATACCCCTACACAGACCAACACTTGGTCTGCAACCTGTGCCTGTCACCTGAGCACAGCGAAGACACCTGCGAGGCCTGTCGTGCGTTCCGGTCCCGAAAAACTCTCCGAGACCGTCGAGCCAGAAGACTTCAGATGGCGTCCGCGCCGACAGCCCAACGGGAGTTCGAGGAACAGGAAGAGGAAGGTACCTTCTCGATCCAAGACTCAGACTCCGTAGGATTCGACGACACACAAACCGTGAGTAAGACGTCGAAATCCACTCAGAGGAACATTTACAAGGCCCAGGGGACGCCACTGCCACCAGGCCATGGCTCGACCCATAAATTCGGTGACCGACCGTCGGCACCGAAAAAGGCCCAAACAGTGCTGAGATCGTCCGACTCCGGTCGAGACACCGGCACGCAGCCTTCTCGGGACCGAGAAAGTGCTGGAGACAAGCCTCGACACCGAGATGCCGGTGTGGACACGGCTCGACGCCGAGACAGCGGCACTGAAACAGATCGACGCCGAGAGGTTTCGGCCCCGAAAAGAAAAAAAGTCACCTCGGAGCCGAAAAAACACGCAGACAAAGTTTCGATGCCGAAACAAACTGCAACAGACCCAGCTTCAGGCTCTTATACAGAAGAGCACTCGCTAACCTCCCAAATGCAGAAGCATAGGTTTGAGGAAGAGCTACAAGCAACTGATGTGGACCATACGCAAAAGCGTATCTTCATTCAGCAGGGGACAGGAAAAATAAGCACCCTTCCCCCCATTAGGAGAAAGAGAAGGTTGGAGTTCCAGACGGAACAAACACCACAACCAAAAGTGGTGAAAAGAGTTACACCACCACCCTCTCCTCCGCCCGTGATTAACGTTTCACCAGCACAAACTCCATCACACTCCCCAGCTCACACCACCATGAGCCAGGGTGACCAAGATCAGGACGCATGGGACCTATACGACGCCCCAGTGTCAGATAACAGTCCGGAGGCATACCCTACAAAGCCATCTCCACCAGAAGACAGCACCGCGTACTCTCAAGTGGTGGCTAGAGCAGCACAATTTCACCACGTAAGCCTCCACTCAGAACAGGTGGAGGATGATTTCTTATTCAACACACTCTCCTCCACCCACAGCTCATACCAAAGCCTGCCTATGCTCCCTGGTATGCTCCGGCACGCAAAAGACATCTTTAAGGAGCCGGTCAAAAGTAGGGCAATCACACCAAGGGTGGAAAAAAAGTATAAGCCGCCTCCTACGGACCCGGTTTTCATCACTACACAGCTGCCACCAGACTCTGTCGTTGTAGGAGCAGCTAGGAAAAGGGCCAACTCTCACACATCTGGAGATGCACCACCCCCAGGTAAAGAAAGCCGCAAGTTCGATGCAGCTGGTAAAAGAGTCGCAGCACAAGCTGCAAACCAGTGGCGCATCGCGAACTCCCAGGCACTACTTGCGCGCTATGACAGAGCCCACTGGGACGAGATGCAACATCTCATTGAACATCTGCCCAAGGACTTACAAAATAGGGCAAAACAAGTGGTTGAGGAGGGACAGGCCATTTCCAACAACCAGATCCGCTCCTCCATGGACGCTGCAGATACAGCTGCACAGACAATTAATACATCTGTAACTATCAGAAGGCATGCATGGCTCCGAACGTCTGGATTTAAACCAGAGATTCAACAAGCAGTTCTCAATATGCCTTTTAATGAAAAAGAACTGTTCGGTCCAGAAGTGGACACAGCGATTGAGAAACTCAAAAAAGATACGGACACTGCCAAAGCCATGGGCGCACTCTACTCCCCGCAGAGCAGAGGGAATTACAGCACATTCCGTAAAACGCCCTTTCGAGGGGGGTTTCGGGGTCAAAGCATACAAGCCAGCACCTCACAAGCCACACCGTCCAGTTACCAGGGACAGTATAGAGGAGGTTTTCGGGGACAATATAGAGGAGGGCAATTCCCTAGAAATAGAGGAAGATTCCAAAGCCCCAAAACCCCTACTACTAAACAGTGACTCACATGTCACTCACCCCCTCCACACAACACCAGTGGGGGGACGAATACGTCATTATTACAAAGCATGGGAGAAAATCACTACAGACACTTGGGTTCTAGCAATTATCCAACATGGTTATTGCATAGAATTTCTACAATTCCCTCCAAACATACCACCAAAAGCACAAAATTTAACAACACACCATTCCAATCTCCTGGAGATAGAAGTGCAGGCACTATTGCAAAAGAATGCAATCGAATTAGTGCCAAACACACAAATAAACACAGGAGTTTACTCACTGTACTTTCTGATACCAAAGAAGGACAAAACACTGAGACCAATCCTAGACCTCAGAGTAGTAAACACTTTCATCAAATCAGACCACTTCCACATGGTCACACTACAAGAAGTATTGCCATTGCTAAAACTACACGACTACATGGCAACTTTAGACCTCAAGGATGCTTATTTCCATATACCAATACACCCATCGCACAGGAAATACCTAAGGTTTGTATTCAAAGGAATACATTACCAATTCAAGGTACTGCCTTTCGGATTAACAACCGCACCAAGAGTCTTTACCAAATGTCTAGCGGTAGTCGCTGCACACATAAGAAGGCAGCAAATACATGTGTTCCCATATTTGGACGACTGGCTAATCAAGGCCCATTCGTTCATACAGTGCTCAAATCACACAAATCAGATCATACAAACCCTCTTCAAACTCGGGTTCACCGTCAACTTTACAAAATCCAACATTCTGCCGCGCAAGGTACAACAATACCTAGGAGCCATAATAGACACATCAAAGGGAGTAGCCACTCCAAGTCCACAAAGAATTCAAAATTTCAACACCATCATACAACGCATGTATCCAACACAAAAGATACAGGCAAAAATGGTATTACAACTCCTAGGCATGATGTCTTCATGCATAGCCATTGTCCCAAACGCAAGACTGCACATGAGGCCCTTACAACAATGCCTAGCAGCACAGTGGTCTCAAGCACAGGGTCACCTTCTAGATCTGGTGTTAATAGACCGCCAAACTTACCTCTCGCTTCTGTGGTGGAACAACATAAATTTAAACAAGGGGCGGCCTTTCCAAGACCCAGTGCCACAATTCGTAATAACAACAGATGCTTCCATGACAGGGTGGGGAGCACACCTCGATCAACACAGCATACAAGGACAATGGAACGTACATCAAACAAAACTGCATATCAATCACCTAGAACTTCTAGCAGTTTTTCAAGCACTAAAAGCCTTCCAACCAATAATAGTTCACAAATACATTCTCGTCAAAACAGACAACATGACAACAATGTATTATCTAAACAAGCAGGGGGGGACGCACTCCACGCAGTTAAGCCTGCTAGCACAAAAAATTTGGCATTGGGCAATTCACAACCAAATTCGCCTAATAGCACAGTTTATACCAGGGATCCAAAATCAACTCGCAGACAATCTCTCTCGAGATCATCAACAGGTCCACGAATGGGAAATTCACCCCCAAATTCTGAACACTTATTTCAAACTCTGGGGAACACCTCAGATAGACTTGTTTGCGACAAGGGAGAACGCAAAATGCCAAAACTTCGCATCCAGATACCCACACAAACAATCCCAAGGCAATGCCCTATGGATGAACTGGTCAGGGATATTTGCTTACGCTTTTCCTCCTCTCCCTCTCCTTCCTTACCTGGTAAACAAACTCAGTCAAAGCAAACTCAAACTCATATTGATAGCACCAACTTGGGCAAGGCAACCCTGGTACACAACGCTGCTAGACCTATCAGTGGTACCCTGCATCAAATTGCCCAACAGGCCAGATCTGTTGACACAGCACAACCAAAAGATCAGACACCCAGATCCAGCATCGCTGAATCTAGCAATCTGGCTCCTGAAATCCTAGAATTCGGGCACTTACAACTTACCCAAGAATGTATGGAAGTCATAAAACAAGCCAGAAGGCCATCCACCAGGCACTGTTATGCAAGTAAATGGAAGAGGTTTGTTTGCTACTGCCATATTAATCAAATACAACCATTACACACAACTCCAGAACATGTAGTGGGTTACTTGCTTCACTTACAAAAATCTAACCTAGCTTTCTCTTCCATTAAAATACACCTTGCAGCAATATCTGCATACCTGCAGACTACCTATTCAACTTCCCTATATAAGATACCAGTCATTAAAGCATTCATGGAGGGCCTTAGAAGAATTATACCACCAAGAACACTACCTGTTCCTTCATGGAACCTAAATGTTGTCCTAACTAGACTTATGGGTCCACCTTTTGAACCCATGCACTCCTGCAACATACAGTTCCTAACCTGGAAGGTGGCATTTCTCATCGCCATTACTTCCCTAAGAACAGTAAGCGAGATTCAGGCGTTTACAATACAGGAACCTTTTATACAACTACACAAGAATAAGGTCGTCCTAAGGACCAATCCTAAATTTTTGCCAAAGGTTATTTCACCGTTCCATCTAAATCAAACAGTGGAACTTCCAGTGTTCTTTCCACAGCCAGATACCGTAGCTGAAAGGGCACTACATACATTAGATGTCAAAAGAGCATTGATGTATTACATTGACAGAACGAAAAACATCAGAAAGACTAAACAACTCTTTATTGCATTTCAAAAACCTCATGCAGGAAACCCAATTTCAAAACAAGGTATAGCCAGATGGATAGTTAAATGCATCCAGATCTGCTACCTTAAAGCTAAACGACAGCTGCCCATTACACCAAGGGCACACTCAACCAGAAAGAAGGGTGCTACCATGGCCTTTCTAGGAAACATCCCAATGCAAGAAATATGTAAGGCAGCCACATGGTCTACGCCTCACACATTCACCAAGCACTACTGTGTAGACGTGTTATCCGCACAACAAGCCACAGTAGGTCAAGCTGTATTAAGAACATTATTTCAGACTACTTCCACTCCTACAGGCTGATCCACCGCTTTTGGGGAAATAACTGCTTACTAGTCTATGCAGAACATGCGTATCTACAGCGACAGATGCCATCGAACTGAAAATGTCACTTACCCAGTGTACATCTGTTCGTGGCATCAGTCGCAGTAGATTCGCATGTGCCCACCCGCCTCCCCGGGAGCCTGTAGCAGTTTGGAAGTTACCTTCAATTATTTATATATGTATCATCTCAACCTTAAATAGGTGCATACTTAGTCACTCCATTGCATGGGCACTATTACTACAATTCAACTCCTACCTCACCCTCTGCGGGGAAAAACAATCGAGGATGGAGTCGACACCCATGCGCAATGGACACAAAAGGAGGAGTCACTCGGTCCCGTGACTCGAAAGACTTCTTCGAAGAAAAACAACTTGTAACACTCCGGCCCAACACCAGATGGCGAGCTATTGCAGAACATGCAAATCTACTGCGACTGATGCCACGAACAGATGTACACTGGGTAAGTGACATTTTCATTTAAGGACATGGAGAAAAGTTTCACTCACAGTATATGAGCTCTAGGAAAACAACTAATTACGTCACAGTGTTCGGCACTTTGCCGGGTCTTCAGAAACGAACTGAAGAGAAGACATTTGGTGTTGGGTGGGCATATTTGGAAGGGGGAATGAGCAGGAGCTGTTTACACTATTAATCAGAAACAACATCCATTTTAACTGTATTGGCTCACCATTAGAAAATGTGCCACAGCTGAGACACGTAAATACTTCCAACTGACTCAGGAAAATTATTTCAGGTGTAATATTATCATTTCATCAATTACAAGTAAGATTCACAAAAAAATCTTTAGTAATCAAAACAATTTGTCACCCAAAATTAGTCATAAAGAAATAGAAATTCTTTTGGCTGTCATTAAGGAGGAAAACTGCTGAAGGAATAGTGCTTGCCTAATGGACATTTGCTGGGTGTGCAGCAGAAATCTCATCATTGTAGCTGGCAGTCGTTCTTCCGATGGTCATGGCTTTTTCAGATGCAGATTTGGGTATGGTTGCAGAAGCTACACAGGTGTTATTGGAGGTGCCATGCAGGATGAGACACTGCCTCATTCTTGCTCAGAAAGCAGGGGGCTCACAATACTAGTCCTCCTCATGGTGTGCTTCTTACAGTGTCAGCAGCCTGCCTCATGCATTCTGGGTATCTGCTCACAGCTGCAGCTGGCCAGCTCTTTTTGCCAGGCCACATATCAGCCTTGTGATACATACTGTAGCTGCTTAGAAAAGTGATAGGCCACCTCTTCAGGTGCTTCTCGAATACTCTGCAATCATTTAACTAGTGGACTTCTTGGATGTTGATTTTGGGCTTGATTAGATCCTGTGTGGTGTTGTCATGCTCAGACCTAAAGGCAGAACACACTGGTAGAAAAGATGAAATTGTAGCGGTGCAAGGCTGGTTCTAAGCAGAGAAGGTACTCTTTCCCTTTCTTGTGGAATCTCCGTAAGATACTTCTCTCGTAGGGGATTTCCATGTATAGTCATAAGCACTGAATAGTTCCGCGCGCCTGCGGGGACCCCGGAGCACTGGTGTGAAGTATATTCTTAAGTGCAAATACCAACCCTTTGAAAAAAGGTTTGTCAAAAAACACTTAAGAATAACACTGTGCAGCCTATGTGAACAGCTACACAGGCCAAATTGTTAAAAGAAAAAACAGGTTCGATGGCATCTGTCGCTGTAGATACGCATGTTTTGCATAGCTCGCCATCTGGTGTTGGGTCGGAGTGTTACAAGTTGTTTTTCTTCGAAGAAGTCTTTCGAGTCACGGGACCGAGTGACTCCTCCTTTTGTCTCCATTGCGCATGGGCGTCGACTCCATCTTCGATTGTTTTTTTTCCGCCATCGGGTTCGGACGTGTTCCTGTCGCTCCGAGTTTCGGAACGGAAAAACAGCTAAATTTCTGAAGATTTTCGTCGGTATTGTTGCGTTCGGGATCGGCGTAGTCAGAATCAACACCGCATCGAAGATCGAAGAGCTCCGGAGCCCTTCGGGGTAGTTTTCGATCCCCGTGGGGGCCTGCTCACCCGACCGCGTGTAGAAGAACGCCGATGGAACGGACCCCGTTCCGTTTCTGTCCCAAATGCCACAAAAAATACCCCTATTCAGACCAACACTTGGTCTGTAACCTGTGCCTATCACCTGAGCACAGTGAAGACACCTGCGAGGCCTGTCGTGCGTTCCGGTCCCGAAAAACACTCCGAGTCCGTCGAGCAAGAAGACTTCAAATGGCGTCCATGCCGACAGCGCATCGAGGTACAGGAAGAGGAAGAAACCTTTTCGATACACGAATTGGACTCCGAGGAATTCGACGATCCACGAACCGTGAGTAAGACGTCGAAAACCACGCATAAGAAGATTGTCAAGGCCCAGGGGACGCCACTGCCACCAGGCCATGGCTCCACCCATAAATTCGGTGACCGACCGTAGGCACTGAAAAAGGCCCAATGAGTGCCGAGACCGTCCGACTCCGGTCGAGACACCGGCACGCAGCCTTCTCGGGATCGAGAAAGTGCTGGAGACATACATCGACACCGAGATAGCGGTGTAGACACGGCTCGACGCCAAGACAGCGGCACCGATGAAGATCGACGCCGAGATGTTTCGACTCCGAAAAACAAAAAAGCCACCTCGGAGCCGAAAAAAGATGCAGACAGGGTTTCGGTGCCGAAACAACCTGCAACCGACCCAGTTTCAGGCTCTTATACCGAAGAGCAATCAATGACCTCCCAAATGCGAAAGCATAGGTTTGAGGAAGACCTGCAATCCACCGATGTAGACCATACGCAGAAACGTATTTTTATACAGCAGGGGACAGGAAAGATAAGCACCCTTCCCCCTATTAGGAGAAAGAGAAGACTGGAATTTCAAACTGACCAAACACCACAAACAAAAATGGTGAAAAGGGTTACTCCGCCACCCTCTCCTCCACCTATAATTCACGTCTCGCCAGCACAAACTCCATCACATTCCCCGGCTCACACCACCATGAGCCAAGGTGACCAGGATCAGGACGCATGGGACTTATACGACGCCCCTGTGTCAGATAACAGTCCGGAGGCATACCCTACAAAGCCATCACCACCAGAGGACAGTACTGCATATTCTCAGGCGGTGGCTAGAGCAGCACAATTCCACAATGTAAGCCTCCACTCAGAACAGGTCGAGGATGACTTTCTATTCAACACCCTCTCTGCCACCCACAGCTCCTACCAAAGCCTGCCTATGCTCCCTGGTATGCTTCGGCACGCAAAAGACATCTTTAAGGAGCCGGTCAAAAGTAGGGCAATCACACCAAGGGTGGGAAAAAAGTATAAAGCGCCTCCTACAGACCCTATTTTCATAACTTCGCAGCTGCCACCAGATTCTGTCGTTGTAGGAGCAGCTAGGAAAAGGGCCAACTCCCACACATCTGGGGAAGCACCAACCCCAGATAAGGAAAGCCGCAAGTTCGATGCAGCTGGAAAGAGAGTCGCAGCACAAGCTGCAAACCAGTGGCGCATCGCTAACTCACAGGCACTTCTTGCGCGCTATGACAGAGCCCATTGGGATGAGATGCAACATCTCATTGAACATCTACCCAAAGACCTACAAAAGAGGGCAAAGCAAGTGGTTGAAGAAGGACAGAACATTTCAAACAACCAGATACGCTCCTCCATGGACGCAGCAGACACAGCTGCAAGAACAATAAATACATCTGTGACCATCAGAAGGCATGCATGGCTACGAACGTCTGGGTTTAAACCAGAGATTCAGCAGGAAGTTCTCAATATGCCATTCAACGAAAAAGAACTGTTCGGTCCAGAAGTGGACACGGCGATTGAGAAACTTAAAAAGGACACGGACACTGCTAAAGCCATGGGCGCACTCTACTCCCCGCAGAGCAGAGGAAATTACAGCACCTTCTGCAAAACACCCTTTAGAGGGGGGTTTCGGGGTCAGGCCACACAAGCCAGCACCTCACAGGCAACACCATCCAGTTACCAGGGACAGTATAGGGGAGGCTTTCGGGGCCAATATAGAGGAGGGCAATTCCCTAGGAATAGGGGAAAATTTCAAAGCCCCAAAACCCCTACAACTAAGCAGTGACTCACATGTCACTCACCCCCTCCACACAACACCAGTGGGGGGAAGAATAGGTCATTATTACAAAGCATGGGAGGAAATCACTACAGACACTTGGGTTCTAGCAATTATCCAATATGGTTATTGCATAGAATTTCTACAATTCCCTCCAAACATACCACCAAGAGCACAAAATTTATCAAAACATCATTCGGAGCTCCTGGAGATAGAAGTTCAAGCACTATTGCAAAAGAACGCAATCGAGTTAGTACCAAACACACAAATAAACACAGGAGTTTATTCACTGTACTTCTTAATACCAAAGAAGGACAAAACGCTAAGACCAATCCTAGACCTAAGAATACTAAACACATACATCAAATCAGATCACTTTCACATGGTCACACTACAAGAAGTGTTACCATTGCTGAAACTACACGACTACATGACAACATTAGACCTCAAAGACGCGTATTTCCATATACCAATACATCCATCGCACAGGAAATACCTAAGGTTTGTATTCAAAGGAATACACTACCAATTCAAGGTACTGCCTTTCGGTTTAACAACCGCACCAAGAGTCTTTACCGAATGTCTAGCAGTAGTCGCTGCACACATCAGAAGGCAGCAAATACATGTATTCCCGTATCTAGACGACTGGCTAATCAAGACCCATTCGTTAATAACGTGCTCACACCACACAAATCAAATCATACAAACCCTCTACAAACTAGGGTTCACAGTCAACTTCGCAAAATCCAACATTCTGCCGCGCAAGGTACAACAATACCTAGGAGCCATAATAAACACAACAATAGGAGTAGCCACTCCAAGTCCACAAAGAATTCTAAATTTCAACAACATGATACAACGCATGTATCCAACACAGAAAATACAAGCAAAGATGATATTACAACTCCTAGGCATGATGTCTTCATGCATAGCCATTGTCCCAAACGCAAGACTGCACATGAGGCCCTTACAACAGTGCCTAGCATCACAGTGGTCACAAGCACAGGGTCACCTTACAGATCTGGTGTTAATAGACCGCCAAACTTACCTCTCGCTTCTATGGTGGAACAATATAAATTTAAACAAAGGGCGGCCTTTCCAAGACCCAGTGCCACAATACGTAATAACAACAGATGCTTCCATGACAGGGTGGGGAGCACACCTCGATCAACACAGCATACAAGGACAATGGAACGTACATCAAACAAAACTGCATATAAATCACCTAGAACTGCTAGCAGTTTTTCAAGCACTAAAGGCTTTTCAACCAATAATAGTTCACAAATACATTCTCGTCAAAACAGACAACATGACAACAATGTATTATCTAAACAAACAAGGGGGGACGCACTCAACGCAATTGAGCCTGCTGGAAGAAAAGATATGGCGTTGGGCAATTCACAACCAAATTCGCCTAATAGCACAATTTATCCCAGGAATTCAGAATCAACTCGCAGACAATCTCTCTCGAGATCACCAACAGGTCCACGAATGGGAAATTCACCCCCAAATTCTGAACACTTACTTCACACTCTGGGGAACACCTCAAATAGACTTGTTTGCGACAAAAGAGAACGCAAAATGCCAAAACTTCGCATCCAGATACCCACACAGGCAGTCCCACGGCAATGCCCTATGGATCAACTGGTCAGGGGTATTTGCCTACGCTTTTCCTCCTCTCCCTCTCCTTCCTTATCTGGTAAACAAACTCAGTCAAAACAAACTCAAACTCATATTAATAGCACCAACTTGGGCAAGGCAACCCTGGTACACAACGCTGCTAGACCTATCAGTAGTACCCCACATCAAACTGCCCAACAGGCCGGATCTGTTAACACAACACAACTAAACGATCAGACACCCAGATCCAGCATCGCTGAATCTAGCAATCTGGCTCCTGAAATCCTAGAATTCGGACACTTACAACTTACCCAAGAATGTATGGAAGTTATAAAGCAAGCCAGAAGGCCATCCACCAGGCACTGCTATGCCAGTAAATGGAAGAGGTTTGTTTGCTACTGCCATATTAATCAAATCCAACCATTACACGCAACCCCAAAACATGTAGTGGGTTACTTGCTTCACTTACAAAAATCTAACCTAGCTTTCTCTTCCATTAAAATACACCTTGCAGCAATATCTGCATACCTGCAGCCTACCTATTCAACTTCCCTATATAGGATACCAGTCATTAAAGCATTCATGGAGGGCCTTAAAAGAATTATTCCACCAAGAACACCACCTGTTCCTTCATGGAACCTAAATGTTGTCTTAACTAGACTTATGGGTCCACCTTTTGAACCCATGCACTCCTGCGAAATACAGTTCCTAACATGGAAGGTTGCATTTCTCATCACCATTACCTCTCTAAGAAGAGTAAGCGAGATTTAGGCGTTTACAATACAAGAACCTTTTATACAACTACACAAAAATAAGGTCGTCCTAAGGACTAATCCTAAATTTCTACCAAAAGTTATTTCACCGTTCCATCTAAATCAAACAGTGGAACTTCCAGTGTTCTTCCCACAGCCAGATTCCGTAGCTGAGAGGGCACTACATACTTTAGATGTCAAAAGAGCATTAATGTATTACATTGACAGAACAAAGAGCATCAGGAAAATTAAACAGCTATTTATTGCATTCCAAAAACCTCATGCAGGAAACCCAATATCAAAACAAGGTATAGCCAGATGGATAGTTAAATGCATCCAAATCTGCTACCTTAAAGCTAAACGACAACTGCCCATTACACCAAGAGCACACTCAACAAGAAAGAAAGGTGCTACCATTGCCTTTCTAGGAAACATCCCAATGCAAGAAATATGTAAGGCAGCCACATGGTCTACGCCTCACACATTCACCAAGCACTACTGTGTAGACGTGTTATCCGCACAACAAGCCACAGTAGGTCAAGCCGTATTAAGAACATTGTTTCAGACTACTCCCACTCCTACAGGCTGAGCCACCGCTTTGGGGAGATAACTGCTTACTAGTCTATGCAAAACATGCGTATCTACAGCGACAGATGCCATCGAACTGAAAATGTCACTTACCCAGTGTACATCTGTTCGTGGCATCAGTCGCTGTAGATTCGCATGTGCCCACCCGCCTCCCCGGGAGCCTGTAGCAGTTCGGAAGGTACCTTCAACTATTTGTATATATATTATTTTAACCTTAAATAGGTACATACTTAGTCACTCCATTGCATGGGCACTATTACTACAATACAACTCCTACCTCACCCTCTGCGGGGAAAAACAATCGAAGATGGAGTCGACGCCCATGCGCAATGGAGACAAAAGGAGGAGTCCCTCGGTCCCGTGACTCGAAAGACTTCTTCGAAGAAAAACAACTTGTAACACTCCGACCCAACACCAGATGGCGAGCTATGCAAAACATGCGAATCTACAGCGACTGATGCCACGAACAGATGTACACTGGGTAAGTGACATTTTCATTATAGTGTAAATTCACGTTTAAACATCTATTTATTCTATAAATATATTAACAAATACATTCTCATATTTTATTTACACCTCTCATGAGAATAAAACAATGCAGGGCAGTGTAGCCCATAGGCTGCCATTATACAGAATGAAAATAGAGCTGTGCCTTTAAGAAAGTATAGTCTTCCTGTTTCCCATCATGCACAGCAAAAGGCAGTTGCCTCAGTTCTTTTTTCCGGCCCCTTCTGACAGGACCCTGAAGCATTGAGCTCTACCTCACAAAGTTTTTTGCGACAGAAATTAATTTAAAATCTTTTTGAATTTCAATTTCACTCGACGTTTTTAACATTGAGTGATCATTTCCTACTAGTTTTTGTTAAATTCTGACAGAATTTTGAGTTTTTTCTAGTTTAGAAATGCCTTCACTTTTTGACAAATGTCCTTCTTGTGGAAGAAAAAAGGCTAAAACAGATCCACATAGGGTCTGCATAATTTGTCTTCCATCCAGCCACAAACCAGAGTCGTGTGACATCTGTAAAACCTTCTCTAGAAGAACTCTTCGTGATAGGGAGAAAATCCGACTTCAGGCGAGAGAGGACAGAAGAAAAAGTGGCCATTCCACCACAGAGCGAGGAGAAGGTCAGGCTTCTACCAGGGCTCAATCTGTTTACTCTATAACTCCTACCAGACCTGCTGAAAAACGGCAAAGGTCTCCGACGACATCGAGGGCGTCGACGTCGAAACAGGGAACGGCGCCAACATGTTCGCCGTCGAGGAGTGGTTCGCCGGCGAGGAAAAGACATCGTTCGCCGTCGACAACCATTTCGCCGTCGAGACGACGTGGACATCCGACGTCAAAAGGATCTGGGTCGCCGTCGACACGGCGAGGACGTTCCACGTCGAGGAGATCCGAGTCAGGCTCGCCGTCGACACGTCGAGGACGATCGACGTCGAGAGAGAGTACTCGCCGTCGGAGACGTTCGCCGTCACCACAACGACGTCGAGGGTCGTCGTCGAGAGGTTCTCCACGGCGAGAGGAATCGACGTCCAGAGGTCGCCGTCACCGCTCTTCGACGTCGAGGAGTGTGTCGACGTCGAGACGACAATCAAAGAGGCCTAGAAGGGTTTATACAACATCGGAATCCTCGGCCTCACTTATCCTGCTTCCAGCGTCTCCACAGCTCTCGCCTCGGCAGTCGCCGTTGCCGCAGACACCGGTAACACCTACGGCTCCTCTTCCGGCTCCTCCTTCAGAGTCTGTTCCGAGGACTCCAACGCGATCAGTAAGGCGTTCTGGACATTCTTCTAGACGTTCTTCTTCCTCTCGGCACCATCGTCATGAATCACGACAGAGATCTCAGCATTCACATCATAGACATTCTTCTTCGACTACACGGGACTACTCTCCAACCCTATCGGACTCACCGTCCCCGAGAGTGTCCCCCATAGATGATGTGAATACATTCCAGGAGGTCTTAGTGCGAGGGGCAACCAAACTTAATATCCCGCTGGCGGTGCCGGCTCCATCGACGTCCGTAATCTTGGAGACCTTGCATCACAGGACATCTTCAAGACCTTTGCTTCCACTGGTTCCGGGTCTTATTGAACCGGCAATGGACATTTTTCTTACACCAGCTGCAACAAAGTCTGCTCCTTCCAGACTTATTAAAAAATACCGTCCACCAGAAAAGTATGCTCTACTGCATCCATCACCATGAAAGCAGCCAGTGCCACTGCTTTATTAGGGAGATATGATCGAGCCCTCTGGGACTCTGTACTGCAGTTTGCGGAGCATCTTCCTAAGGACAAAAGGGAAGATTTCCTGGAGGTCGTGGGCGAGGGAGCTATGGTTTCTAACCAAGTTATAAGTGCTGCAGCGGATTCTTCGATACTATCCGCACATAACTATGCTCACGGAATAGCGCTCAGAAGACATGCATGGCTGCGACTTACATCGCTTAAACCTGAAGCACAGCAGAGAATACAAAATTTACGTTTCTCAGGCTCCACTTTGTTCGGCTCTCATGCCGATGACGAGATGGGCCCGAATGAAGTCTGAGCTGGATACCCTGAAAGCAGTAGGCATGGAACGACCGAAAGAACAGCAAAAGGTATTCCGCCCATATCAACGAAGACTGTTCACCCACAGGTATCAGACTCCACATTGGATGTCTTCACGCCCCCAGCAGCAGCATCATAGGGGTTTCTCCACACAACGAAGGTCAACAAGGGGTCGTTCAACACCTCAAACTCAGGCAACTCGACAGGCTCCCGCGTCTAAGCCCTGAATCTTTGCTTCCCCCTCCTCCGTTATCCACTCCGGTAGGGGGAAGTATCTGAAATCATCTGGACGAGTGGCTACGCATCACAACAGACGCCTGGGTATTGAATATTGTGAGACATGGTTACGTTCTCAGATTCACCAGTCCTCCACCATCTGTTCCACCCAAAACAACCAGCCGACACCTCGAAGCTCTTCAGTTAGAAGTCACCATTCTATTACAAAAAAGTGCCATAGAACCCGTCCTGATCAGCCAACAAGGGAAGGGGATTTATTCGAGGTATTTCCTTGTGCCCAAAAAAGACAAGCAAGAGTTTCGTCCCATTTTAGATCTAAGGACAGCAAACAAGTGGATTCGCAAAGAGAAATTCAGGATGCTATCCTTGCACCAAATTTACCCACATCTTCCTCAGGGTGACTGGCTCTGTGCAATAGACCTTTGCGACGCTTACTTTCATATTCTGGTGACCAAGAAACATCGAAAATTCCTAAGGTTCACCGTCGGAAAACGTCATTACCAATTTGCGGTTCTGCCCTTCGGCCTCAAATCAGCGCCGAGGACTTTTTCCAAATGCATGGCGGTGGTAGCCGGCCACTTGAGGAAACATTGAATATTTGTCTACCCCTATCTAGACGATTGGCTCATAAAGGCCGCCAGTTATCTAGAGGCACAACAACATTTCAAATGGACTCTACAGCTGTTGCAGAAGCTCGGTCTTCAAGTAAATCTCCTGAAATCCACAGCAACACTTATTCAGAGGTTGCATTACTTAGGGGCCATTATAGATACCAATCTAGGAAAGGTGTTTCCTTCGGAGGAACGACGATTATCGATTCTCCAAAAGTGCAAACAACTGCAAGAGACTCCACAGACCACTGCAAGAGTAATAGCTTCTCTACTGGGCTCAATGGCGTCATGTATCCATCTCGTTCCCAATGCTCACCTCCATATGAGACCATTACAGGAAAACCTGGAGGATGAATGGAGTCAACTAATGAATGAATGGGAGAGCAAAGTCCTCCTTTCTCCCCACGCCCTACAGTCCCTCAAGTGGTGGTGTCTACCCGACAATCTCTTGGTGGGGATTCCGTTACAACATCGGCCTCCAGCTCAAACCATCGTAACAGATGGTCACTGCTCGGATGGGGAGCGCACATGGAACATCTTCGAGTCCAAGGCAAGTGGTCACAGAAAGAGAGTCTCTATCATATCAACCTGCTGGAGGTTCGCGCAGTCCACCTTGCGCTCAAAGCTTTCCTTCCCTCTCTGAGAGAGGAAACTCTCCTTCTCCAGACGGACAACGTGGCCACTATGTACTACGTAAACAAACAAGGAGGCACCAGGTCCAGGATTTTATCCAGAGAGGCTCAGACAATCTGGCATTAGCTTCTAGCCAGGAACATGTCGCTAGTAGCAACTCGCCTGCCTGGCATCCAGAATGTTCAAGCGGATGCTCTCAGCCGCGTAATGGACGAGAACCACGATTGGGTTCTACACGACGACGTCGTTCATTCCATTTTCGCACTATGGGGTACCCCCTCTATAGATCTATTCGCAACCCCAGAAAACAAAAAATGGCAAAACTTCGCCTCCAGATATTACCATCCAGGGACACTGGGGAATGCCCTGTGGATAATCTGGTCAGGAGCATTTCTTTACGCCTTTCCGCCGCTTCCCCTGATTCCGGCGGTCCTCCAGAAGTTATCCAATGCTCAGTCCAAAATGATCCTGATTGCTCCGGAATGGCCACGCCAATGGTGGTTCCCAGACCTTCTTCACTGGTCACTCAAACCACACATCAGGCTCCCTTATCGTCCGGACCTGCTCTCGAAGTTCAGAGGGCAGATATCCCATCCCAACCTCTCATCGTTGAGTTTGGCAGCATGGCTCCTGAGCTAGTGCAATATGGGCACTTGAACTTACCTCAGGATTGTATGGAAATCCTGAAAGAAGCAAAGCGCCCTTCCACACGATCCACTTATGCAAGCAAGTGGAAGAGATTCTGCGTGTGGTGCTTAGACAACAACATTGACCCGATATCCTGCGGAGAGGAGTCTATTCTGCCATACTTGCTAAGTTTGGCAAAATCGGGCTTACAATTGTCATCAATAAAGGTACATTTGGCGGCTCTAACAGCATACAGAAAGAGCCCCTCACAAACTTCCTTTTTTCGAATCCCAGTTATTAAGGACTTCCTGGAGGGTTCAAACACGGTTTTTCCTCCCATTAGAAGACCATCTCCTCCATGGGAACTGAATGTTGTCCTATCGCGTCTGATGCTACCTCCATTCGAGCCAATACATAAGGCATCACTTCAGCATCTCACATGGAAAACTGCTTTTCTAGTGGCAATCACTTCAGCGCGTAGGGTCAGCGAAATCCAGGCCCTTTGCGCTCAAGGACCCTACACGGTTTTTCATTCTGCGAAAGTGGTAATGAGAACTCATCCAAAATTTTTACCTAAGGTAGTCTCCGACTTCCATGTGAACCAAACAATTTCATTACCGACTTTCTTTCAAAATCCAACTACTCCTGCTGAGAGAACTCTGCACTCTCTGGATGTAAAGAGAGTCTTGAAATTTTACTTGGACAGGACAAAAAGCTTACGGAAATCACAACAGCTTTTTATTAACTATGGCCCAGTTAGAACAGGGTTGGGCACGTCTAAGCAATCTTTATCCAGGTGGATTGTTTCATGTATAATGTTATGTTATCAGTTAGCAAAGAAATCCCTTGGTGGTAGGCCAAAAGCCCACTCTACTAGAGGTAAGGCAGCTACTACAGCCTTGATGAGAAATGTCCCTTTGGCAGAAATATGTAAGGCTGCCACTTGGAAGTCGGTCCATACCTTTACTAAGCATTACTGCCTTGATACAGACGCTAGGGCAGATGCGCAGGTTGGACAGGCCTTGCTCAAGAATTTATTTGCTTGATTCATGTTTTCTCAGTATTCTTCTGTCTACTCCACCGTGGTTATGGGGATGGGCTTGCTACTCTATTCAGTGCTTATGACTATACATGGAAATCCCCTACGAGAGAAGGAATGGTTTCTTACCTGTAACTCCAGTTCTCTCGTAGGGGTATTTCCATGATAGTCATAAGGAACCCTCCCTCCTCCCCGGTGGAGTTGACATAGAATATGAATATTATCGAGGTTGGTACTCCAACAAATGTTTGGTTTCTTCATGTCAGGTTACAAGCCTCCAAAAAAGATCTGAGGCAACTGCCTTTTGCTGTGCATGATGGGAAACAGGAAGACTTTACTTTCTTAAGGGTACAGCTCTATTTTCATGCTGTATAATGGCAGCCTATGGGCTACACTGCCCTGCATTGTTTTATTCTCATGAGAGGTGTAAATAAAATATGAGAATGTATTTGTTAATATATTTATCAATCAATATCAATCAATCAATAATTTATAAAGCGCGCTATGTACCCGTTTATAGAATAAATAGATGTTTAAACGTGAATTTACACTATAACTGTTTTTTCTTTTAACAATTTGGCCTGTGTAGCTGTTCACATAGGCTGCACAGTGTTATTCTTAAGTGTTTTTTGACAAACCTTTTTTCAAAGGGTTGGTATTTGCACTTAAGAATATGCTTCCACCAGTGCTCCGGGGTCCCCGCAGGCGCGCGGAACTATTCAGTGCTTATGACTATCATGGAAATACCCCTACGAGAGAACTGGAGTTACAGGTAAGAAACCATTCCTTCTCTGGCAGAGTCTTAGGGATTTCGTACTGACCCCTCTAAGGAAGGCAGCCATGGATTCTGTCTCTGGTCCAGTCCTTTCTTTACAGGTGTGCAGAGCATCAACAAGTAAAAGGTTAAATATTAGATAAGCGGGAGGGCTCTCTAAATGCCCAATGAAATCCAGAGTTCACCCCCAAAGTATTATCTGGAACCTGTTCCTGCACTGCACATTATACTCTTTCGCGTAACCGCATCCCATGACTACAATTTGGGGTCAAACAGACACTTTATAATACTGTATTTCAGGTAGGCAGTCCCTGATCACAACTGAAGGCAAAGGTTGTGGGGCTGGTCCTTCAGCCAAGGCTTTCTTTTCTGAGGTGTGGGCTATATGGCCAAGCTAGAGTTGCACCGGTGATACTGATTTGAAATTTGAGCCACAGCACACAATCTGTTTCCTAGGAACACATATTAAATGCAACACAATACATATTGCTTTACAATATATTCCACCTGGAGGGCAGAATTTAAGGGTGTCATTACATAACAATCTATTAGCAGAGTACTACAAAATCTTCTGCCTACCAGGATTTTTATGGGCATACTTCAGGGATTTTGTACATACAGGTGGCACTCTAACCTGATTATCCCATCTGAGTTGGTCCAGCATACTGGCATATATACGCACACAACTTGTACTGAAAGATAGGGGAATGATGAAACCCAGTTGCGAACTACTGCACACATTTTTCAGGGATAGTGAATAGGCATTTAGAACAGTTCACCAGACCTATCCTTCTTTTGGAACCATCTGCCACCAGTTGACCATAACTAGTGGCACACTGTAAGGAAATGCCTCTTTGGCATGGTTACCCCCTGACTTTTTGCCTTTGCTGATGCCAAGTTATGATTTGAAAGTGTGCTGAGGTCTGCTTCCCAGGCCCCATCACCAGTGTTCTTTCCCTAAACCTGTACCTTTGTTTCCACAATTGGCACACCCTGGCATCCAGGTAAGTCCCTTGTAACTGGTACCCCTGGTACCAAGGGCCCTTATGCCAGGGAAGGTCTCTAAGGGCTGCAGCATGTCTTATGCCACCCTGGGGACCCCTCACTCAGCACAGACACACTGCTTGCCTGCTTGTGTGTTCTGGTGGGGAGAAAATGACTAAGTCGACATGGCACTCCCCTCAGGGTGCCATGCCAACCTCACACTGCCCATGGCATAGATAAGTCACCCCTCTAGCAGGCCTTACAGCCCTAAGGCAGGGTGCCCTATACCATAGGTGAGGGCATAGGAGCATGAGCACTATGCCCCTACAGTACCTAAACAAAACCTTGACATTGTAAGTGCAGGGTAGCCATAAGAGTATGGTCTGGGAGTCTGTCATACACGAACTCCACAGCACCATAATGGCTACACTGAAAACTGGGAAGTTTGGTATCAAACTTCTCAGCACAGTACATGCACACTGATGCCAGTGTACATTTTATTGTGAAATACACCCTAGAGGGCATCTTAGAGATGCCCCCTGAAACCATACCCGACTTCCAGTGTGGGCGGACTAGTTTTAGAAGCCTGCCACACACCAGACATGTTGCTGGCCACATGGGGAGAGTGCCTTTGTCACTCTGTGGCTAATAACAAAGCCTGTACTGGGTGGAGGTGCTTCTCACCTCCCCCTGCAGGAACTGTAACACCTGGCGGTGAGCCTCAAAGGCTTACCCCCTTTGTTACAGCACCCCAGGGCACTCCAGCTAGTGGAGTTGCCCGCCCCCTCCTCCGGCCACAGCCCCACATTTGTCTGCAAGGCCGGAGGAGATAATGAGAAAAACAAGGAGGAGTCACTGGCCAGTCAGGACAATCCCCTAAGGTGTCCTGAGCTGAGGTGACTCTGACTTTTAGAAATCCTCCATCTTGCAGATGGAGGATTCCCCCAATAGGATTAGGGATGTGCCCCCCTCTCCTCAAGGAGGTGGCACAAAGAGGGTGTAGCCACCCTCAGGGCTAGTAGCCATTGGCTACTAACCCCCCAGACCTAAACACACCCCTAAATTGAGTATTTAGGGGCTCCCAGAACCTAGCAAGATAGATTCCTGCAACCTAAGACGAAGAAGGACTGCTGACCTGAAAGCCCTGCAGAGAAGACTGTGACACCAACTGCTTTGGCCCCAGCTCTACCGGCCTGTCTCCCCACTTCAAGAAAAACTGCAACAGCGACGCGTTACACAGGGTCCAGCGACCTCTGAAGCCTCAGAGGACTACCCTGCATCTAAAAGGACCAAGAACTCCTGAGGACAGCGGCTCAGCTCCAAAGATGAAACATCTTTGCAACAAAGAAGCAACTTTTAAAGACCACACGTTTCCCGCCGGAAGCGTGAGACTTTGCACTCTGCACCTGACACCCCCGGCTCGCCCTGCGGAGAAACAACACTACAGGGAAGACTCCCCGGCAATTGCGACCCTGTGAGTAGCCAGAGTTGACCCCCCCCCACCCCAGCCCCCCCAGCGACGCCTGCAGAGGGAATCCAGAGGCTCTCCCTGACCGCGACTGTCTGCTTCAAAGAACCCGACGCCTGGTAAAGACACTGCACCCGCAGCCCCCAGGACCTGAAGGATCCGACCTCCAGTGCAGAAGCGACCCCCAGGTGGCCCTCTCCCTTGCCCAGGTGGTGGCTACCCCGAGGAGCCCCCCCCTTGCCTGCCTGCTTCGCTGTAGAGACCCCTTGGTCTCCCATTGAACTCCATTGCAAACCCGACACCTGTTTGCACTCTGCACCCGGCCGCCCCGTGCCGCTGAAGGTGTACTTTTTGTGCTGATTTGTGTCCCCCCGGTTCCCTACAAAACCCCCCTGGTCTGGCCTCCGAAGACGCGGGTACTTACCTGCTGGCAGACTGGAACCGGGGCACCCCCTTCTCCATTGAAGCCTATGCGTTTTGGGCACCACTTTGACCTCTGCACCTGACCTGCCCTGAGCTGCTGGTGTGGTAACTTTGGGGTTGCCCTGAACCCCCTACGGTGGGCTACCCTGGACCCAACTTTGAACCCTGTAGGTGGTTTACTTACCTGCAAAAGTAACAAACACTTCTCTTCCAGGGGATCCTCATCAATAGTCATAAACATTGAATATTCCCGCCCTTGTGCGGGGACCCCGGAGCATATATAAAATACACATATATAAAGTATGAAATATGCACGAAAAATAAATATAGCATTTTTAGTAGACACATTTTCATATTAAACTCATATATACATGTGTAAAACAGCAATGCAGACTATAATCATAAACAGGCTAAAATGCTTTATTTCTATGGAGTTTTTTATTCTTTTTTTTTTTTCTAATTGTTCTCAAAATTACAATAAGAGAAAAAATATCTACTAAAACCACATCACTGAGCCCAGGGAAATCAGCAGTAGTAATCATCAGAGAAAAAAGATTTAAAAACTACATTGAAAAACACTAGAGCATTCTTAGCCAATAGGCTGCATGCAGGTTAACACAGGAGAACCATAAAAACTTTGGCACCGTGCCTTTAAGACCCTGAGCACCTCCAGTATCCCACCATGCCTCAGGGGTGAAGGAGAGGTGACAGTTGGTTCACAGTTAGGTTAGTTCTTTTTTCCGGCTTCTTCTGAGAGGATCCTGGAGCATTGAGCTCTCAGTTTTTCTGAGTTTTTCTCAGAAAAATACTTTGGAACAGCGTTTTTTCCTACTTTACTCGACATCATTGTCTGAGCTTGGAAGTTTTTTTTCTGACAAAAAAATGCCTTCACTTTTTGTGAAATGCCCTTCCTGTGGGAAGAAGAAGGCCCAGTCAAATCCACACACTCTGTATTTGTGTGCTTGCCTTAGAGTCACTGCCCTGACACTTGCAAACACTGCAAGAACATGTCAAAGAGGACTCTGAAGGACAGTGAAAAGATCAGGCTTCATGGGCTTTACGAGAGGCAGAAAACATCATCCTCTTCGCTTCCCAGGCAGCCAACAAGCCACTCTCAGGAGAGACAGGCTAGATCGACGTCAGCAGGTAGGAAGATACCTGTTTGTTCCCCGTCGACGTTGTCGATGCCACCATCTCACCGCCATAGATCGCCGTTGACGGTGACCCGACCGACGTCGAAGGATACGGCGTCGAGAGAACACCGCAGGGGCATATCTCCGTAGACGGCAACCCGCCGATCGACGTCGAGCCATCACCGGCGTGCCCATTCGCCACCGTTGGCCTCGCACCCCTCGACGTCAAGAAAGGCGGCGTCGAAATCGCCCCAGCGGCGAGAGCGAGGACATCCGCCGTCGGCTGCCCACCGCTCGACGTCGAGGCACATGACGGTGAGCAGGTCGCGGTCGAGAGATCGCCGTTCGCCGTCGAGACACAACGTCGAGACAGGAACAACCGGCGGCGCTCCCTTCGACGTCATTACGGCTGTCGACGTCGACGCAGGTTTTACCTGTCCTGCAGGGAGCAGAACATCGGCTTCCGCCACCAGATAAGACCACTCCATCTCCAGTGGTCTCCATAAGAAGTGGTTCATCTCGGTCGAGAGCGGCCTCATCGGGGCATGTCTCACCCATCAATTTGTCACCAAGATGGTTGGAGAGCCTTAACAGACCAACGGCGTCCCCGGATTCGCAGTATTCAAGGATGTACTCTTACTGCCTCTTTCCTGAGAACACCGACAGCGCGGGCAGGACGGGCTCGTTCTGCTTCTCACCAGCCGACCACGAGGCCTGGGCGCTCTGCTACAGCGTCTCGCAGCAGGTCACGTTCCCAGCGACGATCTAGGTCACGATCAAGACACAGAAGATCACCCTCTTGGTCATCGTCAGGGTCATCCGTCAGACAATACTCGCCCACCTTAACAGATTCTCCACCAGCTAGGGTTTCCCCGGTGGACGACATCACTACTTTTAATGAGGTACTTGTCAGGGGAGCACAGAAGCTAAACATAGAGGTTCCAGAACCATCAACCTCATCATCAGTCATTTTTGAGACTCTACAGCATAGAGCGGTTTCGAAAAAGCTACTGCCGCTAGTGCCTGGTCTGTTGCAGCCAACCATGGACACCTTTTTAGCGTCAGCCACCCTCAAATCGGCTCCTGCTAGGATTTTGAAAAAATATAAAGCGCCTGAACAAGATCCTTTATTTTTCAGAACGGATCCGCCGCCTGACTCATTCATATTGGCCGCAGCCCGAAAAACTCACTCATTGGCATCATCCTCCACGGTTCCACCGGACAAAGAGAGCAGACATCTAGACTCTCTGGGGAGAAAAATGTGCGGCACGGCGGCATCTATGATGAAGGTCTCCAGCGCGTCTGCACTCCTAGGCAGATATGACCGTTCACTGTGGGACTCTCTGAACAGGTTCACAGAAAAATTACCTAGAGAGGACAGGCAGGACTTCCAAGAGATCCTTCAAGAGGGATGTCTGTTCTCCAACCAGGTCATCAGCGCAGCGGCAGATGGGACAGACTTAGCTGCACATGGATACGCACATGGAATTTGTGCAAGAAGGTCTTCCTGGTTGAGACTGACTGGATTAAAACAGGAAGCACAACAGCGTATCCTAAATCTTCCGTTCAACTGGAACTCGCTGTTTGGTATCCATACGGACGAAGAAATGGCGCGCATGAAGACAGAAGTGGACACCATGAGGGCAGTAGGCCTGGAGAGGAAGAAAGACTTCAGGCGAAGGTATAGACCTTATGACAGGCGCCCTTTCCAGCAGAGGGTTCAAACCCCTCACTGGTCCCAGAGGCCACAGCAGAGGCAAGGAAGCCTGCTTTTTCAGTCTTGTAAGGCCACGAGGGAACGAGGGTCAAGTAGACCACAACAGTCCACACCCAAAGCGCCGGCCAAACTATGAGGACTCGCTTCCCTTAACACTGTGCACCACTCCGGTGGGGGGAAGTATCACAGACTTTATTCACGAGTGGCGTGCTATCACAAAAGACAAATTGGTGCTCAACATTGTCGAGAATGGCTACTCTCTTCTTTTCCGGCAACCTCCACCGCACTTGCCACAAGCCAAATGCAATCTGTCTCACGTCAGCCTATTGCGCAAAGAGGCTCTCGCCCTTTTACGAAAGAAGGCAATAGAAAGAGTTCCACTCGCGCACAGAGGGAAGGGGGTTTACTCCCGTTATTTACTGGTAGCGAAAAGAGGCAGAGAGGGCGTTTTCAGACCAATTCTGGACTTACGGCTACTGAACAAGTACATAAAAAAGCAAAAGTTCAGGATGCTGGCTCTTCACCAGATTTTCCCTCAGCTACATCAGGGAGACTGGATGTGCTCCATCGACCTGCTGGATGCATACTTTCACATCCCGATAGTTCCCAAACGTCGGAAATTGCTGCGCTTCCAGATAGCCTCACAACACTATCAGTTCAAGGTACTACCATTCGGCCTGAAATCTGCCCCCCGCGTTTGCTTGAAATGCGTGGCAGTGGTAGCAGCACATCTACGAAAACAAAAAATCTTCATTTACCGATACCTAGATGACTCGCTACTGAAAGCCTCCTCTCCGGAGCAGGCGAGAACCCATCGGGACATTGTGCTCATTCGAGTCTCTAGGTCTTCAAGTCAACTACCAAAAGTCCACCTTGATTCCAACGCAGAACCTGCACTTCCTGGGAGCAATACTAGACACAGAGCTCCAAAGAGTGTATCCTTCGGAGGAACGACTATTATCAATAAAGAAAAAGTGTCAGGACCTGTTAAAATCCGACGCACCTACGGCCCGTCAGGTGACATTTCTGCTGGGCGCCATGGCCTCGTGCATTTTCATTGTCCCGAATGCCAGGCTACGTGTGAGGCCTCTCCAAGAGGCGTTGGAAAACAACTGGAGCCAAAGGACAGGTCGCTGGGAGGACAGCGTGCGGCTGCCGATAGCAGCACGTCAGTCATTGCAATGGTGGATGCACAGACCTCACCTGTCAGTAGGGGCTCCGTTTCACCAGGTAATTCTATCCGACACTCTGGTAACGGATGCTTCTCTTCAGGGATGGGGGGGCTCATCTAGGTCCCCTTCAAGCTCAGGGCCTGTGGTCCGACAACGAAAGAAAGTACCACATCAATCTGCTGGAGCTCAGAGCGGTCCATCTGGCTCTCAAGTCTTTTGCTCCATTGATTCAGGGGAAATCTCTCCTAATACAAACGGACAATACAACCACAATGTATTATTTGAACAGACAAGGGGGAACGAGATCCCTACCCCTATCTCGGGAGTCCCAAACAATCTGGCATTGGCTCCTGGCCAGAGGAATGTCGCTTACAGCGGTTCACCTACCAGGTCAACAATACTTGGAAGCAGATTTCCTGAGCAGACACCTAGAGGACGTCCACGATTGAGTCGTCGAAGACATCTTCGCTCAATGGGGTCGGCCTCAATTGGATCTCTTCGCAGACGAGGTAAACAAGGAATGCCCAGACTTCGCGTCCAGGTTCTACCGTCCGGGATCTCGAGGGAATGCCCTGTTGATCGACTGGTCAGGGATATTTCTCTACGCTTTTCCACCGATCACCCTCATACCGGCAGTGATCAACAAACTTTACAGATCCAGCACCAGAATGATTCTCATAGCTCTGCAATGGCCCTGTCAGTTCTGGTACACAGATCTCCTCAACCTATCGGAACAACCTCACAGGAGGCTGCCGTGCAGACTGGATCTTCTGAGCAGGATGGAGGGCAGGGTATTGCACCCCAACCTACCCTCTCTGAGCTTGACAGCATGGCTCCTGAATTCCTGCAGTATGGGCACCTAGGGCTCTCGCAGGAGTGCATGAACATCTTGAAGGAGTCCAGACGACCTTCCACGCGGCGTTCTTATGCTTTTAAGTGGAAGAGGTTCTACATATGGTGCTGTCAGCAAGGTCAGAATCCCATACGGGCTCAGTAGGAGGTCATACTGTCTTACTTACTACATCTGGCAAAATCCGGTCTGCAGGTATCATCTATTAAGGTACATTTCTCTTCCAGGGGATCCTCATCAATAGTCATAAACATTGAATATTCCCGCCCTTGTGCGGGGACCCCGGAGCATATATAAAATATACACATATTATACATGTGTAACAAACAGTCATGCAAGCTATCATGTTAAAAACAGGCTAAAATGTTTTATTTCTATGAAGTTTTTTTTTTTTTTTTTTTAATATTAAATACTACAATAGAGCATAAATATGTACCCAAGCTCCTAAAACTAGGCTTAGGGAAGTAAGCAGTAGCAAACTCTAGAGGAAAAAATAGAAAAAACTGCATTGAAAAACAACGCAGCCAATAGGCTGCATGCAGGTTAACACAGGAGAACCATAAAAACTTTGGCACCGTGCCTTTAAGACCCTGAGCATCTCCAGTATCCCACCATGCCTCAGGGGTGAAGGAAAGGTGACAGTTGGTTCACAGTTAGGTCAGTTCTTTTTTCCGGCTTCTTCTGAGAGGATCCTGGAGCATTGAGCTCTCAGTTTTTCTGAGTTTTTCTCAGAAAAATTCTTTAAAAAAGCGTTTTTTCACTTTTCACTCGACAAATAACACCTTTGTCTGAGCTAGGCAGGTTTCTTCTGACAAAAAAATGCCTTCACTTTTTGTCAAATGCCCTGCTTGTGGGAAGAAGAAGGCCCAGTCAGATCCCCACTCTCTGTGCATAGTGTGCCTGCCTCAGAGTCACTGCCCTGACACTTGTAAGTACTGCAAGAACATGTGTAGGAGGACTCTGAAAGACAGAGAGAAGATCCGGCTACATGGGCTTCAGGAGAGGCAAAGAACATCGTCCTCCTCACTTCCCAGACAGCCAGAAGGCCATTCTCAGGAGAGAATGGCCCGGTCGACAGGTAGGAAAGTACCTGTTTGTTCACCGTCGACGTCGTCGCTACCACCGTCTCACCGGCATAGATCGCCGTTGACGGCGACACACCCGACGTCGAAGGGAACGGCGTCGAGGGATCAACATCGAAGGGGCAGGTCTCCGTCGACGGCAGCCCGCTGATCGACGTCGAGCCATCGCCGGCGTGCCCGGTCGCCGCCAAAGGCTGTGCCCCCCCAGGGAGCAGAACATCGCCCCACGCCAGACAAGGCGCCATCTCCAGTGGTCTCCATACCGAGCGACTCTTCTCGGTCAAGAGCGGCATCATCTGGGCATGTCTCGCCCATCAACCTATCTCCGAGATGGCTGGAGAGCCTCAACAGACCAGCGGCCTCCCCAGATTCGCAATATTCGCGAATGTATTCGCCTACTGCCTCCCTGCCAAGAACGCCGTCACCGACAGCCAGGGCAGAACGGGCTCGTTCAGCTCCTCGCCAACCGACCGCGAGGCCTAGACGCTCGGCTACAGCGTCTCGCAGCAGGTCTCGCTCTCAACGAAGATCCAGGTCGCGGTCAAGAAGATGATCACCCTCTTGGTCTTCATCAGGTTCATCTGTCGGGCGTTACTCACCCACCCTAACAGATTCACCACCTGCTAGAGTCTCACCGGTGGATGACATTACCACGTTCAACGAGGTGTTGCTAAGAGGAGTGCAGAAACTCAACATAGAGGTTCCAGAACCATCTACCTCCTCATCGGTCATCTTTGAGACTCTACAACAGAGATCAGCGTCGAAAAAGTTGCTGCCTCTAGTGCCTGGCTTGTTGCAGCCAACCATGGACACTTTTCTGGCACCAGCCTCGCTTAAGTCTGCCCCGGCTAGACTTCTAAAAAAATACAAGGCTCCAGAACAAGATCCTTTATTCCTTAGAAAGGATCCGCCACCGGACTCGGTTATCATAGCTGCCGCCCGAAAGACCCACTCGGTGGCATCTTCATCCACGGTGCCCCTGGATAAAGAGAGCAGGCATCTAGACTCTCTAGGGAGAAAGATATGCGGGACGGCGGCTTCAGCAATGAAGGTCTCCAGTGCGTCTGCGCTCCTGGGCAGGTATGATCGTTCTCTGTGGGACTCCCTCACTAGATTTACTTAAAAATTGCCCAGAGAAGACAGACAAGATTTCCAGGAGATACTACAAGAAGGATGCCTGGTATCCAACCAGGTTATCAGCGCGGCAGCAGGTGGGGCGGATTTGGCTGCTCATGGGTACGCACATGGTATCTGTGCGAGGAGATCTTCCTGGCTGAGGCTCACTGGCTTGAAACAGGAAGCACAACAACGCATCCTGAATCTCCCATTTGCCGGGAACTCTCTATTCGGTGCCCATGCAGACGAAGAGATGGCCCACATGAAGACCGAGGTGGATACCATGAAGGCAGTGGGCCTCGAAAGAAAGAAAGATTTCAGGCGGAGGTACAGGCCGTATGATAGGCGCCCTTTCCAGCAGAGGGTTCAAACCCCTCATTGGTCGCAAAGGTCACAGCAACGACAGGGACGCCCTCTTTTTCAACGGAGAAACACAAGGGAGCGAGGGTCAATTAGACCTCAACAGTCCACTCCGAAAGCACCCACCAAGCAATGAAATCTCGCTTCCCTCGACACTGTATACCACTCCGGTGGGGGGGGGAAGTATTACGGCTTATCTTCACGAGTGGCACTCTATCACAAGAGACAAATGGGTGCTCAATATTGTCGAACATGGCTATTCTCTTCTTTTCAAACAGCCTCCACCACGCTTGCCACCAACCAAAGACAGTCCATCTCATCTCAGCTTGCTACGCAAGGAGGCTCTCGCCCTCCTAGAAAAGAATGCCATAGAGAAGGTTCCACCTGCACACAGAGGACAGGGGGTCTACTCCCGTTACTTTCTAGTGGCAAAGAAGGGTCGAGAGGGCGTTTTCAGGCCAATTCTGGACCTACGGCTGCTGAACAAATACATAAGGAAGCAGAAGTTCAGAATGCTAGCGCTTCACCAGATTTTCCCTCAACTGCATCAGGGAGACTGGATGTGCTCCATCGACCTACAGGATGCGTACTTTCACATCCCAATAGCTCCCAAACATCGAAAATTCCTGCGCTTCCGAGTAGCGTTACAGCATTACCAGTTCAGAGTTCTACCCTTTGGCCTGAAATCTGCCCCAAGAGTTTTCTCGAAATGTATGGCAGTGGGGCGGCACATCTCCAAAGACGAAGGATATACATATATCCATACCTACACGACTGGCTACTAAAGGCTTCTTCTCCGGAGCAGGCGAGAAGCCAGCGGGACATTGTACTAGGAGTTTGCAAAGCTCTAGGTCTTCAGGTCAATTACCAGAAGTCAACCTTGATTCCAACGCAGAATCTTCACTACCTAGGAGCTATCATAAACACAGAACTCCAAAAAGTGTATCCTTCGGAGGAACGACTATCCTCAATAGACAGGAAGTGCCAGGACCTGTTGAGAGCCAGCGCACCTACGGCACGTCAGGTGACATCACTGCTGGGCTCCATGGCATCGTGCATTTTTATTGTCCCAAATGCCAGGCTCCACATGAGACCCCTCCAAGAGGCATTGGAGACCAACTGGAGCCAAAGAACAGATCGCTGGGAGGACACGGTGCGGCTACCGGCGGTAGCACTTCAGTCATTGAGATGGTGGATGCACAGACCTCACCTGTCAGTGGGTGCTCCGTTTCACCAGGTGCTTCCATCCGACACCCTAGTAACAGATGCATCTCTTCAGGGATGGGGGGCTCATTTGGGTCCTTTTCAAGCGCAGGGTCTGTGGTCGGACAAGGAAAAGCAGTACCACATCAATCTGCTAGAACTCAGAGCGGTCCATCTGGCTCTCAAGTCTTTCATACCGCTAATTCAGGGGAAAACTCTCTTGATACAGACGGACAATACAACCACGATGTATTACTTGAACAAACAAGGGGGAACGAGGTACCTACCCCTATCGCGAGGGTCCCAAGCGATATGGCATTGGCTCCTGGCCAGAGGAATGTCAATTACAGCAGTTCACCTGCCAGGTCAGCAGAACGTGGAAGCAGACTTTCTAAGCAGACACCTGGAGGACGTTCACGATTGGGTCCTACACGGCGAAGTCGCAGAATACATCTTCGCGCAATGGGGTCGGCCTCAACTGGATCTCTTCGCAGACGAAGTAAACAAGAAATGCCCAGACTTCGCATCCAGGTTCTACCGTCCGGGGTCTCGAGGGAATGCCCTGTTGATCGACTGGTCAGGGATATTTCTTTACGCTTTTCCGCCGATTCCTCTCATTCCGGCAGTGATCAGCAAACTTTACAGATCCAGGACCAGAATGATTCTTATAGCGCCACAATTGCCCCGACAATTCTGGTACACGGATCTCCTCAACCTGTCGGAAAAACCTCACAGGAGGCTGCCGTGCAGACCGGATCTTCTGAGCAGAATGGAGGGCAGGATTCTACATCCCAACCTACCCTCTCTGAGCTTAACAGCATGGCCCCTGAATTCCTGCAGTATGGGCACCTAGGGCTCTCGCAGGAGTGCATGAACATCTTGAAAGAGTCCAAACGGCCTTCCACGCGGCGTTCTCACGCTTTGAAGTGGAAGAGATTCTACATATGGTGCTGTCAGAAAGGTCATAATCCCATACGGGCGCAGGAGGATGTCATACTGTCCTATTTGCTTCATCTAGCGAAGTCCGGTCTGCAGGTATAATCTATTAAGGTACATTTGTCTGCTATTACAGCCTATCGCAAGTCACCTTCTCAGGAATCCTTCTTTACAAAACCTGTAGTCAAGGATTTCTTAGAAGGTTTGAAGAAAGTTTTTCCGCCAATTCGGAGGCCTTCTCCTCCATGGGAACTGAACATAGTCCTGGCAAAACTTATGGGCCCTCCTTTCGAGCCTATACATAAGGCCTCTTTACAACACCTTACGTGGAAGACGGCTTTTCTAGTGGCCATTACTTCAGCGAGGAGGGTCAGTGAAATCCAGGCCTTGTCTTCAAAAGAACCGTACACGGTTTTTCATGACAATAGAGTGGTTCTTCGAACTCACCCATCTTTCCTTCCGAAGGTGGTGTCAGAATTCCATATTAATCAGACCATATCTTTACCGACGTTCTTTCCCAATCCGGAGACTCCGGCAGAGAAAGCATTGCACTCATTAGACTTGAAAAGAGTGCTGAAATTTTATCTGGACAAGACAAAATCGATTAGACACTCTAACCGCTTGTTTGTAAACTATGGTCATTTAAGGACAGGAGAGGCAGCATCTAAGCGAACAATATCAAGATGGATAGTTTCTTGTATTGTTAATGCATACCAGTTGGCTAACAAACAACTACTTGCTAGACCTAAAGCGCATTCCACAAGAGGAAAAGCGGCTTCTGCTGCCCTCCTTAATAATGTTCCAATATCTGAAATTTGTAAGGCTGCTACATGGAAGTCTGTACATACATTTACTAGACATTACTGTTTGGACTCAGATGCAAGAGCAGACGCCCAAGTGGGGCAAGCCTCTCTGAGAAATTTGTTTGCATGATACACATCTATTCCTGCACTTCTATTGGACAGTCCGCAGAGTCAAGGGATGGGCTTGCTAATCTATTCAATGTTTATGACTATTGATGAGGATCCCCTGGAAGAGAAGGATAAGTTACTTACCTGTAAATCCTAGTTCTCTTCCAGGGGTATCCTCATCAAAGTCATAAACAACCCACCCTCCTCCCCGGACGCACGTCTCCTAGAAGTGCAGGACACACTATCTTTCAAATCGGCTACACAGCTTGTCACCGTAAAAAAGTACTGACCTAACTGTGAACCAACTGTCACCTCTCCTTCACCCCTGAGGCATGGTGGGATACTGGAGGTGCTCAGGGTCTTAAAAGCACGGTGCCAAAGTTTTTATGGTTCTCCTGTGTTAACCTGCATGCAGCCTATTGGCTAAGAATGCTCTAGTGTTTTTCAATGTAGTTTTTTATCTTTTTTCTCTGATGATTACTACTGCTGATTTCCCTGGGCTCAGTCGTGTGGTTTTAGTAGATATTTTTTCTCTTATTGTAATTTTGAGAACAATTAAAAAAAAAAAAAACTCCATAGAAATAAAGCATTTTAGCCTGTTTATGATTACAGTCTGCATTGCTGTTTTACACATGTATATATGAGTTTAGTATGAAAATTTGTCTACTAAAAATGCTATATATATTTTTCGTGCATATTTCATACTTTATATATGTGTATTTTATATATGCTCCGGGGTCCCCGCACAAGGGCGGGAATATTCAATGTTTATGACTTTGATGAGGATACCCCTGGAAGAGAACTAGGATTTACAGGTAAGTAACTTATCCTTACCTCCCCCAGGAACTGTTGAAAATTGCAGTCTAGTTTTGAAATAGCTTATTGCCATTTGTGTGAAAACTGTACATGCTATTTTGCTAATTCAAAGTTCCTAAAATTCCTGAGTGAAATACCTTTCATTTGAAGTATTACTTGTGAATATTGAACCTTTGGTTCTTAAACTAAGAAAATATATTCTTCTATACAAAAACCTATTGGCCTGCAATTGTCATTGAGTGTGTGTTCCTCATTTATTGCCTGTGTGTGTACAACAAATGCTTAACATTACCCTCTGATAAGCCTACTGCTCGACCACACTACCACAAAATAGAGCATTAGAATTCTCTTTTTGCCACTATCTTACCTCTAAGGGGAACCCTTGGACTCTGTGCATGCTCTTCCTTACTTTTAAATAGTACATACAGAGCCAACTCCCTACACACACTTTCGGTATTGGGGACTCCGGTGGTTAGATGAGCTGCAGTGGCACTGTGCCAGGGACTAGAGCCTACACAGATGCTCCAGGTAAAACATTGTAGCTTAATTTTCCGTCTCAGGTTTCTTTTGTAGCAGTGTCTCAGGATCCCACTTGCATCTGAAGATATTCAGTGTCTATAAATTCAGTACAGAATTCAATGTTGTGGGCTAGGATTACATGCAAGTATCTTTTTCATACAAATTGATCATTTACAATTGAAGCCTTTACAAAACACACATCTTTCTTGGGTTTTGCACTAAAGTGTTATTCTTGAATTGGTGTGTTTCTTTCCCATTAGGCATATGCAGCTGTTAATTATCATTGTGCTGAAATGGACCAACCTGGAACTGAACTAATTCAAACTGAATTCCCTGTTCATGAGCCCACTCAGTCTTCTGGAAATAGCCCTCAAAAAGTAAGTTTTTATTGAAAAGACTCTGATAGCAATACTTTAAGAGGTTTCTTCATATAAACTTTTCAGAATGATTTTAACCTGTCTAAAACATGCAGAATTACCAATTCCATGCAGGTCTTTTCGTGCACTACAAACCTTTTTTCTGATTCCAACATTGTTATAGACTTAATGAGATCTGTTTGATTAGTCTCAAAGCAATGGATTGTTTTTCAGGGAGTCTGATCTTACTTTTGCATATTTCCTGTCTTGCTGTGAATCATCTGTGATAAACTCTCTTTCTATTCTTTCTGCCTTACACTCGAAAATGTAATGACGTCGAATTACATCTTTCCATGAAAAAAGTTATAATTTGATACCTTAAATAAACATGTTTTTTTAGGCAAGAGTGGCGGATCAAATATGCAAGGTGTTTCCATTACTGAGCCCTGGTGCAAGTTTTTTATTTTCTAAGAAGATGGCTGATGAGTATTAAATCCATATGTTCGGTGGCATGTGTAGCTGCAGATACACATGCTGTGCATAGTCCGCCGTCTGGTGTTGGGTCGGAGTGTTACAAGTTGTTTTTCTTCGAAGAAGTCTTTTCGAGTCACGAGACCGAGGGACTCCTCCTACTTTGGTTCCATTGCGCATGGGCGTCGACTCCATGTTAGATTGTTTTTTTTCCGCCATCGGGTTTGGACGTGTTCCTTTTCGCTCCGTGTTTCGGGTCGGAAAGTTAGTCAGAATCAACGGAAAATTCGTCGGTATTGTTTCGTTCGGTATCGGGTTAGATTAGAATCGACACCGAATCTTGAAGAGCTCCGGTAGCCCTTCGGGGTAATTTCGATCCCCCGTCGGGGCCTGGTCGGCCCGACCGCGTGCAACATCGAGACTGATGGAACGGACCCCGTTCCGATTCTGTCCTAAATGCCACAGTAAATATCCCTATACAGACCAACATTTGGTCTGTAACTTGTGCCTGTCACCCGAGCACAAAGAAGAAACGTGTGAGGCCTGTCGAGCGTTTTGGTCGAGAAAAACGCTCCGAGACCGAAGAGCCAGAAGGTTGCAGATGGCGTCCACGCCGACAGGACAACAACGGTTCGAGGAAGAGGGAGAAGAAGAAACATTCTCCATCCACGAATCGGATTCCGAAGAATTAGACGTCGAAGAAACCGTGAGTAAGACGTCGAAACAAGCATCACAAAGAAAAACAGACAAAGCCCAGGGGACGCCACTGCCGACAGGCCATGGCTCAACCCATAAAGTAGGTGACCGTCCATCGGCACCGAAAAAGGGCGAGCTGGTGCCGAGATCGTCCGACTCAGGTCGAGACACAGGCACGCAGCAATCTCAGGACCGAGAAACTGCCGCAGAAAAGGGTCGACACCGAGACAGCGGCACGGAAGATGCTCGGCACAGAGATAGCGGCACCGAAGATGGTCGACGCCAAGAAGGTACGACACCGAAAAAGAGGAAAATCTCTTCGGAGCCGAAAACAACAAAAGACACGGTTTCGGTGCCAAAACGCCCAGCAACCGAACCGAAAGCCAGTTCCTACTCAGAGGAACAATCATTGTCCTCCCAACTTCAAAAACACAGATTTGAGGAGGAATTACAAACAACAGCTGTAGATCACACGCTAAAGCGGATCTTTATACAAAGTGGTACAGGGAAGATCAGCACCCTTCCCCCAATCAGAAGAAAAAGGAAACTAGATTTCCAACAACAAGAAAAAACACCACAAGCAAAAGTGGTGAAGAAGGTAACTCCACCACCCTCTCCACCACCGGCAGCTCATATATCACCGGCACAGACTCCGTCACAATCACCAGCTCATACCACCATGAGCCAAGATGACCAGGACGCATGGGATCTCTATGACGCCCCAGTATCGGACAATAGCCCTGAGTCGTACCCCACTAAGCCCTCACCACCTGAGGACAGTACAGCGTATGCTCAGGTGGTAGCTAGGGCAGCAGAGTTTCATAACTTATCGCTACATTCAGAGCCTATCGAGGATGACTTCCTTTTTAACACCCTGTCCTCCACCCATAGCAATTATCAAAGCCTTCCTATGCTCCCAGGAATGCTAAGGCACGCTAAACAAATCTTTAAGGAGCCAGTTAAAAGCAGAGCAATAACCCCAAGGGTGGAGAAGAAATACATGGCACCACCCACAGACCCTGCTTTTATTACATCACAACTGACACCAGATTCAGTTGTTGTAGGAGCAGCTCGTAAAAGAGCCAACTCGCACACATCAGGCGACGCACCACCTCCAGACAAGGAGAGCCGAAAGTTTGATGCAGCCGGGAAAAGGGTTGCAGTACAAGCTGCAAATCAGTGGCGCATCGCCAACTCGCAGGCACTCCTAGCGCGATATGACAGAGCCCATTGGGACGAGATGCAGCATCTCATCGAGCACCTCCCCAAAGAATTCCAAAAACGGGCAAAACAAGTGGTTGAAGAGGGACAAAACATATCCAACAACCAAATCCGTTCTTCTATGGATGCAGCAGATACAGCTGCAAGAACTATAAATACTGCTGTAACGATAAGGAGGCACGCATGGCTGCGCACATCCGGCTTCAAACCTGAGATACAACAGGCAGTGCTCAATATGCCGTTCAATGAACAACAATTGTTTGGACCAGAAGTGGACACTGCAATTGAAAAATTAAAGAAAGACACTGACACAGCTAAAGCCATGGGCGCACTCTATTCCCCGCAGGGCAGAGGCACATTTGGCACATTTCGCAAAACTACTTCCAGAGGAGGGTTTCGAGGTCAAGCCACACAAGCCAGCACCTCACAAACAACACCGTCTACCTACCAGGGACAGTATCAAAGGGGAGGCTTTCGGGGCCAATACAGAGGGGGCCAATTCCCAAGAAAGCGGGGAAAATTTCAAGGGCCCAAAAACCCTCAAAACAAGCAGTGACTCACAAGTCACTCAACCCCTTCACACAACACCAGTGGGGGGAAGACTAAGCCAGTTCTACAAATCTTGGGAGGAGATAACAACAGACACTTGGGTCTTAGCAATTATCCAACATGGTTATTGCATAGAATTTCTCCAACTCCCTCCAAACGTCCCACCGAAAACACACAAGATGTCCAAACAGCATATAGACCTTCTAGGACTAGAAGTTCAAGCATTACTGCAAAAAGACGCAATAGAATTAGTACCAAAAACACAAAAGAACACAGGAGTTTACTCACTGTACTTTCTAATACCGAAAAAGGACAAAAGTCTGAGACCAATATTGGATCTCAGAACACTAAACACCTACATCAAATCAGACCACTTTCACATGGTCACGTTACAAGACGTAATACCACTACTGAAACAGCAAGACTACATGACAACGTTAGATCTAAAAGACGCGTATTTCCATATACCGATACATCCCTCGCACAGGAAATACCTAAGGTTCGTATTCGAAGGAATACATTACCAATTCAAAGTGTTGCCATTCGGAATAACGACAGCACCAAGAGTCTTTACAAAATGTCTAGCAGTAGTAGCTGCACATATCAGGAGGCAGCAAATACACGTGTTCCCGTACCTAGACGATTGGTTAATCAAAACCAACTCGCTAACAAAGTGTTTACACCACACAGATTATGTTATACAAACCCTTTACAAACTGGGTTTCTCCATCAACTATGCAAAGTCACACCTTTTGCCGTGTCAAACACAGCAATACTTAGGAGCGACAATCAACACAACAAAAGGGATAGCCACTCCAAGTCCACAAAGGGTTCAAAATTTTCACAAGGTGATACAAGCTATGTATCCAACACAAAAGATACACGCAAAGATGGTCTTAAAACTCCTAGGCATGATGTCCTCATGCATAGCCATTGTCCCAAACGCAAGATTGCACATGCGGCCCTTACAACAGTGCCTAGCATCACAATGGTCACATGCACAGGGTCACCTTCTAGATCTGGTGTTGATAGACCGCCAAACATACATCTCGCTTCTATGGTGGAACAGTACAAATTTAAACAAAGGGTGGCCTTTCCAAGACCCAGTGCCACAATACGTGATGATAACAGATGCTTCCATGACAGGGTGGGGAGCACACCTCAATCAACACAGCATCCAAGGACAATGGGACGTACATCAAAGAAAGTTTCATATAAATCACCTAGAATTGTTAGCAGTATTTCTAGTGTTGAAAGCATTCCAACCAATGACAACCCACAAATACATTCTTGTCAAAACAGACAACATGACGACAATGTATTATTTCAACAAACGGGGGAACACACTCGACACAGTTGTGTCTCCTCACACAAAAAATATGGCATTGGGCAATTCACAACCACATTCGCCTAATAGCACAGTTTATTCCAGGGATCCAGAACCAGCTAGCAGACAATCTCTCTCGGGATCACCAACAGGTCCACGAATGGGAAATTCACCCCCAAATCCTGAACACTTACTTCCAAATTTGGGGAACACCTCAAATAGATCTATTTGCAACAAAAGAAAACGCAAAATGCCAAAACTTCGCATCCAGGTACCCACACCGGCAATCTCAAGGCAATGCTCTATGGATGAATTGGTCAGGGATATTTGCGTACGCTTTTCCCCCTCTCCCTCTCCTTCCATATCTAGTAAACAGATTGAGTCAAAACAAACTCAAACTCATACTAATAGCACCAACATGGGCAAGACAACCTTGGTATACCACACTACTAGACCTGTCAGTAGTACCTCATGTCAAACTACCCAACAGGCCAGATCTGTTAACACAACACAAACAACAGATCAGGCATCCAAACCCAGCATCGCTGAATCTAGCAATTTGGCTCCTGAAATCCTAGAATTTGGACACTTGAACCTCACACAAGAATGTATGGAGGTCATAAAACAAGCTAGAAGGCCATCCACTAGACACTGCTATGCAAGTAAATGGAAAAGATTTGTTTGTTACTGCCATAATAATCAAGTCCAACCATTGCATGCATCTCCAAAAGATGTAGTAGGATATTTACTACATCTACAAAAATCAAATCTAGCTTTCAATTCCATAAAAATACATCTCGCAGCAATATCTGCTTACCTGCATATTACTCATTCAACTTCCCTATTTAGAATACCTGTCATTAAAGTGTTTATGGAGGGCCTAAAGAGAATAATACCACCAAGGACACCACCTGTTCCTTCATGGAACCTCAACATTGGCTTGACAAGGCTCATGGGTCCACCTTTCGAACCCATGCATTCTTGTGAAATGCAATACTTAACGTGGAAAGTTGCATTTCTCATTGCCATTACATCTCTAAGAAGAGTAAGTGAAATTCAGGCATTTACTATACAAGAACAATTTTTCTTACAATAATACACAAAAATAAGGTAGTTCTAAGAACCAACCCAAAATTCTTACCAAAGGTCATCTCACCGTTCCACTTAAATCAAACAGTAGAATTGCCAGTGTTCTTTCCACAGCCAGACTCAATAGCTGAAAGAGCACTACATACATTAGACATCAAAAGAGCACCAATGTACTACATTGACAGAACAAAACTAATTAGGAAAACAAAACAACTATTTATTGCATTTTTAAAAACCTCATACAGGAAATCCAATATCAAAACAAGGTATAGCTAGATGGATAGTTAGGTGCATCCAAACCTGCTATGTTAAAGCAAAGAGACAGCTGCCTATTACACCAAAGGCACACTCAACCAGAAAGAAAGGTGCTACCATGGCCTTTCTAGGAAATATTCCAATGAACAAAATATGTAAGGCAGCAACATGGCCTACGCCTCACACATTTACTAAGCACTACTGTGTAGACGTGTTATCTGCACAACAAGCCACAGTAGGTCAAGCTGTACTAAGAACTTTCTTTCAAACTACTTCCACTCCTACAGGCTGAACCACCGCTTTTGGGGAGATAACTGCTTACTAGTCTATGCACAGCATGTGTATCTGCAGCTACACATGCCACCGAACGGAAAATGTCACTTACCCAGTGTACATCTGTTCGTGGCATTAGTCGCTGCAGATTCACATGCGCCCACCCGCCTCCCCGGGAGCCGGTAGCCGTTAGGAAGTAATCTTCAACATTTGTACATTTGTAAATATATTACTTTAACCTTCATTTTGTACATACTTATTCATTCCATTGCATGGGCACTCTTACTAACATACACAACTCCTACCTCACCCTCTGCGGGGAAAACAATCTAACATGGAGTCGACGCCCATGCGCAATGGAACCAAAGTAGGAAGAGTCCCTCGGTCTCGTGACTCGAAAAGACTTCTTCGAAGAAAAACAACTTTTAACACTCCGACCCAACACCAGACGGCTGACTATGCACAGCATGTGAATCTGCAGCGACTAATGCCACGAACAGATGTACACTGGGTAAGTGACATTTTCCTTACGTCTACTTCTGCAAGAACTTCTGGATGGAGCCAGAACTGTATTTTTAAAGTGTTTTCTCATTATTAAATCCATGTTTCCTTCCACTTCTGCAGGAACATGTTTTGGCGGAGCCAGACCTCAGAAAGATTGTATTATTAAAGTGTTTCCTTTCCCTTTCATAAAAAAAAGTTCCAATTAGAAAAACATTAGAAGAAGGTTTCTCTCGGAATTCCTGGATGGGGATCTGCTTCTTTAATTTTTTTTTTTTTCCTAGAGTCATTTGACCTTGACCTATCCTGGAGATGCAAGTAAATATTGTTAGTTCTACTTCATTGGTTGCTCATTGATACTCATCAATGTAGAATATTCCCGCCTAGTTACGGAGACTCCGAACCACTTCTTCTCTTGAAATTGGTTGCACAAATTCTGTATTAGGAGGTATACGCCTCAGTGTTCCAGTCTTGTGACATCTATGTGAAGCACAGGAAGTTTCTCAGATTCATAGTAGGCCAGAATCGCAATCAATACAAATTCCTGCCCTTCAGCCTGAAATGGGCTCCAAGAACCTTCTCAAGGTGCATGGTGGCGGAAGCAGACAATTTACAGAAACAAAAGTTTAGATCTACACAAACTTGGGCAACTGGTTGATGAAGGCAACTTCTGCACAAGTGCTGCAGGACTTCAACACCACTTGAGTTCTTCAACTGTTTGGTGCTTGATATCAACCTCTAAAAATCAACACTGTTTCCAGTTCTCTGGGAACAGCAATGAACACAATAATCCTTTGGGGCCAAGAGTTTTTACCATTTAGCATCCATGGCTTCATCCATTTTTCTGCTGGTCGAAGTTTGTCTTCACTTGAGACCTCTAGAGCAGTGCTTGGAGAACTAATTGTCCCAGCGGGAAGATGATTGGGAGGGCAGGTTACATTTTACACTGCAGGCAAAGGAATCTCTCCAATGGTGGTGCAAGAAAACTCACTGAAAGGAGTTCCATTCCACCAGGATCTGTCAACAAAGATAATTGGGACAGAGGTCTTTCTGATGGCATGGGGAGCTCATCTCGGAGATTTCACTGTTCAAGGGTTGTGGTAAAAAAAGACAGTAACTCTTGTCAGAAAAATGTCTCGGAGTTAAAAACAATTCTTGTGGCATTGAACATTATATTATATCACTATAAATGAACCAAATTCAGGACTGTCAGCAGAAGCCCAAGTGGTTTGGCACTGGTTGCTGGCCAATAATTCAAGCAGTTCACCTCCTAGAGCTTCGAAATCATCAGAGGGGCCAGTTCAGCAGATATATTTACAACAATCATGAACAGGAGGTAGATGATGAAGTCTTTCTAGACATTTTTCAAGAATGGTTTTACCAAAAGACTTGTTTGCAAATAGCCAAAATTGAAAATGCCCAGTCTGTGTACCAGCAGTATAGGAAGTTCAGTTGTTGGTCAATTCCTTTTTTTTAGCAACTGTCTTCTTAACTACACATTTCTTTATACCTTTCCAGCAGTTCCGCATATCCCATCAGTGTTGATCAACTGAGATTTTTCTGTGCAAACATGCTTCTCATATGGCCGGAATGGCTGAGAGTGATGTTTTCCAGATTTGCCTCACCCCTCCATGAGACCTCATAGGAGACTGCCATGCAAAAAGAATCTTTTCTCAAGGATGAAAGGGAAAATACCAGACAGTATGGAAATTCTCAAAGAAGCCACATGGCCTTTCATCAGGTGCTCCTACTCATTTATGTGGAAAAGGTTTGTGGTATGGTGCTTGAACAATCATAGTCCTTTTTTCTGTCAGGAAAATGCAGTTATTCCTTACCTGCTACACTTTGCTAATTCAAAACTTCAGTACTCTATATACGCTTCAATTAAAGTCCATCTTGCAGTCATTACAGCTTACCGGAAAGGATCTTCACAAAAGTTTTTCTCTTGTAGGGGATTTCCATGTATAGTCATAAGCACTGAATAGTTCTGCACGCCTGCGGGGACCCCGGAGCACTGTTCTTAAGTGTAGATGTTCGCCTTTCTTGAGGAAGGCCTGCAAAGTCACTTAAGAATGTCAATGTGCAGCCTAGAGGAACGGCTACAAAGGCCAAATTGTTCATTCTTTTGGTTGAAAAAAAAAAGGATACTGTAGTATAGATATACATTTAAAAACATGTTTATTCTAGAGATGAAGTAGAAAACATCTTTCACAAACCTTTTTACAACTTCAAAATAAGGATGAAACAATGCAGGGCAGTGTAGCCCATAGACTGCCATTATACAGAATGTTAATAGAGTTGTGCCTTTAAGAAGAGAAAGTCTTCCTGTATCCCATCATGCATAGCAAAAGGCAGTTGCCTCAGTTCTTTTTTCTGGCTCCTTCTGACAGGACCCTGAAGCATTGAGCTCCACCTATTTATATGTTTTTTGACTAGAATTCAACAAAAATCCTTTGGATTTCATTTTCACTCGACGTTTTTCAACCAGAGTGAATGTTTTCTGTTGATTTTTGTCAAATTCTGACAGAAATTTTAGGTTTTTTTTCACCAGCATGCCTTCTCTTTTTGATAAGTGCCCTAGCTATGGCAGGAAGAAGGCGAAAACAGACTCGCATCAAGTCTGTATTATTTGCCTGCTGTCATCTCATAAACCTGATGCCTGTGAAATTTGTAAAACCTTCTCCAGGCGCACCCTTCGTGGGAGGGAGAAAATTAGTCTTCAAGCCAAGGAGGACAGTAGACGGAGGGGACAATCCACCAAAGAGCAAGGAGAAGGTCAGTCTTCTACCAGGGCTCTCACTTTGTCCTCTGGAGCAGCTTCCAGATCTGCTCAAAAACGTCACAGGTCTCCGACGACGTCTAGAGCATCGACATGCTCGCCGTCGAGAACCGGCTCGCCGTCGAGGAAGAGGCATCGCTCGCCGTCGAGAGCGTTATCATCGAGACGGCGTAGACATTCGCTGTCGCGAAGTTCCCGGTCCAGGTCGACGCGAAGGGGAAGATCGACGTCGAGAGACAGTACTCTGCGTCGGAGACGATCGACGTCATCCCACCGACATCGAGGCTGATTGCCGTCGGGGGTTCTCAACGGCGAGAGGAGTCCTCGTCGAGAGGTACACGTCGGCGTCGTACTTCGACGTCGAGAATGCATTCAAAGAGACCAAGGAGAGTCTATACCACCTCGGAATCCTCAGCTTCTCTGATTCTCTTGGCACCTTCACCTCAGCCTCCTCCTCAGCCATCTCCTCTACCACCGACACCTCTGGCACCTACAGCTCCTCTGCCGGTACCTCTTTCGGAGGCCGCCCCAGTGACTCCTGCAGAATCCATGAGATCATGTCATTCTTCGAGACGTTCCTCTGCGTCTAGACACAATCATCGGCATAACTCGGATCACAGGTCTCCTCGTTCCCACCATAGACACTCCTCTTCATCCACAAGAGATTACTCTCCAACGTTATCGGATTCCCCGTCTCCGAGAGTTTCTCCCATGGATGATGTGAATACTTTTCAAGAGGTGTTAATTTGCGGTGCTACCAAGCTGAACATCTCTCTGCCAGTACCCACTCCAACAACTTCTGTCATATTTGAGACATTACACCAGCGATCTTCGTCTAGACCATTACTACCGTTGGTCCCAGGGTTACTTGAACCGGCAGTGGACATTTTCCTTACACCCTCCACAACCAAGACTGCTCCTTCCAGACTCATAAAGAAATACCGTCCTCCAGAGCAGGACCCTCTATTTCTGAGAGCGGACCCAGCGCCCGATTCGGTGGTAATCGTGGCTGCTAAAAAGTTGCATTGAACATCTCCGTCGTCTTCTTCTCCACCAGACAAGGAGAGTAGAAAGATTGATGCCGCAGGCCGCATAGTTTGCTCAACCTTAGCCATCACCATGAAAGCGGCTAGTGCCACTGCCCTATTGGGCAGGTATGATCGCGCCCTTTGGGATTCTGTGCTACAATTTGCCGATTGCCTTCCTAATGGCAAAAAGGAGGATTTCTTAGAAATTGTAAACGAAGGCGCCATGGTCTCCAACCGGCTGCAGACTCCTCCGTGTTATCTGCACATAGTTATTGTCATGGCATATCCTTAAGAAGACATTCCTGGCTACGCCTTAATTCACTCCAGCCAGAAGCGCAACAGAGGATACAAAACCTTCCTTTGTCAGGTTCCACTTTGTTTGGGTCTCATGCTGACAACGAGATGTCTAGGATGAAGACAGAATTAGACACTCTGAAGGCAGTGGGCATCGAGAAGCCAAGAGAACAACGGAAAACATTCCGTCCCTACCACCGTAGATTCTTCACTCAAAGGCTTCAAACACCGCAGTGGATGCCTCCGAGATCCAAGCAACACCAAAGACCTTTTTTGACCCAGCGAAAACAAACAAGAGGTCGCTCCACACCACAAACCGCCCAAATAGGTCGTCAAACAGCGGCGTCTAAACCCTGAATCCTCACTTCCCCCTCCTCCGTTACCCACTCCGGTAGGGGGAAGTATTTTGCATCATCTGGAAGAGTGGCAACGCATAACATCAGACGCCTGGGTTTTGAATATTGTACAGAATGGCTATTGTCTCAGGTTCATAAACCCTCCGCCTTCTGTTCCACCCAAACCGGTGAAATACCACCTCGACGCTCTCAAATTAGAGTAAAGAACCCTATTACAAAATAAGACGATAGAACCTGTTCCTATGAAGCAGCAAGGAAAGGGAATCTACTTGAGGTACTTCCTGGTACCAAAAAAAGACAAGCACGAGTTCCAACCCATTCTCGATCTAAGAAAAGCCAACAAATGGATTTGCAGAGACAAATTCAGAATGCTATCCTTACACCAAATCTGTCCCCAGCTTCATCAAGGCGATTGGCTCTGTTCAATAGATCTCCACGACGCTTACTTCCACATTCCCGTGGTCAAAAAACATCGGAAGTTCTTAAGATTTCTCGTCGTAAAAAGCCATTACCAGTATACAGTGTTACCCTTCGGCCTCAAGTCAGCACCGACGACGTTTTCCAAATGCATGGCGGTGGTGGCAGCCCATTTAAGGAAACATCGGATCTTCGTCTATCCCCATCTAGACGATTGTCTCATAAAAGCATCCACATACCTAGAGGCCCAACAGCACTTCAATTGGACCTACCAACTACTCCAAAGACGGGGTCTTCTGGTCAATCTCTCCAAGTCCACGACATCACCTGTACAGAGGTTGCACTACTTAGGCGCCATCATCGAAACCACTCAAGCAAAGGTATTTCCTTCGGAGGAACGACGTGTTCGATGGCATATGTTGCTGCAGATACACATGTTTGGCACAGTCTGCTGCCTGGTGTTGGGCTCGGAGTATTACAAGTTGTTTTTCTTCGAAGAAGTCTTTTTTGGTCACTGGACCGAAGGACTCCTCCCTCTTCGGCTCCATTGCGCATGGGCGTCGACTCCATTTTAGATTGTTTTTTTTCCGCTGTCGGGTTCGGACGTATTCCTTTTCGCTCCGTGTTTCGGTTCGGAAAGTTAGTCAGAATCTCGGAAGAAAGCGTCGGTATTGTTCCGTTCGGTATCGGGATAGTTAGGTACATCGACACCGATCATCGGAAGACTTTGGGGTAGCTTCGATTCCCCCATCGGGGCCTGGTCGGCCCGACCGCGTGCGACATCGAAGCCGATGGAACGGACCCCGTTCCGTTTCTGCCCAAAATGTCACAGTAAGTATCCTTATACAGATCAGCACTTGGTCTGTAACCTGTGCTTGTCCCCCGAGCACAAGGAGGATACCTGTGAGGCCTGTCGAGCCTTCCGGTCCAGAAAAACACTCCGGGACCGAAGAGCCAGGCGTCTACAAATGGCGTCCACGCCGACAAAACAACGTTTCGACGACGAAGAGGAAACATTCTCGGTTCCGGACTCAGAATCCGGAGACTCCGACGTCGAACAACAGCAACAAACTGTGAGTAAGACGTCGAAAAGTAAAACCATCGACAAAACGAAAGCCCAGGGGACGCCACTGCCAACAGGCCATGGCTCGACCCATAAAACAGGCGACCCGTCGAAGGCGCCGAAAAAGGGCACGCCCATAGCGAAGACACCCGACTCCGGTCGAGGGACCGCCATGGAGCAACCTCGGAGCCGAGAAAGCGGCTCCGAGAGACAAAAACAAGATACCGGCACCGAAAAACATCGGCACCGAGAATCCATGCCGAAAGGAACAAAAATTCTGTCGGTGCCGAAACAGAAAAAAGATTCTCTCTCGGCGCCGAAAAATACCACACCTTCATCCTACTCAGAGGAACAAGGAATAAGTGGCCAGATGCACAGATTTGGACAAGAGCTCCAAAGTGTAGAATCAGACTACACACAAAAGAGACTGTACATCCAGCAAGACACAGGGAAGATATCAACCCTTCCCCCAATAATGAGGAAAAGAAGGATCAGTCTCCTCAAGGATGACGCACAACCACAAGCCAAAGTGGTTAAAAAAGTCACGCCTCCGCCCTCTCCACTACAACAGGCATCGCCGGCACAAACACCGCCACAAATGCACTCACCAGCGCAAACTACCATAAGTCAAGATAATCAGGATCAAGACGCTTGGGACCTATACGACACCCCAGTGCCGGACAATGATCCAGATTCATACCCCACAAAGCCGTCACCGCCAGAGGACAGTACCTCATACTCACAACTGGTGGCTAGGGCTGCAGAATTCCACAATGTCCAACTGCATTCCGATCCTATAGAGGATGATTTTTTATTTAACACCCTCTCGGCTACACATAGCCAATATCAATGTCTCCCAATGCTACCGGGGATGTTACGGCACGCAAAACAAATTTTTGAAGAGCCCGTAAAATCAAGAGCCATCACCCCAAGGGTGGATAAAAAATACAAACCACCACCCACAGATCCAGTGTTTATTACTTCGCAGTTACCACCTGACTCCGTAGTAGTAGGGGCAGCTCGCAAAAGAGCAAATTCCCATACATCTGGCGACGCCCCACCTCCGGACAAAGAAAGCAGAAAATTTGATGCGGCAGGAAAAAGAGTAGCATCACAGGCAGCCAACCAGTGGCGCATCGCAAATTCTCAAGCGCTGCTGGCCAGATATGACCGCGCTCACTGGGATGAGATGCAACTTCTCGTAGACCATCTTCCCCAAGAATACCAAAAAAGGGCGCAGCAAATAGTTGAAGAGGGACAAACAATCTCAAACAATCAAATCCGCTCTTCACTGGACGCAGCCGATACTGCAGCGAGAACAGTCAACACTGCTGTCACCATAAGGAGACACGCTTGGCTCCGCACTTCAGGCTTCAAACCTGAAATCCAGCAGGCTGTCCTTAATATGCCCTTCAACGAAAAACAACTTTTTGGCCCTGAAGTGGACACAGCCATTGAAAAACTTAAAAAGGACACAGACACGGCCAAGGCCATGGGCGCACTCTACTCCCCGCAGAGCAGAGGCTCTTTTAGAAAAACTCCATTTAGAGGGGGGTTTCGTGGCCAACCCACAGACACCACCAGCCAACAAACAAGAACCACACCATATCAGGGTTCCTTCCAAAGGGGAGGTTTCAGGGGATATAGAGGGGGTCAATTCCCAAGGAGTAGGGGAAGATTCCAGACTCCAAAAACACCTCCACCTAAACAGTGACTTTCAAGTCACGCAACCCCTTCACTTAACACCAGTGGGGGGAAGACTAAGCCAATTCTACCAATCTTGGCAACAGATTACAACAGACAATTGGGTATTAGCAATAATCCAACATGGCTATTGCATAGAATTCCACAAATTCCCACCAAACATTCCTCCCAAAACACGCAAAATGTCACCACAACATTTAGAACTTTTAGGACTAGAAGTTCAAGCACTACTGCAAAAGGATGCAATAGAGTTAGTACCAGTACAACAAAAAAACACAGGAGTTTACTCCCTGTACTTTCTAATTCCAAAAAAAGACAAAACATTAAGACCAATATTAGATCTCAGGACACTAAATACCTACATCATATCGGACCATTTTCACATGGTCACACTACAAGACATCATTCCACTGCTCAAACAGCAAGATTACATGACCACATTAGACCTAAAGGATGCGTACTTTCATATACCAATACACCCTTCTCACAGAAAGTACCTACGGTTCGTATTCAAAGGAATACATTACCAATTCAAAGTGTTGCCATTCGGAATAACAACTGCACCAAGAGTGTTCACAAAATGTCTAGCAGTAGTAGCAGCACACATCAGGAGACAACAGATACATGTGTTCCCTTACCTAGACGATTGGCTAATCAAGACCAACACAGTAAAAAAATGCGCAAACGACACCACATGTGTCATACAAACCCTTCACAAACTGGGGTTTTCCATCAACTATACAAAATCACACCTAGAACCGTGTCAGACACAACAATATCTAGGAGCAACCATCAACACATCAAAAGGAATTGCCACTCCAAGTCCACAAAGAGTGCAGGCATTCCACAAGGTAATAAGTGCTATGTTTCCAAACCAAAAGATACAAGCAAAATTTGTGCTAAAACTTCTAGGCATGATGTCATCATGCATAGCCATTGTCCCAAACGCAAGACTACACATGCGACCCTTACAACAGTGTCTAGCATCACAATGGTCACAGGCACAGGGTCAACTTCAAGATCTGGTGTTGGTAGACCGCCAAACATACCTCTCGCTTCTATGGTGGAACAGCAAAAATTTAAACAAAGGGCGGACATTTCAGGACCCAGTGCCTCAATACGTTATAACAACAGATGCTTCCATGACAGGGTGGGGAGCACACCTCAATCACCACAGCATTCAAGGACAATGGGATATACACGAAACAAAATTTCATATCAATTACCTAGAACTGTTAGCAGTATTTCTAGCGTTAAAAGCCTTCCAACCCATAATAACACACAAATACATTCTTGTCAAAATAGACAACATGACAACAATGTATTATTTAAACAAACAAGGAGGAACACACTCAACACAATTGTGCCTCCTAACACAAAAAATTTGGCAGTAGGCGATTCACAACAACATTCGCCTAATAGCACAATTTATTCCAGGAATACAAAACCAACTAGCAGACAACCTTTCGCGAGACCACCAACAAGTCCACGAATGGGAAATTCACCCCCAAGTTCTGAACAAGTACTTTCAAATTTGGGGAACACCCCAGATAGATTTGTTCGCAACAAAAGAAAACTCAAAATGCCAAAACTTCGCATCCAGGTACCCACACCGCGAATCACAAGGCAATGCTATATGGATGAGTTGGTCAGGGATATTTGCATACGCTTTTCCCCCTCTCCCTCTCCTTCCATATCTAGTAAACAAGTTGAGTCAAAACCAACTCAAACTCATACTGATAGCATCCACATGGGCAAGACAACCTTGGTATACAACTCTACTAGACCTTTCACTAGTACCGCATGTCAAACTACCCAACAGACCAGATCTGTTAACACAACACAAACAACAGATCAGGCATCCAAACCCAGCATCATTGAATCTGGCAATTTGGCTCCTGAAATCCTAGAATTCGGACACTTAGACCTCACACAAGAATGCATGGAGGTCATAAAACAAGCTAGAAAATCTTCCACTAGACACTGCTATGCATCTAAGTGGAAAAGATTTGTTTACTACTGCCATGCCAATCAAATACAACCATTACATGCCTCTACGAAAAACATAGTAGGATACTTACTACATTTGCAAAAAGCAAATCTCGCTTTTTCATCTATAAAAATACACCTCGCAGCAATATCTGCTTACCTACAAACTACTCATTCATCGTCTCTATTTAGAATACCAGTTATTAAAGCATTCATGGAAGGGCTAAAAAGAATTATACCACCAAGAACACCACCAGTTCCTTCATGGAATCTTAACATCGTCTTAACAAGACTCATGGGTCCACCTTTCGAACCCATGCATTCCTGTGAAATGCAATATCTAACCTGGAAAGTCGCATTTCTCATTGCAATCACATCCCTCAGAAGAGTAAGTGAAATACAGGCATTTACCATACAAGAACCATTTATTCAAATACACAACAATAAAATAGTTCTAAGAACAAATCCAAAATTTCTGCCAAAAGTAATCTCACCATTCCATTTAAATCAAACAGTAGAATTGCCAGTGTTCTTCCCACAACCAAATTCCGTGGCTGAAAGGGCACTACATACATTAGACATCAAAAGAGCACTAATGTACTACATTGACAGAACAAAGCTAATCAGGAAAACAAAACAACTGTTCATAGCTTTTCAAAAACCACACATAGGAAATCCAATCTCTAAACAAGGCATTGCTAGATGGATAGTCAGATGTATTCAAACATGCTATCTTAAAGCCAAAAGAGAATTGCCTATTACACCAAAGGCACACTCAACCAGAAAGAAAGGTGCTACAATGGCCTTTCTAGGAAACATTCCTATGAGCGAAATATGTAAGGCTGCAACCTGGTCTACGCCTCATACGTTTACTAAACACTACTGTGTAGACGTACTAAATGCACAACAAGCTACAGTGGGCCAAGCTGTACTAAGAACATTATTCCAAACTACTTCAACTCCTACAGGCTAAACCACCGCTTTTAGGGGAGGTAACTGCTTTATAGTCTATGCCAAACATGTGTATCTGCAGCAACATATGCCATCGAACTGAAAATGTCACTTACCCAGTGTACATCTGTTCGTGGCATTAGTCGCTGCAGATTCACATGTACCCTCCCACCTCCCCGGGAAGCGTGTAGCCGTTTAGAAGTAGATCATAAATCTTAAACATCTGTACATTTGTAAATAATTATTATAAACTCTTAACGTACATACATATTCACTCCATTGCGTGGGCACTATTTATAGCAAACAACTCCATCCTCACCCTCTGCGGGGAAAACAATCTAAAATGGAGTCGACGCCCATGCGCAATGGAGCCGAAGAGGGAGGAGTCCTTCGGTCCCGTGACCAAAAAAGACTTCTTCGAAGAAAAACAACTTGTAATACTCCGAGCCCAACACCAGGCAGCGGACTGTGCCAAACATGTGAATCTGCAGCGACTAATGCCACGAACAGATGTACACTGGGTAAGTGACATTTTCATTATCAATCCTCCAGAAGTGCCAGCTGCTCGAGAAAATCCCTCAGGCCACTGCAAAAGCGATATCCTCTTTCCTGGGTTCCTCTAGGCTGCACATTGACATTTTTAAGTGACTTTGCAGGCCTTCCTCAAGAAAGGCGAACATCTACACTTAAGAACACACTTCAGAACAGTGCTCCGGGGTCCCCGCAGGCGTGCAGAACTATTCAGTGCTTATGACTATCATGGAAATACCCCTACGAGAGAACTGGAGTTACAGGTAAGAAACTATTCCTTCTTTACAATACCTGCAATTACAGGTAAGAAACTATTCCTTCTTCACAATACCTGCAATTAAGGAAAAAAAGAGACAGGATTAAAAACACCTCCTCCAATAATACACCCACTTCCTCTTTGGGAATTGAATTCAGTGTGAACCGAGAGAATGGCTTTTCCTTTGAGTCCTTATGGAAGGTCCCATTGCAGTACTTTACTTGGTTGGTTGCTTTTTGTGTCTGCAAACACTTTTGCAAGAAGATAGCGATCTGAAAGTCATTTCATCAGTAGAATCCTACACAATCTTTCACCATAATAGGGTAGTCTTCACAGCATATTTCTCTTTTTTTTACCCAAGGTCTGTTCAGGCTTTCATGCAAATCTGTTGATTTTATTAGCAGGTTTTTTTTTTTTTTTTTTAATATTAGGAATCTCTCTTCACCAGCAGAAAAGTAACCTCATCCTTTAAGTTTCGGAAGAGTCAGGCAATTTTATTTAGAGAGGACCACAGGACAAACCACCCGTTTGACATTTACCTTCTTTCAGTGTAGGAGTATTGTTTCCTGACATTAACTATTTTATTCATTCACAAATGCCTTCTTTATTTGTGAATTGGTGCTCATCTAGCAGGATAAATGCAAAGATCCAGATAATGCATATATAGGTTGCCTGCCTCATGAATGTCCTGATTTTATTAACATTTCCAGAAGAACACATTTAAAAGGTACTGCCCCATGGCAGGCAGGTGCCATGAAGCTGCCTCTGAAAGTATAGATACCACAACTCTTGCCATGGTTCATAAAAGTTCCTCTGGACGGAGATCCAGGAAGAGCTGTCACCTTAACGAAGTCTAGAACATGGAAGTACTCAGTAGTGGCAATACTCCAATGTTGATACACTCAATAGCCACCAAATATTTTCTCTCAGCATTGCGGCTCAGGAAGCTCAAGCACATTTGACTACCCTTCACTTTAGACTGAGTATTCCAGAGTGTACTCAACAAAAAGAGAAGAAATATCAGCATTTGAAATTCCTCACTCGCATCACCTATGTTACATTAATTGCCACAGCCATTGTATCTCCAAGTGTCAACTTGTGCTGCCCTTCTACATTTTACCTCTCTTCAGCCACCTGTTGTTGCAGTGGTTACCATACTTTCAGCTTGTGTGACTCCAGTGTATTCCATAAGTGTTTCTCGTAGGTGGTTTGTGGCGCTAAGAAAAAGATCATGCACACCACAAAGACATTAACCAATTGTCTCATTGTACTCAGTCAAGTCATTTGTCATATAAGATCTCTTACTCACCACACAGTTTGTACTTCTAAAACTACATCCTGTATGCTGTTTATTTGCATTCAGGTATTAGCAGATCTTCTCGGCAACCTTCCTGATTGTTTTTGTTTAGGTCCCAGCAGCCATTACTGTGTCTCTGCTGGGAAAGTAAAAACTTACAGGTATCTCAAAACCCTCCTTTTGGCTGTACACTTGGGAAAATAGCATTTGTGAAATAATGGACCTGCTGGAGAGCTCACAAGGAATCTGAGGGATCTTCTTGTTTTGGATAAGCAAATCAATTGGCACACAATTGGCATTTATTGTTATGGGAATTTATTTTGCGCTGTAACCTACTGTAGTGTGTATGGGTTAGAATAGACATGATGATAAAACAAACACTACCGATGAAAGGAACATGACGGTCAGCTAATGAGCTGCCGTGAACCCCCGTCGGACGGATGTGACGCTGAATCTGCGTGACCTGGATTTCAAGCAGACCGCCCCTCGGTCTCTGCTCGGGAAAGCGGCAGAAGTTTCTCCCCGGCGGATTCACGTTTGTTTGCCTCCCCCCGGGGCGACGGCCTGAGCGGCTTGAATGGTAGGGGGGCGAGGGTGAGGAATTCCTCATCTCGCCTACGAGCTCCGGATTGGGAGCCCAGCGCGTGAGCTTCGGGAAAAGCCGCGGAAGCTTTTCCTTCATCGGATTCGCATGTATCTATGCCCCCGGCCTCCCTGGGCGACGGTTAGAACGACAGGGAGACGAGGGTGAGGACTCACTCCGCGCGCCTTCGTGCACCGGGTTTTGGAGCCTGGGGGCTTGGCCATCGGACCTACCGCTTTGGCGTTTCTCGGGGGGTTGCCCCTGGAGCTGTGCCAGCGGAGCAAGGAGCAGCAAAAGACGGTGACAGTGCATTTTTGGCGGCTTGGGGGGGGGGGGTGTAATCTTTGGTTATAGCCTGATTATATCCTGTCCCTAGCAGGCGGAGTCTGTCAAGGTATTGATGCCGCCTTCCCAGGAGTATTGGGAGGCTTAAAGAAAACGCATATACATGTGAAAGTGTTGCTTAATGCAAAAATAAGTAGATGCAAGAACAGATGCAAGAGTTTTCTCTTTTCTATTAGAAGTATGTACCAGCGGAACCTTTTGTGCCTAATTACCGCGTTTTGCAGCTGAATACCGCCAGGGATCGTTACGTTTTCAGCGTTTGTCTCCTCACAATCACAAATTCAGTGTAAACCTTGCTCCTTTATACAGAAGGGGTGAGATATAGATGGATGTCATCACTCTTGTATTCATGGTGCTTCACTGTTTCCGGAAAGGGCTGCGAGTGTAAACTGCTTCAATTGAGAGTTCTTCAGGTTTAAGGGTCTTGAGAAAGGAGGTGGGGCATCGCTTAGAGAAGTCCCGCGTCGGGTGGAGGTATTTGGACCCTCATATTTTGTGCTATGTTTCCCTGGATTTCTAGGCGTTAGAAAAGAGAAAAGAGGGTGGCAAGAAGAATATTTCTGTTATTGCGCCCTGTTAATTTCGTTCCTCCTCTCTACAGTGTTTTCCCTTTTCCGACTTTTGTCGGGAGAATCAGGGAGGAAAAACGGCGAACAAGAAGGGGGGGCCTTTAACTACGGGGGGGTAGCGGGGTCTCTTGGAAACAGGTTCTTAACTCCAGTATTTGGACAGAAGCGGCAAAGGGTGTGCGACGTGGGAGATCTTATACTTCTCTTCCAGGGGATCCTCATCAATAGTCATAAACATTGAATATTCCCGCCCTTGTGCGGGGACCCCGGAGCATATATATATAAAATACATACATATTATCATGTGTAAAACAGCAATGCAGGCAATAATCATAAATAGGCTAAAATGCTTTATTTCTATGCAAGTTTTTTTTATTTTATTTTTTTATATTATAAAATCACAATAGATCACAAATATCTACCTAAGCCCCCAAAAACTGGACTTAGGGAAGTAAACAGCAGTAAATAGCAGAGAAAAATAGAAAAAAACTACATTGAAAAACAATGAAGCATTCTTAGCCAATAGGCTGCATGCAGGTTAACACAGGAGAACCATAAAAACTTTGGCACCGTGCCTTTAAGACCCTGAGCACCTCCAGTATCCCACCATGCCTCAGGGGTGAAGGGAAGGTGACAGTTGGTTCACAGTTAGGTCAGTTCTTTTTTCCGGCTTCTTCTGAGAGGATCCTGGAGCATTGAGCTCTCAGTTTTTCTGAGTTTTTCTTCAGAAAAATCCTTAAAAAATAGTGTTTTTCCTGTTTACTCGACAGATAACATCTTTTGTCTGAGTTGGGAAGTTTTTTTGACAGAAAATGCCATCTCTTTTTGTAAAATGTCCTTCTTGTGGGAAGAAGAAAGCCCAGTCAGACCCACACTCTCTGTGTATTGTCTGCCTGCCACAGAGTCACTGTCCTGACACCTGCAAGTATTGTAAGAACATGTCAAGGAGGACTCTCAAAGACAGAGAGAAGATCAGGCTACATGGGCTTCAGGAGAGGAAAAAGTCAACATCCTCTTCACTTCCCAGACCTACAACAGAAGGAATGGCCCGATCGACGTCGACAGGTAGGATTGTGCCTGTTTGTTCTCCATCGACGTCATCGGCACCACCGTCTCACCGGCATAGATCGCCGTCGACGGTGACCAGACCGACGTCGAAGAACAAAGCGTCGAAGCATGGACACAGGGGTACATCTCCGTCGACAGCAGGCCGCCGTTCGGCGTCGAGCCATCTCCGGCGCTCCCGTTCGCCGTCGAGAACGTCTCACCCCTTGGCGTCGAAGGACACGACACAAAAACCACCACGACGGCATGAACATCCGCCGTCGACCACTCGCCACTCAACGTCGAGACACACGACGGCGAGTAGGTCCAGGTCCCGCGATCGGCGTCAAGACATTCAACGTCAAGGCCTTCGACGTCAAGACCTTTGACGTCGAGAACAGACCAGCCATCGCAACCTTCGACGTCGAGGATACAATCGACGTCGACACAACCTTCAGCTGTGTCACAGGCAGTAGAGCCAGCGGACAAAGCTCCCTCACCGGTGGTCTCTATAAGGAGTGCATCATCCCATTCCAGAGCGGTCTCATCGGGGCATGTTTCTCCCATCACTCTATCACCCAGATGGTTAGAGAGCCTGAATAGACCGGCAGCATCCCCGGATTCCCAATACTCTAGGATGTATTCTCCTACTGCCTCATTACCGAGAACGCCATCGCCTACAGCTAGAGCAGGACGGGCTCGTTCTGCTTCTCGTCAGCCGACCACAAGACCTGCACACTCTGCTACAGCCTCTCGGAGCAGGTCCCGTTCCCGAAGGAGAACCAGGTCGCGAACACCACGCAGAAGATCACCTTCTTGGTCGTCTTCAGGATCGTCTGTTGGGCGCTACTCCCCCACACTCACAGATTCTCCACCTGCTAGGATTTCCCCGGTGGATGATATCACCACTTTTAATGAGGTTCTTCTAAGGGGAGCGCAGAAGCTAAATATTGAGGTACCGGAACCGGCCACCTCATCCTCAGTTATCTTTGAGACCCTACAACACAGATCAGTCTCGAGAAAACTGCTGCCACTAGTACCGGGTTTGCTGCAACCTACTATGGACACTTTTCTGTCTCCAGCCACTCTCAAGTCTGCCCCGGCTAGGATTCAAAAGAAATACAAAGCTCCGGAGCAAGATCCTTTATTCCTGCGGAAGGATCCGCCACCGGACTCTGTGATCTTAGCCGCAGCCAGAAAAACACACTCTGTGGCATCATCTTCCACAGTCCCCCCGGATAAGGAGAGCAGACACCTAGACTCCCTGGGGAGAAAGATGTGCGGTACGGCGGCATCTGCTATGAAGGTCTCCAGCGCCTCAGCACTTCTGGGCAGATATGACCGCTCTCTGTGGGACTCACTCCACAGATTTACAGAAAAGTTGCCCAGGGAAGATAGACAGGACTTCCAGGAAATCTTGCAGGAAGGGGGCCTAGTATCTAACCAGGTCATCAGCGCGGGGGCGGATTTGGCTGCGCATGGGTATGCGCACGGAATCTGCGCTAGGAGGTCTTCCTGGCTACGGCTCACGGGTCTGAAGCAGGAAGCACAGCAACGCATTTTAAACCTCCCGTTCAGCGGCAATTCGTTGTTCGGTACCCACGCGGATGAAGAGATAGCCCGAATGAAAACGGAAGTGGACACGATGAGGGCAGTGGGCCTGGAACGTAAGAAAGACTTCAGGCGGAGGTACAGGCCGTACGACAGACGACCATTCCAGCAGAGGGTTCAAACCCCTCACTGGTCTCAGAGGCCACAACAACGACAGGGACGTCCCCTGTTTCAGGCACGTAGACCCACAAGAGACCGAGGGTCAAGTAGACCTCAACAGTCTACAGCAAAGACACCAACAAAGCAATGAGGCATTGCTTCCCTCAGCACTGTGCACCACTCCGGTGGGGGGAAGTGTTACGCATCATCTTCACGAGTGGCACTCCATCACAAAAGACAAGTGGGTGCTCAATATTGTCGAACATGGCTATTCTCTCCTTTTCAAAAAACCTCCTCCACACTTGCCGCCAGCAAGAGGTTTTCCTTCTCATCTCAGCTTGCTACGCAAGGAAGTTTTCGCACTCCTACAAAAGAAAGCTGTAGAAAAGGTTCCTCCGGCACAAAAAGGAAAAGGGGTGTACTCCCGTTACTTTCTGGTGGCGAAAAAAGGTCAACAGGGCCTCTTCAGGCCAATTCTGGACTTACGGCTCCTGAACAAGTACATAAGAAAACAGAAGTTCAGGATGCTAGCCCTTCACCAGATTGTCCCGCAACTGCATCAGGGAGACTGGATGTGCTCCATCGACCTACAGGATGCATATTTTCACATCCCAATAGCATCCAAACATCGGAAATTTTTACGTTTCCAGATAGCGTCACAGCACTACCAATTCAGAGTCCTTCCATTCGGCCTGAAGTCTGCACCCCGAGTCTTTTCAAAATGTGTAGCAGTGGTAGCGGCACATCTTCGAAGACAAAAAATATTCGTCTACCCCTACCTGGACGACTGGCTAGTGAAGGCCTCCTCTCCGGATCAGGCGAGAGAACATCGAGACATCGTACTAAGAACTTTTGAGTCTCTAGGTCTTCAAATCAACCACAACAAGTCAACCCTGATTCCAACACAAAACCTCCACTACCTGGGAGCGATACTAAACACAGAGCTCCAAAGAGTGTATCCTTCGGAGGAACGACTTTTATCAATCCTCAGGAAGTGTCAACAACTATTAACAGCCGATGCACCTACTGCTCGTCAGGTGACATCGCTTCTGGGCTCCATGGCTTCATGCATCTTCATTGTCCCGAATGCCAGGCTACGCATGAGGCCCCTTCAGGAGGCATTAGAGAACAATTGGAGCCAAAAGACGGGTCACTGGGAGGACAGAGTTCGACTACCAGCAGTGGCTTTTCAATCACTACAATGGTGGATGCACAGACCTCACCTGTCGATAGGTTCTCCGTTTCACCAGACAATTCCAGCCGACATTCTGGTAACGGATGCGTCTCTTCAGGGTTGGGGTGCTCATCTGGGTTCCTTCCAAGCTCAGGGTCTGTGGTCCGACAAGGAAAAGAACTATCACATAAATCTACTGGAGCTCAGAGCAGTCCATCTGGCTCTCAAATCTTTCTCTCCATTGGTTCAGGGGAAATCTCTCCTAATTCAGACAGACAATACAACCACAATGTATTACCTGAACAAACTGGGAGGAACAAGATCACTACCTCTGTCTCGAGAATCCCAAACGATATGTCATTGGCTCCTGGCCAGGGGAATGTCTATCACAGCGGTACACCTGCCAGGTCAGCAAAACGTAGAGGCAGATTTCCTGAGCAGACATCTAGAAGACGCGCACGACTGGGTCCTACACGACGAAGTCGTCGGACATCTTCGGTCAATGGGGTCGACCCCAGTTGGATCTCTTTGCAGACGAAACAAACAAGAAATGCCCAGACTTCGCATCCAGGTTCTGCCGTCCGGGATCTCAAGGGAATGCCCTGTTGATCAACTGGTCAGGGACATTTCTCTACGCCTTTCCACCGATTCCCCTCATACCGGCAGTAATCAACAAATTTTACAACTCCAGAACCAGAATGATTCTGATAGCGCCACAATGGCCCCGCCAATTCTGGTACACGGACCTACTCAACTTATCGGAAAAACCTCACAGGAGGTTGCCGTGCAGACCGGATCTCCTGAGCAGAATGGAAGGCAGAATCCTACATCCCAACCTTCCCTCTCTGAGCTTGACAGCATGGCTCCTGAATTCCTACAGTATGGGCACCTAGGGCTCTCGCAGGAGTGCATGAACATCTTGAAAGAGTCAAAACGACCTTCCACGCGGCGTTCTTACGCTTTTAAGTGGAAGAGATTTTACATCTGGTGCTCTCAACAAGGTATAAATCCCATACGAGCTCAGGAGGACGTCATACTGTCCTATTTGCTTCATCTGGCGAAGTCTGGTCTGCAGGTATCTTCTATTAAGGTTCATTTGTCTGCAATTACAGCGTATCGTAAGTCGCCTTCTCAGGAATCCTTCTTTACGATACCTGTAGTCAAGGATTTTTTAGAAGGCTTGAAAAAGGTTTTTCCTCCCATTCGGAGACCTTCTCCTCCATGGGAACTGAATGTAGTCCTGTCAAAGCTTATGGGCCCTCCCTTTGAACCTATCCACAAGGCCTCTTTACAGCACCTTACGTGGAAGACGGCTTTTTTGGTGGCCATTACTTCAGCGAGGAGGGTCAGCGAAATTCAGGCTCTGTCTTGCAGAGAACCGTACACGGTTTTTCACGATAATAGAGTGGTTCTGCGAACTCACCCATCTTTCCTTCCGAAGGTGGTGTCAGAATTCCATATCAATCAGACTATATCTTTACCGACTTTCTTTCCCAATCCGGAGACTCCGGCTGAGAAAGCATTGCATTCTTTAGACTTGAAAAGAGTGCTGAAATTCTATTTGGACAAAACAAAACCGATTAGACATTCTAACCATTTGTTTCTAAATTATGGTCATTTAAGAACAGGAGAGGCAGCGTCTAAACGAACGATATCAAGATGGATTGTGTCTTGTATTGTTAACTCTTACCAACTGGCTAATAAGCGATTACTGGCTAGGCCAAAAGCGTATTCCACAAGGGGAAAAGCGGCTACTGCTGCCCTCCTTAACAATGTACCAATTTCCGAGATTTGTAAGGCTGCTACATGGAAGTCTGTGCATACCTTTACTAAGCATTACTGTTTAGACTCGGATGCAAGAGCGGATGCCCAGGTGGGGCAGGCCTCTCTTAGAAATCTATTTGCATGAATATATATTCTTTCCTGCACTTCTTTCAGACAGTCCGCAGAGTTTAGGGATGGGCTTGCTAATCTATTCAATGTTTATGACTATTGATGAGGATCCCCTGGAAGAGAAGGATAAGTTACTTACCTGTAAATCCTAGTTCTCTTCCAGGGGTATCCTCATCAAAGTCATAAACAACCCACCCTCCTCCCCGGACTCAAGTCTCCTAGAAGTGCAGGACAGATTATTTTTCTAATCAGTTACACAGATTGTCACCGTAAAAAAGTACTGACCTAACTGTGAACCAACTGTCACCTTCCCTTCACCCCTGAGGCATGGTGGGATACTGGAGGTGCTCAGGGTCTTAAAGGCACGGTGCCAAAGTTTTTATGGTTCTCCTGTGTTAACCTGCATGCAGCCTATTGGCTAAGAATGCTTCATTGTTTTTCAATGTAGTTTTTTTCTATTTTTCTCTGCTATTTACTGCTGTTTACTTCCCTAAGTCCAGTTTTTGGGGGCTTAGGTAGATATTTATGATCTATTGTGATTTTATAATATAAAAAAAAAATTTAAAAAAACTTGCATAGAAATAAAGCATTTTAGCCTATTTATGATTATAGCCTGCATTGCTGTTTTACACATGATAATATGTATGTATTTTATATATATATATGCTCCGGGGTCCCCGCACAAGGGCGGGAATATTCAATGTTTATGACTTTGATGAGAATACCCCTGGAAGAGAACTAGGATTTACAGGTAAGTAACTTATCCCTCTCGCTGCTCTCTCCGTGGGACTTTCCCGGAGACCCCGGGGTTTCACTCTAGAATCAGCTTAAGTGGGAAGGGGGTAAGGAAGGAGTGTGAGAGTGTTGGGTCCCCGCAGTGCATGTCTTTAATCAAGCGTCGCCCCAGGGGTGCTCGGGCAGAAGTCAACGATGTGATTGTGGCCAGGAAAAGCAAGCCCGGCACCCGTGGTGCAAGTGCTAATCTTCGGACTCAGGTGTCTGGAACTATAGCAACGGGCAGAGCGGACTCAGACCCTAAAATCTGTGGTGAAAGGTCATTACACACAACACTACTAGTGGATCACACTTTATCCCACCAGGAGGAGAGTCAAAGTGAGATCCACGGGAGGAGTGATTCGTTGATCACAAGGTACTTTCAGACCACAATTCCTCCACCACAGGAGATGGCAAACGCTAAACTGGCCTTAGACAAGTTAGGGGTTTCTAAGCTAGTTGAAACCTGTTCAACTGTCGGCCCAACACAAGATCTGTTAGAAATGGAACCAGCTTCACTGAGAGAGGGTCCTCTTAAGACTCTACCCTTGCCGGAAGTTGATGGTAATTGCTCCAGTGGATCAATACCACATGACTTGGATGTACAGGCTCTGTTAATTTCTCTCACTAAAGAAATTAGAGGGAAATTTGAAATTTCAGAAACTAACCAAAATAAGATTCGGGAAGCCTGCGAGGTCTTGGAAAGTAAAATTAACCTGTTATCAGACCGGCTGGGGAAGCTAGAGGCTGTGGTGGAGGCACATGAGGAACGAGTGTCAGCTCAAGCTGAGGACATTTCACAATTGAAACGGGGAGAAAAGATGTTGCAAGATAGACTGGAAACAATGGAAAATAACATGAGGAGAAACAATATAAGGCTCTTGGGCGTTCCGGAGGGCTTGGAAGGGGAAAATATTAAGAACTATGTGATCTCGCTGATTAGGGAGGTCCTCCCCAGTATGGTAGGGATCAATTTGGAGGAGGACATTCAGAGAGTCCACCGTGATCCTTTCAAGAAAAATCCAGGAAGGAAAAACCCCAGGAGGATCTTGATAAATTTCAACACATTCTCTATTAAGGAAAAAATCTTGTCCGAAGCCCTCAAGGTTGGGGCTTTTTCCAAGGGGGAATGGTCTCTCAGGATAAGATCTGATGTGTCTAGGGCAACGTTGGATAGGCAGTGGGAGCTGGGAAACTTCATGCGGGAGCTCCGTGAATTAGGGGCGACAGTCCAACTAAGGTTCCCGGCAGCTCTCCGTATAATGTGGAAGAATAAAATGTATAATATGAGGGACCCTGGGGAGGTCAGGATATTCATAGAGCAGATTAAGGCGTCTTAATAACACCTAGCAGAAAGTCCCCGTCCGGCGTGGGGTTCAAAGATAGGATAACAGGATGGTTATCTCAGTAGAAGTAGGGAGGGTTCCTCTGGGGGGGGGGATCGGGGTTTTGGGGGCACTTTGGTGGGTGTAGGGGGGGGTGGCATGGGGAGTTTAGGTTTGTTCTGGGTTTGGTGGGTTGAAAGGGATAAAATAAGAAAGTCCTCATATGTTGCTAATATAGGTCGGGGTTGGTGTTCTTCCTTTTTTTTCTCTCTCTCTCTCTCTCTCTTCTTTTCCTTTTTTCTTTTTTTTTTCTCGATTTGAACGATCATGCAGGGTATTGAAAAGTTGAGATTCCTCTCATGGAACGTAAATGGGTTAAGGGTGTTTGGTAGGAGGAGGAAGATCTTTGAGTACTTGCGTTTGGTTGAGGAGGAGATTATTATATTGCAGGAAACCCATCTTTATCAAACTGAATGGGAGACCTGGCTTAAACAGCAGAATTGGGTTGCGTTCAGCGTATGCTCTTCTCAAACTAGCACAATAAAAGGTGTGGCAGTTTTGATTAAGAAATCAATGAGGTTCAGGGTAGGAAAAATACATGCTGACCCTAGAGGGAGGTGGGTAGTGGTAGAGCTGTGTGTAGGTGGTTACTGGATTACAGTGTCGGGTTACTATGGGCCGAATATTGACGACCCATTGCCATTTCAAGACTTATTTAATATTCTACTCTCAGCTAGATACCCAGTGGTGTTGGGAGGGGATTTTAATATATTGCTAGACCCTGTAAAAGACAAGTCAACCCCCCGGGGTACGGTCAATTCACCTAAAACTAGGGCATTGGTGAAGCAAGCGATGCAGGATTTGGGCTTGGTAGATGCCTGGCACTGGGGAAGGGGAGAAGGAGATAGATATACATTCCACAATAAAAAATACGGGCATAGATCTAGAATAGATTTTTTTTTAATTCATAAAAGTTTATGCCCGGAGGTAAGAAGGGTAGCCCACAACACAGCACACATGTCTGACCATTCTGCAGTAATACTACACTTAGATATTAGGGTTAGTAACAGGACATCTAGGAGCACAATCAATTGTGCTCTATTTTTAGAGGACGCATTAGTAGAAGTGTTAAAAAAAAGATACTAGAGAATTTTTTCAGGTGAATTATGGAACAGCGAGTTTGTGGTGTGTTTGAGATGCGTTTAAGGCTTTTATAAGAGGGAGGCTAGTTAACCTTGCAGCTTATAAGCACCGTGAAGAGAGGGAAAAGTTGGGAAACATGGAGTAGTCATTGAAAACCTTTCAGGTCGCAAGGTATAATGCGCAGTTAGAAGGGAAAATGGATTTAGTATTGGAGCTGTCTTGTCAAGAGGAAAAGGTACGGTCGAGTCTAGACGCTTTTTTGGAAAACCGCTGTAGGTTAAAATGGGAAAGTAGTCAGTATGCTCATTTTGATTATGGAGAAGGTTGCAGTAAACTGTTAGCGTGGAAGGTTAAGTCTTACCTGTCTAAAAAGCACATTTTATCAGTCAAATCAGAGCCTATGAATCAGGTCTGTACGGAGCAAGAGGAGATTGAGGGGGCCTTTCTCTCTTACTTTCAGGAAATATATTCAGAAAGTGCGGTTAATTTGGAAGAGTCGGTAAGAGAATTCTTAGATAATATAGATCTCCCAGTTTTAGAGGAGTCGAAGATGCTCCAATTGAATGATAAGCTAAATGAGGCTGAGTTGCTGGAAGGTTTAAAGGCACTAAAAAAAGGTAAGGCAGCAGGGCCAGATAGTCTCCCTAATGAATTATATAGAGCTTTGGGGGAGGAACTCACCCCATTTTTATTAGAGCTATTTAATTCTATGTTGATAGAAGGGGCTCAAATTCCCAATTCCTGGAGAGAGGCGACAATTTGTTTATTGTTAAAGCCGGGTAAGGATTCTACGTTTTGTGCCTCCTATAGGCCCATCTCTTTGCTGAATGCAGACTATAAACTTTATTCAGGACTTTTAGCCAAGAGATTGGGGAGAGTCGTTGGCAATCTAATTCATCCGGACCAAAAGGGTTTCATGAAGGGGAGGCAGCTTCACGAGATAACTCATGAGTTATTTGCTGCAGTTGATTTGGCGGCCCATGAGAAAGGCGCCTTTGGCGATCTTGTCTTTTGATGCGGCTAAGGCCTTTGACCGTGTTAACTGGTTGTTTCTAAAGGCGGTTTTGGAAAAAGCGGGCCTGGGAATTCCTTTTATCAGGGCGATAGGGGAACTGTATAGATGTCCCCAAGCGAGAATTTTGGTCAATGGCCATTTAACACAAGAAATTAGGATTAGGCGAGGTACGAGACAGGGATGCCCCCTATCGCCTTTGCTTTTTAATTTATACATTGAACCCTTGGCAATTTTACTTCGGTCTTCTAAAGAGATTATCCCATTTCGAACTGGGGGATGGGAAAAAAAAACTAGCCTTATACGCAGATGATTTGATGATATTTACAAGTGATGTTAGCTCTACCCTACCTAGGGTTATTGCTTTGATGGAACAATTTGGAAGACTTTCTGGGTACAGCATAAACGCAGAAAAGACAGAAATAATGTGTTGGAACTTGTTGTACGCTTCCCCTTTAGTTAAACAAGAGATCAGATATTTGGGGATTAGATTAACAGCTGATCTTAACAAGGTAGCTAAATTGAATTTTGATTTAGTATATAGGGAAACCAAAAAGCTATTAAAAGCGTGGGCGGCTCTTCCTCTTACGATAATTGGGAGATCTAATATCTTGAAGATGTGCATCCTCCCAAAATTTACTTTTTTGTTCAACACTATCCCTCTAGAGTTTGAGAAGAGCTGGTTTAAAAAACTACAAGGGGAGTTATCATCATTTGTATGGGCTTCCAAGGGAGTTAGGATTGCTTGGAAGAAGTTGAGTAGAAAAAGGGAATGGGGAGGTATTGCGTCTCCAGACCTTTTTAAGTACTATTTGGCTTTTCATTTAAAAAATATTAGAGTTTTATTGAATAAAAAGCCTGAGCATGATTCTGTCTGGGGAGCATTAACGGCTCATCTTGTAGAAGGAGCAGATCATTTTCTATATAAATTTGGACATCCCAGTTACTTCAAGAAAGTTCGCTTGAAACTCCCCAGACATGCATGTAACGTATGGATGCATTTTCGGAGGGCGTTAGAGATACCTTATTTTTGTAGTTCAGCTCCTATTTGGGATTCGCCTGGCACTCCGGAATGCTTTATAGACAAACTATCAACTCCTTTGAGAACAAGTGGGGTGGAAAGATGGGGCCAGTTGATGGAAGGAGATGAAGTGTTAAGTTGGGGGGCATTTCAGGAGGGCACTGGTGGGACAGTTTCTAGATTTAAGTATCTTCAAATATCTAGCTGGGTAAAGTCCCGTCTAATTGGAGAAATAGGGAGTAGTATATGGGAAGGGAAGCTAAATCAGAGAACTATCAATAAAGAGGTTGCAGTGTGGTACCACGCTTTGTTAGATGCAGCAGATGATAGTGCTTCCCTCCCCTTGTCGAAGTGGGGAGCGACGTTTCCAACTTTAGATGTTACAACACTGTGGCAAAAATCCTGTTCAATATTGTGGCTTACTACCAGTCCGGCGGGGCTGAAGAAAAACCATTTGTTCACACTCCATAGGGTTTATTGGACTCCGGCCAAATTAACAGCTATTGGGAAAACTCAGAAAAACTGTCCAAGGTGCGGGGATGATAAAGCGGCTGATATCCATATGTTTTGGCATTGCGTTAAGTTGTTGAAATACTGGGAGGACATAGAGAATATTTTTTAAGTAATCTTTAATGTAAACTTAGTGGTAAATTCAGCATTAGTGGTGTTTGGGGTGTGGGAACAGGACACAAACTATCAGAAATTGTCAGTTCAGCAGGAGCATTTGCTCTTCATATTAATTCTTCTAGCTAGGCGTGAAATTTGTCGTAAATGGATTGATCCTCTTCCTCCTCGTGTGTTGGATTGGCAGACAGCTGTAAATCTAATCTGTACACTGGAACAACGGGGCCCCCTGTCTAGAAAAGATAATTTTTGGTTATATTGGGAAAATGTACATCAATAACATATATTTATTTTTTTTGTCGTTTTTTTTTTTTGTCGTATAAGCTCCTCATACTCTTGAATTTTTGAATGTCCAATGATTAAGATTTTCCCCCTCGCTCTTTGGAGGTGCTGCTTTGGCTATGATTGAAAGTGATAGCTTTTGATCAATGACACCCGTATGAGAAGTATAATTAGTAGATCAGAGGGGATGATCTACTGAGGTCTGGACTATGTATTTGGTGGCTTGTTGTGGTTCATCGTGCCAATGCCTCTCTCACTCAACCAAAGCAGGGGTGATGAATATGAGGACAAAAAAAAAAAACAAAAAAAAAAACACTACCAGAGAAACCAACATTAAAGTAGAAATTTTAAACTAACCAAACATTATTTCTCACTAATTAGAGAAAATCGTGTTCCATATTTATTCTAAGATCTGGTCAGGTATGTAAGATCTCCACACATACCTCATTATAGGTTGCTGGGCTTCTGGCTTATCCAAAATGACCATGGGGTAGGTAAAGCTCAAAGGTATGTAGATTGTCCTTTCTCCTCTCGCTCTATTTATATAGTCTTTGTCTGTTTGCCTGTTGAGGATGGTAATGCGACCATGTATTAGGCGAGTATCCCTTGTTAACCTGTTCCTACACCTGGTTGCTTAGTTAGCTCTTTCTCAGTAAGTTAACCTTTGTCATACAGAAATCCAGTGTAAATGGTATTTGTTAATCGCTGTACTCTGCTAGGAATAGAATGCAGGTTGGATATGTATTGTTGAATTTTTTTATAGTACCTCATGCCCATCGGTGGGGTGCTGAAGCATATTGTCTGATGGGTAGCATGCTACAAGAATTAGGGGGACAGGGGGCTTCATTGGAAGTTGTTGGACTGATTGTGAGCCTATGTTGAAAGATCTTTGGTGTTGTGCACAAGTGGCCATTTAATGTTTGCTATTATGTCTTCTGGCTTAGCACTTAGTGGTCTGATGGCATAATTTGAGCGATAGACTTGTTCAAATTATGATACGACCCACCCAAGACTCACCACTACACCCAAAGAACACACCCAAAACCTCAGCATCATCCTTGAGAAGGATTTCTCCATAAAACGCCAGGTCAACGCTGTTTCCTCAGACAGTGATGCAAGCCCTCATCACCAGCCGACTGGACTATGGCAAAAACTACGCGGGCACCACCACCCAACTCATGAAAGACTTCAGACAATCCAGAACGCAGCCGCCAGACTGATCCTCAACCTCCCTAAGAGAACCCACATCACCCAGCACCTAAAAAGCCTCCATTGGCTCCCGGTCCAGAAGAGATGTCACTTCAAACTTCTGACACGTGCCTACAAAGCCTTTCATAACCAAGACCCCGCCTGACTGAACAACCGCCTTCACCTCCACCAACCGATCAGGAACTTTACCTGTGCTCAACTTGTCCCCACTAAGGTACCAATCATATGCCGTTGCCGCACCGGAGGATGCTTCTTCTCCTACCTTGCCGACAAGGCCGGGAACACCCTCCACCTCCACTCCGCACCCTCGCTGACCCTCTTCAGGAAGAGAGTAAAAACCTGACTGTTCAAGTAAAATGCTGCAGCAGGCGGCTGGATACTCACTTAGGTGACAAGTTGCGATCTACAAATACTTGATTGATTGATTGATTAGATGGCACTTATTATTTACTCAGCAGGTTCTTTTAAGTTTATTGTTTTCTTCATACTTTCAATCCATTTTGTGTTCTGTGTCAAGCAGTTAGGCAGACCACAAGAGTTGGACAGGCAGAAAGAGGAGTTTGGAATGAAAGAAGCGATCCACCTGCCTAGCCTGCAATATGACCATCCTTTATGTGAGTGTGACTTTAGGATTCCTAAAATTAATACATCTAGGGGGTTATTTAAAGTTTGAAGGATATGAGACCCACCAACATTCGGTAAAAGGCCTCCCAGTTCCCACCATTATTTTTAGTGATTACATGTGTGCAACTTTAAATAGGGTGAACTTTATATCCGCCAATTTTGACATAAGTCCTTCAACCGCATTTTAAATAATTCCTTATGTAGTGGTCGGGACCTGCAGTTCTGGCTTGACTAGAGATGTTTAAAAAGACAACTGTATGTGCCAGATCTCTCCAGCTTTTGACTGCCAACCAGTTTCGTATTAATTATTTTGTGCTAGACTGTGTCCCACAATAATAGAATGTTAGAGGTGTTTTATCAGTGCCGCCACTTTATATACATTTGTTCTGCAGCCTGTACTGTTAGCTTTGATAAACATACTGTTGTAGTGTTTCTAATCCAATTGTGCTGATACTCTTGTAAAAGTTGGTTCTACATTTCTTTTGCCATTGTGCAAGACTTAACCACCCCAAACAAAAGGTTGGCCTTGCCAAGCATGCTGCAAAGATACTTTGCTCACAGACATGTAACAACATCTGTCTTTGGTGCCTCAGCACAAATATGACTCTTAACTTCTGTGAGGAATGCTCCCTAATGCATCCAAAGGCAGTCACTGAGCAGGAAGCCAAACATCGCAGAGCACTAAAAGACTCAGTCATTATCGCTCCCGCTCACTATTTTTGGGTAAGTCTGTAGTGAATCCTAGTTTGTTTTAACGGGATAACAGGAGTTAGCTTAGCCGTAGGCTTGTAAACTCATGCCCCGTCACCTAGTGACTTTTAACCTACTTAGCTTGCTCTGTCTTAGTCCATTTAATTATTTATTTCCTTTAAGATGGCGACCTTGTTTATAGTTAGGCCACTTGTTATGAGTTTTATTATCAGTGTCACTGCGCCAAGGCGTCAAGATCAAGCACGAAAGACAGACAAACAGTAGGCTTTCACACTTAGGGATTTTCCCTCTCTATACTTTCAACGGATTGTTGATATTAATTGCCGTCCCAAGCATGCCTGTTATCTATTGTTTTGAATTACACCTACGTCAGGGGACCTTGTAGATCTGTATAAATACATCACACTTTAGACAGATAATCAGAGGGATTCCGACCAGAGGGCATCGCCACCATCGCTGATAACAATGCTGCAGTCATCTTGACGCTGACCCAGTCTTCGTGTCCCTGCGGAGTCTGAGATAGAGACCTCATTCCAAGGTAACGAGGGTTGGGGGCTCCTCTCATGGACCCGGCTTTGGCAGATTAGGTTTAACAAACCCAGCTCTCCTTTAGGTAGGAGGTTAGGCCTATTCTCATTAGGGTATTAGGGCATATTCCATCTTATACATATATTCCTTTCATATATTGCAAAATGGTGGGGGTCTTCATAACAATGACTCTCTTCTTCACAATACTGTTGCTTGGTATATTCATTATCCTAATCATTGCAGTTCATGCAACTTATCGCAAATTGCAGTTATGTTAAATAAAAGCTATTATAACTTCATTGCATCTGTGTTATTGCCTTTGTTTGTATGAGACATAATATATCTGTGAGAAAAGGGTAATTTCCGTTTAACCACGACAACCCTGAGATATCTTACTTTGAGTCCATGCGTAAGCGACTGCTACAAATCACCTTTTACTTTTGTGTTTCTGGTGAGGTACTGCTAGTGAGCCGGTAAGGTTTGGACAACAGTTACAACTAGTTGTAGGCAAAGACTTAGTCACCTACAAACGAAAGTACTGTCATCCTGAGACCAGCAGTCTTGCTCAGAGCAAGAGTCCAAACTACGACAAGTCCAGATAGATCGAAGTCCAAAGAGAATGGACAGGAAAATAAGCAACCAAAGCTTTTTGACATCCTGATACTCCTGCGCCTGCACCACGGAGAGGTCACACAGTCTATGTTCATGGAATCCGGCTCTGGCTTCAAACTCATAATCACATCTGATAATTATTCTGGAGCCCACACGCCTTATGTTTCTTGGACCATTGTCAACTTTAAAGCAAATCACAGCCTGCAGACGGTTTATGCTACAACTCTTAAGGATGTTTCTGGATACCTTTGATGATTCTTCACTGCCAATGTATCCTCAGGTCTCCAGTTGAATGTCTGCCAGCAGGACCGCCCAAGAGAAAATTATCCTGCTGAACCATTGCCTCTGAGAAGTGGCTCCAATCCAACCGGCAGACTCCACCAGTTCTTCTTTCATTTGATAGAGACTTATTGCCTCAGATCCCTTACTTCAGAATTATTCCCAGGTGTCACACTGGATCCGGAAATCTTTTGTGAGCAGTAATCCTGTGTGCCGGTATGTGGTGGTGTTCGCCTCTGTGTGGCATTGTAGGCGTTGTTGGCACCGGAAGTGATGTGCACAGTGCTTACTTAGGCACCACCACAGCACGCCAATGTCGGTTCTTTTCTTTACAGGTCAATCAGCGCAGATCCGAAGGAGAGCTACCCCCAGCCTTAATTGCTGGACAATTTTTGGAGGTTTTGTCAAGAGCTTTTTGAGACTTTGTCTCCTGGCGTGTTGAGATGTCTGCAAGGAAGGCTGGTTTCAAGCCCCGTGACGCCTGTTACCGACATGTAAGTGACGGACCCACATTTGGTGTGCCCCTGGTGTTTGGAGTAGTACGGCGACACCAAGACCTTCGTTGATAGCCCCGACATGCACCTCAAGGTCTTGACAGAGCTATCCATCACGCTCCTTGATGTGCAACGTTCACAATCGCGATCGAGAGGACAGTCCCAAGATCGATCACAGAGCCACTCAGTGTTCCTCGTTGCAGTCGAGGTTGTTGGGGAAAATCGGGTAAGTCCCACTGGCACAAGAAGACAGATCTTCAACTTCGCCACAACCATTGAAGTCATCTGTCGAGATGAGGGAGCATCGACACTTAAGGCTCAGCTTTGTGATGGAGCCTGCATCTGATCCGTCTCTGTGCCTTCCAGAGTTTCTGGAAACCAGAGCGACCCCCTCCCCTAACTATGCAAATTTTATGAGGCCAATCACCTCGTATATCTGGGCAGACTGTCACTGCTGGAGCATCTTCAAACCCTGTGGCATCAGGAGTGGCCTGTATTGGTCTTCTGATGACCGGTTCACCCTGGCAACTTTGGAGGCTCTTGGATCTGTTGATAGCTCCAGAGTGGTGCCTGTAGAGCCTCCTCTACCTTCTCCAGTTCTGACACCCCCTACAATGGCGCCATCCCCTTCATCATCCTTGACTCTGACATTGAGCCAGAGTCTGGTCTTCCAACACCATCTCCTGCACCACTGAGAGGGGTGGGGGCAGAGGCAGACTCCCCATAACTAACCCAGTACATTTTTCATATGATTGTCTTGGATTGGAGGACGAATGTGAAGGGTCTGGTGACCATTATGGATACCAGTTAGAAGAGACAGAAGGCAACAGTTCCGAGGATCTAGTGGATGCCAGTTGGCTGGACACCTTTGCAGATGCAGTCACTGACCTGGTCTCTCTTCCTACTGTGACGATGCAATAGGGTGCCTCTTTTGCAACAGTGGTGCAAATGGCAGCTGAGGTCCTAGACCTTGTGCTGCCCTCATCGGCAGTCAAGATGAAAGTGTTGACTGAGGTATTTCAACACTTGCTGAGGGAGCTTGTTGAGTTTAAGTAGAATGACTTGAAGGCCTCTCTAAACGATGAGATGAGCTTGCCCTTCTCAAAAGCCTCCATGTACATCAGGAGATGATGTTGTTCATATTTGAGATGTCTCTAAGTTGAAATCCCTGAGAAAGGCAGTATGGGCTTGTCTATTGGATGAGTGGGGTAGGAGATCTTTGAATTTGTCTGTGGAGTGTTCTTTCTGTTTGGGAGGCGATAGAAGCTGCAGAACATGGTGGATTGAGTTGCAAAGAGTGAGAAGCAGCATGTGAGTGTGCATTATGTTAGGCATCACTTGCATGCATGGTGTGCAGCATCAGGAGGACTCGTGGATGACGTTTGGTCTTCCTCCCTCTATTGTGAGCTCTTGTCACATTCTGAATTCTGTAGACTGTGGCAACAAATGCATCTACGATGTGTGAGGGCGAGCCATGTTTCTCTTATGAAGAGGGCATCATGACCATAATAGATGATGAGCTCTGCAATGTCTATGGCGTGAAGTACTGGAGAGAATTTGCAAATGAGTACAAGTTGAAGTCTTGTGTCTAGTAGTTGAGGTTGTGTAATGGTTAGTGCGATGATTTAAGTTGGATCTCTGTATTGGGTGGATTCACAGTGAGTGTGTAGGTTAGGTCTGGGTGTGATTGTGGAAATGGGTAGTGAGGGTGCTGGGCTAGGTGGGTGATGAGATCGTATGTTCTAGGTACTTGCTGAGGTATCAGTTCTGACCCTGGCCTTTCCTGGCTCATAGAGGAGATGCCCTGACAACTAAAAACTGAGTGTTGTTGGCATACATCTGACAGATGAGTCCTCCCTCTTTAACCAGGTGGGCTGGGATTTATATATATATATGTTCTCTCGTAGGGGATTTCCATGTATAGTCATAAGCACTCAATAGTTCAGCGCGCCTGCGGGGACCCCGTAGCACTGATGTGAAGTATATTCTTAAGTGCAAATACCAGCCCTTTGAAAAAGGACTGTCAAAAAACACTTAAGAATAACAATGTGCAGCCTATGTGAACAGCTACACAGGCCAAATTGTTAAAAGAAAACAGTTGTAGTGTAAATTCACGTTCTTTTTTTCCGGCTCCTTTCTGACAGGACCCTGAAGCATTGAGCTCTACCTCACAAAGCCTTTTTGTGACAGAAATTCATTAAAAATCTTTTGAATTTTAATTTTCACTCGACGTTTTTAACATTGAGTGATCATTTCCTACTCTTTTCTGTTAAATTCTGACAGAATTTTGAGGTTTTTCTAGTTCAGAAATGCCTTCACTTTTTGACAAATGCCCTTCTTGTGGCAGAGAAAAGGCTAAAACAGATCCACATCGGGTCTGTATAATTTGCCTTCCATCCAGCCACAAACCGGAGTCGTGTGACATCTGTAAAACTTTCTCCAGAAGAACTCTTCGTGATAGGGAGAAAATCCGACTTCAGGCGAAAGAGGACAGGAGAAAAAGTGGTCATTCTATCACAGAGCGAGGAGAAGGTCAGTCTTCTACCAGGGCTCACCCTGTTTCCTCTATAACTCCGACCAGACCTGCTCAAAAACGATACAGGTCTCCGTCGAGGGCGTCGACGTCGAGACAGGGAACGGCGCCAACAGGCTCACCGTCGAGGAGTGGTTCACCGGCGAGGAAGAGACATTGTTCGCCGTCGACAGCCATTTCGCCGTCGAGACGGCAAGGACGATCCACGTCGAGGAGATCTGAGTCCGGCTCGCCGTCGACACGACGAGAGCGATCGACGTCGAGGGAGAGTTCTCGCCGTCAAAGCCGTTCGCCGTCACCACAGCAACGTCGAGAGACGTCGTCGAGAGGTTCTCAACGGCAAGAGGAATCGACGTCGAGAGGCACTCGCCGTCACCGCAGTTCGACGTCGAGGAGTGTGTCGACGTCGAGGCGACAATCAAAGAGGCCTAGAAGGGTTTATACCACGTCAGAATCCTCGGCCTCACTCATCCTGCTTCCAGCGTCTCCACAACTCTCCTCGACAGTCGCCGTTGCCGCAGACACCGGTAACACCTACGGCTCCTCTTCCGGCTCCTCCTTCAGAGTCTGTTTTGAGGACTCCAACGCGATCTGTAAGACGTTCTGGACATTCCTCTAGACGTTCATCTTCCTCTCTGCACCATCGTCATGAATCACGGCAGAGATCTCAGCATTCACATCACAGACATTCTTCTTCGTCTACACGGGACTACTCTCCAACCCTATCGGACTCACCGTCCCCGAGAGTGTCCCCCATAGATGATGTGAATACATTCCAGGAGGTCTTAGTACGAGGGGCGACCAAACTGAATATCCCGCTGGCGGTACCTGCCCCATCGACGTCAGTAATCTTCGAAACCTTACATCACAGGACATCTTCCAGACCTTTGCTTCCACTGGTTCCAGGTCTTATTGAACCGGCAATGGATATTTTTCTTACACCGGCCGCAACGAAGTCTGCTCCTTCCAGACTTATTAAGAAATATCGTCCACCAGAACAAGATCCTCTATTCTTGAGGTCGGACCCAGTACTGGATTCGGTGGTCATAGTAGCGGCAAAGAAATTGCATTCGACATTACCGTCTTCCTCTTCACCTCCAGATAAAGAGAGCAGAAAGATCGATGCTGCAGGACGGAAAGTATGTTCTCCTGCAGCCATCACGATGAAAGCAGCCAGCGCTACTGCTTTATTAGGGAGATACGATCGGGCCCTCTGGGACTCTATACTGCAGTTTGCGGAACATCTTCTTAAGGACAAAAGGGAAGATTTCCTGGAGGTCGTGTGCGAGGGAGCCATGGTTTCTAACCAAGTAATAAGTGCTGCAGCTGATTCTTCGGTACTATCCGCACATAACTATGCTCACGGAATAGCACTCAGAAGACATGCATGGTTGAGACTTACATCTCTCAAACCAGAAGCACAGCAGAGAATACAAAATTTACCTTTCTCAGGCTCCACTTTGTTCGGTTCTCATGCCGATGATGAGATGGCCAGAATGAAGTCTGAGCTAGATACCCTGAAAGCGGTAGGCATGGAACGACCGAAAGAACAACGAAAGGTATTCCGCCCATATCAGCGAAGATTTTTCACCCACCTGTATCAGTCACCACACTGGATGTCTTCACGCCAACAGCAACAGCAGCAGCATCAAAGGGGCTTCTCCACACAACGAAGGTCGACAAGGGGTCGTTCAACACCTCAAACTCAGACAACTCGACAGGCTCCTGAGTCTAAGCCCTGAATCTTCGCTTCCCCCTCCTCCGTTATCCACTCCGGTAGGGGGAAGTATCTCAAATGATCTGGACGAGTGGCTACACATCACATCAGACGCCTGGGTATTGAATATTGTGAGACATGGTTACGCTCTCAGATTCACCAGTCCTCCACCATCTGTTCCATCCAAAACAGCCAGCCACCACCTCGAAGCTCTTCAGTTAGAAGTCACTATTCTATTACAAAAAAGAGCCATAGAACCCGTCCCGATCAGCCAGCAAGGGAAGGGGATTTATTCGAGGTATTTCCTTGAACCAAAAAAAGACAAGCAAGAGTTTTGTCCCATTTTAGATCTAAGGACAGCAAACAAGTGGATTCGCAAAGAGAAATTCAGGATGCTATCCTTGCACCAAATTTACCCACATCTTCGTCAGGGAGACTGGCTCTGTGCAATAGACCTTTGCGACGCTTACTTTCATATTCCGGTGACCAAGAAACATTGAAAATTCCTAAGGTTCACCGTCGAAAAACGTCATTACCAATTTGCGGTTCTACCCTTCGGCCTCAAATCAGCGCCGAGAACTTTTTCCAAATGCATGGCGGTGGTAGCCGCCCACTTGAGGAAACACCGAATATTTGTCTACCCCTATCTAGACGATTGGCTCATAAAGGCCTCCAGTTATCTAGAGGCGCAACAACATTTCAAATGGACCCTACAGTTGTTGCAGAAGCTCGGTCTTCAAGTCAATCTCCTGAAATCCACAGCAACGCCTGTTCAGAAGTTGCATTACTTAGGGGCCATTATAGATACCAATCTAGGAAAGGTGTTTCCTTCGGAGGAACGACGATTATCGATTCTCCAAAAGTGCAAACAACTGCAGGAAACTCCTCAGACCACTGCAAGAGTAAGCTTCTCTACTGGGCTCAATGGCGTCTTGTATCCATCTCGTTCCCAATGCTCGCCTCCTTATGAGACCATTACAGGAAAACCTGGAGGATCAGTGGTGTCAACTGATGGACAATTGGGAGAACAAAGTCCTCCTTTCTCCCCACGCCCTACAGTCCCTCAAGTGGTGGTGTTTACCCAGCAATCTCTTGGTGGGGATTCCGTTCCAACAACAGCCTCCAGCTCAAACCATCGTAACAGATGCGTCAGTGCTCGGATGGGGGGCGCACATGGAACATCTTCGAGTCCATGGCAAGTGGTCACGGAGAGAGAGTCTCTATCATATCAACCTGCTGAAACTTCGCGCAGTCCACCTTGCGCTCAAAGCCTTCCTTCCCTCTCTGAGAGCGGAAACTCTCCTTCTCCAGATGGACAACGTGGCCACTATGTACTACGTGAACAAACAAGGAGGCACCAGGTCCAGGATTTTATCCAGAGAGGCTCAGACAATCTGGCATTGGCTTCTAGCCAGGAACCTGTCGCTAGTGGCAACTCACCTGCCTGGCATCCAGAATGTTCAAGCGGATGCCCTCAGTCGCGTAATGGACGAGAACCACGAATGGGTGCTATACGACGACGTTGTTCGTTCCATTTTCGCACTATGGGGTACCCCCTCTATAGACCTATTCGCAACCCCAGAAAACAAAAAATGCCAAAACTTCGTCTCCAGATATTACCATCCAGGGACACTGGGGAATGCCCTGTGGATAAGCTGGTCAGGAGCATTTCTTTCCGCCGCTTCCCCTGATTCCAGCGGTCCTCCAGAAGTTATCCAATGCTCAGTCCAAAATGATCCTAATTGCTCCGGAATGGCCACGCCAATGGTGGTTCCCAGACCTTCTTCACCGGTCACTCAAACCACACATCAGGCTGCCTTATCGTCCGGACCTGCTCACGAAGTTCAGAGGGCAGATATCTCATCCCAACCTCTCATCGTTGAGTTTGGCAGCATCGCTCCTGAGCTAGTGCAATAAGGACACTTGAATCTACCTCAGGACTGTATGGAAATTCTGAAAGAAGCAAAGTACCCTTCCACAAGATCGGCTTATGCAAGCAAGTGGAAAAGATTCTGTGTGTGGTGTTTAGATAACAACATTGACCCGGTTTCCTGTGGAGAGGAATCTATCCTGCCATACTTGCTAAGTTTGGCAAAATCAGGCTTACAACTGTCATCAATAAAGGTTCACTTGGCGGCTGTAACGGCATACAGAAAGAGCCCTTCACAAACTTCCTTTTTTCGGATTCCAATTATTAAGGACTTCCTGGAAGGTTTAAAAAAGGTTTTTCCTCCCATTAGAAAGCCTCCTCCTCCATGGGAACTGAATGTTGTCCTATCACATCTGATGCTGCCTCCATTCGAGCCAATACATAAGGCATCGCTTCAACATCTCACATGGAAAGCTGCTTTTCTGGTGGCAATCACTTCAGCGCGTAGGGTTAGCGAAATCCAGGCCCTTTGCGCTCAAGAACCCTACACGGTTTTTCATTCTGCGAAAGTGGTAATGAGAACTCATCCAAAATTTTTACCAAAAGTCGTCTCCGACTTTCATGTGAACCAAACAATTTCATTACCAACTTTCTTTCAAAATCCAACTACTCCTGCTGAGAGAACTCTGCACTCTCTGGATGTAAAGAGGGTTTTGAAATTTTACTTGGACAGGACAAAAAGCTTACGTAAATCACAACAGCTCTTTATTAACTATGGCCCAGTTAGAACAGGGTTGGGCACGTCTAAGCAATCTTTATCCAGGTGGATTGTTTCATGTATAATGTTATGTTATCAGTTAGCGAACAAATCCCTTGGGGGTAGGCCAAAAGCCCACTCTACTAGAGGGAAGGCAGCTACTGCAGCCTTGATGAGAAATGTCCCTTTGGCAGAAATATGCAAGGCTGCCACTTGGAAGTCGGTCCATACCTTTACTAAGCATTACTGCCTTGATACAGACGCTAGGGCAGATGCGCAGGTTGGACAGGCCTTGCTTAAGAATTTATTTGCATGATTCATGTTTTTTGTCAGTATTCTTCTGTCTACTCCACCGCGGTTATGGGGATGGGCTTGCTACTCTATTCAGTGCTTATGACTATACATGGAAATCCCCTACGAGAGAAGGAATGGTTTCTTACCTGTAACTCCAGTTCTCTCGTAGGGGTATTTCCATGATAGTCGTAAGCAACCCTCCCTCCTCCCCGGTGGAGTTGACATAGAAGAAGTTGCCATGAATATTATCGATGTTGGTACTCCAACAAATGTTTTGTTCCTTCATGTCAGGTTACAAGCCTCCAAAAAGAACTGAGGCAGCTGCCTTTTGCTGTGCATGATGGGAAACAGGAAGACTTTACTTTCTTAAAGGCACAGCTCTAGTTACATTCTGTATAATGGCAGCCTATGGGCTACACTGCCCTGCATTGTTTTATTCTCATGATAGGTGTAAATAGAATATGAGAATGTATAGAATAAATAGATGTTTAAACGTGAATTTACACTACAACTGTTTTCTTTTAACAATTTGGCCTGTGTAGCTGTTCACAGAGGCTGCACATTGTTATTCTTAAGTGTTTTTTGACAGACCTTTTTCAAAGGGCTGGTATTTGCACTTAAGAATATACTTCACATCAGTGCTCTGGGGTCCCCGCAGGTGCGCGGAACTATTCAGTGCTTATGACTATCATGGAAATACCCCTACGAGAGAACTGCAGTTACAGGTAAGAAACCATTCCTTTGATGGCATGTGTAGCTGCAGATACACATGTTGTGCATTATCCTGCCATCTAGTGTTGGGCTCGGAGTGTTACAAGTTGTTTTTCTTTGAAGAAGTCTTTTCGAGTCACGAGATCGAGGGACTCCTCCCCTTTCGGCTCCATTGCGCATGGGCGTCGACTCCATCTTAGATTGTTTTCTTTCCGCCATCAGGTTCGGATGTGTTCTTCTTAGCTCCGTGGTTTGGTTCGGAAAGTTAGTTAAATCTCGGAAAATTCGACGGTATTGTTTGCGTTCGGTATCGGGTTAGTAATAGCAGATCGACACCGAAGAAAAGAAGAGCTCAGGTAGCCCTTCGGGGCTTCCCTTCCCCGGCAGGGCCTGGTCGGCCCGACTGCGTGCGTCTTCAAGGCTCATGAAACGGACCCAATTCCGCTTCTGCCCCAAATGCCAAAATAAGTATACTTATACAGACCAGCATTTGGTCTGTAATTTGTGTTTGTCCCCCGAACACAAGGAGGATACCTGTGAGGCCTGTCGGGCATTTTGGTCAAGGAAGACGCTACGGGACCGGAGAGCTTGAAGGCTTCAAATGGCGTCGACGCCGGTAGGACACCATGACGTCGAAGAAGAGGAGACTTTCTCCATTCCTGATTCGGACGAGGCCGAAAGTGAGCAGCTGGCGAGGCAACAAACCGTGAGTAAACCTGCCCCGGCCAACACTCACACAAAGATAATAAAAGCCCAGGGGACGCCACCGCCGGCAGGCCATGGCTTAACCCGTAAACACGGTGACCAGCCATCGGCACCGAAAAAGGGCACACACGTGTCGAAGACATCCGACTCCGGTCAAGATACCGGCACAGAGTATACTCGGCACCGAGATACTGGCTCTGACCAAACTCGGCACCGAGACATCAGCACCCCAAAACCGAAAAAGGTGGCTTCAGAGCCGAAAAAGACTGCGGAAAAAGTTTCGGTGCCGAAACACCCAGCCTCGGAGCCGAAACAGAGCTCCTATTCCGAAGAACAAGGCCTTTCATCACAACTACAAGGCTATAAATTTGGACAAGAATTAGAGATGGGAGAGGCAGATTATACACAAAGAAGGCTCCATATTCAAAAGGACACAGGGAAAATAAGAACTCTTCCCCCTATTAAAATGAAACGGAAACTCGCTTTCCAAGAAGCAGAACAACAGCCAAAAGCAAAAGTGGCTAAAGAAAAAACTCCACCACGTTGTTCGCCACAGCCATCGCCACAGCACTCACCGCAACTGTCACCAATAGCAACACCCCCAATGATGCATTCACCAACGCACACAGGGATGAGCCAGGATGACCCAGACGCATCGGATCTATACGATGCACCAATATCTGACAATAGTCCTGATTGCTACCCGGCAAGACCATCACCACCAGAAGACAGTACTGCTTACATGCAGATGGTGTCCAGAGCAGCTACTTTTCACAATGTAGCACTGCATGCAGAACCTATTGAGGATGACTTTTTATTCAATACCCTGTCATCAACACATAGCCAATACCAGAGTCTGCCGATGTTACCAGGCATGTTAAAACACGCAAAAGAAGGGTTTCAAGACCCCGTCAAAGGCAGAGCCATTACACCTACGGTGGAGAAGAAGTACAAACCTCCCCCTATGGACCCTATGTACATCACGCAACAACTAACACCTGACTCAGTGGTAGTAGGCGCAGCCCGGAAAAGGGCAAAGTCACAGACTTCTGGGGATGCACCACCACCCGACAAAGAAAGTCGAAACTTTGATGCAGCGGGGAAAAGGGTTGCAGCACAGGCAGCTAATCAATGGCGCATTGCCAATTCACAGGCTTTACTGGCAAGATATGACAGGGCTCATTGGGACGAAATGCAGCATTTCATTGAACATCTTCCCAAAGAGTTTCAAAAACGTTCACAACAAGTGGTGGAGGAGGGCCAAAGTATCTCCAACAACCAGATACGATCGGCTATGGACGCAGCGGACACAGCCGCCAGAACAGTAAACACAGCGGTCACTATTCGGAGACACACATGGCTACGCACCTCCGGATTTAAGCCAGAGATCCAGCAGGCTGTGCTTAATATGCCTTTTAATGGACAACAGTTATTCGGGCCGGAGGTGGATACAGATATAGAGAAGCTAAAGAAAGACACGGACACGGCCAAAGCCATGGGTGCGCTCTACTCCCCACAAAGCAGAGGCACCTTTAGGAAGTCACACTTTTGAGGGTGGTTTCGAGCCCAAAGCACAGAACCTTCAACCTCACAAGCCAGACCCACATACCAGGGCCAGTACCAAAGAGGAGGCTTTCGGGGACAATATAGAGGCGGACAGTTCCCTAAAACAAGAGGGGAATTCCAAAGCCCAAAAACCCCACAAACTAAACAGTGACTTCAATGTCACAAATCCCCAACACATAACACCAGTGGGAGGGAGACTCACAGCTTATCACAAAAATTGGGAACTAATAACTACGGACTCGTGGGTCCTAGCCATTATCCAACATGGTTATTGCATAGAATTCCTACAATTACCACCAAATGTGCCTCCAAGAGCACACAGCATGTCCAAACAGCACTTGGATCTATTACAACTAGAGGTCCAAGTCTTGTTACAAAAAGAGGCAATAGAACTGGTACCCAATCATCAGAAAGGAACAGGTGTTTATTCCCTATATTTTCTAATACCACAAAAGGACAAAACACTGAGACCCATCTTAGATCTCAGAACACTAAATGTTTACATCAAATCAGATCACTTTCACATGGTAACACTTCAAGACGTGATTCCCTTGCTCAAACAACAAGACTACATGTCAACATTAGACCTCAAGGATGCTTACTTCCATATACCCATACATCCTTCACACAGGAAATACTTAAGGTTTGTAATCCAAGGAGTACATTACCAATACAAAGTGTTACCATTCAGGATAACAACAGCACCAAGGGTATTTACAAAATGCCTTGAAGTAGTAGCCGCACATATCAGAAGACAGCACATACACGTATTCCCGTATCTAGACGATTGGCTAATAAAAACCAGCACTCTGAAACAGTGTCTTCAACACACAAAATACATCATAGAAACCCTTCACAAGCTAGGGTTCTCAATAAACTACCTAAAATCACACTTACAACCGTGTCAAATACAACAATACTTAGGAGCAACAATCAACACAGAAAAAGGGATTGCCACTCCAAGTCCACAAAGGGTACAAGCATTCCAAAAAGTAATACAAAGTATGCACCCAAACCAACAGTATCAAGTAAAGTTGGTGATGAAACTTCTAGGCATGATGTCTTCATGCATAGTCATTGTCCCAAACGCAAGATTACACATGCAACCCTTACAGCAGTGCCTAGCGACACAATGGACACAAGCACAGGGTCAACTTCAAGATCTAGTGTTGCTAGACCGCCAAACACACACCTCGCTTCAATGGTGGAATCCTATAAATTTAAACCAAGGGCGGTCTTTCCAGGACCCAGTGCCTCAATACGTGATCACAACAGATGCTTCCACGATAGGGTGGGGAGCACACCTCAACCAACACAGCATCCAGGGACAATGGGATACTCAACAAAAACAACTTCATATAAATCAACTAGAACTACTAGCAGTGCTTCTTGCATTGAAAGCATTTCAACCGATAATAGCCCACAAACACATTCTTTCAAAACAGACAACATGACAACAATGTATTACCTAAACAAACAGGGAGGGACACACTCATCACAGCTGTGTCTCTTAGTACAAAAGATTTGGCATTGGGCGATTCACAATCCCATTAGCCTAATAGCACAGTACATCCCAGGAATTCAAAACCAGTTGGCCGACAATCTCAGTCAAGATCACCAACAGACCCACGAATGGGAAATTCATCCCCAGATACTGCAAACCTACTTCCAAAACTAGGGAACTCCTCAAATAGACCTATTTGCAACAAAAGCAAATTCAAAATGCCAAAACTTCGCATCCAGGTACCCACACCCTCAATCCAAGGGCAATGCGTTATGGATGAGTTGGTCAGGGATTTTTGCTTACGCTTTTCCCCCTCTCCCACTCCTTCCGTATCTAGTAAACAAATTGAGTCAAAACAAACTCAAACTAATACTAGTAGCACCAACTTGGGCTCATCAACCATGGTACACAACACTACTAGACCTGTCAGTAGTACCTCGTGTCAAACTACCAACCAGACCAGACCTGTTAACTCAACACAAACAACAGATCAGACACCCGAATCCAGCATCACTCAATCTAGCAATCTGGCTCCTGAAGTCTTAGAATTTGGACATCTAGACCTTAGACAAGAATGTATGGAGGTCATTAAACAAGCTAGGAAACCTACTACAAGACATTGCTACGCAAATAAATGGAAAAGATTAGTTTATTACTGTCATAGTAATCAAATTCAACCACTACATGCGTCAACAAAAATCATTGTAAGCTACTTATTACATTTACAAAAATCTAAGCTAGCTTTTTCATCCATCACGATACATCTCACTGCAATTTCTGCCTACCTGCAAATTACACATTCAACATCACTCTTTATTCCCCCAAGAACACCAGCGCCTTCATGGAATCTCAATATTGTATTAACACGACTCATGGGTCCACCATTTGAACCCATGCACTCTTGTGAAATGCAGTACTTAATTAACATGGAAAGTAGCCTTCCTAATAGCTATAACATCTCTTAGAAGAGTAAGTGAAATACAAGTATTTACCATACAGGAACCCTTTATACAAATACACAAGCATAAAGTGGTTCTACGCACAAATCCCAAAATTTTATCAAAAGTTATATCACCGTTCCACTTAAATCAAACTGTGGAACTACCAGTATTTTTTCCACTGTAGCTGAAAGAGCATTACATACATTAGACATCAAAAGGGCACTAATGTATTACATTGATAGAACCAAACATTTTCGCAAAACAAAACAATTGTAGCTTTTCAAAAACCACATGCAGGAAATCCAATATCCAAACAAGGCATTGCCAGATGGATAGTTAAATGTATTCAAACCTGCTATGTTAAAGCAAAGAGAGAACTGACTATTACACCAAAGGCACACTCCACTAGAAAGAAAAGCGCCACCATGGCCTTTCTAGGAAATATACCAATGATAGAAATCTGTAAAGCAGCCACATGGTCTACGCCGCATACATTCACAAAACATTACTGTGTGGATGTGTTAACAACACAACAAGCCACAGTAGGACAGGCAGTATTACGAACATTATTTCAAACAACTACAACTCCTACAGGCTAAACCACCGCTTTTGGGGAGATAACTGCTTACTAGTCTATGCACAGCATGTGTATCTGCAGCTACACATGCCATCGAACGGAAAATGTCACTTAACCAGTGTACATCTGTTTGTGGCATGAGACGCTGCAGATTCACATGCGCCCTCCAACCTCCCCGGGAGCCTGTAGCCGTTATAAGTTGATAATAATAATAAACTTGTATATTTGTAAATATATATGTATATATCACTTTTAGACACATTATGTACATACATACTTACTCCATTGCATGGGCACTATTACTATATACACAACTCCTACCTCACCCTCTGAGGGGAAAACAATCTAACATGGAGTCGACGCCCATGTGCAATGGAGCCGAAAGGGGAGGAGTCCCTCGATCTCGTGACTCGAAAACACTTCTTCGAAGAAAAACAACTTGTAACACTCCGAGCCCAACACTAGACGGCAGGATAATGCACAGCATGTGAATCTGCAGCGTCTCATGCCACGAACAGATGTACACTGGGTAAGTGACATTTTCCATATATATATTAAGCTAAAGAGAAAAAATGATGAGGACACAGGTGTGCACAACTCAGTCTGTATTTCTAGGATTTTGGATGACTTTGTGTAATGCATGCTTTGGCATGGATGTGGTTACGTGGTTCCCAGTATTGAAGTCACTATTCTGAGCTGTTCAAAACATGTCTTCACATGCTGAAATGCCAAACATGTCAAACACCCAAGTAAAAGTATGAAGGTCTGTACTAAAGGCGTGTGTGAGTGTTTTCTGAGTATAATATTCTGTGTCATTGATATCTTTGCCAGATTTACATGCGAACAGCCTTACATCCCCCAGATGAGCTACATGGTGAATAATTACATGCAAGTGCTCAGAATCTAAAGTTTATCCGTTAAATCTCTGTGCATTCAACACTAACTGGTGCAGAGGGAATAAGCAGTGCTAAACAGAAAATGGGCCGTAGTAAACAAGTTGGCTGTTACAAGCAGTTACAGGTTCATTTTTAAAGAGATGTATACCCATATTTCCAAATCTTTCACAAATACATTTTCAACAAGCATGTGAATCTATAAAAGATACTAATGATGAACTATAGTCATAGATAAAAGAACTGCAGTCATAGGTAAGTATCTCACTTTTTAAGGATGTAGTGTTTTTACAGATTATGCAGATTTTTGTTTTAAGATTAAAATTCTTTGTATGCTTTCGAGTAAATTGGTGTCCTCTTCATATGACTGCTTTAAATCGGCAGTTTTCTGGTCCAAAAACATCTTTTTTCAGAAATCTGTGGACCGAAGCATTCAGACAGTGGTATCCTGCTTGTTCGCTCCTGAAAACAGATTGCAACGGAACTCTTTTATATCTCAGGAAGAATACCTGAAGGTATGTTACATGTAGCTTTCATTAATGTCTTCATTAAATTGCCTTGGTGTGCTGCATTTTTGTCTTACAAACTGCTTTTGCTTGCATTCTGACCTCTGTTTTTAGACTCCCAGTGAACATAGCTGGTTGTGAATGTGGCATTTCTATAGCTCCAACCCAGCCAAAAGACAGCAGAACACTGTAAAGGGTCAAACGGAAGCCTCGACTAACAATGACACACTGCTGGCTTGTGGACGGTTATGTTCTTGATGGATACAGGGTTGTTCCAGAGTTTTGATGCACAGTTAAACAAGCATTGGCAAAGCCAATAGGTTTCCGCAATCTGAGAGCTTTAACGGTTGTCAATGTTAATGCGTTCGTGTACGGCGCTGAGGCTGCTGACATGATATGCAGGTTCTCGACAGAAGAACACTGCTGTAGTTGGTGTTGGCCACTGAGACCTGGGGTGTGTTGTTTTGTGCATTGAAATTGAGCTCCCATACCTCCATCCTCAACCGGGTGAGTTATATAGAGATTCAGCATTCACCGCGTACATAGAAGAGGGAATTAACATGAAAAGAGGCATTGATAGAGCGGCTAGAACGATGAGCTATAGAGTGGACCGAAAAGATAGAAACTTATTTGTCAGCTATTAGCCATATCAAATGCACGCAAACACCTATTTTATAAATGCAGTTGTCATCTGCAAACGGTGTGATAACACTATTAAATCACATCAACAAAACGTGTAGTTTTGGAATCCTTGGAGGAAGATAAGAGGAGACTGAGCTGGTAAAAGCACAAACAACTGTGTAGCGTGCTGAAAAAAGTAGTTCCTAACGCAGGTCCTAAAATGGGAGCTGTGGGTGGATACTAATACTATGTCGATGCTCTCAGAGAGGGCTGAAAACAAGAAGAGGCATGACACATGCATGGTATGGACAAAGGGGGATAAAAGAGTACGAGCGTGACGAAGGACTGAACAAATTGTAAGTATATGGGTGGGTTGAAGCCCACAGATTGAATACAACGTCCCTCTTCGAGAGAGCGCATACACTGTCTAGCTGAGTCCTCATAACCGGGTGCATTCTAGATGCCATTCTTATATCATAACTCAGCTCTGATGTCTTAAAGTCCAGTAAACAAGAGAACCCTCTGTGGACTTGCATTACTGTCCAGCTCACTAAAAGAAAAACATGAAGTGCTTTCTAGAAACACACAAGAATAAGGCAGCACAGCTTCACAGAGCCACCTTGGAGCTACTAGATACATACATAAGCACCGCAGTGTTCCTATTCATAACCAATATACAAGAACGAGTGAACTCTTAATCACTTGGCAAAGGACATGCCCATCATTAAGAGAGTTGCCTGAAGATCCTACCCAAAAACGGCACTTCAAGGATGATGAAAGAATCATACATAGAATGTTGTGGGATTTGGACATATAGCTCATAAATGTGTGTGGGGTCAGGACATGGGCCAAAAAATACATGAATAGAACATGTTCCTCAAAAATTGTGAGAAGAGACTTAGGGCCTGATTGGGAGTAAAGGTGTTATTTCATTTGCGATACTTAACACCTATTAAGAGTTCATAGGGAATAATGTGGCTTTTGGTGTATAGCGCACTAAAATTAACATGATAGGTAAATACTGTATATATTCCCTTGTGAATGTGGAATTATGTAATGCATCCGATAATTAACAGATGCATTATTTACCTTCAAACTCGTATTTCAGACCCATGTATAAACAGAGTTTGCAAATGGGTAGAAAATTAGGAGCAACTCCGAATCGGGTTCTATTTATCTTAAAGGTTTGCAAACTCCTCAAGACAGTTTAACCAGTCACTTTTTCACCAAATACATTTCTTTATTCATATAACTACCTGTTTTGTTGGACATGCATGAACAGGAAATCTTTAGTAGAGACACTGGTACCAGACAGTGAGCTGTCAGGTGTATGTATGGAGAGCGAGTGGCTACCACAGACATGTTAATAATATAACCGGCGTACGCCTAACAGTGCACAGTATATGTAACACACTTAATTCAGCATCTTCTACTGATTTATGTGTAATAACATTAGTGCTAATTTCTTGCAAGACAACCTGCAAAAACATCTGTGAGTACAATGCAGTTGTTAAAGTAGCCCTATTCGACGAATTCTTGGACTTTAAAGGTTTATTATCAAAACCTTAAGTTCGATGGCATCTGTCGCTGTAGATACGCATGTTCTGCAATAGCTCGCCATCTGGTGTTGGGCCGGAGTGTTACAAGTTGTTTTTCTTCGAAGAAGTCTTTCGAGTCACGGGACCGAGTGACTCCTCCTTTTGTCTCCATTGCGCATGGGCGTCGACTCCATCCTCGATTGTTTTTTTTCCGCCATCGGGTTCGGACGTGTTCCTGTCGCTCCGAGTTTCGGAACAGAAAAAATAGTTAATTTCGGAAGATTTTCGTCGGTATTGTTGCGTTCGGGATCGGCATACTTACATTCAACACCGCATCGAAGATCGAAGAGCTCCGGTGCCCTTCGGGGTAATTTTTCGATCCTCCGTCGGGGCCTGGTCGGCCCGACCGCGTGCTGAAGAACGCCGATGGAACGGACCCCGTTCCGTTTCTGCCCCAAATGCCACAATAAATACCCCTACACAGACCAACACTTGGTCTGCAACCTGTGCCTGTCACCTGAGCACAGCGAAGACACCTGCGAGGCCTGTCGTGCGTTCCGGTCCCGAAAAACACTCCGAGACCGTCGAGCCAGAAGACTTCAAATGGCGTCCGCACCGACAGCCCGACGGGAGTTCGAGGAACAGGAAGAGGAAGGTACCTTCTCGATCCAAGACTCAGACTCCGAAGGATTCGACGATACACAAACCGTGAGTAAGACGTCGAAAACCACACAAAGAAACATTTACAAGGCCCAGGGGACGCCACTGCCACCAGGCCATGGCTCAACCCATAAAATCGGTGACCGACCGTCGGCACCGAAAAAGGCCCAAACAGTGCCGAGATCGTCCGACTCCGGTCGAGACACCGGCACGCAGCCTTCTCGGGACCGAGAAAGTGCTGGAGACAAGCCTCGACACCGAGATGCCGGTGTGGACACGGCTCGGCGCCGAGACAGCGGCACCGAAACAGATCGACGCCGAGAGGTTTCGGCCCCGAAAAGGAAAAAAGTCACCTCGGAGCCGAAAAAACACGCAGACAAAGTTTCGACGCCGAAACAAACTGCAAGCGACCCAGCTTCAGGCTCTTATACAGAAGAGCACTCGCTAACCTCCCAAATGCAGAAGCATAGGTTTGAGGAAGAGCTACAAGCAACTGATGCGGACCATACGCAAAAGCGTATCTTCATTCAGCAGGGGACAGGAAAAATAAGCACCCTTCCCCCCATTAGGAGAAAGAGAAGGTTGGAGTTCCAGACGGAACAAGCACCACAACCAAAAGTGGTGAAAAGAGTTACACCACCACCCTCTCCTCCGCCCGTGATTAACGTTTCACCAGCACAAACGCCATCACACTCCCCAGCTCACACCACCATGAGCCAGGGTGACCAAGACCAGGACGCATGGGACCTATACGACGCCCCAGTGTCAGATAACAGCCCAGAGGCATACCCTACAAAACCATCTCCACCAGAAGACAGCACCGCGTACTCTCAGGTGGTGGCTAGAGCAGCACAATTTCACAACGTAAGCCTCCACTCAGAACAGGTCGAGGATGATTTCTTGTTCAACACACTCTCCTCCACCCACAGCTCCTACCAAAGCCTGCCTATGCTCCCTGGTATGCTCCGGCACGCAAAAGACATATTTAAGGACCCGGTCAAAAGTAGGGCAATCACACCAAGGGTGGAAAAAAAGTATAAGCCGCCTCCTACAGACCCGGCTTTCATCACAACACAGCTGCCACCAGACTCTGTTGTTGTAGGAGCAGCTAGGAAAAGGGCCAACTCTCACACATCTGGAGATGCACCACCCCCAGATAAAGAAAGCCGCAAGTTTGATGCAGCTGGTAAAAGAGTCGCAGCACAAGCTGCAAACCAGTGGCGCATCGCGAACTCCCAGGCACTACTTGCGCGCTATGACAGAGCCCACTGGGACGAGATGCAACATCTCATTGAACATCTGCCCAAAGACTTCCAAAATAGGGCAAAACAAGTGGTTGAGGAGGGACAGGCCATCTCCAACAACCAGATCCGCTCCTCCATGGACGCTGCAGATACAGCTGCACGGACAATTAATACATCTGTAACTATCAGAAGGCATGCATGGCTCCGAACGTCTGGATTTAAACCAGAGATTCAACAAGCAGTTCTCAATATGCCTTTTAATGAAAAAGAACTGTTCGGTCCAGAAGTGGACACAGCGATTGAGAAACTCAAAAAAGATACGGACACTGCCAAAGCCATGGGCGCACTCTACTCCCCGCAGAGCAGAGGGAATTACAGCTCATTCCGTAAAACGCCCTTTCGAGGGGGGTTTCGGGGTCAAAGCACACAAGCCAGCACCTCACAAGCCACACCGTCCAGTTACCAAGGACAGTATAGAGGAGGTTTTCGGGGACAATATAGAGGAGGGCAATTCCCTAGAAATAGAGGAAGATTCCAAAGCCCCAAAACCCCTACTACTAAACAGTGACTCACATGTCACTCACCCCCTCCACACAACACCAGTGGGGGGACGAATAGGTCATTATTACAGAGCATGGGAGAAAATCACTACAGACACTTGGGTTCTAGCAATTATCCAACATGGTTACTGCATAGAATTTCTACAGTTCCCTCCAAACATACCACCAAAAGCACAAAATTTAACAACACACCATTCCAATCTCCTAGAGATAGAAGTGCAGGCACTATTGCAAAAGAATGCAATCGAATTAGTGCCAGACACACAAATAAACACAGGAGTTTACTCACTGTACTTTCTGATACCAAAGAAGGACAAAACACTGAGACCAATCCTAGACCTCAGAGTAGTCAACACTTTCATCAAATCAGACCACTTCCACATGGTCACACTACAAGAAGTATTGCCATTGCTAAAGCTGCACGACTACATGGCAACTTTAGACCTCAAGGATGCTTATTTCCATATACCAATTCACCCATCGCACAGGAAATACCTAAGGTTTGTATTCAAAGGAATACATTACCAATTCAAGGTACTGCCTTTCGGATTAACAACCGCACCAAGAGTCTTTACCAAATGTCTAGCGGTAGTCGCTGCACACATCAGAAGGCAGCAAATACATGTGTTCCCATATCTAGACGACTGGCTAATCAAGGCCCATTCGTTAATAGAGTGCTCAAATCACACAAATCATATCATACAAACCCTCTTCAAACTAGGGTTCACCGTCAATTTCACAAAATCCAAAATTCGGCCACGCAAGGTACAACAATACCTGGGAGCCATAATAAACACATCAAAAGGAGTAGCCACTCCAAGTCCACAAAGAATTCAAAATTTCAACACCATCATACAACGCATGTATCCAACACAAAAGATACAAGCAAAGATGGTATTACAACTCCTAGGCATGATGTCATCATGCATAGCCATTGTCCCAAACGCAAGACTGCACATGAGGCCCTTACAACAATGCCTAGCATCACAGTGGTCTCAAGCACAGGGTCACCTTCTAAATCTGGTGTTAATAGACCGCCAAACTTACCTCTCGCTTCTGTGGTGGAACAACATAAATTTAAACAAGGGGCGGCCTTTCCAAGACCCAGTGCCACAATACGTAATAACAACAGATGCTTCCATGACAGGGTGGGGAGCACACCTCGATCAACACAGCATACAAGGACAATGGAACGTACATCAAACAAAACTGCATATCAATCACCTAGAACTTCTTGCAGTTTTTCAAGCACTAAAAGCTTTCCAACCAATAATAGTTCACAAATACATTCTCGTCAAAACAGACAACATGACAACAATGTATTATCTAAACAAGCAGGGAGGGACGCACTCCACGCAGTTAAGCATGTTAGCACAAAAAATTTGGCATTGGGCAATTCACAACCAAATTCGCCTAATTGCACAGTTTATACCAGGGATACAAAATCAACTCGCAGACAATCTCTCTCGAGATCACCAACAGGTCCACGAATGGGAAATTCACCCCCAAATACTGAACACTTATTTCAAACTCTGGGGAACACCTCAGATAGACTTGTTTGCGACAAGGGAGAACGCAAAATGCCAAAACTTCGCATCCAGATACCCACACAAACAATCCCAAGGCAATGCCCTATGGATGAACTGGTCAGGGATATTTGCTTACGCTTTTCCTCCTCTCCCTCTCCTTCCTTACCTGGTAAACAAACTCAGTCAAAGCAAACTCAAACTCATATTGATAGCACCAACTTGGGCAAGGCAACCCTGGTACACAACGCTGCTAGACCTATCAGTGGTACCCTGCATCAAATTGCCCAACAGGCCAGATCTGTTGACACAGCACAACCAAAAGATCAGACACCCAGATCCAGCATCGCTGAATCTAGCAATCTGGCTCCTGAAATCCTAGAATTCGGGCACTTACAACTTACCCAAGAATGTATGGAAGTCATAAAACAAGCAAGAAGGCCATCCACCAGGCACTGCTATGCAAGTAAATGGAAGAGGTTTGTTTGCTACTGCCATATTAATCAAATACAACCATTACACACAACTCCAGAACATGTAGTGGGTTACTTGCTTCACTTACAAAAATCTAACCTAGCTTTCTCTTCCATTAAGATTCACCTTGCAGCAATATCTGCATACCTGCAGACTACCTATTCAACTTCCCTATATAAAATACCAGTCATTAAAGCATTCATGGAGGGCCTTAGGAGAATTATACCACCAAGAACACTACCTGTTCCTTCATGGAACCTAAATGTTGTCCTAACTAGACTTATGGGTCCACCTTTTGAACCCATGCACTCCTGCGACATACAGTTCCTAACCTGGAAGGTGGCATTTCTCATCGCCATTACTTCCCTGAGAAGAGTAAGCGAGATTCAGGCGTTTACTATACAGGAACCTTTTATACAACTACACAAAAATAAAGTCGTCCTAAGGACCAATCCTAAATTTTTGCCAAAGGTTATTTCACCGTTCCATCTAAATCAAACAGTGGAACTTCCGGTGTTCTTTCCACAGCCAGATACCGTAGCTGAAAGGGCACTACATACATTAGATGTCAAAAGAGCATTAATGTATTACATTGACAGAACAAAGAACATCAGAAAGACTAAACAACTCTTTATTGCATTTCAAAAACCTCATGCAGGAAACCCAATTTCAAAACAAGGTATAGCCAGATGGATAGTTAAATGCATCCAAATCTGCTACCTTAAAGCTAAACGACAGCTGCCCATTACACCAAGGGCACACTCAACCAGAAAGAAAGGTGCTACCATGGCCTTTCTAGGAAACATCCCAATGCAAGAAATATGTAAGGCAGCCACATGGTCTACGCCTCACACATTCACCAAGCACTACTGTGTAGACGTGTTATCCGCACAACAAGCCACAGTAGGTCAAGCTGTATTAAGGACATTATTTCAGACTACTTCCACTCCTACAGGCTGATCCACCGCTTTTGGGGAAATAACTGCTTACTAGTCTATTGCAGAACATGCGTATCTACAGCGACAGATGCCATCGAACTGAAAATGTCACTTACCCAGTGTACATCTGTTCGTGGCATCAGTCGCAGTAGATTCGCATGTGCCCACCCGCCTCCCCGGGAGCCTGTAGCAGTTTGGAAGTTACCTTCAATTATTTATATATGTATCATCTCAACCTTAAATAAGTGCATACTTAGTCACTCCATTGCATGGGCACTATTACTACAATTCAACTCCTACCTCACCCTCTGCGGGGAAAAACAATCGAGGATGGAGTCGACGCCCATGCGCAATGGAGACAAAAGGAGGAGTCACTCGGTCCCGTGACTCGAAAGACTTCTTCGAAGAAAAACAACTTGTAACACTCCGGCCCAACACCAGATGGCGAGCTATTGCAGAACATGCGAATCTACTGCGACTGATGCCACGAACAGATGTACACTGGGTAAGTGACATTTTCATTTCTCTCGTAGGGGATTTCCATGTATAATCATAAGCACTGAATAGTTCCGCGCACCTGCGGGGACCCCGGAGCACTGATGTGAAGTATATTCTTAAGTGCAGATACCAGCCCTTTGAAAAAAGGTCTGTCAAAACCACTTAAGAATACAGTGTGCAGCCTATGTGAACAGCTACACAGGCCACATTGTTAAAAAGAAACAGCTGTATTGTAAATTCACGTTCAAACACTCATTTATTCTAGAAATGTAATAAAAAATACATTCTCATACTTTATTTACACCTCCCATGAGAATAAAACAATGCAGGGCAGTGTAGCCCATAGGCTGCCATTATACAGAATGTAAATAGAGCTGTGCCTTTAAGAAAGTAAAGTCTTCCTGTATCCCATCATGCACAGCAAAAGGCAGTTGCCTAAGTTCTTTTTTACGGCTCCTTCTGACAGGACCCTGAAGCATTGAGTTCTAACCCACAAAGCCTTTTTTTGACAGAAATTCAATTAAAACCTTTTGAATTTCAATTTCACTCGACGTTTTTAATATTGAGTGAACATTTGCTAACCTTTTCTGTCAAATTCTGACAGAAATTTAAGGTTTTTCTATTTTAGAAATGCCTTCACTTTTTGATAAATGTCCTTCTTGTGGCAGAAAAAAAGCTAAAACAGACCCACACCGGGTCTGTATAATTTGCTTTCCATCCAGCCACAAACCTGACTCCTGTGACATATGTAGAACTTTACCCAGAAGGACCCTTTGTGATAGGGAGAAAATTCGACTTCAGGCAAGAAAGGACAGGAGAAGAAGTGGCCAATCTGCCACAGAGCGAGGAGAAGGTCAGTCTTCTACCAGGGCTCACCCTGTTTCCTCTGCCAGATCTGCTCAGAAACGGCATAGGTCTCCGACGTCGAGGCCAGGAACGGCGCCAACATGCTCGCCGTCGAGGACCGGCTCACCGGCGAGAAAGAAGCATCGGTCAACGTCGGCAGCCGTTTCGCCGTCGAGACGGCGTGGACGCTCGCCGTCGAGAAGATCTGGGTCCGGGTTGGCGACGAGAAGATCTGGGTCCGGTTCGCCGCCGACGCGACGAGGACGATCGGCGACGAGAGAGAGTGCTCGCCGTCAAAGACGGTTGCCGTCATCGCATCGAAGTCGAGGAAGGTCGTCGAGAGGATCTCAGCAACGGGGGGGATCAACGCCAAGAGGCAACCGTCGCCACCGTACTTCGACGTCGAGGAGTGTGTCGACGTCGAGGCGATAGTCAAAGAGGCCTAGAAGGGTTTATACCACTTCAGAATCCTTGGCCTCACTCATCCTTCTTCCAGCTTCGCCTCAGCTGTCTCCCCAACAGCCGCCGTTGCCGCAGACACCGGTAACACCTACGGCTCCTCTTCCGGCTCCCCCTTCAGAGTCTGTGCCGGTGACTCCAGCGGAATCCATAAGACATTCCAGGCATTCCTCTAGACGTTCGTCTTCCTCTCGGCACCATCGACATGAGTCACTTCAGAGATCTTCACATTCACGTCATAGACATTCGTCTTTGTCTACACAGGATTACTCTCCAACCCTGTCGGACTCACCGTCCCCGAGGGTGTCCCCCATAGATGACGTGAATACCTTCCAAGAGGTCCTAGTGCGCGGGGCGACCAAACTAAATATCCCGATGGCGGTACCCGCCCCATCGACCTCGGTGATCTTCGAGACTTTACACCAGAGAGCATCCTCAAGACCTTTACTTCCACTGGTCCCGGGTCTTCTTGAAACAGCAATGGATATTTTTCTGACACCGGCCACAATGAAATCTGCTCCTTCCAGGCTTATTAAATAGTATCGCCCACTGGAACAAGACCCTCTATTCCTAAGGTCAGACCCAGTGCTGGACTCAGTGGTTATAGTAGCGGCAAAGAAATTACACTCTACATCTCCGTCTTCCTCCTCGCCTCCGGACATGGAGAGTAGAAAGATCGATGCCGCAGGCCGAAAAGTATGTTCTACTGCAGCCATCACAATGAAAGCAGCCAGTGCTACTGCTTTATTAGGAAGATACGATCGTGCTCTTTGGGACTCTATGCTACAGTTTGCAGAGCACCTACCCAAAGACAAAAGGGAAGATTTCTTGGAGGTCGTGGGTGAGGGTGCCATGGTTTCCAACCAGGTGCTAAGCGCTGCTGCTGATTCTTCGGTGCTGTCGGCACATAACTAAGCTCATGGAGTAGCTTTACGACGACACGCTTGGTTGCGATTAACATCTCTCAAACCAGAGGCACAGCAGAGAATTCAGAATTTACCATTCTCAGGCTCCACCTTGTTCGGCTCTCATGCCGATGACGAGATGTCAAGAATGAAGTCTGAGCTAGACACTTTAAAAGCGGTAGGCATCGAACGCCAAAAGGAACAACGAAAAGTATTCTGTCCCTACCAGCGAAGACTATTCACCCACAGGTATCAGACACCACACTGGATGTCCTCACGTCCCCAGCAGCAACAACAGCATCAAAGGGCCTTCTCGACACAGCGAAAGTCGACAAGGGGTCGTTCCACGCCGCAAACTCAGGCAACTCGCCAGGCTCCCGCGTCTAAGCCCTGAATCTTCGCTTCCCCCTCCTCTGTTATCCACTCCGGTAGGGGGAAGGATCTCAAATCATCTGTTTGAGTGGCTACGCATCACATCAGACTCCTGGGTATTGAATATTGTGCGAAATGGTTACGCTCTCAGATTCATCAGTCCTCCTCCATCTGTTCCACCCAAACCAGCCAGCCACCACCTCAAAGCTCTTCAGTTAGAAGTAGTAATCCTATTACAAAAAAGAGCACTAGAGCCCGTCCCGATCAATCAACGCGGGAAAGGGATTTATTCGAGGTATTTTCTAGTGCCAAAGAAGGACAAACAAGAGCTTCGTCCCATTCTAGATATAAGGATAGCAAACAAGTGGATTCGCAGAGAGAAATTCAGGATGCTATCCTTACACCAAATTTACCCGCAACCTCGTCAGGGCGACTGGCTCTGCGCGATAGACCTTCGCGACGCTTATTTTCACATTCCCGTGAGCAAGAAACATCGAAAATTTCTAAGGTTCACCGTCGGCAAAAGTCATTACTAATTTGCAGTTCTACCCTTCGGCCTCAAATCAGCACCGAGAACTTTTTCCAAATGCATGACGGTGGTAGCCGCCCATTTGAGAAATCATAGAATATTTGTCTACCCCTATCTAGACGATTGGCTCATGAAGGCCTCCAACTATCTAGAGGCTCAACAACATTTCAACTGGGCTCAACAGCTGCTCCAGAATCTCAGTCTTCAAGTCAATCTTCTCAAGTCCACAGTAACGGCTGTTAAGAGGCTGCACTACTTAGGGGCCATTATAGATACCAATCAAGGAAAGGTGTTTCCTTCGGAGGAACGACGATTATCGATTCTCCAAAAGTGCAAACAACTAGAGAGAACACCACAGACCACTGCAAGAGTAATATCCTCTCTACTGGGCTCAATGGCGTCTTGTATCCATCTCGTTCCCAATGCTCGCCTCCATATGAGACCCTTACAGGAGTGCTTGGAGGATCAATGGTGCCAACTGATGGACGATTGGGAGAGCAGAGTCCTTCTTTCTCCCCACGCTCTACAATCCCTCAAGTGGTGGTGTTCACCCAACAATCTTTTGGCGGGGATTCCTTTCCAGCAAAAGACTCCAGCTCAAACCATTGTAACAGACGCATCGCTGCTCGGATGGGGAGCGCACATGGATCATCTTCGAGTCCAAGGCAAGTGGTCACAGAGAGAGAGTCTCTATCATATCAACCTGCTGGGGCTTCGCGCAGTCCATCTTGCGCTCAAGGCCTTCCTACCTTCTCTGAAAACGGAAACTCTCCTCCAGACGGACAACGTGGCCACCATGTATTACGTAAACAAACAAGGAGGCACCAGGTCCAGGATATTATCCAGAGAGGCTCAGACAATCTGGCATCGGCTTCTAGCCAGGAACCTGTCGTTAGTGGCAACTCACCTGCCGGGCAGGCAGAATGTTCAAGCGGATGCTCTCAGCCGCGTAATGGACGAGAACCACGAATGGGTTTTACACAACGTCGTTCGTTCCATTTTCGCACTATGGGGTACCCCCTCTATAGACCTATTCGCAACCCCAGAAAACAAAAAATGCCAAAGCTTCGCCTCCAGATATTACCATCCAGGGACGCTGGGGAATGCCCTGTGGATAAACTGGTCAGGAGCATTTCTTTACGCCTTTCCACCGCTTCCCCTGATACCGGCAGTCCTCCAAATATCCTATAAATATATTAACAAATACATTCTCATATTTTATTTACACCTCTCATGAGAATAAAACAATGCAGGGCAGTGTAGCCCATAGGCTGCCATTATACAGAATGAAAATAGAGCTGTGCCTTTGAGAAAGTAAAGTCTTCCTGTTTCCCATCATGCACAGCAAAAGGCAGTTGCCTCAGTTCTTTTTTCCGACTCCTTCTGACAGGACCCTGAAGCATTGAGCTCTACCTCACAAAGTTTTTTGTGACAGAAATTCATTTAAAATCTTTTTGAATTTCAATTTCACTCGACGTTTTTAACATTGAGTGATCATTTCCTACTCTTTTCTGTTAAATTCTGACAGAATTTTGAGGTTTTTCTAGTTTAGAAATGCCTTCACTTTTTGACAAATGTCCTTCTTGTGGCAGAAAAAAGGCTAAAACAGATCCACATAGGGTCTGCATAATTTGTCTTCCATCCAGCCACAAACCAGAGTCGTGTGACATCTGTAAAACCTTCTCCAGAAGAACTCTTCGTGATAGGGCGAAAATCCGACTTCAGGCGAGAGAGGACAGAAGAAAAAGTGGCCATTCCACCACAGAGCGAGGAGAAGGTCAGGCTTCTACCAGGGCTCAATCTGTTTCCTCTATAACTCCTACCAGACCTGCTGAAAAACGGCACAGGTCTCCGATGACGTCGAGAGCGTCGACGTCGAAACAGGGAACGGCGCCAACATGTTCGCCGTCGAGGAGTGGTTCGCCGGTGAGGAAAAGACATCGTTCGCCGTCGACAACCATTTCGCCGTCGAGCCGACGTGGACACACGACGTCGAAAGGATCTGGGTCGCCGTCGACACGGCGAGGACGTTCCACGTCGAGGAGATCCGAGTCAGGCTCGCCGTCAACACGGCGAGGACGATCGACGTCGAAAGAGAGTACTCGCCGTCGGAGACGTTCGCCGTCACCACAACGACGTCGAGGGTCGTCGTCGAGAGGTTCTCAACGGCGAGAAGAGTTGACGTCCAGAGGTCGCCGTCACCGTTCTTCGACGTCGAGGAGTGTGTCGACGTCGAGACGACAATCAAAGAGGCCTAGAAGGGTTTATACAACATCGGAATCCTCGGCCTCACTTATCCTCCTTCCAGCGTCTCCACAGCTCTCGCCTCAGCAGTCGCCGTTGCCGCAGACACCGGTAACACCTACGGCTCCTCTTCCGGCTCCTCCTTCAGAGTCTGTTCCGAGGACTCCAACGCGATCTGTAAGGCGTTCTGGACATTCTTCTAGACGTTCTTCTTCCTCTCGGCACCATCGTCCTGAATCACGACAGAGATCTCAGCATTCACATCATAGACATTCTTCTTCGTCTACACGGGACTACTCTCCAACCCTATCGGACTCACCGTCCCCGAGAGTGTCCCCCATAGATGATGTGAATACATTCCAGGAGGTCTTGGTGAGAGGGGCAACCAAACTGAATATCCCGCTGGCGGTGCCGGCTCCATCGACGTCAGTAATCTTCGAGACCTTGCATCACAGGACATCTTCAAGACCTTTGCTTCCACTGGTTCTGGGTCTTATTGAACCGGCAATGGACATTTTTCTTACACCGGCTGCAACAAAGTCTGCTCCTTCCAGACTTATTAAAAAATACCGTCCACCAGAACAAGATCCTCTATTCTTGAGGTCGGACCCACTACCGGACTCGGTGGTTATAGTGGCAGCAAAGAAATTGCATTCTACGTCACCGTCTTCCTCTTCACCTCCAGATAAAGAGAGCAGAAAGATCGATGCTGCAGGAAGAAAAGTATGCTCTACTGCATCCATCATCATGAAAGCAACCAGTGCCACTGCTCTATTAGGGAGATATGATCGAGCCCTCTGGGACTCTGTACTGCAGTTTGCGGAGCATCTTCCTAAGGACAAAAGGGAAGATTTCCTGGAGGTCGTGGGCGAGGGAGCTATGGTTTCTAACCAAGTTATATGTGCTGCGGCGGATTCTTCGATACTATCCGCACATAACTATGCTCACGGATTAGCGCTCAGGAGACATGCATGGCTGCGACTTACATCGCTTAAACCTGAAGCACAGCAGAGAATACAAAATTTACCTTTCTCAGGCTCCACTTTGTTCGGCTCTCATTCCGATGACGAGATGGCCAGAATGAAGTCTGAGCTGGATACCCTGAAAGCAGTAGGCATGGAACGACCGAAAGAGCAGTGAAGGGTATTCCGCCCATATCAACGAAGATTGTTCACCCACAGGTATCAGACTCCACATTGGATGTCTTCACGTCCCCAGCAACAGCAGCAGCATCATAGGGGTTTCTCCACACAACGAAGGTCGACAAGGGGTCGTTCAACACCTCAAACTCGGGCATCTCGACAGGCTCCCGCGTCGAAGCCCTGAATCTTCGCTTCCCCCTCCTCCGTTATCCACTCCGGTAGGGGGAAGTATCTCAAATCATCTGGACGAGTGGCTACGCATCACAACAGGCGCCTGGGTATTGAATATTGTGAGACATGGTTACGTTCTCAGATTCACCAGTCCTCCACCATCTGTTCCACCCAAAACAACCAGCCGACACCTCGAAGCTCTTCAGTTAGAAGTCACCATTCAATTACAAAAAAGAGCCATAGAACCGTCCCGATCAGCCAACAAGGGAAGGGGATTTATTCGAGGTATTTCCTTGTGCCCAAAAAAGACAAGCAAGAGTTTCGTCCCATTTTAGATCTAAGGACAGCAAACAAGTGGATTTGCAAAGAGAAATTCAGGATGCTATCCATGCACCAAATTTACCCACATCTTAGTCAGGGCGACTGGCTCTGTGCAATCGACCTTTGCGACGCTTACTTTCATATTCCGGTGACCAAGAAACATCGAAAATTCCTAAGGTTCACCGTCGGAAAACGTCATTACCAATTTGCGGTTCTCCCCTTCGGCCTCAAATCAGCGCCGAGGACTTTTTCCAAATGCATGGCGGTGGTAGCCGCCCACTTGAGGAAACATTGAATATTTGTCTACCCCTATCTAGACGATTGGCTCATAAAGGCCTCCAGTTATCTAGAGGCACAACAACATTTCAAATGGACTCTACAGCTGTTGCAGAAGCTAGGTCTTCAAGTAAATCTCCTGAAATCCACAGCAACACCTGTTCAGAGGTTGCATTACTTAGGGGCCATTATAGATACCAATCTAGGAAAGGTGTTTCCTTCGGAGGAACGACGATTATCGATTCTCCAAAAGTGCAAACAACTGCAAGAGACTCCACAGACCACTGCAAGAGTAATAGCTTCTCTACTGGGCTCGATGGCGTCTTGTATCCATCTCGTTCCCAATGCTCGCCTCCATATGAGACCATTACAGGAAAACCTGGAGGATCAATGGAGTCAACTAATGAACAAATGGGAGAGCAAAGTCCTCCTTTCTCCCCACGCCCTACAGTCCCTCAAGTGGTGGTGTCTACCCGACAATCTCTTGGTGGGGATTCCGTTCCAACATCGGCCTCCAGCTCAAACCATCGTAACAGATGCGTCACTGCTCGGATGGGGAGCGCACATGGAACATCTTCGAGTCCAAGGCAAGTGGTCACAGAAAGAGAGTCTCTATCATATCAACCTGCTGGAGCTTCACGCAGTCCACCTTGCGCTCAAAGCTTTCCTTCCCTTTCTGAGAGCGAAAACTCTCCTTCTCCAGACGGACAACGTGGCCACTATGTACTACGTAAACAAACAAGGAGGCACCAGGTCCAGGATTTTATCCAGAGAGGCTCAGACAATCTGGCATTGGCTTCTAGCCAGGAACATGTCACTAGTAGCAACTCACCTGCCGGGCATCCAGAATGTTCAAGCGGATGCTCTCAGCCGCGTAATGGACGAGAACCACGAGTGGGTTCTACACGACGACGTCGTTCATTTCATTTTCGCACTATGGGGTACCCCCTCTATAGATCTATTCGCAACCCCAGAAAACAAAAAATGTCAAAACTTCGCCTCCAGATATTACCATCCAGGGACACTGGGGAATGCCCTGTGGATAAGCTGGTCAGGAGCATTTCTTTATGCCTTTCCGCCGCTTCCCCGGATTCCGGCGGTCCTCCAGAAGTTATCCAATGCTCAGTCCAAAATGATCCTGATTGCTCCGGAATGGCCACGCCAATGGTGGTTCCCAGACCTTCTTCACCGGTCACTCAAACCACACATCAGGCTCCCTTATCGCCCGGACCTGCTCACGAAGTTCAGAGGGCAGATGTCCCATCCCAACCTCTCATCGTTGAGTTTGGCAGCATGGCTCCTGAGCTAGTGCAATATGGACACTTGAACTTACCTCAGGATTGTATGGAAATCCTGAAAGAAGCAAAGCGCCCTTCCACACGATCCACTTATGCAAGCAAGTGGAAGAGATTCTGCGTGTGGTGCTTAGACAACAACATTGACCCGATATCCTGCGGAGAGGAGTCTATTCTGCCATACTTGTTAAGTTTGGCAAAATCGGGCTTACAATTGTCATCAATAAAGGTACATTTGGCGGCTCTAACAGCATACAGAAAGAGCCCCTCACAAACTTCCTTTTTTCGAATCCCAGTTATTAAGGACTTCCTGGAGGGTTTAAAAAAGGTTTTTCCTCCCATTAGAAGACCATCTCCTCCATGGGAACTGAATGTTGTCCTATCGCGTCTGATGCTACCTCCATTCGAGCCAATACATAAGGCATCACTTCAGCATCTCACATGGAAAACTACTTTTCTAGTGGCAATCACTTCAGCGTGTAGGGTCAGCGAAATCCAGGCCCTTTGCGCTCAAGAACCCTACACGGTTTTTCATTCTGCGAAAGTGGTAATGAGAACTCATCCAAAATTTTTACCTAAGGTAGTCTCCGACTTCCATGTGAACCAAACAATTTCATTACCGACTTTCTTTCAAAATCCAACTACTCCTGCTGAGAGAACTCTGCACTCTCTGAATGTAAAGAGAGTCTTGAAATTTTACTTGGACAGGACAAAAAGCTTACGGAAATCACAACAGTTTTTTATTAACTATGGCCCAGTTAGAACAGGGTTGGGCACGTCTAAGCAATCTTTATCCAGGTGGATTGTTTCATGTATAATGTTATGTTATCAGTTAGCAAAGAAATCCCTTGGTGGTAGGCCAAAAGCCCACTCTACTAGAGGGAAGGCAGCTACTGCAGCCTTGATGAGAAATGTCCCTTTGGCAGAAATATGCAAGGCTGCCACTTGGAAGTCGGTCCATACCTTTACTAAGCATTACTGCCTTGACACAGACGCTAGGGCAGATGCGCAGGTTGGACAGGCCTTGCTCAAGAATTTATTTGCATGATTCATGTTTTCTCAGTATTCTTCTGTCTACTCCACCGCGGTTATGGGGATGGGCTTGCTACTCTATTCAGTGCTTATGACTATACATGGAAATCCCCTACGAGAGAAGGAATGGTTTCTTACCTGTAACTCCAGTTCTCTCGTAGGGGTATTTCCATGATAGTCATAAGCAACCCTCCCTCCTCCCCGGTGGACTTGACATAGAACATGAATATTATCGAGGTTGGTACTCCAACAAATGTTTTGTTTCTTCATGTCCGGTTACAAGCCTCCAAAAAAGAACTGAGGCAACTGCCTTTTGCTGTGCATGATGGGAAACAGGAAGACTTTACTTTCTTAAAGGCACAGCTCTATTTTCATTCTGTATAATGGCAGCCTATGGGCTACACTGCCCTGCATTGTTTTATTCTCATGAGAGGTGTAAATAAAATATGAGAATGTATTTGCTAATATATTTATAAAATAAATAGATGTTTAAACGTGAATTTACACTATAACTGTTTTTTCTTTTAACAATTTGGCCTGTGTAGCTGTTCACATAGGCTGCACAGTGTTATTCTTAAGTGTTTAGGGTTGGTATTTGCACTTAAGAATATACTTCACACCAGTGCTCCGGGGTCCTCGCAGGCGCGCGGAACTATTCAGTGCTTATGACTATCATGGAAATACCCCTACGAGAGAACTGGAGTTACAGGTAAGAAACCATTCCTTCCTTTCCTTTGAATGGAGCCTCAAAGTTTAATGCAATACCACTATTCTTCAGCAGGGAAGTTTCACTCTTGGAACTGATTTGGAACTATAATATATCTTGTTAGCTCTCTTTGTCACTTTTTTGCAAGAAGTAACCAAATGTGATTCAGACTAGAAAACCATGCTGAATCATTTTCTATGACAGCGGCGTAAACAGAAGTGCAGGGAAAAACACCAGGAGCTTGGCAGGACAACGTTTACCTCTGTTGATATAATATTAGGAAACCTTACTTATCGCGATTGTCCAGAAACACTGCAAATAAAAATCTGTTTCCCCCAAAACTGTCTCACATGTGCCCTAAATAAATTTGCTGAGAAGTTCCAGCTTAAATAATTTACATTAGGTGTTTTGTATATAACTCGTGAATATGGATTTTAATTGATGAATGGTTGCTAATACCCTTTATATATTTTTTGAATTGTTATAGTATTCAAGTTATTGTACTAATTTTTTGTGCAGTAAAATGTAACCTTCCAACAGTTCAAACAGCACTAAGTTTCAATGTGTTCGTACCTCATGTTGAAACCAAAATAATTTCCATGCTTTAAAAGGGCATTAACAGAAAACTTAAACCACAAGTTATGTGAAGTTCTATCAGCTATGATTCGATCCATCTATTATTTGCAGACAACCTGATGGCACATCAACACAGATACAGAAAATGAAAATATGTCATACTACACAACTGACAAATCCTAAAAAAGAAAATAAAAGTATTGGCTTACCTATAACGTTCTTAATCTTTGAAGACTTTTTCCTACTACCATCATTACAGTATTTATCAAAATAATTTATTTCGTAATTGTCTGTTCATTCATTGAGGCACAAATTCGTTTTCAGTTAAACAAAAGTTGTTTGTTGGTAATTATGCACATAATTCTCTTCCAGGGGATCCTCATCAATAGTCATAAACATTGAATATTCCCGCCCTTGTGCGGGGACCCCCGAGCATATATAAAATACACATATATAAAGTATGAAATATGAACGAAAAATAAATATAGCATTTTTAGTAGACACATTTTCATATTAAACTCATATATACATGTGTAAAACAGCAATGCAGACTATAATCATAAACAGGCTAAAATGCTTTATTTCTATGGATTTTTTTTTTTTTTTTAATTGTTCTCAAAATTACAATAAGAGAAAAAATATCTACCAAAACCACACCACTGAGCCTAGGGAAATCAGCAGTAGTAATCATCAGAGAAAACAGATAAAAAACTACATTGAAAAACACTAGAGCATTCTTAGCCAATAGGCTGCATGCAGGTTAACACAGGAGAACCATAAAAACTTTGGCACCGTGCCTTTAAGACCCTGAGCACCTCCAGTATCCCACCATGCCTCAGGGGTGAAGGAGAGGTGACAGTTGGTTCACAGTTAGGTCAGTTCTTTTTTCCGGCTTCTTCTGAGAGGATCCTGGACCATTGAGCTCTCCGTTTTTCTCAGAAAAATACTTCAGAACAGCGTTTTTTCCATCTTTACTCTACATCTAACATCATTGTCTGAGTCTGTAAGTTTTTTCCTGACTGAAAAATGCCTTCACTTTTTGTGAAATGCCCTTCCTGTGGGAAGAAGAAGGCCCAGTCAGATCCACACACTCTCTGCATTGTGTGCCTGCCTCAGAGTCACTGCCCTGACACTTGCAAACACTGCAAGAACATGTCAAAGAGGACTCTGAAGGAAAGGGAAAAGATCAGGCTTCATGGGCTTCACGAGAGGCAGAAAACATCATCCTATTTGCTTCCCAGGCAGCCAACAAGCCATTCTCAGGAGAGACAGGCTAGATCAACGTCAGCAGGTAGGAAGATACCTGTTTGTTCCCCGTCACTGCCACCATCCCAAGGGCGACCCGACCGACGTCGAAGGATACGGCGTCGAGAGAACATGGCCACCGCAGGGGCAGATCTCCGTCGACGGCAACCCACCGATCGACGTCGAGCCATCACCGGCGTGCCCATTCGCCGCCGAAGGCCTCACACCCCTCGACGTCAAGGAAGCCAACATTGAAATCGCCTCAGCGGCGAGAAAGAGGACATCCGCAGTCGGTGGCCCACCGCTCGACGGCGAGGCACACGACGGTGAGCAGGTCGTGGTCCAGAGATCACCGTTCGACGTCGAGGCACTTAATGTCGAGACAGGAACAACCGACAGCGCTCCCTTCGACGTCATTACAGCTGTCGACGCAGGTTTTACCTGTCATGCAGGGGGCAGAGCATCGGCTTCCGCCAGCGGATAAGACCGCTCCATCTCCGGTGGTCTCCATAAGGAGTGGATCATCTCGGTCGAGAGCTGCATCGTCGGGGCATGTCTCGCCCATCAATTTGTCACCGAGGTGGTTGGAGAGCCTTAATAGACCAACGGCCTCCCCGGACTCGCAGTATTCGAGGATGTACTCTCCTACTGCCTCTCTCCCGAGAACACCGTGACCGACAGCGCGGGCATAACAGTCTCGTTCTGCTTCTCACCAGCCGACCACGAGGCCTGGGCGCTCTGCTACAGCATCTCGCAGCAGGTCACGATCAAGACACAGAAGGTCGCCCTCTTGGTCATCGTCAGGGTCATCCGTCAGACGATACTCCCCCACCTTAACGGATTCTCCACCACCTAGGGTTTCACCGGTGGACGACATCACTACCTTTAATGAGGTGCTTATCTGGCGAGCACAGAAGCTATACATAGAGGTTCCAGAACCGTCAACCTCCTCATCCGTCATTTTTGAGACTCTGCAGCATAGAGCGGTTTCGAAAAAGCTGCTGACGCTAGTGCCTGGTCTGTTGCAACCAACCATGGACACCTTTTTAGCGCCAGCCACCCTCAAATCAGCTCCTGCTAGGATCTTGAAAAAATATAAAGCACCTGAACAAGATCCTTTATTTCTCAGGACGGATCTGCCGCCGGACTCAGTCATATTGGCTGCAGCCCGAAAAACTCACTCAGTAGCATCATCCTCCACGGTTCCACCGGACAAGGAGAGCAGACATCTAGACTCTCTGGTGAGAAAAATGTGTGGCACGGCGGCTTCTATGATGAAGGTCTCCAGCGCTTCTGCACTCCTAGGCAGATATGACCGTTCATTGTGGGACTCTGAACAGGTTCGCAGACAAATTACCTAGGGAGGACAGGCAGGATTTCCAGGAGATCCTTCAAGAGGGATGTCTGGTCTCCAACCAGGTCATCAGCGCAGCGGCAGATGGGGCAGACTTAGCTGCATATGGATACGCACATGGGGTTTGTGCAAGAAGGTCTTCCTGGTTGAGACTGACTGGATTAAAACAGGAAGCACAACAGCGTATCTTAAATCTTCCGTTCAACGGCAACTCGCTGTTTGGTACCCATACGGACGAAGAGATGGCGCGCATGAAGACAGAAGTGGACACCATGAGGGCAGTAGGCCTGGAGAGGAAAAAGGACTTCAGGCGAAGGTATAGGCCTTATGACAGGCGCCCTTTCCAGCAGAGGGTTCAAACCCCTCATTGGTCCCAGAGGCCACAGCAGAGGCAAGGACGCCCACTTTTTCAGTCTCGTAAGGCCACGAGAGAACGAGGGTCAAGTAGACCACAGCAGTCCACACCCAAAGCACCAGCCAAACAATGAGAACTCGCTTCCCTTAACACTGTGCACCATTCCGGTGGGGGGAAGTATCACAGACTTTATTCACGAGTGGCGTGGTATCACAAAAGACAAATGGGTGCACAACATTGTAGAGAATGGGTACTCTCTTCTTTTTCGGCAACCTCCACCGCACTTCCACCAACCAAATGCAACCCGTCTCACGTCAGCCTATTGCGCAGAGAGGCTCATGCCCTTTTACGAAAGAAAGCAATAGAAAAAGTTCCAATCGCGCACAGAGGGAAGGGAGTATACTCCCGTTATTTTCTCGTAGCGAAAAAAGGCATAGAAGGTATGTTCAGGCCGATTCTGGACTTACGACTACTGAACAAGTACATAAAAAAAGCAAAGGTTCAGGATGCTGGCCCTTCACCAGATTTTCCCTCAGCTACATCAAGAGGACTGGATGTGCTCCATCGACCTGCAGGATGCGTACTTTCACCTCCCGATCGTTCCCAAGCATCGGAAATTCCTGCGCTTCCGGATAGCCTCACAGCACTATCAGTTCAAGGTGCTACCATTCGGCCTGAAATCTGCCCCTTGCGTTTTCTCGAAATGCGTAGCAGTGGTAGCGGCACATCTACGGAAGCAAAAAATCTTCATTTATCCATACCTAGACGACTGGCTTCTGAAGCCATCAGGACATTGTGCTGAAGGTTTTCAGGTCTCTAGGTCTACAAGTGAACTTCCAAAAGTCCACCTTGATTCCAACGCAGAATCTCCACTACCTGGGAGCAATACTAGATACAGAGCTCGAAAGAGTGTATCCTTCGGAGGAACGACTATTATCGATAAAGAAAAACTGTCAAGACCTGTTGAAGTCCGACGCACCTACGGCCCGTCAGGTGACATCTCTACTAGGCTCCATGGCCTCGTGTATTTTCATTGTCCCGAATGCCAGGCTACGTATGAGGCGTCTCCAAGAGGCGTTGGAAAACAACTGGAACCAAAGGACAGGCCGCTGGGAGGACAGAGTGCAGCTGCCGATAGCAGCACAACAGTCATTACAATGGTGGATGCACAGACCTCACCTGTCAGTAGGAGCTCCATTTCACCAGGTATTTCCATCCGACACTCTGGTAACGGATGCGTCTCTTCAGGGATGGGGGGCTGATCTAGGTCCCCTTCAAGCTCAGGGCCTGTGGTCCGACAACGAAAGGAAGTACCACATCAATCTGCTGGAGCTCACAGCGGTCCATCTACCTCTCAAGTCTTTTGCTCCATCGATTCAGGGGGAATCTCTCCTAATACAAACGGACAATGCAACCACAATGTATTACTTGAACAGACAAGGTGGAACGAGATCCCTACCCCTATCTCGGGAGTCTCAAACAATCTGCCATTGGCTCCTGGCGAGAGGAATGTCGCTTACAGCGGTTCACCTACCAGGTCAACAAAACGTGGAAGCAGATTTCCTGAGCAGACACCTCGAGGATGCCCACGATTGGGTCCTGCACAACGAAGTCGTCAAAGACATCTTCGCTCAATGGGGTCGGCCTCAATTGGATCTCTTCGCAGACGAGGTAAACAGGAAATGCCCAGACTTCGCGTCCAGGTTCTACCGTCCGGGTTCTCGAGGGAATGCCCTGTTGATCGACTGGTCAGGGATATTTCTCTACGCTTTTCCACCGATCCCCCTCATACCGGCAGTGATCAACAAACTTTACAGATCCAGCACCAGAATGATTCTCATAGCTCCGCAATGGCCCCGTCAGTTCTGGTACACAGATCTCCTCAACCTATTGGAACAACCTCACAGGAGGTTGAACATAGTACTGTCAAAACGTACGGGCCCTCCTTTCGAACCTATACACAAAGCCTCTTTGCAACACCTTACGTGGAAGACGGCTTTTTTGTTAGCCATTACTTCCGCAAGGAGGGTCAGTGAAATTCAGGCTTTGTCCTCCAAAGAACCGTACACAGTCTTTCACGACAATAGAGTAGTTCTGCGAATTCACCCATCATTCCTACCGAAGGTGGTGTCAGAATTCCACATCAGTCAGACTATTTCTCTACCAACTTTCTTCCCCAATCCGGAGACTCCGGCGAAAAAAGCGTTGCACTCCCTAGATCTGAAAAGAGTGCTAAAATTTTATTTGGATAAAACCAAGCTGATTAGACATTCCAACCACTTGTTTATAAATTATGGTCATTCGAGAACAGGAGAGGCAGCATCTAAACGAACCATATCAAGATGGATAGTTTCTTGTATTGTTAATGCATACCAGTTGGCTAACAAACAACTACTTGCTAGACCTAAAGCGCATTCCACAAGAGGAAAGGCGGCTAATGCTGCCCTCCTTAATAATGTTCCAATATCTGAAATTTGTAAGGCTGCTACATGGAAGTCTGTACATACATGTTCGATGGCATGTGTAGCTGCAGATACACATGCTGTGCACAGTCCGCCGTCTGGTGTTGGGCTCGGAGTGTTACAAGTTGTTTTTCTTCGAAGAAGTCTTTTCGAGTCACGAGACCGAGGGACTCCTCCCCTTTCGGTTCCATTGCGCATGGGCGTCGACTCCATCTTAGATTGTTTTTTTTCCGCCATCGGGTTCGGACGTGTTCCTTTTCGCTCCGTGTTTCGGGTCGGAAAGGTAGTTAGAATCTCGGAAAAAATCGTCAGTATTGTTTCGTTCGGTATCGGGTTAGTTAGAACAAATCGACACCGAATCTTGAAGAGCTCCGGTGGCCCTTCAGGGTAATTTCGATCCCCCGTCGGGGCCTGGTCGGCCCGACCGCGTACGACTTCAAGACTGATGGAACGGACCCCGTTCCGCTTCTGTCCTAAATGCCATAACAAATATCCGTATACGGATCAGCATCTGGTCTGTAACTTGTGCCTGTCCCCGGAGCACAAGGAGGATACGTGTGAAGCCTGTCGAGCGTTTCGGTCGAGGAAGACGCTCAGAGACCGAAGAGCCAGAAGATTGCAAATGGCATCCACGCCGACAGGACAACATTGGTTCGAGGACGAAGAGGAAGCGTTCTCCATCCACGAGTCGGATTCGGGGGAATCCGTCGCCGAAGACATAACAACCGTGAGTAAGACGTCGAAAATTAGGACTCACGAAAAGTCCACAAAAGCCCAGGGGACGCCACAGCCAACAGGCCATGGCTTAACCCAAAAACTAGGTGACCGAGCCAAGGCACCGAAAAAGGGCATGCTGGTGTCGAATTCATCCGACTCCGGTCGTGATACCGCCACACAGCAACCTCGGAGCCGAGACACCGGCTCCGAGAAAATTCGGCGCAGAGACAGCGGCACCGAAGATGTTCGGCACCGAGATACCGCGCCGAAATCAAAGAAATCTTCTTCGGAGCCTAAAAAGCCTACCGAAACGGTTTCGGTACCGAAAAAATCCTCGGAACCGAAAATTAGTTCCTATACCGAGGAACAAGGACTAAACACCCAATTGCATAGATTTGGTGAAGAGCTTCAAACTGTAGAAACTGACTACACTCAAAGGAGGCTTCACATCCAGGAAGACACAGGGAAGATAACCACTCTTCCCCCAATCAAGATGAAAAGAAAACTTGTTTTCCAACAAGGGGACAAGCAACCACAAGCAAAGGTGGTAAAGAAAGTAACACCACCACCTTCTCCACCACAATCAACACATGCATCACCGGCGCAAACTCCACCACTAACGCACTCACCAGCTCATACCACAATGAGCCAGGATGATCCCGATGCATGGGACCTCTACGACGCCCCAGTGTCTGACAATAGTCCAGACTCATATCCAACTAAACCGTCACCACCTGAGGACAGTACATCATATGCACAGGTGGTCGCAAGGGCAGCCGAATTCCACAATGTCTCACTACATTCGGAACCTATTGAGGATGACTTTCTCTTTAACACCCTGTCATCCACCCATAGCCAGTATCAAAGCCTTCCCATGCTCCCAGGAATGCTAAGGCACTCAAAACAAATATTTCAGGAGCCAGTTAAAGGCAGAGCCATAACTCCAAGGGTGGAGAAAAAAATATAGGGCACCTCCAACAGACCCAATATTTATTACAACACAACTAACACCGGACTCAGTAGTTGTGGGGGCAGCTCGTAAAAGAGCCAACTCGCATACATCAGGCGACGCACCACCTCCAGACAAGGAGAGCCGCAAGTTTGATGCAGCGGGACAAAGAGTTGCAGCACAAGCAGCAAATCAGTGCCGTATCGCCAACTCGCAAGCACTCTTGGCAAGATACGACAGGGCTCATTGGGATGAAATGCAACATCTCATCGATCACCTTCCCAAGGAGTTCCAACAAAGAGCGCAACAAGTGGTGGAAGAGGGACAAAGTATCTCGAACAATCAGATACGGTCTTCCATGGATGCAGCCGATACAGCTGCAAGGACAATAAACACTGCAGTCACAATACGGAGGCACGCTTGTCTGCGCACTTCTGGGTTCAAACCCGAAATCCAACAGGCTGTGCTCAATATGCCGTTTAATGAACAGCAATTGTTTGGGCCGGAGGTGGACACTGCCATTAAAAAACTAAAAAAGGACACCGATACAGCCAAAGCCATGGGCGCACTCTACTCCCCGCAGAGCAGAGGCACATTTCGGAAGACACCTTTTAGGGGAGGGTTTCGGGGTCAACCCACAGAAACCAACACTTCACAGACCAGACCACCTACCTACCAGGGTCAATATCAAAGGGGAGGTTTTCGGGGACAATATAGAGGAGGCCAATTCCCAAGAAGTCGGGGGAAATTTCAAGGTCCCAAAACCCCTCAAAATAAAGAGTGACTCACAAGTCACACAACCCCATCACACAACACCAGTGGGGGGAAGACTAAGCCAATTCTACGAATCTTGGGAAGAAATAACAACAGACACTTGGGTCTAAGCAATTATCCAACATGGCTATTGCATAGAATTTCATAAATTCCCTCCAAACGTCCCACCGAAAACACACAATATGTCAAAACAGCATATAGATCTTCTAGGACTAGAAGTTCAAGCATTACTACAAAAGGACGCAATAGAATTAGTACCAAGCCTACAGAAAAACACAGGAGTTTACTCACTGTATTTTCTAATACCAAAGAAAGACAAAACTCTGAGACCAATACTATATCTCAGAACACTAAATACCTACATCAAATCAGACCACTTTCACATGGTCACATTACAAGACGTAATCCCACTGCTCAAACAGCAAGACTACATGACAACATTAGACCTAAAGGATGCGTATTTCCACATACCGATACATCCTTCCCACAGGAAATACCTAAGGTTCGTATTCAAAGGAATACATTACCAATTCAAAGTGTTGCCATTCGGAATAACTGCGCCAAGAGTCTTTACAAAATGCCTGGCAGTAGTAGCTGCACATATCAGAAGGCAGCAGATACACGTGTTCCCTTACTTAGACGACTGGTTAATCAAGACCAACACGCTAATAAGGTGTTCACGTCACACACAGTATGTCATACAGACCCTTCACAAGCTGGGTTTCTCCTTCAACTATAAAAGTCACACCTTTTGCCGTAAACACAGCAATACTTAGGAGCGACAATCAACACAACAGAAGTGATAGCCACTCCAAGTCCACAAAGGGTTCAAACATTTCACAAGGTGATACAGGCCATGTATCCAACACAAAAGATACAAGCAAAAATGGTATTAAAACTCCTAGGCATGATGTCTTCATGCATAGCCATTGTCCCAAACGCAAGATTGCACATGCAGCCCTTACAACAATGCCTAGCATCACAATGGTCACATGCACAGGGTCAACTTCTAGATCTGGTGTTGATAGACCGCCAAACATACATCTCGCTTCTATGGTGGAACAGTGCAAATTTAAACAAAGGGCGGCCTTTCCAAGACCCAGTACCACAATACGTCATAACAACGGATGCTTCCATGACAGGGTGGGGAGCCCACCTCAATCAACACAGCATCCAAGGACAATGGGACATACATCAAAGGAAGTTTCACATAAATCACTTAGAACTGCTAGCAGTATTTCTAGCGTTGAAAGCATTCCAACCCATGATAACCCACAAATACATTCTTGTCAAAACAGACAACATGACAACAATGTATTATTTAAACAAACGGGGGGACACACTCGACACAGTTGTGTCTCCTAACACAAAAAATATGGCATTGGGCAATTCACAACCACATTCGCCTAATAGCACAATTTATTCCAGGGATCCAGAACCAGCTAGCAGACAATCTCTCTCGGTATCACCAACAAGTCCACGAATGGGAAATTCACCCCCAAATACTGAACACTTACTTTCAAATTTGGGGAACACCTCACATAGATCTATTTGCAACAAAAGAAAACGCAAAATGCCAAAACTTCGCATCCAGGTTCCCACACCATCAATCCCAAGGCAATGCTCTATACATGAATTGGTCATGGATATTTGCGTACGCTTTTCCCCCTCTCCCTCTCCTTCCATATCTAGTAAACAGATTGAGTCAAAACAAACTCAAACTCATACTAATAGCACCAACATGGGCAAGACAACCTTGGTATACAACACTACTAGACCTGTCAGTAGTACCTCATGTCAAGCTACCCAACAGACCAGATCTGTTAACACAACACAAACAACAGATCAGGCATCCAAACCAGCATCGCTGAATCTAGCAATTTGGCTCCTGAAATCCTAGAATTTGGACACTTAGACCTCACACAAGAGTGTATGGAGGTCATAAAACAAGCTAGAAAACCTTCCACTAGACACTGCTATGCAAATAAATGGAAAAGATTTGTTTGTGTTACTGCCATAGTAACCAAATTCAACCATTGCACGCATCTCCAAAAGATGTAGTAGGATATTTACTACATTTGCAAAAATCAAATCTAGCTTTCTCTTCCATAAAGATACATCTCACCGCAATATCTGCTTACCTGCAGATTACTCATTCAACTTCCCTATTTAGAATACCTGTCATTAAAGCGTTTATGGAAGGCCTAAAGAGAATTATACCACCAAGGACACCACCTGTTCCTTCATGGAACCTCAACATTGTCTTAACAAGGCTCATGGGTCCACCTTTCGAACCCATGCATTCTTGTGAAATGCAATACTTAACGTGGAAAGTTGCATTTCTCATTGCCATCACATCTCTAAGAAGAGTGAGTGAGATTCAGGCATTTACCATACAAGAACCGTTTATTCAAATACACAAAAATAAGGTCGTTCTAAGAACAAATCCAAAATTCTTACCAAAGGTTATCTCACCGTTCCACTTAAATCAGACAGTAGAATTACCAGTGTTCTTCCCACAGCCAGATTCGGTAGCTGAAAGAGCACTACATACATTAGACATCAAGAGAGCACTAATGTACTACATTGACAGAACAAAACAAATTAGGAAGACAAAACAACTATTTATTGCCTTTCAAAAACCTCATACAGGAAATCCAATTTCAAAACAAGGCATTGCCAGATGGATAGTTAAGTGTATTCAAGCATGCTATCTTAAAGCAAAAAGAGAGCTGCCTATTACACCAAAGGTACACTCAACCAGAAAGAAAGGGGCTACCATGGCCTTTCTAGGAAATATTCCAATGAACGAAATATGTAGGGCAGCAACATGGTCTACGCCTCATACATTTACCAAGCACTACTGTGTAGATGTGTTCACTGCACAACAAGCCACAGTAGGTCAGGCTGTACTAAGAACATTATTTCAAACTACTTCAACTCCTACAGGCTGAACCACCGCTTTTGGGGAGATAAATGCTTACTAGTCTATGCACAGCATGTGTATCTGCAGCTACACATGCCATCGAACAGAAAATGTCACTTACCCAGTGTACATCTGTTCGTGGCATGAGTTGCTGCAGATTCACATGCGCCCACCCGCCTCCCCGGGAGCCTGTAGCCGTTTAGAAGTAGATCTTAAACAATTGTACATTTGTAAATATATTACTTTAACCTTTATTATGTACATACGTATTCATTCCATTGCATGGGCACTATGATTAACATACACAACTCCTACCTCACCCTCTGCGGGGAAAACAATCTAAGATGGAGTCGACGCCCATGCGCAATGGTACCGAAAGGGGAGGAGTCCCTCGGTCTCGTGATCCGAAAAGACTTCTTCGAAGAAAAACAACTTGTAACACTCCGAGCCCAACACCAGACGGCGGACTGTGCACAGCATGTGAATCTGCAGCAACTCATGCCACGAACAGATGTACACTGGGTAAGTGACATTTTCCTTACTAGACATTACTGTTTGGACTCGGATGCAAGAGCAGACGCCCAAGTTGGGCAAGCCTCTCTGAGAAATTTGTTTGCATGATACATATTTATTCCTGCACTTCTATTGGACAGTCCGCAGAGTCAAGGGATGGGCTTGCTAATCTATTCAATGTTTATGACTATTGATGAGGATCCCCTGGAAGAGAAGGATAAGTTACTTACCTGTAAATCCTAGTTCTCTTCCAGGGGTATCCTCATCAAAGTCATAAACAACCCACCCTCCTCCCCGGACGCACGTCTCCTAGAAGTGCAGGACACACTATCTTTCGAATCGGCTACATAGCTTGTCACCGTAAAAAAGTACTGACCTAACTGTGAACCAAGTGTCACCTCTCCTTCACCCCTGAGGCATGCTGGGATACTGGAGGTGCTCAGGGTCTTAAAGGCACGGTGCCAAAGTTTTTATGGTTCTCCTGTGTTAACCTGCATGCAGCCTATTGGCTAAGAATGCTCTAGTGTTTTTCAATGTAGTTTTTTATCTGTTTTCTCTGATTTCCCTAGGCTCAGTGGTGTGGTTTTGGTAGATATTTTTTCTCTTATTGTAATTTTGAGAACAATTTAAAAAAAAAAAAACTCCATAGAAATAAAGCATTTTAGCCTGTTTATGATTATAGTCTGCATTGCTGTTTTACACATGTATATAGGAGTTTAGTATGAAAATTTGTCTACTAAAAATGCTATATATATTTTTCGTGCATATTTCATACTTTATATCTGTGTGTTCGATGGCATCTGTCGCTGTAGATACACATGTTCTGCATAGCTCGCCATCTGGTGTTGGGTCGGAGTGTTACAAGTTGTTTTTCTTCGAAGAAGTCTTTCGAGTCATTGCGCATGGGCGTCGACTCCATCTTCGATTGTTTTCTTTCCGCCATCGGGTTCGGACGTGTTACTGTCGCTCCGAGTTTCGGAACGGAAAGTTAGTTAATATCAGAAGATTTTCGTCGGTATTGTTGCGTTCGGGATCGGCGTAGTTAGTCAACACTGCATCGAAGATCGACACGCTCCGGTGCCCTTCGGGGTAGTTTTCGATCCCCAGTCGGGGCCTGGTCGGCCCGACCGCGTGTCGAACAACGTCGATGGAACGGACCCCGTTCCGTTTTTGTCCCAAATGCCACAACAAATACCCGTATACAGACCAACATTTGGTCTGTAACCTGTGCCTGTTGCCTGAGCACAGTGAAGAGACTTGCGAGGCCTGTCGTGCGTTCCGGTCCCGAAAGACACTCCGTGACCGTCGAGCCAGGAGACTTCAGATGGCGTCCACGCCGACAGCGCACCGAGAGTTCGAGGAAGAAGAAACCTTTTCGATCCACGAATCGGACTCCGAGGAATTCGACGATCAAAGAACCGTGAGTAAGACGTCGAAAACAACACAGAAGAAAAGTGACAAGGCCCAGGGGACGCCACTGCCACCAGGCCATGGCTCCACCCATAAATTCGGTGACCGACCATCGGCACCGAAAAAGGCCAAAACAGTGCCGAGATCGTCCGACTCCGGTCGAGACACCGGCACGCAGCCTTCTCGGGATCGAGAAAGTGCTGGAGAAAAGCAATGACACCGAGATAGCGGTGTAGAAGCGGCTCGACGCCGCGACAGCGGCACCGACGAAGATCGACGCCGAGAGGTTTCGACGCCAAAAAAGAAAAAAGCCACCTCGGGGCCGAAAAGAGATACAGGCAGGGTTTCGGTGCCGAAACAACCCGTAACCGACCCAGGTCCAGGCTCTTATACAGAGGAACAATCACTGTCCTCTCAGATGCGAAAGCATAGTTTTGAGGAAGAGCTGCAATCCACCGAAGTGGACCATACGCAAAAACGTATTTTCATACAGCAGGGAACGGGAAGAATAAGCACCCTTCCCCCTATTAGGATAAAAAGGAGACTGGAGTTTCAAACAGACCAGGCGCCACAAACAAAGATGGTGAAAAAGGTGACTCCGCCACCCTCTCCTCCACCTGTAATTAACGTCTCACCAGCGCAAACTCCGTCACATTCCCCGGCTCACACCACCATGAGCCAAGGTGACCAGGATCAAGACGCTTGGGACTTATATGACGCCCCAGTGTCGGACAACAGTCCGGAGGCATATCCAACAAAGCCCTCACCACCAGAGGACAGCTCAGCATACTCTCAAGTGGTGGCTAGAGCAGCACAATTCCACAACGTAAACCTCCACTCAGAACAAGTCGAGGATGACTTTTTATTCAACACCCTCTCCTCCACCCACAGCTCCTACCAAAGCCTGCCTATGTTGCCAGGTATGCTTCGGCACGCAAAGGAAATATTCAAGGAGCCGGTCAAAAGTAGGGCAATAACGCCAAGGGTGGAAAAGAAGTATAAGGCACCTCCTACAGACCCTGTTTTCATCACCACACAGCTGCCACCAGATTCCGTCGTAGTAGGAGCAGCTCGGAAAAGAGCCAACTCCCACACATCTGGGGATGCACCACCCCCAGATAAAGAGAGCCGCAAGTTCGATGCAGCTGGGAAAAGAGTCGCAGTACAAGCTGCAAATCAGTGGCGCATCGCTAACTCTCAAGCACTACTTGCGCGCTATGACAGAGCCCATTGGGATGAGATGCAACACCTCATCGAGCATCTTCCCAAGGAACTACAAAAGAGTGCAAAGCAGGTGGTTGAGGAAGGGCAGAACATATCAAATAACCAGATACGTTCTTCTATGGACGCAGCAGACACAGCTGCAAGAACAATTAATACATCTGTGACCATTAGAAGGCACGCATGGCTAAGAACGTCTGGGTTCAAACCAGAGATACAGCAGGCAGTGCTTAATATGCCATTCAACGAAAAACAACTGTTCGGACCAGAAGTGGACACGGCAATCGAAAAAGTGTGGCTAAGAGCTGTAACTCAATATTGTGAATGGAAACCGCTACCAGTGTATCGGTATGGCAGTCCATCGATATACAGATGGTAAATGGGATTAAAGCTAAATTTTTCCTTTATATATTGAACTGTAATAGTGGTGTCAGCAAACTATATCGCTCTGTAGTTTCGTGAAAAACTTTTAAACACATGTTCTGGAACGAAGCAGAATAATCCCAACAACACGTTCACGCAGATTCCTTCATACCATAATGGTCATAACGACTTCCAATCATGACCCCATTAAAGCGCTTTAAGAACAGTCAGCAATGTATAAATGTATTTATATAAGCAGATTGGTGTGTCTTACTTGTAAAGGGTCCACATCTCAGATACTCACATGGACCTTCTGTGAATTCAGCCTAATGTCTGTCCTCAGTGGCTGATCTTCAATGGGTATCAATTTTAGCACATCTGGGTCGCATAATAACCAATCCTGCTGCTGAACATATTCAGTGAGTTGTGTGAGGAACAAGTAATTTGTAAAACAACCTCAATTGCAACATTGGAGATACTTCACCCAGTCACTCTGTGCCACACAGAATTCCGAATTGTTGATTGACCATTGAGTAGCAAATGTATCTGTCAGAACCATCCCAACATTTAGTGTAGCTTCGTTTGTCGAGGGAGAGGTTTCTTGCGTGTCTGTAAAGACGATAATGAGGGGGAAAGTGCAGCGCGGATAGGACCGGGTTGTTGGAGTGAGTGATGTTTGGCTCACGTACTGTTTGTTCGACTCAGTATTTGAAGTGCATTAAAAAACTGCAACCACAAAAACAAGCAATAATGATACATGCTTACATTTTAGATCAAGCAGCAAAGCGGGAGGGGGTTGGGGCACAGAACATACCACGTGTGTGAAAACAGCATCTGACATTTTATCTCTGTCTTTGAATGAAGCCTCACGGTGACAGCAGGAGCTCCCGTAACTTGATGCAAGCAGTCCAGTAAGCAAAGTGGAAATGAAAAAGGAAAGAGTTTTCTCTTATCCATGCCATATTCAAGCAGTGAAGCGAGAGGGAGTTGGGGACATTTGACCTTGGTCTTTGAATGCACAGCAAATTTGACAAGATAAGAGGATTTACAGGCATTTAAGCAGCTTGTAGCCAGCGAAAATACTGGCGCAGATATTAAATGCTCTTCAACAAAGAAAAAAGTCGTTCCTAAAACAGATTTTAAAATCCGAGCAGTGGATAAATAGGAGTAATTGGTCTATGCTTTTGGGGACAAAGAAGAGGCATGACACATGCATGCCCATGAACAAATGAAAAGAAAGAAAAGGACAGCGAAAAAGGAGCCATCAAAAGGAAAGCCTAAGAGCGGGCTGAAGCCCACAAAGTATATAAAACATGTGTCTTCGAGACACTGCCTGCACTGTCTAGCAGAGACCTAAAAAGGCCTGCTGCTTTGTTTTTTAATCTTTTTTACTTTTCTGAAGACTTTTTTTTATTTTGGCAGAGGGCTAATCCATTACAAACATCAGGTGTGCGTTATTACGAGTCCTGTCTGCCAAACTCTAAATCTGACCTTTCGTCTTCCTTATAATGGTACCCTGGAAATATGTGTACCAACAACCACCAGAGATGGTGGACTTGTCTGCAAGTTGAGCAGGGTAATGGACTTGATAGCTTTGTAAAATGTTGCAGCTAGCTTTAAAGATGGTGTGGGCTGCAAGGAAATTGCTGTCACAGTGGAGGGGTGATGTGATCATATTTTGTTAGGCCCTTAACTATATTAAGGCATAGAGCAGGGTTTATGTCTGCCAGCGTTGCAGCCAATACTTACAATAATCTGCAGGTGGCAGCTGGCTCTACGTGCTAGTGCTCAGTGCCACCATTCCTGAGTAATAATACTTCTTAGCTGCCGCAAACAAACAATTTTCAATCGCCCATGAAACTGACGTTACGTAGGTTCCTCTTTTTTCACCCTAGAAAAGAGACCCCACTGTTTGAACTTGAATACAAATAGTAAATGCTGCAGAAAGTCAAGTCTGTAAATGAACGGTTGATACTGGGTAAACAGATGTTTTGATTTTGACACTGGCAATTATACATTTCATCTTTTTCAAGTCGGTATTCTGGGAGATCAGAGCTTGAATTCCAGCCCACAGAGGAACTGGCTTTTCCCTCATAGGGGATTTCCATGTATAGTCATAAGCACTGAATAGTCCCACCCATGTGCGGAGACCCCGTAGCAGATCTTCAATATGTCTTCTTAAGTCGAAATGTTTGCCTTTCTTCAGGAAGGCCTGCAAAGTCACTTAAGAAAAAGACAGATGATGCAGCATATATACATGTAGGCTATAATGGCCGAATTCATCATCTTGAAATTAAAAAAGAGCCAATTTTATTGAAAATGTATAATTTGATATGTTTTACAAACTGAATAAATTTCCTTCACAAACCCCTTTTGGAATGATAGAGATGAAGAAGAGCAGGGAAGAGTAGACTCATAGGCTGCCATTACATTGCTAAAATAGACTGTGCCTTTAAGATCCCAGAGGTCATCTGTATCCCATCATGCTCAGCTGATGACAGTTGGTTCAGTTCTTTTTTCCGGCTTTTTCCAGGACCCTGAAGCATTGAGCTCGAGCTTTCTTAGGTGTTTTTTTCCACAAAATATTTTAGTGAGAAGTTTCTGACAGCATATTCACTCGACATCTTTTACCTTATTCTTCCTGTTTCTCTGTTTGATAAGTGCCCTCGCTGTGGAAGAAAAAAGGCCAAAGTAGACCCCTATGAGGTCTGTATCATCTACCTTCCTTCCTTCTAATCTTCTGAACGCTTGTGACATCTGCAGGACATTTTCTAGGTGCACTCTACATGACAAGGAGAAGATATGCCAGCAAGCAAAAAAAAAAAAAAGGAAAAAACAGCAAAGTCAGCCTACCAGTGGGACCTCGGAGTGATGGAAAGGTCACTCTTCCACCAGGGCCCTGCCTTCATCTTTCAGTGGTCATGTGAGGTCAGAAAGAGGCTGGAAATGACATCGGTCCCAGTCACCCTCAAAGACATTGATGTCGAGACCAGGTATGGCACTGTTGTGTTCACTTACGACTTATCATGGAAATTCCCCTACAAGAGAAACAGGAGTTACAGGTAAAAAAAAAACTAATCCTTGTTTATCTTTCAGTCTGCACTGAATAGATGACATGGTAAATTCAGTTAAATCAGCTTTGCAGACCGCAGCACGCAGTAGAAGAAGATCCATGTCCTCAGCCACTTTGAAACTTTGTGGTAGACTGGGACGTGTTGATGGCTTGTACCGATTTTGTACATGTTGTCAAGGCAGTTGGGTTATAAGTTTGCAGCTTCGTTTGTTAATGCCTACAGCCGACACAGCTTGTTTTTCAGCAGCTACTTTATTGGTAGAGTCTTGAAAAAGCACCATGGCAGTATCGTGTGCTGGATGTTCCAGACAAGGAAGAGCTGTCATCAAAATTGCCAAGAGCTGCAATTGTAAATCCTTTCCTGGTAAATTGACTTCGAAGCGGTGAGCTATTGCATTTACAAGATTTTACAGCATGAGCTGCTAAGAAGTTCCTGCTCTGTACTATGTCATTAAAACATGTTAATACACCAATCCTATTCATTGAAGTGATTAGCTTTCTACTTTTACACTTGTCATAGAATGTATGGGCAGCCATCATGTGTAGCAGAGTTTTCTTTTTGCTGTGATGTATTTCACAAAACATGATTTAGAAAAGACAGTAACTTTGCACAGCATAAGGCTGGTCGGTTCATGGGAATGTCTTCCACTTTTTCACTTATCTTTAAAGCCATCATCAACGTTGTTAGCTTCTGTTCCGAACTCAATAACTTGTTTGTAACAGTTTTGCTTTGCTGATATTAAATAATGATGTAAACAATGTTAAGACAACATCAGGCATTCTTGTTGACTCCCATGATTTGCAGAAATCTGGGGCATCACAAAAATTGTCATTAAGTCCAAAATCTACATCTTTTAAGACGTTTCTTAAAATGATTCTTGCCGATTTTACTGCATTGTGTGATCTTATGTTGGCAGCAAGAACTTCAGGAGTCAAATCAGCTGAGAACACCATAAGTGGCTTATTTTTTTTGTTGGACTGACAAAAGCCAATTCTATCATTGTACACTCTCACCAGAAAAATCTTAATTCCATTATTATAGTTCACTACAGTTTCATCAGTGTTGACCATTATCTCTCTGATCTCACGGAGTGTGAACTGGTAGCCAGCACTCGAGTGGCTTTAAAACTTAATTTGCTTTTTCAAAGAGTACAAACTTAACTGAATGCTGGTGGGAGCTCATTTTACATTCATATTTTTGAATGTATGCATGCAGTTAGGGTGGGCATACGAATCTGCTGCAAATACGTTAATCTCACTGTTTAGATCAGCTACTCGGCTGAAAACTTCATCTTGGAAGAAACTAGCTGCAGATAACATGTTTGCCCTTTGAGACTCACATGCTCTGTACTTTATTCTTTCGTCAGTCTCTTTGGCCCTTGTTCTGGCAAAACCACAGATAACACATTGAAGATCCTCTGCTTTCTGATCAGATGTTTGAGGTGGACGAGGGGTAGCCATTGATCTTCTAAGTGAGTGGGTATTGAGTTTGGTTGTCGTCGCGTTCTCAGAAAACTCGGAATCTTGTTGTGATTCACTGGTTTCTGCTATTTTTTGACAAATTTACTCAAGGCTTTTTTCCATTGTATATGACTTGTAGCACTTGATGATCCTCTTTACCCATCAGTTTCAATCTTTTGTGAACTTTGTCTTGCCATATTTCTGCAGCTTCTTGAACTCTCTTCTGTCCAGCCACAGTCGATGTTGGCTTTTCTTTCGGATTAGTTTGGCATATGACAAATTTGTCTTTGTTGAAGGAGTCCTCAGATTTTGTAGTTGGCAACACTCTGTCAGGAGGTATCTGCTACCACCAGCTTGGCTCATGTTCCCAAATTTGAATCGACAAAAAATCAGAAACAAAAACAATAACAAAATAAATTACCAATATGATTGCTAAAACACATTATTATAGAGCCGCCATTTTGGAAAATGACGGAAGGGTTGCTCTGAGGAGTTATTTTATGTCTCTATCAGACTACTTGACCCCCAAAACCTATGTTTTGACACCAAAATGAAGTATATAGTTCTCATTGGTCCTGAAATATTACTTAAACACTGTAACTCATACGCCATGTTTAAAAATATCATCCAGAAAAAATCAGCCCAGATTAGCAATGTCTACCCAAGCTAAATTACTTCTCTAATGATCCAAATACACAAATCAAAAATGAAATTCTCTTAGACAACAATTTTTTATGGAGGTATGTCAAGGGGCCATGACCACCACAAAAGCTTTGGCTTTAATTGCACCAAGAACCATCGAGTGGACGATCAGCTATTTGTGGGTTTGCAAGAGCAAAGATGCTTAGGTCCGTGCAGAAAGGAACCACTTCAAGATGGATAGTCCCCCACATCAAAATCGGCGATGCTTTAGCAATATGCCTGTATGGCTTGAAGGCTCATACCACCACTGTCAAGGATGCTTCCACTGTTGGCAGGCAGACTGCTTATCTTGGACACCTGTCAGGCTGCAAGGTAGGTGTTAGTTCAAACATCCATGATGCGCTACTTCCTTGGTAGCCAAGCTCCTAAGGAGGGAACGTTTGCCCATTTGGTACTGCAAGACTTTCTATTCTGAGCCATTCCACACACCCACCACATGGGAAAGTACTGCTCTGGTATCTAGTCACAAGATGAGAAGTATCAATCAGAAGATCAATTTACTTACCTTATGTAACCCTGTTTCTGGCGGACTATTATCATAGTTGGACTCTTGCTCTAGGCAAGACTGCTGGTTTAGGGATGACAGCACTTTTTTTTGTAGGCGACTAGGCCAATCCTACAACAAGTCGCAACTGTCAGCCCAACCCTTCCGGCTCACAAGCAGTACCTCACAAAAAAAACAAATAGTAAGAGGTGATTTGTGGCAGCCTTAACGTATGGACTCAAGAGTGCAACTTCTCACGGGAGTTGTGGTTAAACGGAGATTACTCTTTTCTCACATGAGCAACCGGTATCAATCACACACAGGCAATGAAGGAGATGCAGTAAAGTTTTCAATAGGTTTTATTAACAAGACTGCAATCTGTTGTAAAAATGCATGGGCTGCAATGATTAGGATAATGAACATTGCAAGAAACAGAATTGTGAAAACGAGAGTCATGAATACAAAGACCCCCACCATCTTGCAAAAACATGAAATGGTAAATAAACACTAATATCCTACTATAATGAACCTGATCTCTAACCTAAAAAGAGCTAGGTGTGTTAAACCTAATCTACCACTACCATGTCCCTGAGAAGAGCCCCCCCCCCAATCCTTGTTACCTTGGAATGAGGTCTCTAGATCGGACTCCATGGTGACACAAAAGCTGGGTCTGCATCAAGGCTATGTGTAGCATAGATCGCATTGATGGCATCTGGTTGGAATCCCTCTGATAATCTTGTCTGTGTGAGATGTATTTATACAGATCTTGTAGGAACCCTGATGCAGGTATGTTCCCAAACAATAGATAAGAAGACATGCTTGGGGCGGTAATTATATAAACAATTCCCTGAAAAGGTACATTGTTACTGTCACACGAAAGTGGGAAAGTACATGATGTGAAAACCTACGTGTATCATTTATCTTGACGCTGATAGTGACGCCTTTATAGAGTGGCACTGATAACGTGAAACTAACACATCTTCCTAACTATAAACATAGCATCCATCTTGGAAGAAATAATTAAATAAATGTGCTAAAACAGAGCAAGCTAAGTAGGTTAAAAGTCACTAGATGATGGGGGCACAGGCCTGCAAGCCAGAAGGCCAAGCTAAACCACTGGTTCCCATTTAAACTCAATAGGATCCACTACACTCTCTGGCTCACCTCAGATTCCGCACCAATTGTCCTACCTTCGCGTTCTGTTGCCTGGACTCTCTTCCATCTTAAGAAGGTCCCACTGTACAGATCTGCCCACTTTGAAACCCATGTGCAAAGATGCGGACAGAGTTCAGAAAAACCTTACTTTATAGTGCAGGGGTGGTGATTAGGTGAGGTTTTGGCATCAGTTCTGGGGTAGGACGGAGTCGACACAGAGCTGCATGATGCCAGCTCCGGACGTGTGAGAAAATTGCTAGAAACAAAATCACCTGATACAGTCTTCAGTTTACGGTTAGGTAGAGTACCCACTAGAGAGTGTTATCAAAGGTAGGTAACTTGTTGAGCTACAGCTTTCCAAGTACTCTAAGTTGTTTTGGGGGTAATGTTGTCTCAAATCCCCATTTCATTGGCCAGGGAATGCTTTCATCTGTCACAAACTGTCATCATGACTAACGATAAGAAACAAATCTTTACAAATCATGTGTACAGAAAAAGATCCAAAATGATGACCCACATGAGCAATGTATTTATTGCCTCTCTCCAAGCTCTGAATGGTAGGGAGAGGAAGTTGGCTCTATATTTGCTGGAGAAAATAAATGCCCCTATTCTGTGAAAAGCACCCTCCAAGCCTTCCTAAAAGGCAGAGCAACAAAGGAAATATAGAGTTTCCACTGCTAGACTTGCAACCTAAAGCATATGAAGCCCTTCCTCATATAAAAACACTGGAGATTCCTCAGGAAAACACCATGGGAAGGGTAAACAGCCCAAGCAAGAAATTGTGTAAACATCAGGCTACCTTGATGCCCTGACTCAACTTTCATCCTCACTGTAAATGTCCATCATCATCATCAGCAATGAAGGAAACGTCACTATCGTTGACAACCATTTCGTCCATGACATCCCCATTAAGAGCTGTGAGACAAATCTTCGATGATGTGAAGAGATCTTTGTCGGTTCTTTCTTCAACATGATAATAGTTGTCAACAACCACACCTGGGATGTCTCTCCTCCAAGCCATATCTCACTGTTGACAGCAATAATAGTAGTGATGTCTATTACCTTATCTGATAGAGACTTCTAGCTGCAGATTCCTTACCTTTGAATTATGCCCAGGTGTCAGACTGGATCTAGAAGATTTTTGTGTGCAGTACCCCTGCACCCCAGGACGTGCCTTCGATCTGCTCCATGTCTGTCATTGTCCTTACCAGGAGTTGCATTGCTATTCCTATATAGGTGCCACCCAGGTGCTCCAACGTCAGTTCTTCTCTTTCTACACCAGCCAGCGCTGATCCAAAGAGGGCTACCCTCAGTCACTTTTAACTGGTCTTTTTCGACTTTTTGTCGAATACGAGTTTCAGGCTCTGTGGTTCCTGTAATCGGGCGATGTCCTTGACGGATCCACACCTTGTGTGCTTGTGGTATCTGGAAGGCGACTATGTACCAAAGTTGTGCTCCGAGTGCTGGGCCATGCATCCGAAGGCTTTGAGGCAGCAGCCCCTAAAGCTCATGGCAGCCAGGTATACGCCCTTGCGCAGATCTCGGTTGATAGGACAGTCCCGGAACAGTTGGGGAGTCCGAAGTCGTTCCCCCACTCAAAGTCCTCGGGGCAATCGGGTAAGTGAACGCACAAGAAAAAAGTAAGTAGTCGAAGCGCTCTTTGACTTCTCCTTGTCTGTCGGACAACGGAGCGTCATCATTCTAGGCCTCATCCTTCAGAACATGCGCCTGGGCCGACTCAGCACCTCCCCAAATTTCCAGTAGCCGGAGTGACTCCTGCCCAACTGAAAGACTTTAATGAGGCCATGCGCCTCATTTTTGGGCAGTCTGCCCCTGCTGGAGCACCTTTGGGTCAGAGGAGGCCCCATCTGGTTCCCCGCTGGCAGCTTCTGCCCCGGCACAATGGGCTCTCAAAGATCCAGTCCTGGATCCGTACTGGCATCTGTCATACCACCTCAACCTTCCCCGGTGCCTGATACTGACTCTTCTGGTCCTACCATTCCCATTGTCATCCCTGACTCTGACATGGAGCAGATGGGCGTCACCCGACCTCCACTCCGATGCTGGGTCAGGTCCTGAGCCAATATTCTGCTATAAGTAACTTGTCTGTCGATTACAGCCTGTGAACTAGACCATTGAATGCATTTTTTTTTTTTGTTCCAAACAACAGTTTCCTTTTCACCTATGAATGTGATGGCAAAACTGCCCACACAGATTCTGTAATCTTAGCTGGAGTCAGATGTCGGCTACCAGGATATCACCTCAAAGACAACATACTGCCCGATGCAGCTGAATGTGCACTGTGTCCCTGATTTTTGGGGAAGAGCCCTTAGATTAAGGGCCTGATTACGACCTTGGCGGATGGGATACTCTGTCACAAACATGAGGGATATCCCGTCCGTCATATTACAAGTCCCATTATATTCTATTGAACTTGTAAAGCGGTGGGCGGGATATCCGTCACGTTTGTGACGAAGTATCCAATCCGCCAAGGTTGTAATCAGGTCCTAAGTCTGTACAGGGCGAGTATACATATCAGATACAGACCTTCATAGCTGAAATCTCTCCTCAATCTTATGGACCTTGCCATTCTATAAGAAACAAGAAGTCAAATAGATGCCTGTTGCGTTTATATCAGCATTGAAGCAGATGATGGATACCATTCAAAATTTGCTCCCTGAACAGCCTGATGAGCTGCCAGCATTCTGCCCTGTCGTCTGCTCCATCCATAACTCCTGTACGTCCACCTTGTGTGGCTCCGGTGCTTCTGGAAACACTTCTTTAAACTGCCACCCACCCAGTGGTCCACTAACACCCAAGAACTCAGAGCACTTCGGTTAATCAGATTCAGGCCAATGTTTGGATTTGGAAGGAGAGGGTGAACTCGCACCAAGGAGATGACAAAAGCAAGGAAGAAAGGGACGACCGTACCTTACCCCAAAAAGGGTGACAATTCACCTGTTAGTCAGGGATTCAATGCACATTCAGCTGCACAGGGCAGTATGTGGTCTCCGAACAACAGATGCTATGACGGGAAGGGCTTCTAAAAGATTCAACCTTCAGATGGCTTCAGTGGAGCACAATTCTCCTTTGCAATCTTTAAGGACAGTTGCACAAGCGCACAATGTTGAGATTTCTTCTTGAATTTGTATGGTCAGAAGGCCTAAAAAATGGAGAAGACAGCTGCTATGGTTTCAGCTATGCTATCCTGTTTATGAAAAGTTCATTACCCAAGATTCGGCCCCAGCCTTCTTTAAGGTCCATCCAAGGTCAGATTCCATTATTATCTCAGCGGACCAGCACAAATAAAGGGTCCCAATCACTCACATCATTGACACCTTCTGACATATAGACAGTTTGTTACAGAAACCAGTTTGATGGGGGCAACAGCAATCAGAGCTGCAAATGTCTTGCCAGTTTTGGGCTGCTATGACCAGCAGATATCGTAACACTGATCAACCTCATCCCTGAAGACGAGTGAAACTGCCAGGGTAGTCATCAAGAGACAAAGCACAAACAACTGCAAACATAATTGACACATGTATGAATATATCCAATGCAGGCTTACACTAGCTAGCAGGAAGCAACTGTTCTAGTGAGGCGAGGATGGCTGAGGTCTACAGTTTTCCGTCCAGAAATGTTAGCAAAGATCCTGGACATGCCATTTGAAGTGCTCAACTTGTTTGAGAAACGTGGACGATTCCCTGCAAATAATTAAAATGAAGACAGCAAAATCTCTTTGGTCTGTGCAATATTGACATCCTGGCTCAGCCACTGTTCATGCTTCATAAAGATCCCAGTCATACAGGCTTTTCTTTAACCAGCATGGAGGTTAGTGGCGGCCATATTACTCCTCCAAATAGTTCAGAAATGACCAAGGATATACACCAATCATAAATCACAAAGTAAGCATATGGCAGATCTTGAGGACAGAAGAAAGAGTGTCTTGTAATTGTGCTTCGAGAACAACCAAAAGGGAGCTTGACTCTTCACAGCTGCCCTCCCCACAATCTCCAACTAATTGCCCAAGCATGAGGGTCCCATTATGGCCCATGGTTGTGGCAGAGTTCATACTCAGGAGACACTGGAGTTTATAAAGGAGTCACCTGTTTGCACACCCAGGAAGGGCCATTATTTTTAATTGAGTGAGCTACAACAGGACATGTTTTGCTCCTGCTCTTCCTCAAAGGAGGGAGAGTGACGATCCTGAGATCCCAGAAAAAGCAAGGATTTTATTCCAGGTTCCTTTTGATCGAAGTGAAAACAGATTTGTGCAGGTGCATTCGATTTTCCATGGAATAGACAAATGAGTTGGGTTCATCTGACCAACAGAGTGTCCTCTTTGGCCATCCATAGTGGGGCCTACTCCTGTACAAGCATGGAATAGCACATTGGCTGCCTCACCTTCTGCCACAGCATAGCAAAGGGTATGTGATTCATTCCAAAAAGAACGTGTCAATAGCTGTTTCACTATAAGTTGTGATCAGACGTGTTATGCAGCCACCTAGAATAATAGGCACACATCCACAGAGCTCTACAGTAAAGCAGTGGGGGAGGGTGAAACCGGTTTCAAAAGGTGAGCCTGCTTCCAGCTTTATGACAATAATTATATAAAAGATCTAGCGATAGAGAATATTAGTTACTCACCTGTAATTCCAGTACTCCGGTATTCCTTTATTTTCATACAATACTCCTTGGTTTTATTTATGTGTGCGAGAGAAAGAGAAAGTGGGTTATTTGTTGAGGGAGTATACCCTACTCAAGTAACTACCACAATCCTTGTCAGGGTGTACCACAAAATATACTAAATGAACCTGTGCTCAACCCTCTCATAGCTTGGCAGAAAAGCAGTCAGGCTTACCGTAGAGCCGGGGTTTTCAAACTGGAGGGTGGGAGCCCCCATGGGGGAGCCTCAAGTGATCCTTGTGTGGTGCCAGTCTCTGGCCAAAAGAAGCATTATGCTAACAGGGCTTTGTTTTAACGTGAAAATAATGAGCAGCAGTAAACCGCTCTGTAATAGGCCATTACTAACAAGTTTTGTCATTTATATCCAAGCTGGGATCATGGCCCTCATTATGATATTGGCGGTATGTGTTGCCTACCACCATACTGACTGCCGCCAACATACCACGACCGGGGCGGTATACCGCTACGTGTATTATGACCCACACATAGAAATCCGCCAATATACAGACATACACACAAGCCCGCCAGACCAAAGGTCAGTGATAAACTGGCGGTACCAAAACCCACACCGTTACGCCAACAGAAATAGCCCACAGCATTATGGCCCATGAATCACTGCAGAGGACATTCAACTGCGGTAAACCATTATTGGTACATAACGACGCGCTCAAAATACACACACACACACATACAAAACAACACCACATTGGACAATTCACACTACACACACACCACACACACACCACTATAAAACACACACTCACATTACCCACAACCCTTTACCATTACAAACAATTTACAATGGAGAGAGACACGCCAGGAGCACCCCAGAACGAGAGCCACAGAACACCATCACACATACATCATCCACGCACCTCACAGCACATACCCCAACACATCACCCGACACACACACACCACTCACACTACACCCATGGCACCTCAAAGACACCCCAGGGTCTCAGAGGAGGAGTTAAGGGTCATGGTGGAGGAAATCATCCGGATAGAGCCACAGCTATTAAGATCACAGGTGCAGCAGACTTCCATTGCAAGGAAGATGGAGCTATGGCGGAGAGTCGTGGACAGGGTCAACGCCGTGGGACAGCACCCCAGAACAAGGGATGACATCAGGAGGAGGTGGAACGACCTATGGGGGAAGGTGCATTCCGTGGTTGCAAGACACCAGATAGCTATACAGAGGACTGGCTCCTCCCCCACAACTAACAACATGGGAGGGGCACGTTTTGTTTGCGATCATGCATCCTGAGGGCCTGGCAGGAGAAGGACTGGACTATGGTAAGTCAAATCTCTACTATTATCACCCCCCCCCCCCCCCCCCCCCCCCCCCGCATGCCATCACATACCCCTACCCTCACCCCCATCACCCCACCACCTAACATACACCCCACCATCGCAACCCACCCATCCCAGTAATCAGCATTGCAAGCACCACCAATGCATGAACACCACTCGCAGCCCTGCATGGACACCCATCACCACAGCATGCACACTAGTGACAATCACTTAGCCACCAAATCACAACTCACACAAGCCAAAGCTGCCTTGGTAATAACATCCATAGGGAGAAACATACCCATGCACAAGATGTCACAATAACACTCCATTTACATCCCCACAGGACCCCCACACAACGTCACTGGAGAGGAGGTGCCAGCAACATCCAGTTCTTCAACCAGCCAACCACCACCCCCACCCAACCCCCTGCCCCGAAGAGGCCCACAGTGATGACAGCAGCTCTGCACGCCTGGATCAGGATGACCAGCCTGGCCCATCAGGGACCTCTGGACAGTGATGACCCAGGCACAGTCCCATACCACCACAGAGCCTCCCCCCTCAGGAAACACCAGCACAGCACCTACCCAGCAGCGGGCCCATCCCTCTGTCCCCAGGACACGTCAATCAGCAGTGTGTCCACCACTACAGGGACCCCAGGCAACCCACAAACACCGGACGATCAAAGACCTGGGTTCAGTGGCAGTGGGCGCACGGTTCAGGGGACAGAGGCACAGGACAACAGGGAAGCGGGGAGGACAGGCCCAGGGAACTGGCTCTCCACGAGGCACTCCCCAACATCCTAAGAGCATACCACCATTCCCAGGAGATGATGGGCCAGATACTGGCCAAGTTGCAGGAGACCCAGCGGCTGCAGGAGGGACAGTACCTGGGGATCAGGGAGGACCTGAGGGACATTCACACCACCCTGGTCACCATTGCAGGGGTGCTGGCAGACATGGCCAACACCATGAGAGAGGCACTGGCACACCAACGGGCCCCTTACACTAGCCACACTGATGAACACTAGTGGACAGGAGGCCCTGCCACAGGAACAACAGGCCACCAGCACCCCTCCCCCTGCAGAAGGAGATCCACCACGCAAAAGGTCCCTGCGATCCAGACAGAAGCCAGAGAACATTGACAAGACCCCCGCCAGGAAATAAGACTCCCCTGAATGTCACCCTTGTGTCCCACTCTATCACCCTGTCCACCTTAAACTGCCATTGCCCCACTCCCTATGCCCCCTTGGACAATGCACCAGTGATACCAATAGACTGGACTCTATCCTGCACTTTCCCCCATCATCAACCCAGCCCATTGCAATACCCCCTACACTTATTTTCACATAAATAAACACCCTTGGAACTAACGCAAGTATGGAGTAAGGCAATTGATTTAAATATGTATTAGTTTAACAAGCTGTAAACATTGCAATTCAAATGTACAGTTATATATGCATGGGTATGACCTGTAGTGGGCAGCAGTAAACACACCAGGAGCCAGAGTGGGACACAGATATCTGAAAATAGAGATGCCAAAGGGTACAGTAAGTTGTCATAGAATTTGGAAAATCAGGCTTCCATGTACAATGTCCAGCACAAAACTGCAATGGAAGGTGAAGTTACAGTGTCTTACCTGTGTGTCACTGGAAGTACTGTTGAATTATAGTTGTTCTGTTGTCCACATCCTCTTCCTCTGCCTCCTCTTCGTCACTGTCCACAGGCTCCACCGCTGCCATACAAGCTTCTCCAACCTCATCCTCCTGCAGAAAAGGCACCTGGCGTCTCAAGGCCAGGTTGTGCAACATGCAACAATGATCTGGCAGACCTTCTTGGGTGAGTAGCACAGGGATCCCCCTGTCAGATGGAGGCACCGGAATCTGGCCTGCAGGACGCCAAAGGTGCGCTCAATGATCCTCCTTGTTGACCCATGTGCCTCATTGTTATGTTCCTCTGCTCTTGTCCTGGCATTCCTCACTGGAGTCATTAGCCATGAGAGGTCGGGGTAACCAGAGTCACCTGTAAATATCGAGGGATACCTGTTAGCCAGACATTCACCCTTGGGGCCAAACCCACACCCATATACCAACAGACACTGGGTGGGGACCATAGACTCACCGGTTAGCCACACCCTGTGCCTCTGGAGTTGAGACATCACATATGGAATGCTTCTATTCCTCAAAATAAAGGCATCATGCACAGACCCAGTATACTTTGCATTGACATGGAAGATGTACTAGTCCGCCAGGCACACTATCTACACATCAGAGAGTGAAAGCTCTTTCGATTTCTGAACACCTGTTCATTTCTCCAGGGCGTGACAAAGGCAATATGTGTACCATCAATAGCACCAATGATGTTGTGGATATGTCCCATTGCGTAGAAGTCAGCCCTTTACTGTGGCCAAATCCTCCACCTGGGGGAATACGATGTAGCTGCGCATGTGTTTGATCAGGGCAGACAACACTCCGGTCAGCACGTTTGAGAACATAGGTTGTGACATCCCTGCTGCCATGGCCACTGTCGCTTGGAAGGACCCACTTGGCAAAAAATGGACCACTGACAGGACCTGCACAAGAGTGGGGATACCAGTGGGGTGGCCGATAGCTGAGATCAGGTCTGTCTCCATTTGGGCACACAGCTCTTGGATTGTGGCCCTATCAAATCTGTAGGTTAGGATAATGTGCCTGTCCTCCATTGTCGCCAGGTCCGCTAGTGGTCTGTACACGGGGGTATGTCTCCATCTCCTATTCATCCTCAGCAGTTTGAACTCTAGGGTGAAAAACGGTGAGCAGATGATCATATTCAAAGATATCCTCAGATTTAAAAGCCTTGCATTTTTTTTACAGAAACAGTATGTGAACGTGTAGGTCCGTTGATGAGCCTATGTCTGCTGTGGCGCAGTTAGGTGCCATGGCCTGTTCCCCCCCCGAAATAGCGGCCGCCTGACTAGTGAGGAGGGACAAGTGGAAATTAGGTAATTCTGCTGACATTGTGCGCCGTTGTGGGAGGCGATCGATGACTGCCGTGCAACCTCATCGGTTATCATTGGGGCCTAAGAGTTCCAGGAGCCAATGGTGATGTATGCCGGCAGTGACGGTATGCATCTCTGCGGACGTGACCGCCATTTTCTATCTGTTCACTCACTTGCTACCTGACCTTCAACAGGAGAGGACCTACACTGCAAGTGCTGCTGTGACCTATGTCTGGAAGCGACCATGGCTCGAGTGTCTGGGGAAAGGGCCCCTGCCCTCACTTCGGAGGAGTTGGAGAGACTAGTGGATGGGGTCCTACCCCAGTACCCTTTACTTTATAGTCCTCCAGACAAACAGGTGAGTACACTGTGAGCACGATGCGTGGGGCATGAATGTATGGAGTGCTAGGTGCGTAAGCCTCGTGCTGGGGCGGTGGGGAGGCTGAGGGGTCCTGGGCAGAGTGCTGCATGTTTGGTGGGCAATGTCTGCGAAAGGGGATGGGAGGGATATGGTGGGCCATGAGTGTAACAGTCCGGACGGTATGACTAATACCTTGTCTTATGTATCTTTTTCTGCAGGTCAACGCCCATCACAAAAAGGGTATTCGGCGTCCCATGGCCAAGAAGGTGCAGACCCTGGGGGTCTTTGACAGGCGGAGCACCCACTGTCGCAAACGGTGGGAGGACCTGCGCCGCTGGGCAAAGGAAGACGGTGGAAGCCCAGCTGGGGACAGCCTCCCAACGAGGAAGGGGTGCCCGTCGTACCCTGACCCCCCGCATCCTGGCGGTGGCCCATCCACGGTTGGATGGGCGCTTGAAGGCATCACAGCAGCCACAAGGGGGTGAGTACTGTTTCAGAATCACGAAGTTGGGCGCGTTGAGGTGTTACCTGGGTGGGGGATGTGGGTCTGTGTGTGCCCCTAGCCCAGGACGAACATGGCAGGGTAGGTTCCATGATAGGCAGGCTAAGATGCACTCCAACCCCAATAATGCTAGTGGGCATCTACTACTGGGCAGGGTCCTGTGGTTTTCAGGTGTGCTGCTAATGGCGCGTTAGGCATTGTACCCCATGGCCTGGTGACTAGCATTGTGTAGGAGGCTGGCCTGGCTTATACTGGGTACCTTGTGGTACTTACACCTTTTGCCACGTCCAGTTATCCCTTAGTTCGATGGCATCTGTCGCTGTAGATACGCATGTTCTGCAATAGCTCGCCATCTGGTTTTGGGCCGGAGTGTTACAAGTTGTTTTTCTTCGAAGAAGTCTTTCGAGTCACGGGACCGAGTGACTCCTCCTTTTGTCTCCATTGCGCATGGGCGTCGACTCCATCTTCGATTGTTTTTTTTCCGCCATTGGGTTCGGACGTGTTCCTGTCGCTCCGAGTTTCGGAACGGAAAATTAGCTAATTTCGGAAGATTTTCGTCGGTATTGTTGCGTTCGGGATCGGCGTACTTAGATTCCACACCGCATCCAAGATCGAAGAGCTCCGGTGCCCTTCGGGGTAGTTTTTTCGATCCTCCGTCGGGGCCTGGTCGGCCCGACCGCGTGCTGAAGAACGCCGATGGAACGGACCCCGTTCCGTTTCTGCCCCAAATGCCACAATAAATACCCCTACACAGACCAACACTTGGTCTGCAACCTGTGCCTGTCACCTGAGCACAGCGAAGACACCTGCGAGGCCTGTCGTGCGTTCCGGTCCCGAAAAACTCTCCGAGACCGTCGAGCCAGAAGACTTCAGATGGCGTCCGCGCCGACAGCCCAACGGGAGTTCGAGGAACAGAAAGAGGAAGGTACCTTCTCGATCCAAGACTCAGACTCCGAAGGATTCGACGACACACAAACCGTGAGTAAGACGTCGAAATCCACTCAGAGGAACATTTACAAGGCCCAGGGGACGCCACTGCCACCAGGCCATGGCTCGACCCATAAATTCGGTGACCGACCGTCGGCACCGAAAAAGGCCCAAACAGTGCCGAGATCGTCCGACTCCGGTCGAGACACCGGCACGCAGCCTTTTCGGGACCGAGAAAGTGCTGGAGACAAGCCTCGACACCGAGATGCCGGTGTGGACACGGCTCGACGCCGAGACAGCGGCACCGAAACAGATCGACGCCGAGAGGTTTCGGCCCCGAAAAGCAAAAAAAGTCACCTCGGAGCCGAAAAAACACGCAGACAAAGTTTCGATGCCGAAACAAACTGCAACAGACCCAGCTTCAGGCTCTTATACAGAAGAGCACTCGCTAACCTCCCAAATGCAGAAGCATAGGTTTGAGGAAGAGCTACAAGCAACTGATGTGGACCATACGCAAAAGCGTATCTTCATTCAGCAGGGGACAGGAAAAATAAGCACCCTTCCCCCCATTAGGAGAAAGAGAAGGTTGGAGTTCCAGACGGAACAAACACCACAACCAAAAGTGGTGAAAAGAGTTACACCACCACCCTCTCCTCTGCCCGTGATTAACGTTTCACCAGCACAAACTCCATCACACTCCCCAGCTCACACCACCATGAGCCAGGGTGACCAAGATCAGGACGCATGGGACCTATACGACGCCCCAGTGTCAGATAACAGTCCGGAGGCATACCCTACGAAGCCATCTCCACCAGAAGACAGCACCGCGTACTCTCAAGTGGTGGCTAGAGCAGCACAATTTCACCACGTAAGCCTCCACTCAGAACAGGTGGAGGATGATTTCTTATTCAACACACTCTCCTCCACCCACAGCTCATACCAAAGCCTGCCTATGCTCCCTGGTATGCTCCGGCACGCAAAAGACATCTTTAAGGAGCCGGTCAAAAGTAGGGCAATCACACCAAGGGTGGAAAAAAAGTATAAGCCGCCTCCTACGGACCCGGTTTTCATCACTACACAGCTGCCACCAGACTCTGTCGTTGTAGGAGCAGCTAGGAAAAGGGCCAACTCTCACACATCTGGAGATGCACCACCCCCAGATAAAGAAAGCCGCAAGTTCGATGCAGCTGGTAAAAGAGTCGCAGCACAAGCTGCAAACCAGTGGCGCATCGCGAACTCCCAGGCACTACTTGCGCGCTATGACAGAGCCCACTGGGAAGAGATGCAACATCTCATTGAACATCTGCCCAAGGACTTACAAAATAGGGCAAAACAAGTGGTTGAGGAGGGACAGACCATCTCCAACAACCAGATCCGCTCCTCCATGGACGCTGCAGATACAGCTGCACGGACAATTAATACATCTGTAACTATCAGAAGGCATGCATGGCTCCGAACGTCTGGATTTAAACCAGAGATTCAACAAGCAGTTCTCAATATGCCTTTTAATGAAAAAGAACTGTTCGGTCCAGAAGTGGACACAGCGATTGAGAAACTCAAAAAAGATACGGACACTGCCAAAGCCATGGGCGCACTCTACTCCCCGCAGAGCAGAGGGAATTACAGCACATTCCGTAAAACACCCTTTCGAGGGGGGTTTCGGGGTCAAAGCACACAAGCCAGCACCTCACAAGCCACACCGTCCAGTTACCAGGGACAGTATAGAGGAGGTTTTCGGGGACAATATAGAGGAGGGCAATTCCCTAGAAATAGAGGAAGATTCCAAAGCCCCAAAACACCTACTACTAAACAGTGACTCACATGTCACTCACCCCCTCCACACAACACCAGTGGGGGGACGAATAGGTCATTATTACAAAGCATGGGAGAAAATCACTACAGACACTTGGGTTCTAGCAATTATCCAACATGGTTATTGCATAGAATTTCTACAATTCCCTCCAAACATACCACCAAAAGCACAAAATTTAACAACACACCATTCCAATCTCCTGGAGATAGAAGTGCAGGCACTATTGCAAAAGAATGCAATCGAATTAGTGCCAAACACACAAATAAACACAGGAGTTTACTCACTGTACTTTCTGATACCAAAGAAGGACAAAACACTGAGACCAATCCTAGACCTCAGAGTAGTGAACACTTTCATCAAATCAGACCACTTCCACATGGGCACACTACAAGAAGTATTGCCATTGCTAAAACTACACGACTACATGGCAACTTTAGACCTCAAGGATGCTTATTTCCATATACCAATACACCCATCGCACAGGAAATACCTAAGGTTTGTATTCAAAGAATACATTACCAATTCAAGGTACTGCCTTTCGGATTAACAACCGCACCAAGAGTCTTTTCCAAATGTCTAGCGGTAGTCGCTGCACACATAAGAAGGCAGCAAATACATGTGTTCCCATATTTGGACGACTGGCTAATCAAGGCCCATTCGTTCATACAGTGCTCAAATCACACAAATCAGATCATACAAACCCTCTTCAAACTCGGGTTCACCGTCAACTTTACAAAATCCAACATTCTGCCGCGCAAGGTACAACAATACCTAGGAGCCATAATAGACACATCAAAGGGAGTAGCCACTCCAAGTCCACAAAGAATTCAAAATTTCAACACCATCATACAACGCATGTATCCAACACAAAAGATACAGGCAAAAATGGTATTACAACTCCTAGGCATGATGTCTTCATGCATAGCCATTGTCCCAAACGCAAGACTGCACATGAGGCCCTTACAACAATGCCTAGCAGCACAGTGGTCTCAAGCACAGGGTCACCTTCTAGATCTGGTGTTAATAGACCGCCAAACTTACCTCTCGCTTCTGTGGTGGAACAACATAAATTTAAACAAGGGGCGGCCTTTCCAAGACCCAGTGCCACAATTCGTAATAACAACAGATGCTTCCATGACAGGGTGGGGAGCACACCTCGATCAACACAGCATACAAGGACAATGGAACGTACATCAAACAAAACTGCATATCAATCACCTAGAACTTCTAGCAGTTTTTCAAGCACTAAAAGCCTTCCAACCAATAATAGTTCACAAATACATTCTCGTCAAAACAGACAACATGACAACAATGTATTATCTAAACAAGCAGGGGGGGACGCACTCCACGCAGTTAAGCCTGCTAGCACAAAAAATTTGGCATTGGGCAATTCACAACCAAATTCGCCTAATAGCACAGTTTATACCAGGGATCCAAAATCAACTCGCAGACAATCTCTCTCGAGATCATCAACAGGTCCACGAATGGGAAATTCACCCCCAAATTCTGAACACTTATTTCAAACTCTGGGGAACACCTCAGATAGACTTGTTTGCGACAAGGGAGAACGCAAAATGCCAAAACTTCGCATCCAGATACCCACACAAACAATCCCAAGGCAATGCCCTATGGATGAACTGGTCAGGGATATTTGCTTACGCTTTTCCTCCTCTCCCTCTCCTTCCTTACCTGGTAAACAAACTCAGTCAAAGCAAACTCAAACTCATATTGATAGCACCAACTTGGGCAAGGCAACCCTGGTACACAACGCTGCTAGACCTATCAGTGGTACCCTGCATCAAATTGCCCAACAGGCCAGATCTGTTGACACAGCACAACCAAAAGATCAGACACCCAGATCCAGCATCGCTGAATCTAGCAATCTGGCTCCTGAAATCCTAGAATTCGGGCACTTACAACTTACCCAAGAATGTATGGAAGTCATAAAACAAGCCAGAAGGCCATCCACCAGGCACTGTTATGCAAGTAAATGGAAGAGGTTTGTTTGCTACTGCCATATTAATCAAATACAACCATTACACACAACTCCAGAACATGTAGTGGGTTACTTGCTTCACTTACAAAAATCTAACCTAGCTTTCTCTTCCATTAAAATACACCTTGCAGCAATATCTGCATACCTGCAGACTACCTATTCAACTTCCCTATATAAGATACCAGTCATTAAAGCATTCATGGAGGGCCTTAGAAGAATTATACCACCAAGAACACTACCTGTTCCTTCATGGAACCTAAATGTTGTCCTAACTAGACTTATGGGTCCACCTTTTGAACCCATGCACTCCTGCAACATACAGTTCCTAACCTGGAAGGTGGCATTTCTCATCGCCATTACTTCCCTAAGAAGAGTAAGCGAGATTCAGGCGTTTACAATACAGGAACCTTTTATACAACTACACAAAAATAAAGTCGTCCTAAGGACCAATCCTAAATTTTTGCCAAAGGTTATTTCACCGTTCCATCTAAATCAAACAGTGGAACTTCCAGTGTTCTTTCCACAGCCAGATACCGTAGCTGAAAGGGCACTACATACATTAGATGTCAAAAGAGCATTGATGTATTACATTGACAGAACGAAAAACATCAGAAAGACTAAACAACTCTTTATTGCATTTCAAAAACCTCATGCAGGAAACCCAATTTCAAAACAAGGTATAGCCAGATGGATAGTTAAATGCATCCAAATCTGCTACCTTAAAGCTAAACGACAGCTGCCCATTACACCAAGGGCACACTCAACCAGAAAGAAAGGTGCTACCATGGCCTTTCTAGGAAACATCCCAATGCAAGAAATATGTAAGGCAGCCACATGGTCTACGCCTCACACATTCACCAAGCACTACTGTGTAGACGTGTTATCCGCACAACAAGCCACAGTAGGTCAAGCTGTATTAAGAACATTATTTCAGACTACTTCCACTCCTACAGGCTGATCCACCGCTTTTGGGGAAATAACTGCTTACTAGTCTATGCAGAACATGCGTATCTACAGCGACAGATGCCATCGAACTGAAAATGTCACTTACCCAGTGTACATCTGTTCGTGGCATCAGTCGCAGTAGATTCGCATGTGCCCACCCGCCTCCCCGGGAGCCTGTAGCAGTTTGGAAGTTACCTTCAATTATTTATATATGTATCATCTCAACCTTAAATAGGTGCATACTTAGTCACTCCATTGCATGGGCACTATTACTACAATTCAACTCCTACCTCACCCTCTGCGGGGAAAAACAATCGAAGATGGAGTCGACGCCCATGCGCAATGGAGACAAAAGGAGGAGTCACTCGGTCCCGTGACTCGAAAGACTTCTTCGAAGAAAAACAACTTGTAACACTCCGGCCCAACACCAGATGGCGAGCTATTGCAGAACATGCGAATCTACTGCGACTGATGCCACGAACAGATGTACACTGGGTAAGTGACATTTTCATTAGTAGATTAGTAGTGTTCTAGCAGCTTAGGCTGAACTAGGAGGCACGCAAAGCTCCTACTATTCCCCTTATATCACTTAGCACTATATCGTAAGAAACAGAATACTCAGGAGGCCACTAAACCCCGGATGAAGGTGCAAAAGGGCTGCCTCTGGGTGGAAGAAGCCGAAGATCCTGCAACAATGGAAGGTGCCAGGAACTTCTCCTTTGGTCAGAAGATGTCCCACGGCGTGCTGGAGGATGCAGAGTTGTTTCCACGCAGAAAGACCGCAAACGAGCCTTGCTAGCTGCAAGAGTCGCAGTTGAAGGTTTTGGGTGCTGCCAGGGCCCCGGAAGAACCAGGAGGTCGCCCCTTGGAGGAGAAGAAAGAGGGGGTGCTCAGCAACACAGAGAGCCCAAGCAGAAGCAGGCAGCACTCGCAGAAGCACCTGAACAGGTGTTCAGAAGATCTGAGCATGGCGGTCGTCTCAGCACAACAAAAGAGGGTCCCACGAAGTCTGAGTCCAACTCAGCGAGTTGAGCGATGCAGGACGGAGTGCTGGGGACCTGGGCTAGGCTGTGCACAAAGGAAGTCTTGCAAAAGTGCACAGAAACCCTAGCAGCTGCAGTTCACGCAGTACACAGGATTTTTTTTTTTTACATTTATTTACTCAATTTTATAAACGTACGACAATCCCAGTAGCGGAGCAAATACAGACACAAATAATCCGGCCGTGTCCAAACGTCAGCTGTTTGTACGAGCCAATGATAAGATACAGCAAGATAAGTATTCCCAGCGTACACAAGACAACAAGTTCCAATCACCACAGTATTCACTAACCATGGGGAACAGCATTAAAACGAACCGCAAGGATTGAAGCTAAATGCTACCACACTCCCAGGGCGAAAAAGAACAAAACAACAACCAACAGGAAAGAGATGAAGGGTGGCAAAGCGGACATAGGCAGCAGAGTCATCCAACCTGACAAAAACATGACGCTGACGAGCAACAACCTAAGCTGATCCTCCAGGTGCATGACCACTCGGAAGAAAAAAGCACATCACATTTCATTTATGAGGCTCCAAAAAGGAGCACATTGGTGCCCAAATATCCCTCGGGCGAGAGCCATCAGGGGCCAGTTCCCAAAAAGTCGTTAATTGCTCTTGGCAGATGTAGGAAGTTGGCTCTGTATGTACTATTTCAAAGTAAGAAATAGCATGCACAGAGTCCAAGGGTTCCCCTTAGAGGTAAGATAGTGGCAAAAAGAGATAATTCTAATGCTCTATTTTGTGGTAGTGTGGTCGAGCAGTAGGCTTATCAGAGGGTTGTGTTAAGCATTTGTTGTACACACACAGGCAATAAATGGGGAACACACACACAAAGACAATTCCAGGCCAATAGGTTTTTATATAGAAAAATATATTTTCTTAGTTTATTTTAAGAACCACAGGTTCAAGATTACAAACAATACTTTAAATGAAAGGTATTTCACTCAGGTACCTTAGGAACATTGAATCATCACAGTAGCATGTACAGTTTTGGCATAAATGGCAATAAGCTGTTTCAAAATTGGACTCTGCAAAATTCAACAGTTCCTGGGGGAGGTAAGTATTTGTTAGTTTCACAGGTAAGTGAAGCACTTACAGGGTTCAAAGTTGGGTCCAAGGTAGCCCACTGTTGGGGGTTCAGGGCAACCCCAAAGTTACCACACCAGCCACTCAGGGCAGGTCTGGTGCAGAGGTCAAAGTGGTGCCCAAAACACATAGGCTTCAATGGAGAAGGGGTGCCCGGGTTCCAGTCTGCCAGCAGGTAGGTACCTGCGTCTTCGGAGGGCAGACCAGGGGGGTTTTGTAGGGCACCGGGGGGGGGGGACACAAGTTAGCACAAAAAGTACATCCTCAGCGGCACAGGGGCGGCCGGGTGCAGAGTGCAAACCGGCGTCGGGATTGCAATGGAGTTCAATGGGAGACCAAGGAGCCTCTTCAGCGATGCAGGCAGGCCAGGGGGGGTGCTCCTCGGGGTAGCCACCACCTGGGCAAGGGAGAGGGCCACCTGGGGGTCGCTTCTGCCCTGGAGGTCAGATCCTTCAGGTCCTGGGGGCTGCGGGTGCAGTGTCCTTACCAGGCGTCGGGTCTTAGAAGCAGGCAGTCGCGGTCAGGGGGAGCCTCTGGATTCCCTCTGCAGGCATCACTGTGGGGGCTCATGGTGGTCAACTCTGGCTACTCACGAGCTCGCAGTCGCCGGGGAGCATTGTTTGTCTACAAGTCGAGCCGGGGGCGTCAGGTGCAGAGTGCAAAGTCTCACTCTTCCGGCGGGAAACGTGTGTTCCTTCAAAGTTGCTTCTTTGTTGCAAAGATGCTTCTTCCTTGGAGCAGAGCCCCTGTCCTCTGGAGTTCTTAGTCCTTTTAGATTGCGGGTAGTCCTCTGAGGCTTCAGAGGTCGCTGGACCCTGTGGAACGCGTCGCTGGAGCAGTTCCTTTGAAGTGGGGAGACAGGCCGGTAGAGCTGGGGCCAACGCAGTTGGTGTCTCCGTCTTCTCTGCAGGTTTTTCAGCTCAGCAGTCCTTCTTCGTCTTAGGTTGCAGGAATCTATCTTGCTGTGTTCTGGGAGCCCCTAAATACTCGATTTAGGGGTGTGTTTAGGTCTGGGGGTTAGTAGCCGATGGCTACTAGCCCTGAGGGTGGCTACACCCTCTTTGTGCCTCCTCCCTGAGGGGAGGGGGGCACATCCCTATCCCTATTGGGGGAATCCTCCATCTGCAAGATGGAGGATTTCTAAAAGTCAGAGTCACCTCAGCTCAGGAAACCTTAGGGGCTGTCCTGCCTGGCCAGTGACTCCTCCTTGTTTTTCTCATTATCTCCTCCGGCCTTGCCGCCAAAAGTGGGGCCGTGGCCGGAGGGGGCGGGCAACTCCACTAGCTGGAGTGCCCTGGGGTGCTGTAACAAAGGGGGTGAGCCTTTGAGGCTCACCGCCAGGTGTTACAGTTCCTGCAGGGGGAGGTGAGAAGCACCTCCACCCAGTACAGGCTTTGTTACTAGCCACAGAGTGACAAAGGCACTCTCCCCATGTGGCCAGCAACATGTCTGGTGTGTGGCAGGCTGCTAAAACTAGTCAGCCTACACTGGTAGTTGGTTAAGGTTTCAGGGGGCATCTCTAAGATGCCCTCTGGGGTGTATTTTACAGTAACATGTACACTGGCATCAGTGTGCATTTATTGTGCTGAGAAGTTTGATACCAAACTTAACAGTTTTCAGTGTAGCCATTGTGGTGCTGTGGAGTTCGTGTATGACAGACTCCCAGACTCTTATGGCTACCCTGCACTTACAATGTCTAAGGTTTTGCTTAGACACTGTAGGGGCGTAGTGCTCATGCACTTATGCCCTCACCTATGGTATAGTGCACCCTGCCTTAGGGCTGTAAGGCCTACTAGAAGGCCAATCAGCCCCGCGCAGGTCCCTGCCCCTCCCACCAACACATCACCACTTGACGTCTAGCCAGCAATAGTAACATTCCCACCAGTCTTCGCCATGCCGGCGGCACCCCATCCACCAGTCCAAGCAGCGCCAACACAGGGGAGAGGGGCAGATCCAGGGCAGTCATTTCCGCAATTTCCTGCATCACCTCCAGCCAAAAGGCACGCACTTCCCCACAATTCCACGCCAAATGCATAAAATCAGCATCCGGAGCGCGGCACCTTTCACAATTAGCATCTGCGCGCAGAACCATAGCATAAAGACTTCGAGGGGTGTAATATAAGCGATGTAGGAATTTAAAATGAATAACATCTCCAGCGCCTGGCATGTCTTTGGGATCACCAGGAGGCCGGCAAATCGTGCACGTAGCATTGCATAAACATGCAGAACATATAACCGACTGTAGGAAGTTGGCTCTGTATGCACTATTTCAAAGTAAGAAATAGCATGCACAGAGTCCAAGGGTTCCCCTTAGAGGTAAGATAGTGGCAAAAAGAGATAATTCTAATGCTCTATTTTGTGGTAGTGTGGTCGAGCAGTAGGCTTATCAGAGGGTGGTGTTAAGCATTTGTTGTACACACACAGGCAATAAATGAGGAACACACACTCAAAGACAATTCCAGGCTAATAGGTTTTTATATAGAAAAATATATTTTCTTAGTTTATTTTAAGAACCGCAGGTTCAAGATTTACAAATTGGGGTAGCCACCACCAGGGCTAGGGAGAGGGCCTCCTGGGGGGTCACTCCTGCACTGGAAGTCGGATCCTTCAGGTCCTGGGGGCTGCGGGTGCAGTGTGTTTACCAGGTGTCGGGTTCTTTGAAGCAGGCAGTCGCGGTCAGGGGGAGCCTCTGGATTCCCTCTGCAGGCATCTCTGTGGGGGCTCAACTCTGGCTACTCACGGGCTCGCAGTCACCAGGGAGTCCTCCCTGTAGTGTTGGTTTTCCGCAGGTCGAGCCAGGGACGTCAGGTGCAGAGTGGAAAGTCTCATGATTCCGGCGGGAAACGTGTGGTCTCTAAAAGTTGCTTCTTTGTTGCAACATTGCAGTTTCTTTGGAGCAGGGCCGCTGTCCTCAGGAGTTCTTGGTCCTTTTAGATGCAGGGTAGTCCTCTGAGGCTTCAGAGGTCGCTGGACCCTGGGGGACGCGTCGCTGTTGCAGTTTTTCTTGAAGTGGGGAGACAGGCCGGTAGAGCTGGGGCCAAAGCAGTTGGTGTCTCCGTCTTCTCTGCAGGGCTTCAGGGCAGCAGTCCTTCTTCGTCTTCAGGTTGCAGGAATCTAGTTTCCTAGGTTCTGGGGAGCCCCTAAGGTTGTGTTTAGGTCTTGGAGGGCAGTAGCCAATGGCTACTGTCCTTGAGGGTGGCTACACCCTCTTTGTGCCTCCTCCCTGAGTAGAGGGGGACACATCCCTATTCCTATTGGGGGAATCCTCCAAAACCAAGATGGAGGATTTCTAAAGGCAGGGGTCACCTCAGCTCAGGACACCTTAGGGGCTGTCCTGACTGGTGGGTGACTCCTCCTTGTTTTTCTCATTATCTCCCCTGGACTTGCCGCCAAAAGTGGGGTTTGTGTCCGGGGGCGGGCATCTCCACTAGCTGGAGTGCCCTGGGGCTTTTGTTTCTGTCCTCAGAGAGCACAAAGGCCCTCACCACATGGGGTCAGAAACTCGTCTCTCAGCAGCAGGCTGGCACAGACCAGTCAGTCCTGCACTGAACAATTGGGTAAAATACAGGGGGCATGTCTAAGATGCCCTCTGTGTGCATTTTTTAATAAATCCAACACTGGCATCAGTGTGGGTTTATTATTCTGAGAAGTTTGATACCAAACTTCCCAGTATTCAATGTAGCCATTACGGAGCTGTGGAGTTCGTTTTTGACAAACTCCCAGACCGTATACTTAATATGGCCACAACTGTACCTACAATGTCTAAGAATAGACTTGGACATTGTAGGGGCATATTGCTCATGCAGCTATGCCCTCACCTGTGGTATAGTGCACCCTGCCTTAGGGCTGTAAGGCCTGCTAGAAGGGTGACTTACCTATGCCACAGGCAGTATTTTGTGGGCATGGCATCCTGAGGGGGATGCCATGTCGACTTTGCCTTTTTCTCCCCACCAACACACACAATCTACAATGGCATTTATGCATTTGTTAGGTGAGGGGTCCCTTAGGGTGGCACAACATATGCTGCAGCCCTTAGAGACCGTCCCTGGTCACAGGGCCCTTGGTACCTTTTACAAGGGACTTATCTGTGTGTTAGGCGTGTGCCAATTGTGGAAACAATGGTACATTTTTAGTGAAAGAAAACTGGTGCTGGGGCCTGGTTAGCAGGGTCCCAGCACACTTTCAATTATAACTGCCTCCACAAAAGGCAAAAAGTCAGTAGGTAACCATCCCAAGGAGGCATTTCCCTACATTCACACTTCCATTAAGATGCATCTTGCTGCCATTTCTCGTTTTCGGAGATCATCCAACAAACCATGTTTTTGGTCCATCAGACTGATCAAACAATTCCTCAAAAGATTGTTCAGGGCATTTCACCGTCCTCCTGTGTGGCAGCTCAAGATATATATCTTTAGAGCAGATATAAAGAATCTAGCCTGGAAAGTCTCTTCTTCTTGCTCTCACATCTGCAGGTAGATTAAGTGAGATTCAGGCTTTTACCATCCAAGATCCATATAGAGAGTTATTATACGTACGAACGAACCTGAAATTAATTTCTAAAGTCCCATCGGACTTTCTTCTCAGTGACCCTGTAGTTTACAAATCATTCTTTCTAAACCCTCAAATGTGAGCCGAGCGAGTTCTTCCCTCACTGGAACTCAAGAGGTGCATAAAGTTCCAGTTGGACAGAACTAAGGGCCAGATGTATCAAAAAAGTTTGCATTCGCAAACGGTGCGAATAGCAAAATTTGGCCGTTTGCGAATGCAAAAACGTGGTCTGCGATGCATGAAATGCATTCACAGACCAAAAATAAGAAATCGCAAAAATTGTATTTTTTTTTTTTTGCATTGCAACCTGGTTTTGCGAGTCGCATTTTCTTACTTTACTCGACATCTAACATCATTGTCTGAGTTTGGAAGTTTTTTCCTGACAGAAAAATGCCTTCACTTTTTGTGAAATGCCCTTCCTGTGGGAAGAAGAAGGCCCAGTCAGATCCACACACTCTCTGTATTGTATGCTTGCCTCAGAGTCACTGCCCTGACACTTGAAAACACTGCAAGAACATGTCAAAGAGGACTCTGAAGGACAGAGAAAAGATCAGGCTTCATGGGCTTCACGAGAGGCAGAAAACATCATCCTCTTCGCTTCCCAGGCAGCCAACAAGCCACTCTCAGGAGAGACTGGCTAGATCGACGTCAGCAGGTAGGAAAGTACCTGTTTGTTCCCCGTCGACGTCGTCGCTGCCACCATCTCACCGCCATAGATCGACGGCGACCCGACCGACGTCGAAGGATACGGCGTCGAGAGAACATGGCCATCGCAGGGGCATATATCCATCGGCGGCAGCCTGCCGATCGATGTCGAGCCATCACCGGCGTGCCCGTTCGCCGCCGAAGGCCTCACACCCCTCGACGTCCAGAGGGACGACGTCGAAATTGCCCCAGCGGCGAGAGCGAGGACATCTGCCGTCGGCCACCCACCGCTCCACGTCGAGGCACACGACGGCGAGCAGGTCGCGGTCCAGAGCTAGCCGTTCGACGTCAAGACACTCAACGTCGAGACACTCAACGTCGAGACAGGAACAACCGGCGGCGCTCCCTTTGACGTCATTACGGCTGTTGACGTCGACCCAGGTTTTACCTGTCTTGCAGGGAGCAGAACATCGGCTTCCGCCAGCAGACAAGACCACTCCATCTCCGGTGGTCTCCATAAGGAGTGGTTCATCTCGGTCGAGAGCGGCATCGTCGGGGTATGTCTCACCCATCAATTTGTCACCACGATGGTTGGAGAGCCTTAACAGACCAACGGCCTCCCCGGATTCGCAGTATTCGCGGATGTACTCTCCTACTGCCTCTATCCCGAGAACACCATCACCAACAGCGCGGGCAGGACGGGCTTGTTCTGCTTCTCGCCAACCGACCACGAGGCCTGGGCGCTCTGCTACAGCGTCTCGCAGCAGATCACGTTCCCAGCGACGATCTAGATCACGATCAAGACACAGAAGGTCGCCCTCTTGGTCATCGTCGGGGTCATCCGTCAGATGATACTCCCCCACCTTAACAGATTCCCCACCAGCTAGAGTTTCACCGGTGGACGACATCACTACTTATAATGAGTTGCTTTTCAGGGGAGCACAGAAGCTAAACATAGAGGTTCCAGAACCATCAACCTCCTCATCAGTCATTTTTGAGACTACAGCATAGAGCGGTTTCGAAAAAGCTACTGCCGCTAGTGCCTGGTCTGTTGCAGCCAACCATGGACACCTTTTTGGCGCCAGCCACCCTCAAATCTGCTCCTGCTAGGATTTTTGAAAAAATATAAAGCGCCTGAACAAGATCCTTTATTTCTCAGAACGGATCCGCCGCCGGACTCAGTCATATTGGCCGCAGCCCGAAAAACTCACTCAGTAGCATCATCCTCCACGGTTCCACCGGACAAGGAGAGCAGACATCTAGACTCTGGTGAGAAAAATGTGTGGCACGGCAGCTTCTATGATGAAGGTCTCCAGCGCTTCTGCACTCCTAGGCAGATATGACCGTTCATTGTGGGACTCTCTCAACAGGTTCACAGAAAAATTACCTAGAGAAGACAGACAGGACTTCCAAGAGATCCTTCAAGAAGGATGTCTGGTATCCAACCAAGTCATCAGCGCAGCAGCAGATGGGGCAGACTTAGCTGCACATGGGATCTGTGCAAGAAGGTCTTCCTGGTTGAGATTGACTGGATTAAAACAGGAAGCACAACAGCGCATCCTAAATCTTCCATTCAACGGGAACTCGCTGTTTGGTACCCATACGGACGAAGAAATGGCGCGCATGACAACTGAAGTGGATACCATGAGGGCAGTAGGCCTGGAGAGGAAGAAGGACTTCAGGCGGAGGTATAGGCCTTATGACAGGCGCCCTTTCCAGCAGAGGGTTCAAACCCCTCACTGGTCCCAGAGGCCACAGCAAAGGCAGGGACGCCCGCTCTTTCAGTCTCTTAAGGCCACAAGGGAACATGGGTCAAGTAGACCACAACAGTCCACACCCAAAGCGCCGGCCAAACAATGAAGACTCGCTTCCCTTAACACTGTGCAGCACTCCGGTGGGGGGAAGTATCACAGACTTTATTCACGAGTGGCGTGCTATAACAAAAGACAAATGGGTGCTCAACATTGTCGAGAATGGCTACTCTCTTCATTTCAGGCAACCTCCACCGCACTTGCCACCAACCAAATGCAATCCGTCTCACGTCAGCCTATTGCGCAAAGAGGCTCTCGCCCTTTTACGAAAGAAGGCAATAGAAGAAGTTCCACTCGCGCACTGAGGGAATGGGGTTTACTCCCGTTATTTTCTGGTGGCGAAAAAAGGCCGAGAGGACATTTTCAGACCAATTCTGGACTTACGGCTTCTGAACAAGTACATAAGAAAGCAAAAGTTCAGAATGCTGGCTCTTCACCAGATTTTCCCTCAGCTACATCAGGGAGACTGGATGTGCTCCATCGACCTGCAGGATGCATACTTTCACATCCCGATAGTTCCCAAGCATCGGAAATTCCTGCGCTTCCAGATAGCCTCATAGCACTATCAGTTCAAGGTGCTACCATTCGGCCTGAAATCTGCCCCCGCGTTTTCTCGAAATGCGTGGCAGTGGTAGCGGCACATCTACGAAAACAAAAAATCTTCATTTACCCATACCTGGACGACTTGCTACTGAAAGCCTCCTCTCCGGATCATGCGAAAACCCATCGGGACATTGTGCTCAAGGTTTTCGAGTCTCTAGGTCTTCAGGTCAACTATCAAAAGTCCACCTTGATTCCAACGCATTACCTCCACTACCTGGGAGCAATACTAAACACAGAGCTCCAAAGAGTGTATCCTTCGGAGGAACAACTATTATCAATAAAGAAAAAGTGTCAAGACCTGTTTAAATCCGACGCACCTACGGCCCGTCAGGTGACATCTCTACTGGGCTCCATGGCCTCGTGCATTTTCATTGTCCCAAATGCCAGGCTGCATATGAGGCCCCTCCAAGAGGCGTTGGAGAACAACTCGAGCCAAAGGACAGGTCGCTGGGAGGACAGAGTGCGGCTGCCGATAGCAGCACGTCAGTCATTGCAATGGTGGATGCACAGACCTCACCTGTCAGTAGGGGCCCCGTTTCACCAGGTAATTCCATCCGACACTCTGGTAACGGATGCGTCTCTTCAGGGATGGGGGGCTCATCTAGGTCCCCTTCAAGCTCAGGGCCTGTGGTCCGACAACGAAAGGACGTACCACATCAATCTGCTGGAGCTCAGAGCGGTCCATCTAGCTCTCAAGTCTTTTGCTCCATCGATTCAGGGGAAATCTCTCCTAATACAAACGGACAATACAACCACAATGTATTATTTGAACAGACAAGGGGGAACGAGATCCCTACCCCTATCTCGGGAGTCCCAAACAATCTGCCATTGGCTCCTGGCCAGAGGAATGTCGCTTACAGCGGTTCACCTACCAGGTCAACAAAACGTGGAAGCAGATTTCCTGAGCAGATACCTAGAGGACGCCCACGATTGGGTCCTACACGGCGAAGTCGTCGAAGACATCTTCGCTCAATGGGGTCGGCCTCAATTGGATCTCTTCGCAGACGAGGTAAACAAGAAATGCCCAGACTTCGCGTCCAGGTTCTACCGTCCGGGATCTCGAGGGAATGCCCTGTTGATCGACGGATCAGGGATATTTCTCTACGCTTTTCCACCGATCCCCCTCATACCGGCAGTGATCAACAAACTTTACAGATCCAGCACCAGAATGATTCTCATAGCTCCGCAATGGCCCCGTCAGTTCTGGTACACAGATCTCCTCAACCTATCGGAACAACCTCACAGGAGGCTGCCGTGCAGACCGGATCTTCTGAGCAGGATGGACGGCAGGGTCCTGCACCCCAACCTACCCTCTCTGAGCTTGACAGCATGGCTCCTGAATTCCTGCAGTATGGGCACCTAGGGCTCTCGCAGGAGTGCATGAACATCTTGAAGGAGTCCAGTCGACCTTCCACGCGGCGTTCTTACGCGTTTAAGTGTAAGAGGTTCTACATATGGTGCTGTCAGCAAGGTCAGAATCCCATACGAGCTCAGGAGGAGGTCATACTGTCTTACTTACTCCATCTTGCAAAATCCGGTCCGCAGGTGTCATCTATTAAGGTACATTTATCTGCCATTACAGCCTATTGTAAGTCACCTTCTCAGGAATCCTTCTTTACGAAACCAGTAGTCAAGGATTTTTTAGAAGGTTTTAAAAAAGTTTTTCCGCCCATTCGGAAACCCTCCCCTCCATGGGAGCTGAACATAGTACTGTCAAAACTTATGGGCCCTCCTTTTGAACCTATACACAAAGCCTCTTTGCAACACCTTACGTGGAAGACGGCTTTTTTGGTAGCCATCACTTCCGCAAGGAGGGTCAGTGAAATTCAGTCTTTGTCCTCCAAAGAACCGTACACAGTCTTTCACGACAATAGAGTAGTTCTGCGAACTCAGCCATCATTCCTACCGAAGGTGGTGTCAGAATTCCATATCAATCAGACTATTTCTCTACCAACTTTCTTCCCCAATCAGGAGACTCCGGCGGAGAAAGCCCTGCACTCCCTAGATCTGAAAAGAGTGCTAACATTTTATTTGGATAAAACAAAATTGATTAGACATTCCAACCACTTGTTTTTAAATTATTGTCATTTGAGGACAGGAGAGTCAGCATCTAAACGAACCATATCAAGATGGATAGTTTCTTGTATTGTTAATGCTTACCAGTTGGCTAACAAACAACTACTTGCTAGACCTAAAGCGCATTCCACAAGAGGCAAAGCGGCTACTGCTGCCCTCCTTAACAATGTTCCAATATCTGAAATTTGTAAGGCTGCTACATGGAAGTCTGTACATACATTTACTAGACATTACTGTTTGGACTCAGATGCAAGAGCAGACGCCCAAGTGGGGCAAGCCTCTCTGAGAAATTTGTTTGCATGATACATATCTATTCCTGCACTTCTATTGGACAGTCCGCAGAGTCAAGGGATGGGCTTGCTAATCTATTCAATGTTTATGCCTATTGATGAGGATCCCCTGGAAGAGAAGGATAAGTTACTTACCTGTAAATCCTAGTTCTCTTCCAGGGGTATCCTCATCAAAGTCATAAACAACCCACCCTCCTCCCCGGACGCACGTCTCCTAGAAGTGCAGGACAGACTATCTTTTGAATCGGCTACACAGCTTGTCACCGTAAAAAAGTACTGACCTGACTGTGAACCAACTGTCACCTCTCCTTCACCCCTGAGGCATGGTGGGATACTGGAGGTGCTCAGGGTCTTAAAGGCACGGTGCCAACGTTTTTATGGTTCTCCTGTGTTAACCTGCATGCAGCCTATTGGCTAAGAATGCTCCATTGTTTTTCAATGTAGTTTTTTCTCTTTTTTCTCTGATGATTACTACTGCTTATTTCCCTAAGCCCAGTTGTGGGGCTTTGGTAGATATTTTTTATCTTATTGTAATTTTGGAAAGATTTAAAAAAAAAAAAAAAACTCCATAGAAATAAAGCATTTTAGCCTGTTTATGATTATAGCCTGCATTGCTGTTTTACACATGTATATATGAGTTTAGTATGAAAATTTGTCTACTAAAAATGCTATATATATATTTTTCGTGCATATTTCATACTTTATATGTGTGTATTTTATATATGCTCCGGGGTCCCCGCACAAGGGTGGGAATATTCAATGTTTATGACTTTGATGAGGATACCCCTGGAAGAGAACTAGGATTTACAGGTAAGCAACTTATCCTTCCTGCTACTCATCAGAGTCCTGACTCAGTTCTGGCAGTGGCAGTGCCCTAGGCCTGCGTCAGAGTTGCGCAATGTTTTGAGACTCACTCGTATTGGAGTCTGAAGCCAGATGGGTGTCTGTCTCCCCTGCACTGGCACATGCTGTGGCTGCTGGGCCTGGCCGACCTGCAATGACAATATGCAGCAGGTCAGTTAGGTTTGTTACAATAAAGGTCACACAATGGTAATAAAGGTACAAGTACTTCTCTTCACTATGTTGTGGGTGTTGTGTTCTTCTGTATGTCGCTCTGCCTCTTACATTGTATGTGCTACTTTCAGCTCTGGGTTGTGGACTACCACTCCCATAAGGCATTGTTGTGCTGCTTCTAAGATGTGGAATGGACTACTTCTCACAATGTTTTACATTACTTGCTAATTCCTACGGGGCTTTTGTGCATACACATATGGGGTTACATGTCAATATTGCACTTACCTTTACTGATACTTGGTGTGCCGGATGTGTCAATGTCAGTGACCCCACTGAATGCTTCCGGGAGGAGTGTGGACTCCACTAGGTCTTCTATCGGGGTGGAGGGTGTTTCTCTGGGTGGTCCGCCTCCTGTGCTCCTGGCCTCCTGCAGTCGTCTTGCCACCCTCTCCTTGGCACGGGACCGCAGGTCGTACAACCTCTTCTTGATTTCTTCAACAGAGCGCTGTGCCACTCCAACAGCGCAGATCTTTGTCTGGATATCTGCCCAGAGTCTGCGTTTTTCACTCTCGGGCACCTGGAGTGAGCTTTTGCCGAACAACCGGTCATGACTCCTGACAACCTCCTCCGTGAGCACCTCCAGCTCTTGCTCACTAAACTTCAGCTTGCGCTTCCTTTCTCCCTTCTCCTTTCCCTGGGCAAGGGTGTCCATGTTTGTTCTGCTGTGCTGCCTTCTTCAGAGACTTGCTCAGTGTGGCTGGGCTGACTCTCTCTGAGTGCTAGTTTTGGCGTGGCACCTGCAAACTGCCTGGGATGACTCACTTCCTGCTTGTGATGTCATCAGGCTCCTCCAGGTGTGCGTTCTCGCAAATTTTCAATTACCGAATCGCAATTTGCGAAAATGCAAATTGCGATTCAGTATTTGGGCCTCGCAAACCACAAATAGCGAATTTTAAGAAATTGCTAATTCCGAATCGCAATTATGATACATGGCCTATTACGACTCGGAAATAGCGATTTCTTAAAAATCGCTATTTGCGATTCGGAAGGCCATTTCATGATACATCTGGCCCTAAGTTTCTTCCAAAAACCAAACACCTCTTTGTGACAACAGAGAGTTAAGGTCACACAACCAGAGTCTCATCTCCTTTCCCAGAGAAAAAAGAACTAGATGCGGGAGGCCTCTCTTTTGCCCATCTTCCCCCCCAAACTCTGAAATACTTTACCTCTCTCAGACAGAAGCAGTCTACTTAGTTTCAGAAAACAATTCAAAACCCATCCGTTGCCTAAACTCTTTGTACCAGAGTCAACTGATCTTATCGTTGAGAAGCCCGTTCCAGGTAGCCATGTGCTTTACAAATCAATTGAATTGAACTGAATTGGTATCTAGAATTCTGCAATAAATTAAATGAAGAAAAGGTGTTATTTTTTTCCTTTCAACTGTGCGAATGTCATAAGATTGTTTTTTTTTTCTTTCTTTTAACTGACGTTTAAACCAGTTATAATTATTCTGTTCATATTCCAGCAAGGGACATTCATATGAATGTTTGTTGTATTGTCTGTCAACACAGTGCCAAGTATTAGAATGAAGTTGTATTATCAAAGGTAGTAGTCCCATGTCGGACCCTCCTAGTCCCTTTTTACTGCATATTGTTGGGTGATCCACCCTGTCAAATGCTGCTTTTAAATGTATCAGTTGATTATGCTTCTCTCTTTTCTATAAACCAGTTGTGGATGACACATTTGTCCTCAGAGGAGTACCCTTTCATTAAGCATGTTTGCTCCTCTGCAATCATGTTTAAAGAATTATCTGATTTCCCCAAGCTTCACTGATAGCTCTTATGAATGTATAGCCACCTCTGTCTATCGCACACATTAATCTGTACATAGCCAGGCATTCGTGGGTGCTTTTTCTGAAAATAAGAATGATTACTTACCTTCAAAAGTACAGGAACCTGGCTTTCCGTCAGGACCTCATGGAAAATGTGAGTCATTGTGGCCATGGGGGGGCATCAGTCATTTTCATTATTGAACAGATAGTTAAAGGGGCAGCGATTGCTGTTTGTTTGCAAGAAGGCTCAAAACCTCAACGCTGTGTGCAGCATAATCCATTAATGAATATCAGTTACTTCTGTTGGAAATAGTAGTTTGCGTGTTTTTATGTGCTGTTTCCAGAAGTAAAAAATAATAGGGCACACCACACTTCCGGTCTTGCAGAAGATGTGAGATTGCCTAGCGGTAATAAATGAAATGCCTGATGCTGTCTGGTCAGGGACGGACATCCTATTAAAAAAGACTAGGCAGCACTTACTGAGGAAATGTAAATGAGTTTCCAGATGTATGACTTTTCCTTTTTTCATCCATCAGTTGTAAAGTTGGAGAAAACGTGCTAAGTTATAGCCTTCTCAGTTTGAACCTGTCATTCTTTATTTTTGACATGTAGTAGCATTTGCAAATTTGTTGAACCATAAGTTAAGTGCCTTGTGTTGTGAAAGCTTGGGCTATTGTTTATATATTCTGTCCAATCCTTTACATATGAATTTATTTCAACATTATCTGTTCATGCATCCATGTATAAATGTAGAATTTATTTTTGCAGGACAAGAGGGTGCACCAGTTTCGGAGAAGCAAGGCAGTATTCAAAACTGTCCCAAACTGACTGTGAATAAACCTGAGAAAAGGATCTTCGATGTTCATATACTGGGCTTGGATAATTATGAGACTTTTTCAGATTTCCAATCTTTACACTTTCTTGAGGTGTTAAATTTAGCCCTGCTCAAAGGTGTGGTTTTAGTCTGTTGAAAAGCCCACCCTATGTTTATAGACATTTGTATGAAGTATCCTGTTTAACACTGTTTCTATCACTCTTGTTTCGAGTGAGTTTGTTGAAGTGTTGATTAAGTACTTATATTTGTTAATGCATGTTAGTTTCCATTAGATGGTTGTCTGCTTTCATTCAGCTTGTTTAGTTTCAGTCAACAACACCTATTTATCTCACTTACACGGTTGCAATGTTTTCATAAAGTCTTAGAACTATAGTTTTTGGTGGCAGTCTCCCAGCAAACCACAATCTTAGTTTTTAATCTGTGATTTTGTGGTATGATATAGACTTGCCAGTGCACAAAAGTTTGCAAACTGTAAACTGGTCTGTTAGACCTAAATATATCAAGTCAAATGGAAAATTTGAAGTCAGTCATAGATCAATGCCCAGTATTTAATTGATGGCACTCTGCAACCAATGCAATCAGGAGAAGTTGTACTTATTAGCTTTTGTGATTTTCTCATGTCAGGAGTCAGAAAATCACTTTTATCAACTTAAGTTCAGCGTAGTAATGACGAGGCCCTTTGCACTAAACGCACCGTGATTAGAATATCCTGATGTACTGAATGTATGGAGTTTGTACTAGAGGGCTAATTTTTTTTACCGCTTACATTTGTAATGGCTGTGTATTTACCTGGCATTCAAGTACTGTAATACTACTTTTATTTTCTTATTATATTTGGTAAATCAGAGAAGAAGCTTTATAAACACGTTTTTTATAGCAATTATGTAGATTTTAGTTACAAGTGTTCAGTAAAGAAAAATAAACATTTTTACAGTCTTTTTTTTGACTCACTTGTTAATCTGTTCGCCATCAAACATTGCATAATATATTTTCTGTTTTGCGCTTAAAAATACAATACTATAATCATACAGTCTAAATTCTTGTACAGAACTGCTGCGTATGGTATGAATTGATTTATATCAAATTCAGTTTACTTTGCCTTCACTATGTAGTGGCCTATAATGAGATTACTCCATGCCTAATACTCTGAAGTCTGAGCCCCTTTTCCTTCACCAATGTGTGACCTCTGCTTGTTGCATGAGGAGTTGGCAGAAGGGGTTTGGGTAGCTTATTCAAATAACAATTTAGTTGCACACCATTTCTTGCTCTCAGGCTATTTTCAAACTTGTCAAGTCTTCCTGAAAAGTTAAGAAAATGCCACAGGCACGTAAAACCATAGGTATAACCTGTAGCTTTGGATTTGTGGTACGGACAATAAGTCTGGATCAGAAATCAAACCCAGACTTTTATTCTTGGGTCACCAGGAATGGGACACGGCCCAGCGGAGTTGGCCAAAGATCTTGTGCCCAACAACCTATTTTATCTCCAGTTAGAAACATTTCTGCCTTCTTCTCATTCAGTTTTGGAAAATTGGAGGACATCTACTTCTGTAGCCCCCAATAGTCTGATCGCATCTGAATGGACTTTACTTAGCAGCTGAGTGTCATGCTCATTGGATGAGGTTAAAAATCAAACGATCAAATGAAAAGAGCAGATCACTGTGGGTCTCTGTAGGAAGCTAGTACATGTAAGTGAATTGAAATGGGGAAAGGTACATAATTGTGTCTTGTTGGAGAGAAAATAGGCAAATCATGACCTGGCAGTCTCCACACTAACATTGTCCACAAGGCTTAAATATTTGGCTGTATCAAAACTTTTCTCTTGCATCCTTCCAACTTCTGAGAATTAGATCATCCAAATTGGAGATTGTAAGGAAATGGCTCCCTGTTGCAGTTACCCCCCACTTTTTGCCTGATACTGATGCTGACTTGACTGAGAAGTGTGCTGGGACCCTGCTAACCAGGCCCCAGCACCAGTGTTCTTTCACCTAAAATGTACCATTGTTTCCACAATTGGCACACCGCTGGCACACAGATAAGTCCCTTGTAAAAGGTACCAGTGGTACCTAGGGCCCTGTGACCAGGGAAGGTCCCTAAGGGCTGCAGCATATGTTGTGCCACCCTAAGGGACCCCTCGCCTAACACATGCACACTGCCATTGCAGATTGTGTGCGTTGATGGGGAGAAAAAGGCAAAGTCGACATGGCATCCCCCTCAGGATGCCATGCACACAAAATGCTGTCTGTGGCATAGGTAAGTCACCCCTCTAGCAGGCCTTACAGCCCTAAGGCAGGGTGCACTATACCACGGGTGAGGGCATAGCTGCATGAGCAATATGCCCCTACAGTGTCTAAGTCTGTTCTTAGACAGTGTAAGTACAGTGTGGCCATATTATTAAGTATATGGTCTGGGAGTTTGTCAAAAACGAACTCCACAGCTCCATAATGGCTACACTGAATACTGGGAAGTTTGGTATCAAACTTCTCAGAAAAATAAACCCACACTGATGCCAGTGTTGGATTTATTTTAAAAATGCACACAGTAAATGCCCCCCTGTATTTTACCCAATCCTTCAGTGCAGGACTGACTGGTCTGTGCCAGCCTGCTGCTGAGAGACAAGTTTTTGACCCCCTGGGGTGAGAGCCTTTGTGCTCTCTGAGGAAAGAAACAAAAGCCTGCTCTGGGTGGAGGTGCTTCACACCTCCCCCCCCTGCAGGAACTGTAACACCTAGCAGTGAGCCTCAAAGGCCCAGGCTTTGTGTTACAATGCCCTGGGCACTTCAGCTAGTGGAGATGCCCTCCCCCTGTACACAGCCCCCACTCGTGGCGGCAAGTCCAGGGGAGATAATGAGAAAAACAAGGAAGAGTCACCCACCAGTCAGGACAGCCCCTAAGGTTCCCTGAGCTGAGGTGACCCCTGCCTTTAGAAATCCTCCATCTTGGTTTTGGAGGATTCCCCCAATAGGAATAGGGATGTGCCCCACTCCCCTCAGAGAGGAGGCACAAAGAGGGTGTAGCCACCCTGAAGTCCTGCAGAGAAGACGGAGACGACAACTGCTTTGGCCCCAGCCGTACCGGCCTGTCTCCCAACTTCGTAAAAAAACTGCAAAAGCGATGCATCCAACAGGGACCAGTGACCTCTGAAGCCTCAGAGGACTGCCCTGCACCCAAGGACCAAGAAACTCCCGTGAACAGCGGCTCTGTTCAAAATCCTGCAACTTCTTTGCAACAAAGAAGCAACTTTAAAGACTTCACGTTTCCCGCTGGAAGCGTGAGACTTTCCACTCTGCACCTGACGCCCCCGGCTCGACCTGCAGAAAACAAACACCTCAGGGAGGACTCCCCGGCGACTGCGAGCCTGAGAGTAACCAGAGACGACCCTCCTGAGCCCCCACAGCGACGCCTGCAGAGAGAGTCCAGAGGCTCCCCCTGACCCCGACTCCCTGTAACAAGGGACCCAACGCCTGGAACCAACACTGCACCCGCAGCCCCCAGGACCTGAAGGAACCGAACTCCAGTGTAGGAGCTACCCCCAGGCGGCCCTCTGCCTAGCCCAGGTGGTGGCTACCCGAGGAGCGCCCCCTGTGCCTGCCTGCTTCGTTGAAGTGACCCCCGGGTCACTCCATTACTTTCTATCTAAAACCTGCCGCCTGTTTGCACCCGGCCTCCCCTGTGCCGCTGAGGGTGTACTTTCTGTGCCTGCTTGTGTCCCCCTTGTGCCCTACAAAGCCCACCTGGTCTACCCCCCACAACCCCCCCCCTCCCCACCCCCACCACCAAAGACACGGGTACTTACCTGCTGGCAGACTGGAACCGGGGCACCCCTGTTCTCCTATGCACCTGACCGGCCCGGAGTTGCTGGTGTGGTAACTTTGGGGTTGCCTTGAACCCCCAATGGTGGGCTACCTTGGCCCCAACTTTGAGACTTGTAAGTGTTTTACTTACCTGCAAACCTAACCTTTCTCTCGTAGGGGTATTTCCATGATAGTCATAAGCGTAGAATAATTTCCCGACCGCCTGCGGGGACCCTGGAGCACTTTTTCCAAAATCACTTCTTAAGTGTCCCTGTTCGTCTTACTTCAGAAATGCCTGCAAAGACACTTAAGAATGTTAAAGGACGGAGCAGGCCTTGTCGATGCTAGTGGAAGGAAAACCTCCATAGCGGGTTCCAAGAGGCCAGGCACTAGGGGTAGTAGTGGTCTGGTAGCTGAAAGCTATTGTAGTGTTTCAAAGATGACAGATGACGATGGCGTTGGGGCAACCATCGGTATATTTAGTTTCAACGCACCTCGGACCAGGAACACATGGAAGGTGTTAATGTCATCCACCGGTGAGGACCGATGTGGAGGAGAGTCCGACAAAGTAGGTGAATAGTCTCTGGTGGAAGACCAAGACTCCCTGTCATGTTCTTGTGATTTTGATCTGCAAGAGTCATGGCCATGGCGTGAACAGTGGTGCGATGTAGAGCGCGGTCTAGGCGGTATACTAACCGGTACCGGAGGTCCCGGAAGTGGCGCTGGTTGTGGAAACTCTTGGCCCGTTGGCTGAGGCGGCGTTGCCGGAAGCTCTGGAGGAGGAGACCTAGGTGGAGAAGGACGAGGAGAAGGTGATGAAGGAAGCATCACTACTGAGGAAGAGCGCTCCGATGAGGAATAAATTCTCCGCCTCTTGTGGCTCCTCGACCTCAATGGAGTCCTCAACATCGATCTCTCTCTCCGTCTCGACATCGACGCTGTGCGGGACGTCAACCCATGACGTCTACGTAGAGCCCTTGACGTCGACTCAGACAATGCCGATCTGCTCCTCGACGTCGTGCGCCTTGGGGTCTTCGACATCGTATGTTGCCTTGACGTCGACTGTTGACTTCTGTACGATGTCGAACCGGGCTTTTACGGCGAACATGTCGGCGCCGTACCGCCTCTCGACGACGACCGGGACCAATGTTGTATTTGCCCTGAAGAGCGTCTCTCAGACCTCCCACGACCACTGGAGGCGGAGGTATGAGCCCTGGTGGAAGACTGACCTTCCCCTCGCTCAGAAGTCCCACTGGTTCCTTGGCGTCTTCTCTCTGCTCTCCCTTAAAGGCGAATCTTATCTCTGTCGCTTAAGTGCGCCTAGAGAACGTCTTGCAGATGTTAAAGGAGGCAGGAATGGGTGAAGAGGGCAGACAAATAATACAGAGCTCATGAGGGTCTGTTTTATCTTTCTGCCACATTTAGGGCACTTGTCAAACAAGGAAGGCAGTTTGAGGAAAAAGCCTTAAACTTCTGTCAGAAAACTTCAAAAAGTAAGAGAAAGACAAAAGACGTCGAATGAAGTCTTTTTTCTGAAAATTTCTCTATATTTGTTAAGGAAAAAAACTAAAAAGGTTGAGTTCAATACTCCAGGGTCCTGTCAGCAGGTGCCGGAAAAAAGAACTGAGGGAACAAGCCTCTCTCTAGGCATGATGGGATACTGGAGGGCTGGCTGTTCTTAAAGGCACAGTATCCTTTTTCTTCATTACTAATGGCAGCCTATGGGCTACACTGTTCTGCACTCCTTCTTAGAGGTTTTTGTGAAATAAAAGACGTTTTTGGAAGTAGTATGTCTGAAAAATGGCTTTTATTTGTCAAGCATTTTAATGATTTTAATTCAAGGGCAATCTGAATGAAGAAACTGGAACACTGTAGCCCTTCCTAGAGGCTGCATGAGAACATTCTTAAGTGTCTTGGCAGGCCTTTCTGAAGTAAGGCGAACAGGGACACTTAAGTGATATTGGAAAAAGTGCTCCGGGGTCCCCGCAGGCGGGCGGGAAATTATTCTACGCTTATGACTATCATGGACATACCACTACGAGAGAACTGGAGTTACAGGTAAGAAACTATACCTTACTTACCTCCCCCAGGAACTGTTGATTTTTGCACTGTCCACTTTGAAAATAGCTTATTGCCATTTTTACAAAGACTGTATATGATATTGCTTTCATTCAAAGTTCCTAAAGTATCTAAGTGAAGTACCTTACATTTAAAGTATTACTCGTAAATCTTGAACCTGTGGTTCTTAAAATAAACTAAGAAAATACATTCTTCAATATAAAATCCTGTTGGCCTGGAGTAACTCTTTGAGTGTGTGTTCCTCATGTATTGCCCGTGTGTGTACAACAAATGCTTAACACTACCCTCTGATAAGCCTACTGCTCGACCACACTACCACAAAATAGAGCATTCGAATTATCTCTTTTTGCCACTATCTTACCTCTAAGGGGAACCCTTGGACTCTGCACACTATTTCTTACTTTAAAATAGTATATACACAGAGCCAACTTCCTACAGAGATAAAAACTGCTTCTCCAGTATTGAATGTTTCATAGATTTACATGCTTGAATCATTCCCCGTCATCGAAGTGGGAGTCCCCAGTATCATAATAAGTAGTGTACATTATAGTAATAATAGGCTTTAAAAGGAAACCAAAGCTTAATTTAACAGCCTATCTATGTCCTTTCTTAAAAATGGACCAAAGCTATACATTGACCCATTAGGTGACAGCACCCTCTAGAACCCTCACCACAGAGGCTCCAGTTCCTCAGATTTTCTACCACACATCAGGTGATAGGAGTTTCCCTGAGCTCTGCCCAGTTTTTCTCTTCAGAAGTTACTTCAACTGAATACTTCTCAGGTCAGCTTTAAAAAGTATATTTTATTACAGCCTGGGACATTCCCACCATGACAGGATCTCCAAGGAAAGGCCTTTTTAAGTCCTGTAACTCCTGTGGCAAAAATAGACTTTACTCATAAGACCCTCACAGTGAGTGTATTTATTGTCTCTAACCAGAGCATAAGGTTGTGGACTGCAAAATCTGTAGAACCTTTTCACAAAAAAACCTAAAAGACAGATAAGGAAGACTTCTCTTGTGGTTGCAAAAACATAAATCAAAAGAACATACATTCTCTGGGGAAGATAGTGATGACTGTGCAAACTGAGAAATCCCACAAGAGAGAAAGATCTTTGGAAGCGGAGCCCCACAAAAAAGCACTTAAAAAATCTCATGGAAAAGAGATGGTGCCTGTAGGAAAATGCCACTGTTGGCATGGTTGCCCCCCACATTTTGCCTTTTGTTGATGCAAACTTTGATTGAAAGTGTGCTGGGATCCTGCTAACCAGGCCCCAGCACCAGTGTTCTTTCCCTAAAACTGTACCTTTGTTCCCACAATTGGCACAGCCGTGACACACTGTTTAGTCCCTTGTAAAAGGTACCCATGGTACCAAGGGCCCTGTGGCCGGGGAAGGTCCCCAAGGGCTGCATCATGCCACACTTGCGGACCCCTCACTCAGCCCATGTACCCTGCTTTGCAGTAGGTGTGTGCTGGTGGGGAGAAAAGGGCAAGGTCGACATGGCACCCCTTTCAGGGTAGCATGCCCCCAACCCCCACTGCCTGTGGCATAGGTAAGCCGCCCTTCTAGCAAGCCTTTCAGCCCTAAGGCAGGGTGCACTATACCACAACAGGTGAGGGCATAGCTGCAGGAGCAATATGTCCCAATAGTGTCTTAGTCCATTCTTAGACATTGTAAGTACAGGGTAGCAATATTGAGTATATGATCTGGGAGTTTGTCATTACCAACTCAACAGCACCATAGTGGCTACACTGAATACTGGGAAGTTTGGTTTCAAACTTCCCAGCACAATAAACTCACAGTGATGCCAGTGTGGGATGTATTGAAAAATGCACACAGAGGGCATCTTCGAGGATGTCCCCTGTATGTAAGCCAACCTTGTAGTGTAGGACTGACCGGTCTGTGCCAGCCTGCGCCTTCCAGACGAGTTTCTGACCACATGGGGTGAGTGCCTTTGTCGTCCCTGCGGACTGATATACAGCCTACCCTGGGTGGAGGTGCTTCACACCTCCCCCTGCAGAAACTGTAACACCAGTTGGGGAGTCCCAAAGGCTTATGCCTCGGGTTACAGTGCCCCGGGGCTCTCCAGCTAGTGGAGATGCCCCCCGTACAAAGCCCCACTTTTGGCAGTAAGTCTGGCAGGAAAGTTAGGGAAAAGAGGGAGGAGTGATCACCTCAGCCAGGACCACCCCTCAGGTGTCCAGAACTGAGGTGACCCCCTCCCTGAAGATTCCTCCATCTTGGTTTGGAAGATCAGGGCGAATAGGAGTAAGATTGTGCCCCCCCCTTCCTAAAGGGAGTGGCCACGAGGGTGTAGCCACCCTCAGGGACAGTAGCCATTGGCTACTGCCCTCTGACCCCTAAAATGCCCCCTAAATCTTATATTTAAGTGCTCCCTAAACCATGCTCCTCAGATTCCTGACGACCTCAAGAAAATAACTGCTGAGTTGAAAACCCTCAGAGAAGAAAAGGAGACAACAACTGACTCAGCACCAGCCCTACCTGCCCGTCTCCTGCTTCAAAGACCCTGCAAAAGAAAAGCAAAGTGTTCTGCAGGATAAGCGACCCCTGAAAATCCTTCAGGATACTGCCTGCATCACCGAGGACCAAGAAACTCCTGTGGCCAGCGGACCTGTCCAACAAGAAGAAGAAGAGGAAACTACTTCCAAGGGACTCCCACTTTACTCCAGAAGCGCAAGTCCAAAACCACTCTGCACCCAACACCCAAGGCCTGTGTCCAGGGGGCCCAACTATCCAGAGAGGATTCCCAGGCGATTCAGACCGAGTGTCCACCCTGGGCTGACCTCTCCACCCCTCTACAACGTCGCTTGCAGAGGGAATCCAGAGGACCCCCCTGACAGCGACTGCCCGGGACGAAGATAGCCGACGCCTGAAGAAGCACTGCACCTGCATCCCCCAGACTCAAGAGAAACCGACCACCAGTGCCGCAGTGACTAGCAGACGGCCCTCCTCCCTATCCAGTTGATGGCTTGCCTGAGGAACCCCCCTGTGCCCTACCTGCATCGCCTGAGTGACCCCCGGGGTCCCCCTATTGAGTTCCATTGGGAATCCGATGCCCTGTTTGTACCCTGCACCCAGCCGCCCCCATGCCGCTGAGGGTGCGTGTTTGATGCTCCTCTAGACCCCCCTGGCCTGCCCTCCGACAACGTAGGTACTTACCTGCGAGCAGACCGGAACCAGAGCACCCCCTGTCTCCATAGGGGCCCACGTTATTTTAGCTCCTGTTTGACCTCTGCATCTAACAGGCACTCTGTTGCTGGTGCTGGGTGTTTGGGGTTATCTTGAATCCCCAACGGTGGGCTACCTATGCCCTGGAGACGGAATCTGTAAGGGCATTACTTCCCTCAAAAATTGTAAGTTATTTTTTTCCCCCCAGGAACTGTTGAAAATTGCACTGTGTCCACTTTTAAAATAGCTTTTTGCTATTTGAAAGAAAACTGTGTACATTGTTGACTCTATTCAAAGTCCTGATTATACCTAGGCAAAGTACCTATCAATTTATGTACTTACCTGTAAATTGAGTCTTGTGGTTCTAGAAATAAATTAAGAAAACATATTTTTCTATATAAAATCCTATTGGTCTGGAGTTGAGTCATTGAGTGTGTTTCTTCTGTTGCTTGTGTATGTACAGCAAATGCTTAACACTACCCTCTGATAAGCCTAACTGCTCAACCCCACTACCACATATAGAGTATTAGTATTACCTATTACTGCTTCTGTGAAGCCTCTGGGGAAACCTTGGACTCAGTGCACACTATATCTCATTTTGATATAGTATATACAGAGCAAGCTTGCTACAATGCCACATAAGAAATCTTCCTCACCGGCTACTAGAGAAAGTTCTGTCAGAAAAATGTCAAAATTGATTCCTTCTACAGCAAAAATAATTTTGATAAAAAAATTCTAAAATTCCTTCAGCGTCGACAATGTAATCGACGACATCTACGACCATAACACCAACTTTCACAACGGTGACATCGCCTATGATAATATCCTCTTCTCCATTGTTGTCGATGACCATTGTATCCTGCAGGATTACGACAAGGCCTCCGTCGACTAAGAAGAGTAAGATACTGCAGTTGACGAGCGCTACAACTATGGAGACATCCTTGCTGTCAACTATCCCACCTTCGACAAGGGTTACCAAAAGATCATTTTCGCTGACGACGCTACCGTCAAGGACCTCATAGTCGACAACGCCACCGTCTACGACCTCACTGTCGACGAAGCCACCATCGACAACACCACCGTCAACGAGGCCACCGTCTACGACACCATCGCCGACGATACTTTTATCGTCACCATCGACGAAGTTACCTCCACCAACCACATTGCCTTCAACAAGCTTGATGTCTGTACCTGGCCTGTCCCCTGCATACCAACTATTACGTCCGGAGCACACCTGCCCAAGTAAAGTCACACCATTTCCACCACATCATTTATCGGACGATGACCCAGAGGATGAAGGACCTTTTGTAGTAGCGCTCAGCCCATCTGAATTGCGGGTTAAGTACCAAGATGATGAACAGGATGATGACCAGTACTATCATTCCAACGTTTACATCACTGAGAACGTACAACAGACCTACCAGGCTAGCACACCAGTACAGGATCAAACAGTCCAGATGCCACAGTACTTGATTTTTAACCTGCAAGCAATGCTGCAGGATTACTATAAACGCTTTCCCGAACCTACACAATCTGCTCCAGAAGGTAGTCCAAGCAGTATAATTAAATAGTGAAGAAAGTCCAAAGTTCATACAAAGATTTTTCTTCCAATTAGTGATCTTTATTTCTGGTAAGTATACACAATACGCAAACAGCCAACACGTGTTTCGTCCGAAGGACGTTTTCAAGGCTGTGAATCAAAGATCGAGAACCAGATGTAATGGTGCAAAAAAGGAAAAATGCATTGTTGTACAAAAAGCTCAAGAGTACATAGAGTGCATACAAGGGATAAGGTAGAGATGCAGAGGGAAAAGAGATGGTGGGAAGAAAGGAATAAGGAGGAAAAGCGGATGGGTCAGATAAGTGGCTAGGGAAAAAAACGTCATGCAAGACTACAAAGCCCGACTTTGTGACAGAAAGCCAAGATGTGTATACTGAGTGAACTAAAAACCGAAAAAGCAGAAAAGTGACCCAAAGGAAGCGTGGTTAGTGTATATACCAATACAAAGGTATGACTAGGAGAATAGTGTGCAATGCTCCCGTGAATTAGCGTTTATCACTAGAGTAAAAGGTAAAAACGAAAAAGATAGTAATTATAGTTTGAAAAGGAAGAAGCAACATACTGAGATATATTGAGTGAAGAAGGGTTCATATGTGGAAAGGCTGGGTTATCATAGAGTCCAACTATGACTTATGGCGTTCCAGGTATAGGAAATAGCAAATGACTGTAGCGTCGTACCGAGAAAAGTGTCTTATTGCATCAAGTCGGTCATGACAAGGTTGGGGAGAGATTGGCCGTGATAAGCCCAATATGAACTAAAAAATGAAGTACAACAGATTCACATTTATAGTGAAAGTACTGAAACAAACAAATAAAAAGAGTGTATTTGGCCCAAACAACATTAAATTAGCCGGAGCCAGCAGCGGAATTGAGAGGGGAGCAATATACGGAAAGTTGGACTCGAGAAACATAACAAAATGTTGGATGGTTGAACGAGGGTGTGTGTGCTGTTAGCCCACAAAGCAAAGTTATTATAAAGGGGCCAAAATGCCGTAAACCATTAAGAAACCAATCCAAAATACGGAACCGAGTTGGAACCGCAGAGTGTAGCTCCGCGATTTCGTTAGCACAATGTGATAATAGAAACTAAGTGAGAGAGTGCGGCAAAGCAACAAAAACTCCTACTCAAAAGTTGGGGGATTACGAGCTTACCCGTGTCGCAACGTCGGTCCGAGTAGTCAGGCGTTCAAAGACGTATAGCAAGTAAAGACTTATTTGATGCCATTTAAAAGTGATGTGACATCGATGTAGAGAAAGGACAAAGTTAAGAAAGGGAGCCCCAGTAGGGCTGAAAACGCAGGTGCCATATTGAAAGGGTCGATAGAAGGTAATGTAAAAGCAGAGAGAAATGCCTAAAAGAAGAATGTGAAAAATACCAGAATTACATTGGCATGCAGAAACATTGTGACAGGCAAGAGATGAGAAGAGATGATGATGTGGGGAAGGAGAGTAGAGAGAGACTAGTAAAAAGGTAGAACTAAAGTCCTAGTATGTGACAGTATTTGTCAAAATAATATTGAACCAATTCAAATAACTCATGTAGTAAGAGTCAGTAGGTTACGAACAGTGGCGAGGATGATGGTCATCCAATAGTTTAAGAGGTCACACACAGAAAAAACACATAATAGGCATGATAAAAAGAAAAGGCATGATATGAACAAAAAAAGGGGGGGTGACTTAACCAAAAAACCAAAACATTATCAAACAAGTAGATAAATGAACAAAAGATACATGTTTACAGTTACCATATTAGAAATTGGAATAGTATTGGTATAGCAGGATGTCATATGAAACAAAGATATGCACAATACGTATGAGTGGCGTAATCAATCATACATGGGAAGAGGAACTAACCGTGTGCACAAAATACATAAAAATACATGTAGGTCCTTCTCAATGTTAAGGCCTTTTTCCACAGCCCTACGTTTGATGATCCAACTACTTTTTATATGTCTGAGGGATGCGGTCTTATTACCCCCCCAGGGAGGCTGCTTATTGTATCGATACCATGTGCAGTAATACCCAAAATTTCTCTTTGCCCATCGGTACTATTATAATGTGTTACAAAGGGGTAGTTTACATTATTGTAGCAGATGGCCCTGATATGTTCTTGTATCCTTTCTTTGAGAGGCCTGATCATGCTTCCCCCATATATGAGACCACATATGCATATGATACAGTAAACAACAAAAGTAGTGTTACAATTGATGAAATGTTCGATCCTATGTACAAAATGTGTGTTGTATTGAAATGAAAGTAGTTTATCCTTGATGTAACAGCAAATATTGCAGTGCAGTGCAGTGCAGTGACCGCACTTGAAAGAGCCATGTGGTGGTTTGGGTAGCCACGTATCATTGATCACAGGTGGTATAAAACTGACAAAGGTGGTCTCATAGTGTGCGAACTTCTTCTGAATGTAATCCTAGGTTTGTCAGTTAGGCCCCCTTGTAAGGTGTTGTCAACTAGAAGCAAAGGCCAGTGTCTCCGTACAATTTGGGAAATCTGGGTGCTCAAAGCGTTATGTGTCATAATTAAAGACAATTTATTGTGAGTTGTCTTTCTTGTGACTTAAACGAAGGTCTGCTCGTTTCTTTTTTTTGATCCTATTGCTAGCCTCTATGAGGGTGTTAGGATGATAGCCTCTTTGTTTGAAACGTTGTTTCATATTTTGGAGTTCTTGTAAGAAAATCTCATCCTCACTACAATTCCGTCTGATTCTTGTACTTTCTCCGAATGGAATTGATCTGTGAATTGGGGTGTGAGCTAGTAGCATGTAAAATTGCATTGCAGGCAGTGGGTTTTCTGAAAAGCTTAGTACATACTTTGTCTTGCTTGATGTATAGTGACAGGTCAAGAAAATTGACTGTTGTGAAACTCGACTCGTAGGTAAATTTGATATTGTATGTATTAGAATTTAGATGTTGAAAAAAAGAATACAAAGAAAGCGTGTCCCCCGACCAAAAGAGGAGGATGCCATCAATGTATCTCCCCCAATATATGATGTATTGTGTTAGTACAGGTGGGCAGTTCTTCCAAAGATGTACTTTCTCAAAGTATCCCATATATAGATTAGCGAAAGATGGAGAAAATGTAGCCCCCATGGCCACCCCTTGTGTCTGGCGATACCAACTACCATTATGAAGAAAGATTTTATTATCCAGAACTGTGCGGTTTAAGTCCATCAGCATATTGGAGTGTTCAAGTAAGGTGGCCCCTCGTGTGTCTAAGTAGTGTTGGATGGCCATCAGTCCTTCTGTTCTGGGAATGCTAGTGTAGACGGAGGCTACATCCAGGGTCACAAGTAAATGTCCCTCTGTCCATTCAAAATCAGTTATCTTGCAGAGGATCTTTGGTGTCTGATGTAAGAGGGTACATTTTGTAAAAAAGGTTGAAGAAAAATGTCAATATACTCTGAAAGTTTCTCTGTTGGTGAACCTATTCCAGAGATTATGGGTCTACCAGGAGGAAAGTCACCTGTCTTGTGTATCTTAGGTAGTATGTATATGCACGGTGACGTAGGTGTAGGATTGTAAATATAGCGAAAATCCATATCCATGATCAGATCTTGGTCGTGCCAGAACTGTAAACTTTTGTGTACACAACTATTGACTTCCTGCATGGGGTTGTGGTTAAGTTTCTGGTAAGCAGTAATATCCTGGAGTTGTCGATCTAACTCAGAAAGGTAGTCTGCTTTATTCATAATGACAATGTTGCCCCCTTTATCCGCTTCTTTGATAATGACATCCTGTAATTTGGTCAGAGAGTATAATGCCTGTCTCTCCGCTTTGGTGATGTTATGTGTTATAGTACTGCACCCTCTATGGCACCGATCCTCCAGGTGATAGAGGTCAGCAGTAACTTTTCTATAAAAAAACATCTATCACGTTGTCAGATGGTACAGCGGGTGTAAATTTGGAGACAGTGTTCAGGCGGCTGGGTGCCCTTATATTGGAGATTATTTCAAGATCAGTCAGAATCTATCTCAGTAAGTGTCGGAAGGCAGCCTTCTGTGTGACCAATAGAGAGAAGAGTTTGGACATCTTTAATGTCTCTAATAGACATGGAACATGATGCAGTACAGAGTGTAGTTGCAGTCTCAATAGGGGTATCTTTACCTTGGACATATTTAAAAAGTTTGCATTTACGTATGAATTTGTAGAGACTCACATGTAGTTGCGTAAAATCTGTTAAAGAAGACGGAACAAAGCCTAAGCCTTTTCTAAGAATAGTTATTTGTTCAGTGATGACCAGTACTATCATTCCAATGTTTACATCACTGAGAACGTACAACAGATCTACCAGGTTAGCACACCAATACAGGATCAAACAGTCCAGATGCCACAGGACTTGATTTTTAACCAGCAAGCAATGCTGCAGGATTACTATAAACGCTTTCCCGAACCTACACAATCTGCGCCTCCATTGTAGCTTCAAACACCGGCAAGATCACCTCTACAAATGCCGCCTACTCACCCTTCTTTGCTATCCTTTTCAGGGATTCCTCAGTCTACAATGCCATTAGCAGATCCACCGTCAGACAATCAACATACATCGCAGGACGAACAGGAAGAACGAGAAATAAGAGATCAGGCTTCCGCATCTTCAGAATGAGACAACTGTCATACAGCCACCATCACCAGCACAGCTGCCTCATGTTGGCTCTCCACCGGACGACATTGGTGGTTTTCATACTATAATTGAGCATGCAGCAAAAAAGTTTGTTTCCTCTAAACAGACTGGTTTTTGTATGATTTTAAGGAACCCAGACAGAAGTCAGTGAAAGCAATACCAATAATAGATTTCATCAGGCAATAGGGTATTCGTACTATGAAGAATCCAGCCACCATTGCAGCGGTCATGCCAAGACTAAATAAGAAATCTAAAGTTTCAGACAATGCACCAGCTTGTTTATTAGGACATCAGAAGCCAGACTCTGTGATAAGTCAAGCTGCCTAGAGGCGTTCCAAAAACCCATCAGCACCCATTACAACACCATCTGACAGAGATGGGCACAGACTTGATTCTATTGGAAAACGATTCTCGAGTATGGCAGGGATGACAGTTCGTGCAGCTAATTCTCTTGCGATTCTGGCAAGGTTCGACACACAAATTTGGTCTGCTATGTCACAATACATAGATTTCCTTCCAGAGGAGCCTAGAGAAGAAGCCAGGAAAATTCTTCTTGAGGGTCAGATGGCATCTGCAGAAATCATAGACTGCGTGATTGACATCTCTGCAACAGGTTTTCGGCAAGAGCAGCTGTGCTCAGAAGACAAGCATGGCTAAAGGCCACATCCTTTAGGCCTGAAGTACAGAGTAAAATTTAGGACATGCCTTATGATGGCGAATCACTATTCGGAAAACACATAGACAACACATTACAGGCTATTAAGACTGATACTGACACTGCCAGATCATTGGGTGCGTTGCAATCGAAAAGGCAACCCTTTCGAGGAGTCAGAGGCAGGAGTACTTTTTGCTTTTGTGGAGGTTTTCAGCCTTATAGACAGCAATATCAACCCTACCAAGGACAGTACCATTCTCAATACACTCAGTAGTATAGACAACCGCCTACTGCAACCTTCAAGCAGCCAGCTAGGGGAAAACAACCCGCCAGAGGTCGAGACTCCTCAAGGAAGCAATGACCTAACACTAGCGCAGGCTACCCTACATTCCCAGTTACTACACAAATTAGGACGTCACATCTCCCAATTTTCCCTCCAATGGGCTACTATAACAACGGACAAATGGTCCTATGTTTCATATCTCGACGGCACACCCTTGAATTTATCAACAAACCGCCAAATCGCCTGCCCAAGGGTCCACCCCCTCCATGTCTAAAGCAGCAACTAAAGGAACTTTCCCTCATGATACCAAAAGGAGCAATAGAAAGAGTACCATCTAGTCAAAAGGGAATGAGGTTTTATTCCCATTTCTTTTTCATCAAGAAAAAAATCGGGAGATTTGCGTCTATTATTAGACCTTCATAAACTAAACAAATATGTAAAAAAACAATCCTTTTGGATGGTCACCTTACAGGACATTATACAACTTCCAAACAACAGCTACTATATGACATCTATAGACCTCAGAGATGCGTATTTCCACATACCCATTCATTAAAATCATGGAAAATACCTACGATTCCAGGTAGTCAGCGCTCATTTTCAGTTCAAAGTGCTCCCCTTCGGTTTAAAATCAGCCCCTCTAATATTTACAAAGATGCTAGCCCCCAGTAGCAGCACGCCTGTGGCAAAAAGGAGTTTAGTATTCCTATACTTGGATGATTGGTTGATCAAAGCTCCTTCACTGCAAATACAGACCACACAAACGTGTCTCGAGCTGTTCGAAACCTTGGGTCTAACAACAAATCTTCAGATGTCCTCTCTCACTCCAAAAACAAAAATAGCCTTTCTAGGTGCTATTGTCAACACCAACACAGACAAAGCAATGGCCGTTTAAGTTTGGATATACAAATCGTTCCCAGGAATGCCATCTTCTTGCATTCCTTTAATTCCGAACTGCAGACTTCCCATGAGGCTACTGCAAGAGGAGCTAGACAAGCAGTAGAAGCAATCTCAGGGCTCCTTCGATGACACCATACAAATACCCCACGTAATGAGGTCCTCCATGCAGTGATGGATGCAGAAAAATAATTTGGCAGAGGGACTTAACTTTTCTGTCCCCAGTGACAGATTTCTAATAACGACAGATGTGTCACTACAGGGCTGGGGCGCGCACCTGCAAGATCATTCCATCAGTGGGAAATGGACCAGTCCTGACAAGAAAATGCACATCAACTGTCTCGAACTCAAAGCCATAGCTCCTGCGCTTTGATCGTTCCTTCCCAGAATCGAAAAATCATCCACGCCCCTTTGAACGGACAGCTCCACATGTATGCACTACCTAAACAAGCAGGGGGGAACGAGATCAGAAGCCTTTTCGCATCAAGCACAGGAAATCTGGAACTGGGCGATACAGAACAAAATATCTTCGAGAGCGGTACATTTACCAGGAGCATCAAATGTGCTGGCAGACACTCTGAGCAGATCGACTTCAACCTGCCACGGATGGGAATTACACCAGCAAACACTGCAGAACATATTCATCCGATGGAGCATGCCAAAACTAGATCTCTTTGCCACCAGGAACAACAGGAAATGGCATTACTACGCAAGTTTTCATCACCAAAAAGGGTCATGGGGAAATAACATTTTCAATAAGATGGTCGAAAATATTTTGAATTTAAAGACCTAGACATTCCACCTGATTGTAGAGAGATTCTAGCCAAGGCTAGAGCAGTCTACCATTAAATCATATCAGCTAAAATGGAAAAGCTTTTGTATTTGGTGCTACCAAAGAAACTTGCACACATTTTCTTCCAATCCTGAACAAATTTTACCATATCTTTTGCAACTAGCAAAATCAGGACTCGTACTCATCCATAAGAGTTCACTTGGCAGCAATATCTCGATTTAGACAAGAGGACAAAACACCCTCCCTATGGTCGTCAGGAGTTACCAAGCAATTTATGAAAGGGCTGTTCAGAGTTTTTCCCCCAATAAGAAAACCACCTCCTACGTGGCATCTTAATATTGTCTCAAGCCAGCTAATGAGGGCCCCATTTGAGCCTCTACACAAGGCAGACCTAAAATATCTTACAGGGAAAACTGCATTGTTGTTAGCACTGACATCTGCTAGAAGACTGGGTGAGATACAAGCCTTTACCATTAAAGAGCCCTTCATGCAGTTCAAGAAGAACAGTACACTCCTTAGAACTAACCCTAAATTCATACCTAAGATTCCATCAGATGTCCATCTAAATGAACCCATCATTCTAAGAACATTTGTTCCAAATCCCCAGTCAACTGCCGAACAGACGCTTCACACTTCAGATGTTAGAAGGTGCATTCGATTCTGTTAACATAGAACACAACAATTTTGCAAATCAAGCCAGTTATTTCTTTCATATGGAAACTTCATGAAAGGTTTTCCAGCAATCAAAGCCACAATCGGAAGGTAGATTTCTGAAACCATTCAGTTCTGCCATGCAAAGGCAGGGAAACCATTGACTAGTAGAGTGAAACCTCACTCTACGAGAGCTATATCTACATCAACAGCTCTATTTGCGGGTGTGTATGTACATCAGATCTGCAGAGCAGCGACAGACACACCTTCACGCAATATTCATTGTTTGGAGAAGGCTGATAAATCGGATGCAGCAGTGGGGCAAGCAGTTTTACGCTATCTATTCCAATAAGGTGAGCCCTAATATATTTATCTACCCATCATCCGCTTGCTTGGTATATGCATATCAATTGAAATTATGGACTGCTGACTATTCTGATTCAAGCATGTGAATCTATGAAAGATTCAATACTGGAGATGAAAATGAGTTACTTACCTGTAACTGCAATTCTCCAGTATTGTAATCTTTCATAGATTCACATGCGACCCACCCTCCTCCCAATAGAGGTTCACCTTTTATTATTATTAGGCCTTCAGTACTAACTCACCTTTGTGCGTAAAAATCTGAGGAAATGGAGCCTCTGTGGTGAGGGTTCTAGAGGGTGTTGTTGCTTGATTGGTCAATGGTTAGCTTCGGTCCTTTTTTTAGAAAGGACATAGGCTGTTAAATTGAGCTTTGCTTTCCTTTTAAAGCCTATTATTAGTGTAATGTACACTACTTATTATGATACCAGGGACTCCCACTTTCGACAACGTGGAATGATTCAGGCATGTGAATCTATGAAAGATTACAAAACTGGAGAACTGCTGCCGTAGGTGCCTAGATAATTTGAGATATCGAGTCAACCTATTTGCATGGTGTATTACTCCAGTATTGGAACTTCCATAGATTCACATGCTTGAATCATTCCCCGTCATCGAGATGGGAGCCCCCGGTACATATAACCAAGCAGTGTTACCATAGATTTAAACCTAAAGGCCCTTATGCCTCTTAATTTAACACTATCAGAGTCACTTTAAGAAAAAGGACCACACTTCAGGAGACACCACCCTTTAGAGCCCTCCTGAGAGAAGCTCCAGTACCTCAGATTTTCCACCGCACGTCGTGCTAGGGAGTCTCCTCAGAGCTCTGCTCTTTCTTCATATCTTTTGGATTAGCTTTAAACTGATATTCTTCTAAACTTCTTCTGACTAATTGTGGGTGAGTCCTACAGCATGTCTGACAAGGAAAATAAAAGTCTGTTCAGATCCTGCAAGACCTTTGAGAAAAAGAGATTACACTCTGAAGACCTTCATCAGGACTGCATATACTGCCTTTACCTAGACCACTCGGCTAAGGACTGCAAGTTATGTCATACCTTCTCTTCTAAGAGCCTGAAGGATAGAGAGGGCAGATTATTAATATGGCTGCAGAAACTTAAATCTAGAGATAACCCAGTCTCTGATTCAGACAGTGATGACTCTCAACATCGTCCAGAAAGTCATCTAAGAGAGCTAGATCTCATTCTAGATCTTCATCAGAGCAGCCAAGAAAGGCCCACAAAAAGACCACCTCAGGGTCTTATAAAGGCTGCAGCCCTTCTACTTTGCATCATAAATTCTCCACAAAAGGGGAAAGAGGGCATGCCAGCAGCTCTGAAGGGCATAAAAAAATCATCTTAAGTGCTCCATCTGCGTCTGCTGAACCTTTCAAAAGGCCCTTCTCTGCTCCTGTGGTGGACAGACCTCTGGCAAAGACTATACCGTTGACAACAGCCTCATCTTTGACATCGGTGAATGCCTTTTCACCATCGATGACAGTTTCCACTTTATGATCGCCAACGGCCGTGCTGGTGACATCGCCGACGACGAGCCTCCCACCGTCAACGGCAGTAACAATGGTGACCTCATTGCCATCTTCATCATCAACGGTAGAGTCCACTTTAAAGCTGTTGACGATTAAAATCTCCATGCTTTCGTCGACGACGACTCCACCATCGACAAAGGCTATATCTACTCCGTTGACTACACCGTCGACGAGGGAAAAACAACGCAGAAGTCAGGAACCACTTACTCGACAGCATACTTTGCCTAGTAAAGTAACCCCTCTGATGCCAGTACATCTGTTGGAGGGTGATGAAGAACGGGATGAGGAGGGACCATTTGGGACAGCGCACAGCCTCTCACAGTTGAATGTTAAATATCAAGATGAGGATGAGGAGTATGATGAAACCTATAACCCGCAGAACTACGCAAGGGACGAGTCATATCAGGAGAATGTATAGATGCCAAGCTCTTTACTTTATAATCTGAGAGCGACTTTTGCAGACTATAGTAGGCGTTTTCCTCCTCAGGAACAGGACAACCACAGCCTCCTTCTTCGCCCGATTCAAGGGTTACCACTCCACGTCAGAGGCCAACCTCTTTACCACTAGCAAATGTGGCCACACCAGATATGACCATACCACATGACACAGACGTTTTGGATGGGGATCAAGAAGAAGTAAAACTCCTCGACACCCAGACGGAGTGGGATGAATATGTGATTCCAGCTGCTCCTCCTTCGCAGCCAAAAGTGGATTCGCCTCCAGATGATATCGGGGGATTCCATAATCATTTGGAAAGAGCAGCTAAGCGTTTTGAACTTCCAATGCCATCCAGTCAAACTGATTGCTTTCTATATGATTTTAAAGAGCCTTTCCAGAAATCAGTACGCTCCATACCGCTAGTCAGTTTCATATGGGAAGAGGGTTTGAAGGTCATGCACAACCCTGCTACAGTCACGGCGGTGGTTCCTCGATTGGACAAGAAGTACAAGGTGCCGGAGGATGCCCCAGCATATTTGACTGGTCACCCCCATCCAGATTCAGTGGTCGCTCAAGTGGCATAGAGAAGATCCAAGAATCCTTCTGCTCCAATTTCCGCACCTCCGGACAAAGAGGGTAGACGGTTGGATAACATCGGGAAGAGGTTTTCGTCACTGTTTAGCCTCATTATAAGAGCGGCTAACTCCCTGTCAGTGTTAGCCAGATATGACAGCCAATTATGGGCAGACATCGCCCCGCATAATGATCAGTTGCCAGAGGATGTTAAGTCAGAAGCAAAAAAGACATTGCATGAGGTAGAGCGTACATCAGCTGAAGTGACAGATTGAACACAGTAGTGGCTATATCCATAGCACAGTCAGCTCGCAGGTTTGGCTATCTTTCGGAGGCAAGGTTGATTTAAAGGCCACATCGTTCCATCCGGAATAAAAACCTAGATCTTCCTTTTGATGGCCAGGCATTGTTTGGTAAGCATATTGAAGAGACACTGCAGTCAATTAAGTCTGACACAGATACAGATACTGGATCTCTCTAGTTTCGGAATCCTTCCTTTCGAACCACGAGAGGGCGTGGGATGCCTTCATATAGGGGAGGCTACCAGCAATAGAGATACCCGACGTATCCTTCCTCCTCTCAGCAGTTTTGTCAATACTACACCCAAAAGCAGCTGCCACAAGCGGCCTACAACAGGTCTGGCTCCAGGGGACGCTCAGCTCGTCCTGCTAAAGACTCAGCTCGCAGAGCATGATGCATCCATGGCTCTGGCTGCCCCCAACCATCCTCCCCCGGTTCTAGGTGGAAAGATATCTCTGTTTTTCTAACAATGGCCATAACATCGGAGAAGTGGGTCTTCCAGCTCGTAAAGCATGGACACACACTAGAGTTTGTCCAGATGCCTCCTCCCAATCCTCCTCGCAGAACTTCCTCGAAGTATCTAGAACAACTCAAGAGAGGGATCAACAAAATGTTCCTCAAAGCAGCAATAGAGTACCTCCATCACAGCGATGAAGAGGTTTTTATTCCAGATTCTTTCTCATTCACAAAAAGTGGAAGGACTGGAGGCCGATCCTCAATCTCAGAGAATTAAACACCTACTTGAGAAAACAATCCTTCTGCATGATAAGTCTTCAGGATGTCCTGCGATTGAACCAGGGATATTTCATGTCTGCACTAGACCTAAAGGATGCCTATTTCCACATCCCCATTCACCCAGCCTTTAGACAATACCTGAGATTCCTGGTAGCCAGAAGCCATTTTTAATTTCGAGTCTTTTCATTTGGCCTGAAGTCAGCTCCTCGGATATTTACGAAATGCCTAGCTCCTATTGCAGCCTTTCTCAGGAGAAGAAAAGATCAGGTATTCCCATACCTAAACGATTGGCTGATAAAAGCAAACACCAATATAGGAGCACACAGGTCAGCAAAAAAGTGCATTTCCTTGCTCAGCAGCTTAGGCCTGAACCTCAAATGGGAAAATCCAAACCCCTACCATCACGCAGGATCACTTTTTTTAGGGGCAAGACTGGACACTCAATCCACCATGGCATGTCCCACTGTGGAAAGAGAGCAGAAACTAATATCTCTAGCAAGATCAATTCAAAGAAAAGACTACATTTCAGTACGCCTCTTCAAGTCCTTATTGGGCATGATGTCATCATGCATACCTCTAGTTCCTCTCTGCAGATTCAAGATACTCCCCCTGCAAGAGCAGCTCCATCTCCAATGGCTTCAGGTTTCAGGAAGCTTCGAAGATCTGATAGACATTACTCTGGCAATAATCAAAGTTCTGGTGTGGTGGTCTCAAAAACATCATCTGTTTATCAGTCTATCGTTTCTTCATTGCCCAGCACCGTGGACAATCACCAAAGATGCCTCCCTGGAAGGTTAGGGAGCTGTTTTACAAGGCCTACGGGTAAGTCACTGGCAAGTGGCCACTAGAGTTGCGGACAATGCACATCAATCTGCTGGAGCTCAGAGCAGTTCATCTAGCTTTACAAGCTTTCCTCACAAAGATTGCCGGTTCAGAAGTGGTAATAAGAACGGACAACACCACTACGATGCATTACCCCAACAAACAGGGAGGCATGAGAGCTCTTCCTCTCTCCAGGGAAGCTCAGAAGATCTGGAACTGGGTGCGCAGCAGGGCATCCTGCTCACAGCAGTGCACCTTCCAGGCATACAGAACATGATAGCGGACTCTATCAGCAGTCAAAAATCAATTTATCACGAGTAGGAGTTGGACTAGTCCACGGTCTTTTTTCCCAGTGGGGAACACCCAAACTGAACCTATTTTCCAGCAAGTTGAACGCCAAATGCCAATACTTCGCAAGCTGGCATCACCAAAAGGGATCATGGGGGGAATGCATTTTTTCATAGCTTGGTAAGGAATCTTTGCATACGCTTTTCGACCAATCCTCTTGATCCCAAGAGTCCTAACAAAGATAAAGAGAGAACCATGCACGCTGATCTTAATAGCCCCATACTGGCCTCGTCAACATTGGTTCGCAGAGCTTCTTCTTCTGTCAGTGAAGCCTCACATCCCACTGAGAATATCTTCTCATCCGCAAACATTGAGCAGCAGTCAAATCTTGCATCCGGATCCTCAATCAATGCAATTATCAGCATGGCTCCTGAGCACAGGGAATAAGCACATTTAAACATTCCGCAAGAGTGCAGGGACATTCTATCCAAAGCCATAGCAACCAGCACCAAAAAGGCTTACTCATGTAAGTGAAAAAGGTTTTGTTTGTGGTGTCCTCAACAGCAAATTGATCCTCTCTCCTCATCTCCGGAGCAGATATTACCTTACTTGTTGCATTTAGCGCACTCAGGACTTGCGCATTCCTCTATAAAGGTGCACCTGGGTGCGATTGTGTCTTACAGATGCTTGGACTCTTCACCTTCGTTATGGTCCTCTAGGTTGATAAAACGATTTCTGAAAGGCCTTTTCAAAGTTTTTCCACCATTCTGACCTCCTCCTCCCTCTTGGAATTTAAATATTGTTCTCGTGCAACTTATGAAGCAGCCTTTCAAGCCAATTCATTGAGCTTCTATGAAATTCTTCTCCTGGAAAGTTGCCTTACTTATTGCCCTCGCATCAGCCAGACGGACTTTCCGTTCAGGGGATGTTTTTAGAGATTAAAAAAGACAGACTAATCTTGCGCACTAATCCGCATTTTATCCCAAAGGTCCCTTCAGATTTTCATCTGAATGAGCCCTTAGTCTTCAAGACATTCTGTTACAGTGCCCTTTCCTCGGGATCTGCACGCTGCTGAACAAAAGGCCCACCTCCCGGCGTCAGCAACTCAGAAAGCTATTATAGCACAGAGTTATGATGAAGCCAGGCGGGGGGAAGGGATTTAGGGAAGGGAACTGCAGGCCGAGAGATCTGAAAAGGAAAGGTTAGAACAAATATACATATACTCATTCATAACAGTATAGGTCACCAATAGACTCTTGAATAAAGGCGTCTCCGTGATATCAGATTGAGACCCTTTGTGAATTGGGCATAGCCCCTTCTTTGAATAATGGAACAAGAACAAACTGCAACCTCTGAACCTAGAGATTTTAAGAGCCTTGGACTATGGACATACTTTGAAAATCAATCATGTAATTACTATACATTCATAAACATAAAACGTGTGATCTCAGCCTAGATATTCTCAAAGACTTAAATATGTATCTCACATATTCTCAAAGACTTAAATATGTATCTCACATATTATGCTTCCCAAAAAACAATGAAACTATAATGAGCTTATCTCCAAAACGTTTTCACATTGACTACTTAGGCCTGAAAGTTTTACTCATTGAACTTGAAGCGCTTTGTTCGTTGGGTAGAACTGCCTTGCTTGTTATATATGAAGCGCTTTGTTCAGTATGCCAGAGAGCGCTTTTACTTGCTTTGTCTGAAGTGCTACGCTCTTTATGCTAAGGGGCGCTTTACTCATGTGGCCTGAAGAGCTTTGATTGCCGTGCCAAGGGCGCTTTACTCATGTGGACTGAAGCGCTTTGATTGCCCTGCCAAGTGCACTTTACTCATGTGGCCTGAAGAGCTTTGATTACCGTTCCAAGGGCATTTTACAAGTGTGGCCTGAAGCTCTTTGCTTGTTGTGCTAAGGGGCGCTTTACTCCTGTGATCCGAATCGATTTGATTGTCGCGCCAAGGCCGCTTTACTCTTTGAACTGAAAACGCTTTGCTCGTTGTGCTAAGGGGCGCTTCAAGATTGGGCTCATCAAGACCTTACCGCTACGAGTACGACCTACTCGTATCTGAATTCACCACGGAAACAAGGATACTCCAATTTACTGTCAAGCTGCCATGCAGGAAATCTGCTCTTCTTCAGAGGAACCCCCACGAGGTCTGACTGCATCGAAGTCTTCAAAATAGTGAGCAATGTGCTTGGGTGTGGCTGGGATTTATAGGCCTGCCACACCCCAAGATATCCGCTGCCTCTAGAAACCTAGGAATAGTAGTCCATTCCTAAAATAGCACTAAGTGCATCTTGTTCACCAATATCCTGACCCTGCAGCTACATGAGCTTTACCATAGGGCTCTGATGACCACTTTTAGAACAAGAGGGGATGACAAGTGGTGCGAATGAAGCGCCGCAGATACGCGCAGCGGAGTTTCGGGCGGGACCTGGACCGCGCACAGTCTTATTCCTGACACATTCTTTCAAGATCCGACGACTCCTGCGGAGAGAACAATGCACTCTTTAGATGTTAAAAGGTGTATTAAATTCTATTTAGACTGGACTAAGCCATTGCGCAGGTCCAATCAACTGTTTGTGGCTTACAGTGCACCCAGAGGGGGTCAACCGCTCTCTAAACAGAGCATAGCTAGATGGATCTCCTCAGCAATTCAATTTTGCCATCAGGCAGCAGGCAAGCCACTAAATTCTTCTGTCTGTGCGCATTCAACGCGAGCAGTTTCTTTTTCAGCAGTACTGTTTGCTGGTGTACAGCTGCAAGGCATTTGTAGAGCAGCAACATGGAAGAGCTGCCATACGTTGACCAGACATTGCAGCTTGGAAGCACTACGTCAAGGAGAGGTAGCGGTGAGTCAAGCAGTCCTCAGGAACTTTTTCCAGTGAAGGTGAGCTACTTCTTTCATCCCACCATCCTGATGTCAGATGTGCACATTGTCTATTACTAGTCGTCTCAGATTCATGCTAAATGCTTATGGTGATGTGACTATAATGTTTTTTTTTTTTTTTTTTTTTTTTAAAGGGAATGTAATTTCTATATATTGCTGGATGTTAACATGCTTTCAGTGTATGTATTGAACAGATTGCAGGAGTGTTACAATGTGCATATGTACTGCTTGCTACTCTGATTCAAGTATGTGAATCTATGAAAGTTCCAATACTGGAGTAAGAAAATTAGTTACTTACCTGTTCATAGATTCACACTCGACCCGCCCGCCTCCCCGGAGAATCTCACCTCTCATTCTCTTTGTCATGTTATAAGCACTTGTGCTTTGAAAATCTGAGGTATTGGAGCTTCTCTCAGGAGGGTTCTAAAGGGTGTTGTCTCCTGATTGGTGGACTCTGAAGTTTGGTCCTTTTTGTTAAAATGACTGATAGATTTAAACCTACGGTCCCTTAGGCCTCTTAATTTAACACCCTATGGTAACACTGCTTGGTTAAATGTACTGGGGGGCTCCCATCTCAACGACGGAGAATGATTCAAGCATGTGAATCTATGAAAGATTCCAATACTGGGTAACTAAAGTAATTAATTTTCTTCCATGATTTAAATTCTACAGATAGTCGAGTAATGGACTGAATTCTTAAGATTAATCACCTCTAGACTGGGTCCTTGAGCGGGAACAGACAACTTAAAACATCTTGATTAATAGCCCTATCTGTAAAGAATTGTTCATTATCAGGTGGCGTGGAAGATTCTTTGGTAGTAACAGCCCAGATTTGAGGGTGAGCATAGTTACCACGATCTTGTTGCAGCTTATCAGTGGCAGATCTGATGTTGCCTCTGAAGCACAGAGAGCGCTCGGGTTTTGGTGTTAGTAGTAACTTGGAGTTAGAGTTTTTATTCATTCTCGTTTCATCATCAATGGTAAAACCTTTTGACAATTTTTTCTAACAATCTCATATATGGAATGTTGAAGCATTGATTTATGTCTCTTCAAGGATTCCTTGTAGGCTACCCGAAAGTCAGGGTATTAGCAACTCAACCTTTTCTCTCGCTTATCAAATGAAAGCCACCTATTCCAATCTTTCTTCCCTCTCAGAGGGGCAGAGCTGGGTCTCAACTTCACCAGTATGTCAGCTAGCTTATGAATAGCGCTGTGTAGTGCCTCTGTTTTGGCAGAGGGAGAACTGATGTTACAAGTTCCACAAAACGGTGGTGGAAAAGAGACATCACCATCTCCACCCCTCTGTGACTTCTGTTAATTGCAGTAGGTGAGGTCTGAAAGATATTCCACATGCTAGTTTCTGTAAATGGAAAGTAAAATAAAGTCATCCCTCCAGGTCAACTTAACAGTAACCAAATGGTTACCATGGACACCTGGTTGCTGCTGTACATGGCAGTCATACCGGGTAGCAAGTCCGACACCTGTTTGGAATCCGATCAATTCCCCTGGTATTGGGTCCACTGAGAATTCAGGTCCCACTGCAAAGCTTGCAAGCACCATCTGGCATTTGCTGAAGTTGTGGTGCTTCACTTGCAGTTGAAGTATTTGTCCAACTTCAAGGGGAGACTGGTGCAGGTTCTCGCAGACAACACCCACTGCCATGTTGTAGGAAAATGGCTCCTTGCTGCAGCTACACACACACACACACACACACACACACCACACCACACCACACCCCCCGTAAAAGGTACCGGTGGTACCAAGGGCCTTGTGACCAGGGAATGTCCCTAAGGGCTGCAGCATGTGTTGTGCCACCCTAAGGGACCCCTCACCTAACACATGCACACTGCCATTGCATATTGTGTTGGTGGGGAGAAAAGGGCTAAGTCGACATGGCATCGCCATCAGGATGTCATGCACACAAAATACTGCCTGTGGCATAGGTAAGTCACCCCTCTAGCAGGCCTTAAAGCCGTAAGGCAGGGTGCATACACCACAGGTGAGGACATAGCTGCATGAGCAATGTGCCCCTACAGTGTCTAAGTCTATTCTTAGACATTGTAAGTACAGTGTGGCCATATTAAGTATATGGTCTGGGAGTTTGTCAGAACGAACCCCACAGTCCCATAATGGCTACACTGAACATTGGTAAGTTTGGTATCAAACTTCTCAGAACACTGATGCCAGTGTTGGGTTTATTAAAAAAATGCACACAAAGGGCATCTTAGAGATGCCCCCTGTATTTTACCCAATCCTTCAGTGCAGGAGTGACTGGTCTGTGCCAGCCTGCCACTGAGAGATGAGTTTCTGATCCCCTGGGGTGAGAGCCTTTGTGCTCTCTGGGACCAGAAACAAAGCCTGCACTGGGCTTCACATCTCCCCCCTGCAGGAACTGTAACACCTGGTGGTGAGCCTCAAAGGCTCAAGCCTTTGTTACAATGCCCCAGGGCACTCCAGCTAGTGGAGATGCCTGACCCCCGGACGCAGCCCCCACTTTTGGCGGCAAGTCCGGGGGGATAATGAGAAAAACAAGGAGAAGTCACCCCTTAGCCATGTCCACCCCATAGGTGACTAGAGTTGAAATGTCCCCCTCCTGGGAAAATCCTCCATCTTTAGGGATCACAAGGAGGGTGTAGCCACCCTCAAGGGCAGTAGCCATTGGCTACTGCCCTGTGACCCTAACACACCCCTAAATTCAGTATTTAGGGGCGACACTGAACCCAGGACTTCCGATTCCTGACGACCTACAAAGAAGAAGGCCTGCCTAACTGAAAAACCCCGCTGAGAAGAAGGAAGACGACAACTGCTTTGATCCCAGCTCTATCGGCCTGTCTCCTACTTCAGAGAACCTGCACCCCAGTGACGCACACTGCGGGCCCAGCAACCTCTGCCGACTCAGAGGACTGCCCTGCAACTACAAAGGATCAAGAACTGTGGACAGCAGACCTGTCCAACCAAGAAAGAATATAGAATCCTTAAAGGGACTCCCACCTCACTTCAGAAGCATGAGTCCCCACCAATCTGCACCCGACGCCCCTGGTCTGTGTCCAGAGAAACCAACGACCCAGAGAGGATCCCCAGGCAACTCCGATGACGTGTCCACCCTGGGCTGACCTCTCTGCACCCCCACGACAACGCCTGCAGAGGGAATCTCGAGGACCCTCCTGACTGCTACTGCCCTGGAGAAGCACTGCACCCGCAGCCCCCAGGCCCGTGAGAAACCGACTGTAGGAAGTTGGCTCTGTATGTACTATTTCAAAGTAAGAAATAGCATGCACAGAGTCCACGGGTTCCCCTTAGAGGTAAGATAATGGCAAAAAGAGATAATTCTAATGCTCTATTTTGTGGTAGTGTGGTCGAGCAGTAGGCTTATCAGAGGGTAGTGTTAACATTTGTTGTACACACACAGGCAATAAATGAGGAACACACACTCGAAGACAATTCTAGGCCAATAGGTTTTTGTATAGAAACATATATTTTCTTAGTTTATTTTAAGAACCACAGGTTCAAGATTTACAATCAATACTTCAAATAAAAGGTACTTCACTTAGGTATCATAGGAACTATGAATCAGCAAAATAGCATGTACAGTTCTCACACAAATGGCAATAAGCTTTTTTTAAACTAGACAGTGCAATTTTCAACAGTTCCTGGGGGAGGTAAGTATTTGTTAGTTTTGCAGGTAAGTAAACCACCTACAGGGTTCAAAGTTGGGTCCAAGGTAGCCCACCATTGGGGGTTCAGGGCAACCCCAAAGTTACCACACAAAGCAGCTCAGGGACGTTCAGGTGCAGAGATCAAAGTGGTGCCCAAAACACATAGGCTTCAATGGAGAAGGGGGTGCCCCGGTTCCAGACTGCCAGCAGGTAGGTACCCGTGTCTTCGGAGGGCAGACCAGGGGGGTTTTGTAGGGCACCGGGGGAGACACAAGTCAGCACAAAAAGTACACCCTCGGCGGCACTGGGGCGGCCGGGTGCAGAGTGCAAATAGGCGTTGGGTTTGCAATGGAGTTCAATGGGAGACCCGGGGGTCTCTTCAGCGAAGCAGGCAGGCAAAGGGGGGGCTCCTCGGGGTAGCCACCACTTGGGCAAGGGAGAGGGCCACCTGGGTGTCGCTTCTGCACTGGAGGTCGGATCCTTCAGGTTCTGGGGGCTGCGGGTGCAGTGTCTTTACCAGGCGTCGGGTTCTTAGAAGCAGGCAGTCCCGGTCAGGGGGAGCCTCTGGATTCCCTCTGCAGGCATCGCTGGGGGGGCAACTCTGGCTACTCACAGGGTTGCAGTCGCTGGGGAGTCCTCCCTGTAGTGTTGGTTCTCCGCAGGTCGTGCCGGGGGCGTCGGGTGCAGAGTGGAAAGTCTCACGCTTCTGGCGGGAAACGCGCAGTCCTTTAAAAGTTGTTTATTTATTGCAAAGTTGTTTCTTCTTTGGAGCAGAGCCGCTGTCCTCTGGAGTTCTTGGTCCTTTTAGATGCAGGGTAGTCCTCTGAGGCTTCAGAGGTCGCTGGACCCTGGGGAACGCGTCGCTGTTGGAGTTTTTCTTGAAGTGGGGAGCCAGGCCGGTAGGGCTGGGGCCAAAGCAGTTGGTGTCTCCGTCTTCTCTGCAGGGCTTCAGGTCAGCAGTCCTTCTTCATCTTCAGATTGCAGGAATCTCTCTTGCTTGGTTCTGGGGGCCCCTAAATACTCAATTTAGGGGTATGTTTAGGTCTGGGGGGTTAGTAGCCAATGGCTACTAGCCCTGAGGGTGGCTACACCTTCTTTGTGCCTCCTCCCTGAGGGGCGGGGGCACCTCCCTAATCCTATTGGGGGAATCCTCCATCTGCAAGATGGAGGATTTCTAAAAGTCAGTCACCTCAGCTCAGGACACCTTAGGGGTTGTCCTGACTGGCTAGTGACTCCTCCTGGTTTTTCTCATTATCTCCTCCGGCCTTGCCTCCAAAAGTGGGGACGTGGCCGGAGGGGGCGGGCATCTCCACTAGCTGGAATGCCCTGTGGCGCTGTAACAAAGGGGGTGAGCCTTGGAGGCTCACCACCAGGTGTTACAGCTCCTGCAGGGGGAGGTGAGAAGCACCTCCACCCAGTACAGGCTTTGTTACTAGCCACAGAGTGACAAAGGCACTCTCCCCATGTGGCCAGCAACATGTCTGGTGTGTGGCAGCCCACACTGGAAGTCGGGTATGTTTTCAGGGGGCATCTCTAAGATGCCCTCTGGGGTGTATTTTACAATAAAGTGTACACTGGCATCAGTGTGCATTTATTGTGCTGAGAAGTTTGATACCAAACTTCCCAGTTTTCAGTGTAGCCATTATGGTGCTGTGGAGTTCGTGCATGACAGACTCCCAGACCATATACTCTTATGGCTACCCTGCACTTACAATGTCTAGGGTTTTGCTTAGACACTGTAGGGGCATACAGTAGTGCTCATGCTCCTATGCCCTCACCTATGGTATAGTGCACCCTGCCTTAGGGCTGTAAGGCCTGCTAGAGGGGTGACTTATCTATGCCATAGGCAGTGTGAGGTTGGCATGGCACCCTGAGGGGAGTGCCATGTCGACTAAGTCATTTTCTCTCCACCAGCACACACCAGCTGGCAAGCAGTGTGTCTGTGCTGAGTGAGGGGTCCCCAGGGTGGCATAAGACATGCTGCAGCCCTTAGAGGCCTACCATGGGTACCAGTTACAAGGGACTTACCTGGATGCCAGGGTGTGCCAATTGTGGAAACAAAGGTACAGTTTCAGGGAAAGAACACTGGTGCTGGGGCCTGGTTAGCAGGCCTCAGCACACTTTCAAATCATAATTTGGCATCAGCAAAGGCAAAAAGTCAGGGGGTAACCATGCCAAGGAGGCATTTCCTTACACCCGTTAAGATACTTAGTCCTAAAGACTGTTTTCTTGATTGCAGTTACCTCTGCTAGAAGGGTTGGGGAGCTTCAACCCCTTTCCGTTAAACCCCCCTTTACCATGTTTTTCCCTGATAAAGTGGTGCTGAAAACCAGGGCAGCTTTTCTGCCAAAAGTTGTCACTCCTTTTCATATGGGACAGACTATTACCCTTCCCTCTTTCTACCCTCCTCCACACCCCTCTAAAGATGAAGAGAGACTCCATCGATTTGACCCTAAAAGGGCTCTTAGTTTCTACTTGGAGAGAACAAAAGACTTTTGTCTGGATGATCAGCTGTTCGTGGGGTATGTCGGACAGCGGAAGGGCAGAGTGGTCCAGAAACTAACTATCTCCAGGTGAGTCATCCTTTGTATAAAAGTTTGTTACTCACTGGCGAAGAAAGTTCCCCCTGAGGGTATCAGGGCCCATTCCACTAGGGCTAAGTTGGCCACTTCGGCCCTAGCAAGAGGGGTTCCAATAGTGGACATTTGTAAGGCAGCAACTTGGGCGTCCCTCCATACCTTCGCAAAACATTACTGTTTGGATTCTGAGGTGAGGAGGGACGGCCATTTTGCACGCTCGGTATTGCAGGATTTCTTGGTGTAATCAGGCGGGCACCCACCACCGAGTGCGGTACGGCTTTTGAACTCTATTCATAAGGTGAGGAATCCACAGGTAGTTGTATCCATCGGAAGAACAAGTTACTTACCTTCGGTAACGCTTTTTCTGGTGGATACACTAGCTACCTGTGGATTCCACACGGTCCCTCCCGCCTCCCCTTTGCCTGCCTGATTGCACAGATATCTTACAAAAGTTTGTATATATTTATGTATATATATGTATATATGTGTGTGTAATCTGATATTTATATTTCATGTGAATATATGCATTTATGGGAAGTGTTCTTGTGTATATGTATTTTTCTTTACGTTTTTTATGGGTCAGTTCTCACCTGTTCGCCTCAAAGGCACTTAAATAATGGGGTGAAACTGACGTCAGCACGCCGACGAGGACCTCTTATTGGCACGGTGAAGTCAGACGGAGTCACATGGAGCCGTGCCATTATGACGTCCTCGTCGACGTGTACAGCTAGGAAGAAGACTTTCCGTCAAATGCTGGCGCAAGGACGAATTCATAAGGTGAGGAATCCACAGGTAGCTAGTGTATCCACCAGAAAAAGCGTTACCGAAGGTAAGTAACTTGTTCTTCAGGAAGTAAGTCTAAAAGCGAACAATGAAGGGTTGATTTGCGATAAAGAATATCAATTTTTGAATCCTACCATCACTAGAGTTCCCATTTTGTATGGCTTACCCAAAATACATAAAAACAAGGCAGATCCTCCTTTTCGTCCTATAGTGTCCATGGTAGGGTCCACTACTGAACCTGTATCGAAGTTTGTAGAAATTCTTTTGAAAGAAAGAGTGGTACAGCTTCCTGCATACATTAAAGATACGGGACACATTATCTCGAAACTGGAAGGGGTTAGTTTTAACCCTGATACTGAGCTTTTGGTGACTATGGACATCGAGGCTCTATATACTAACATCCCTCAACATGAAGCCTGGCAGGCAGTCTATCAACTTTTTGAAAAGGAAGGTATGACTGACCATTTATTATTGGTTCTTGATTGTTTAAAAATCGTGCTGGAAGGTAACTTTTTTGAGTTTGATGGTAAAATGTACCAGCAAAAGAAGGGAGTTAGTATGGGGGCAGCTTGTGCCCCCAGTGTAGCGAATATCTATGTGGGTGCATTTGAACAGACCCACATCTACAACAAAATTGCCCCCTTCTATGAGAATATTAGGTTATGGTCCAGGTACATCGATGACATCTTCTTCATATGGTCAGGACAGGAAGAACAACTAGATAAATTCTGTGAATGGATCATTCTATGCGACAGAAATCTCAGATTCTCTATTCACAGAAGTAGGGACATAAGTGAATTCCTGGACATTTGTATAAAGAGCCACAATCTGTAGTTAGAAGTGTCTCTATACACTAAATCTACGGCAAATAATACTATCCTGCACTTTGATAGTTATCATCCAGGGAGCCAAAAACAGGGTGTTCCTTTCAGTCAATTTCTTCGGATTTGTAGAAATTGTACGAAACTCAGTGAATACAATGTACATGCGGATGTACTTCAGAAAAAACTCCTTGCTGAGGGGCTATTCTAAGAGATTGATCAGGGAATCGTACAAAAGAGCAAAGTACTTTAATTGAGAATCTAAACCACAATTAGTTTGTGTTATCCAACATTCCAACATGAATGATAAAATCAGGAAAATAATAAACAACAATTGGCAAATCCTGAATTGAATCAAACTATAGTACCCTTAGAAAGACCCCTTTTGGTGTTCAAGAAGAATCAGAACATCCGTAACAAACTGGTGAAGGCAGCTTTGCTGTGAGACAAGTAATTTTGTCAAAACTCCATCACTGGACCAGTCCCAGTTAAAGGCAACCACAAATGTGGGACCTGCAAAGCATGTCCAAAAGCAATTGTAAACGATTTGCTTGAGTGGAACCGAAAAAAATACAAATTGTTTGATATGACAAATTGTAAAACGTCAAATTGTATATATTTGATAACCTGCCCTCGCCCGGCTGGGTATGTTGGGGAGACTGGACGCGAGGTCAGAGTTTGGATTATAGAACATCCATCCAACATTCGTAACAAGAGGGAGGGAGCTCCCTTAGTACAACACTGGTTGAAAGAGAAAAATAGTTTGGATGACCTTGCTTGGATGATCTTGGAAAAAATCAAGGATGTTCGAGATGAAGGAGAAAAAATAAGAAGAAAACAAGAAGTTTTTTGGATTTTCACTTTGGAGACATACTGTAGTGGATTAAATTAGTACATTCCTTGGGAAAATCCCCTAGTTTGAATGCCTCTTTATGCTCAGTTTGAGTTCTTGGTCTTTAGCATTTATCATGCTGAAACTAAGAGAATGTATCACTGGTGTTCATAATTCTTTCCCTTTTCTTTTTTTTGTATAGGTTGTCTGGGGGTTTCATTCCTCCAGTGTCTGGAGAAGCGAGTTGATAGGCTTTGATTGGAAGTCCTAGGTGGGATAAGACAGTAAGTCTATTTTGGAACAAATTTATGTTTGTGTAGATACTTGGTTTGGTTGACTTGCTCTCTTTGTAGTTTTGGGTATTAGTGAATTTTATTTCTTCCTTCTTTTTTCATATTGCGGTTGGAAAATTTTGACAATTTCAAGATGGCCGACAGTAAGTTTCTTCCTCTCTAAATCTAGATCGTGTGAAAAAATGAGATATCATTTTGGAAATTATAGATGTGACTAGACGGTTAGTTTATTCTGAAATGAACTTATGTCTGTGTAGACGCTTGGTTGGTTGAATTGTTTATCTTGAGGCTCTGGGTACCAGTTAAGTATATTTTTTCTCTTTTCTAATTCTGTGGTTGGGAAATCTTGACCACTCTAATATGACTGACAGTAAATTCCTCCCCTCTTTGAGTCGAGATCTCGCGTTAACACAAGACATCTCGCGGTCTCGTGATCTCGAGTCAGAGCGAGATGCCTGACTTTAAAATGGAGAGTCTTCCACCGAACAATCTTTAGTTTGGTTTCCATGATTCCCGAACAGAGGATCTCCGTTAATTATAAGGCTATGCTCTTCAAAAAATAGGTAAAGGGGGTCCCTTTTTGTGTCTTCAATAACATTTATGTTTTTCCTTAATGCATGTGAGATGATTTGTAAGCGGAGGCATATTTGGTTGAGGACATACTTCGACGGAAGGGAATCTGTATTTTCAGCAAGCCATGTATTCCCAAGTGTGTTTAGTTAATATACTGAATTCGTTTTTGTGTTATGGTATTAGGAAACATTAATATTGCTGCATTTTGGTCTTATTTTGTGAGAAGTGAGTGACAGTCTTCTTTTCAAGTTGTTTACCCTATAGCACTATGGCTAATCACTCTAACAGTGAAATAATGGGGTTCCGAAGTTTCTGGAGGGCGCTATTTGTTTAATTTGTGCAGACTTACTGATTGAAAAGAAGGTGGGCTAATACCAGACAGTCTGTTGGAGTATCATTGGTAATAAGTTCGATTGGATTATGTTTTTCTTTGTTGTCTCTCCTCTTTTCTTTATAGATGGAAGGGTTATGATGTATGAAAGTTATATGAAGGATGCCCCAATATATTCCTTGCCATAAAGATTACCTCAGTAGGTGAAGCAGGAAGTTACTGCTCTCATTGATATAAGATTGTCTTCTACTTTTTCTCTTCCAGCGATTGGTTGACTGTGATTTCATAATGCTTTATTTTTTTTTTAAATGTGGAGTGTTAATTTTGGACATTCGGTTGTGTCTTTGCATAAGGAGTTTCCGTGAATCGACCTTGGAACTAGAAAGTTGAGTTTTTTCATTGTGTCTTTGGAACTCATTTACATCGGGGCCTGGTATGCAGGTACTTACTTCTAGTAAAGTGAATGTTGGTACCTTGTGCTCACGTGGTGTTTGTATGTTTGCATGTATTTTTTGAACACGTTTAGGGACTTTTTTGTTTTTTTCATTCACAATTTTTTATTTTCATTTTTATTTTTGGTAATGGTCCTGATATGGGTGCAGGCACTGGTGGTTCACCGTATCTCAAGAGTTTAGATTGAATTAATTATCTTTTTTGTATTTTGTTTGCATTAGGACGTATACCATTGGGAAGGACAATAGAATTGATAAAATCTGCGGCATTTTATATTGTTAAACATTGAAAAGGAACTGCCCTGATGAAGGCGGCCTCATAAATCAGAGCGTTACCGCTGAAACGCGAGTAGGCTTGTATCCTACTTCTGCTTGTATGGATGATGTATGAACTTATGGTGTCAGAATCTTTTTCCTTCTGAGTTACTATTAAACAAGATCTAGACATAATTGTGATTGGAATAATAGGATGATATCACTGTGAGTTGTATTACGGCTGTAACCAAAAGAGAATTTGTACATATTCAATTGTATTTAAATGTATTTATGGAATTTAGACCTGTATATTTGTCAACTGTTATGGTTTTATTATTTCACTGTCTTGTCTTTTGTGGCACTTTGTTTTTGTCAATGTGTTTTTATATGTTTATGTATTTATAGATCATTTTGATTTGTATTTGTTTACTTCCCTGTGTAATATTTGTATATTTGTATAATTTAGATATCCTTATTTATTTTCATGTACATACACATGCAATAAATATCATTTTTACATTTATGTTATTGTTCCTTTGTTCTGTATATTATTTTGACAGTGTTGAATATTGATTGTAGCTCATTATCCTTTTCCTTGTACTTCTAGAAAATCACAAAAGAGGCATAGATCACCTCAATCTGAAAAGGGTTCCAGACAGTCCTCAAAGACTTTTAAAAAGACCTCAGAGAGGTCTAGTGAAGGCCGCAGTCTCTCATCTTCACCTCAGGAAAAAAGATCCTCCTCAAAATCCAGCCATCGGCCTTCAACATCGAAGGAGGTGCCAAAATCCTCCTCAGAGCCTTCTACATCCCCTCCAAAGGCGTTGACGATGTTTAGAAAGCCTACTTCAGCCTCTATAGATAGACCGTTGGCGATGATTCCACCGTCGATGAGGTCTTCGACGAGGATGTACATAGCAGCTACATCGGCGGTAACGATGACAACGGTAACCTGCCTGGCGATGGTAACTTCTTCCTCGTTGAAGACGTCCATGACGACGGTGACAAAATCTAGACCGTTAACGCTAAAGATCAAAACGTCATCGATGATGGTTCCGTCAACGACACCGTCGACGGTGAGGATCCCTTCGTCTGCGCTGTCGTCAACGGGAATACTTGGATTGCCAGAGAAGACTCCATCGACGAAGAAAAAGAAAGTGCAGTCTGCGGCTGGAAAAGGGAATATCACTCCAGGGGCTACATCCCCAAGTACGATTACTATGTTGATCCCGACTCCTCTTCTAGAAGAAGATTCAGATGATGATGGGCCGTTCGGGGCAGCCCATAGCCCTTTGCAGCCTTATGTAAAGTGCCAAGAAGATGATGACGAATATTATCAGCAGTATTATTCTCCTCAGCAATAGCACACTTATAATCCAGAGGAGATGGTGTGTGTTCCGCGTTCTCTTATATCTGACCTGCAGTCGATGTTGTCAGATTACAAGAGGAGATTTCTGTCAGTGCCCCAGCTGGACATACAGACGGCCCCTCCTCCTTCCATGCCTGCTACTCCAGTGCCACAACCTAGAGCATCCCCTAGATCGACCAGAAGTACCCCGCAGAGGTCCTTCATACAGGTTACGGACTCTTTGGATGAAGAGAGAGAAGAAGGGGAATTGCAGGACAACTCAGATTGGGACAATTATATATTGCCGACACTCTCTTGTCCATCACCTACCCCTGTAGATTCTCTCCCTGGAGATATTGGGGGTTTCCATAATTTGCTTGAAAGGGCGGGAAAGAGATTTGGAATACCCATGCCATCTAAACAGATGAATTGTTTTTTATACGACTTCAAGGAGCTGTACCAAAAGAGTGTTCGCTCTATACTCTATTGTTGGATACATCTGGGAGGAAGGTCTCAAAGTAATGAGAAATCCAGCTACGGTAAATGAAGTCTTGCCCACACTGGACAAAAAGTATAAGGCCCCAGAGGATGCCCCAGCGTGCCTTGCTAGTCACCCGAAACCGGACTCCATTATCACCCAGGCAGCGCAGAGGCTTTCTAAAAATCCATCAATGCCACTTTCAGCCCCTCCGGACAAAGAGGGTAGAAGACTAGACAACATTGGGAAGCGTTTCTCTTCCATGTCTGGCCTCATAGTGAGGGCAGCAAATTCGCTGGCAATCCTGGGGAGGTACGACAGACAGCTGTGGGCTGATATTGCCCCGTATCTGGATCATGTCTCGGAAGACTCTTAAGGCGGAAAAAAAGAAGGCCCTCTTGGAGGGTGAACGCACCTCGGCTGAGGTGATTGACTGCACTACGGTTATAGCAACAACAGCTTTTCGGCAATTAGCTGCCGGAGCAGTGCTGCGGCAGCAGGGTTGGTTAAGAGCAACATCCTTCTGCCCAGAGGTTCAGAACAAGGTGTTGGACCTCCCTTTTGATGGAGAAGCATTTTTCGGCAAGCATGTGGATGAAGCCTTGCAGGCTATAAAAAGAGATACGGACAGCACAAGGTCCTTAGAGACACTCCAATTTAAGAAAGTTCCCTTTCGTGCTTCCAGAGGTCAGGGAGTCTCGACATTTCGAAGGAGTTACCAGAGTTTTCGTTACCCCTCCTATACTACACAGCAGTTTTGGCCTCAGTATACCCAAAGGCAACCACCTCAGGCATCATATTCCAGACCCCCGCACAGGGGAAGACTGCGTCAGGGTAAAGAGGCATCCAGACGTCAATGAAAACTTTCAGGCTCCGGCTACAGCCTAGCCACAGAGCAGCAAGATAGGAGGAAGGATATCACACTTCTACAAGAAGTGGGAGCAAATTACATCATACCCATGGGTCTTAAACATTGTTCGATTTGGCCATACTTTAGAGTTTGTTCAGCGCCCACCTTCTTGTCCTCCTCATACTTTCGTTCAAAAGCATCTAAAGCAACTCCGGCTGGAGGTTGTGACCATGCAAAGAAAGGGAGCAATAGAGAGAGTTCCTTCTTCGGAGAAAGGCAAGGGTTTTTACTCCTGTCCTGGTGCGCAAGAACCGGGAATCTTGGCGTCCCATTCCAGATCTCAGGGGCCTAAACAAATACCGCAAATGCCAAACCTTTCGCATGGTCACATTGCAAGATATTCTTCTCCGCATGAATCATGGAGATTACATAATGTCTCTGGACCTGCAGGACGCATACTTTCATATTCCAATTTCACTTGTCCACAGGAAGTATCTCCGCTTCGTGGTAGCCGGCAGCCATTTCCAATGCAAAGTCCTTCCATTCGGCTTGAAGTCCGCCCCCAGGATCTTTACAAAGTGCCTAGCTCCGGTGGCAGCTTTTCTAAGAAAGAAGAAAATACAAATTTTTCCCTACTTAGACGATTGGCTCATCAAGGCATGGTTGTCTCAAGCAGCTCACGACTCAACAACAGCTTGCATAGCATTATTCGGCGATCTGGATCTAACTCTGAATCACAGCAAGTCAAACATCGTACCTACAAGGGTACCAACCTTCCTAGGCACAAAAATCGACACCATCAGAGACAGAGTATTCCCGTCAATGGAGAGACAAGCGAAACTCGTTTCCTTGGCAAGCTTAGTGCAAAGAAAAAAGTCTCTTTCTGTACGCACTTACAAATCGCTTCTGGGGATGATGTCTTCTTGCATACAGCTAGTCCCCTTTTGTTGCATAAGAATGCGTCCCTTGCAGGAGGAATTAGATCTCCAGTGGATACAGAGAGACAACTCGTTCGACGATCTCATCATTGTCACTCCTCGGATGGTCCAGGCTCTACACTGGTGGAAAAGTCAGCGGAACCTAGCAGTAGGTCTTCCTTTCCTGCCACCTCGACCTCCATTGGTCATCACCACGTACGCTTCCCTAGAGGTTTGGGGAGCGCATCTTCAGGATCTTCAAATCAGTGGGAAGTGGAGCAGCTCCTTCCAAAAGTACCATATCAACATTCTAGAGTTGAGAGCAATCTTCTTGGCCCTGCAGCCTTTCCTTCCGAGGATAGAGCACACAACAGTTCTCATAAGGAACGACAATACTGCAGCGATGCATTATTTAAACAAACGAGGGGGAACAAAATCTCTCCTCCTGTCTCGGGAATTGCAGGCAATTTGGGATTGTGCATTTGCAATGGCATCAGTCTATGAGCAGAACATTTACCAGGAAAGCAGAACGAGACAGCATACACTCTTAGCAGATTAACGTCCTCCTGTCACAAATGGGAATTGAATCAGGACGTGCTCGTCCAGGTCTTCAGAAGGTAGGGGAAACCCAAACTGGATCTGTTTGCAACCCCGCAGAACACCAAATGCCAATGTTACGCATGTTGGGTTCACCATCCGGGCACTTGTGGGAATGCATTTTCGATGGCATGGTGCGGAATATTTGCCTACGCTTTTCCACCCATTCCTCTGATATCAAGGGTGTTTGCGAAGATCAAACAGGAGCATTGCAAACTCATTCTGATAGCTCCGTTTCGGCCCCGCCAACATTGGTTTTCGGAGCTCCTCCTGTTCTCGGAAGCGGACCACATTCCGCTGAAAGTGTCACCACAGCTCCTGACGAGGAACGAGGGCCAGATTTTACACCCAGACCCCAGATCACTCAAGTTACCGACCTGGCTCCTGAACACAATGAGTTCGCCCATTTAGACATTCTCCCTGAGTGTCGGGATATTTTGGCAAAGGCCAGGGCTGAGAGCACCAACAAATCGTACTCATTGAAATGGAAGGGATTTTGTTTGTGGTGTCATGAGAGCGCATTGATCCGCTATTAGCACCACTGGAGCAGATACTACCCTAGCTCCTCCATCTGGCATCTACAGGCTTGGCACATTCATCCATTAGGGTGCACTTAGCGGCAATATCTTTCTACAGGCGTTCGCCTATGGCTCCATCTCTCTGTCATCTAGATTAATTAAGCAGTTTCTCAAAGGGCTCTTTCAAATTTTTCCACCAGTAAGGCCTCCTCCACCGTCCTGGCAACTCAGCACGGTTCTTTCTCAACTTATGAAACATCCGTTTGAGCCGATACACAGAGCGGATCTGGAGCATTTATCGTGGAAGGTGGCTCTGCTTCTAGCCCTTACTCCTTCCAGGCGGGTCAGTGAGATCCAGGCGTTCACTATTCAGGAGCCTTTCTTCCAATTTAAGCAAGATAAAGTCATACTTCGTACAAACCCTAAGTTTGTACCAAAGATGCCATCAGACTTTCATATTAACCAACCAGTGGTTCTAAAATCTTTCTTTCCAAACCCAACGTCTCCAGCGGAGAGAGCTCTTCATTCGTTGGACATCAAAAGGAACCTCAAATTTTACTTGGAAAGAACCAAGAGTTTTAGAAGGTCTACTCAATTGTTTGTGGCATATAGTGCCCCTAGGAAAGGACAGGCCCTTTCTAAGAGAAGTATAGCCAGATGGATAGTAGCAGCTATAAACTATTGCCACCAAGCAGCTGGAAAGCCTTTACAATCCTCAGTAAGGGCGCATTCTATGAGAACTGTCTCAGCTTCCATGGCACTGTTTGCAGGTGTACTCCTGCAGGACATTTGCAAAGCAGCCACCTGGAAGACGACTCACACCTTTACGAGGCACTATTGTCTAGATGCCATTCCTAAAGGAGATGCAGCGGTTGGGCAGGCAGTCCTGCAACATCTGTTCCAGTAACGGTGAGCTCACATTGCCTCCCTCCATCCTTTTTCTCCTTCGCACATTGCATGGTTTTAAGTTAGCTTTGTTGTCTTTGCATGTATACCTTTGCCATAGTATATAAGTATCTGGGAACGTTTTGAGTATTGTATATAGGGAGCATAATGTTTTTCATGCTATTAAGCATAGCTCGACAATCTCTGATTGAGGGGTTGGAATGTACAATTAATGCAATGTGCTCTTAATACTGCTTTTTAGTCTGATTCAAGTTGAAAGTTGCAATGGTGGAGTAAGAAAATAAGTTACTTACCTGTAACTATAGTTCTCCAGTATTGGAATCTTTCATAGATTCACATGTGACCCACCCGCCTCTCGGGGGAAGCTCACCTTTCCATGTCATATGTTTAACTCTCGATTAGTGCACTAGTGCTTAGAAAATCTGAGGTGCTGGAGCTTCTCTCAGGAGGTACTCTCTGATTGGTTAAGGCTCAAGTTTGGTCCTTTTTTACATAAGGACTTGGATGAATTATTAAAATGAAGAGTATTTGATTGTTATAGATGTTATGTCTTTGGGACATTGTCTTTTTTAAGATACCGGGGACTCCCATCTCGACGACGGAGAATAATTCAAGCATGTGAATCTATGAAAGATTCCAATACTGGAGAACTATAGTAACAGGTAAGTAACTTATTTTCTTCCTTGATGCTGTGGAGGTTCAAGTGGACCCACTATGTCCAGTCCCACTCTCTCAAAGGGGACCCCCCACCACTGGACGTGGAATGAGGAGGGGCTTTGGATGGCCCCCTGTCTTACCACTGGCTTGACAGGTGACACAAGAGGTGTAAAACTCTTTTACATTCTGGGACATGTTGGGCCAATAGAAATGGTTGACTAATCTCTCCCAAGTCTTGGTTTGTCCCAAATGCCCAGCAAGGGGAATATCATGGGCTAAGGTCAGAATGAACTCCCTAAACTCCTGAGCCACTACCACTCTCCTAGTGGCACTAGGTTTTGGATCTCTTGTCTCAGTGTAAAGAAGCCTATCTTCCCAATAGACCCTGTGGGTTCCACTGACAGTTCCTTTTTCTTGCTCAGCTGCTTGCTGTCTTAGGCTTTCAAGAGAAGGGCAAGTCTTTTGCCCCTTACACAGATGTTCCCTTGAGCGTCCCCCTGGGCTCAAGAGCTCAACCTGATAAGGCTCGAGCTCCATGGACTCAGTTCCCTCAGGGGGTAGAACCCCTTCCTGGGAAGAGAGGTTCTGTTTCTTTTGCTGTGTTGAAGCTGGTTCCCCAGTCTTCTTTCCTTTTCTCTTGGAAGGTTGGGCCATTATTCCAGACTCCAACACTTCTTCTTCACCCTGGGCCATGCTCTGTGCCCTTGTCTTGACACACACCAGTTCAGGGATACCCAGCATGGCTGCATTGGTCTTGAGCTCTACCTCAGCCCATGCTGAGGGCTCCGGGTCATTCCCTAGCAGACATTTTACTGGAAATGCAGAGGAGACTACCACCTGTTTCAGGCCAGTGACTCCTCCTCAATCTAAAGTTACCATTGCCATGGGATGGACTTAATTTGATTATCAACATTAGTGACTGGATACTTCTGCCCAGCCAGGTGGTGTCCTGGGGAAAACAGTTTGTCTGTCACCATGGTGACACTGGCACCTGTATCCCTCAGGGTTTCTACTCTAGTCCCATTGATTAAGAGCTACTGCCTGTATTTTTGCATGTTAGGCGGCCAGGCAGCAAGTGTGGCTAAATCCACCCCACCCTCAGAGACTAATGTAGCTTCAGTGTGAACCCAGATTTGCTCTGGGCACACTGCTGATCCCACCTGGAGACTGGCTATTCCAGTACTAACTGGAGTAGTTGTTGTTGTGGAACTTTTCTTTGGATAGGCCTTGTCCGTGCTGACTGCAGTTTCGACACCAGGCCTTCTTGGGATCAACGTTTTTACCCTTATACTCATTTGTGGACTGTGAAGAGGCTCGGGGTCCACCCTCCTGAGCAGGTTTTTGGGGCCCTGTTGAATAGTCTTTACATTTGCCCTTGGATGTCTCACCACTCTTGCCCTGAGGAGGCTTTGTGACCCCTTTCTTTTGGTCACCCCCTGTGGAAGTCTTGGTCACCCTAGTCTTGCCCCAGTGGTCGGCCTTCTTTCCCAATTCTTGGGGAGAAATTCGACCTAGGTCTACCAAATGTTGATGCAGTTTGTCATTGAAGCATTTTTAACAGATGTTCTTTCATAAACAGGTTATACAGCCCATCATAATCATTTACAGCACTGCCAGTTATCCAACCATCTAGTGTTTTGACTGAGAAGTCAACAAAATCAACCCAGGTCTGGCTTGAGGATTTTTGAGCCCCTCTGAACCTAATCCTGTACTCCTCAGTTGAAAATCCAAAGCCCTCAATCAGGGTAGCCTTCATGAGGCCATACAATTCTGCATCTTTACCAGAGAGTGTGAGGAGTCTATCCCTACACTTTCCAGTGAACATTTCCTAAAAGAGAGCACGAGTGAGATCTGCTTACTTTTCTGGTTGCACAAGCCCTCTCAAAAGCTGTGAACCACTTGGTGATGTCATCACCATCTTCATATTTAGTTACAATCCTTTTGGGGATTTTTAGGATGTCAGTATTCTATCTGGCCCTGTTTAAGTTGCTGTCACCATTGATGGGACTTAAACCCATCTCTTGTCTTTCCCCTTCTATGGCTAGGAGCTGTTTCTCCAAAGCCAATCTTCAGGCCATCCTGGCTAACAGGAGGTCCTCTTTATTGAGGCTGTCTTCAATGCTTCCAGGCGTACTGGTGTCACCTGTTGGAAGAACGAGGCTCTCTGACTATGACTTTTGGAGTCAGGGTTCTTGGAACCCTGTCCTCCCTATTTAGGACAGGAGGGGGGAGTTCTTCCTCCTGGTCACTAATTTCCCCATCTGAAGGAGTATCCTCAGAGGGTGGTCCCTTGTGAACTCTGCCAAAAGCTCCTGGAGCTTTACTTCTGTAGGGTTGGACCCAGTTTTTATCGTTTTTAGCTTACAGAGAGACCTTAACTCTGACATCCCTAGATGCAGGTAAGGGGTGAGGTTTAGTTCCACCACCATCTCATCTGTGCCAGACATTATCACTCTAAAAGTTGGGATTACTTTTTAGGAATCTAAAAACGACTTCTAGAACTTAAATCCAAACTTTTAAACTCTAAAAGAAATGCTAACAGGGACTTACCCAAGGTTCTAGCAGGACTTTTAAAAATTTAGTAAAAATAGTCAAATTGCAAAAATCTATTTCTAATGACAATTTTTGGAATTTTAGTTGTGTGATCAGGTATTGGCTGAGTAGTCCAGCAAATGCAAAGTCTTAGACCCCCGCCGTTGATCCACCAATGTAGGAAGTTGGCTCTGTATATACTATCTCAAAGTGAAAGATAGTATGCACAGAGTCCAAGGGTTCCCCTTAAAGGTTGATAGTGGCAAAATTAGATAATACTAATGCTCTGTTTTGTGGTAGTGTGGTCGAGCAGTAGGATTATCAGAGGTTAGTGTTAAGCATTTGTTGTACACACACAGGCAAAAAATGAGGAACACACACTCAAAGACTTAACTCCATGCCAATAGTTTTTACATAGAAAAATATATTTTCTTAATTTATTTTAGAACCACAAGATTCAAGATTGTAGGTAAGTACATAAAATGCAAGGTACTTCACACAGGTAAGTATAAAACTTTGATTTAAAAAGTAGTACACACATATTTGGTTAAAATGGCAATAAGCTATTCTAATAGTGGACACAGTGCAAAAATCAACAGTTCCTGGGGGAGGTAAGTATTGGTTAGATTGTGAGGTAAGTAACACTTACAAGTCTCAGTTCCTGGGCATAGGCAGCCCACCGTTGGGGGTTCAAGGCAACCCCAAAGTTACCACACCAGTAGCTCAGGGCCGGTCAGGTGCAGAGGTCAAAGGAGGGCCCAAAACACATAGGCACCTATGAAGAACAGGGGTGCTCTGGTCCTAGTCTGCTTACAGGTAACTACCTGCAACCTCTGGGAGCAGACCAGGGGGGGTTCGTAGAGAACGGGGGTGGGACACACAAGCCCACAAAACACACCCTCAGTGGCACATAGGCGGCCGGACGCAGTAGGCAAAGTAGGCGTCGGGTTTGCTATTGAAAGCAATGGAAGGACCCGGGGTCACTTAAACGATGCAGGCAGGGAACAGGGGGGCTTCTCGGGACAGCCACTGACTGGGCTAGAATGAGGGCCGCCTGCTGGTCACTCCTGCACTGGTAGGTGGTTCCTCTCAGTCCTGGGGGCTGCGGGTGCAGTGCTTGGTCCAGGCGTCGGTTCCTTTGTTAAAAGGCAGTTGCGGTCAGGTGGAACCTCTGGATCCTCTCTGCAGGCGTTGCTGTGGGGGTGTAGGGAGGTCGACTCAGGGTGTCCATGTTGTTGGAGTCGCCTAGGAGTCCTCTCTGCGGTGTTGGTTTCTCCAAACTTCAGCCAGGGATGTCGGGTGCAGAGTGTGGGAAGTGAGAGTGCTTTAAAAGTTTCTTCTTTGTTGCAAAGTTGTTGCAGGTTCTGAACAGTGCCGCTGTTCTCGGACGTTTCTTGGTCCTTTAGGTGCAGGGCAGTCCTCTGAGTCCTCAGAGGTCACTGGTCCCGTCGGATGCGTCGCTGTACAGGTTCTTTGAGTCTGGCGACAGACCGGTAGGCCTGGGGCCAAGTCAGTTGGTGTCTCCGTCATCTCTGCGAGGCTTTCATGTTGCAGGAATCTTCTTTCTTCAGGTTGCAAGAATCTGATTACCTGGTTCCAGGGTCGCCCCTAAACACTACATTTAGGGGTGTGTTTAGGTCTGGGGGCAGTAGTACTGTCCTTGAGGCTGGCTACTCCCTCTTGCTGCCTCCTCCCTGAGGGTTCGGGGGGGAGGGGGCACATCCCTCTTCCTATTGGGGGAATCCTCCAAACTCAAGATGGAGGATTTCTAAAGGCAAGGGTCATCTCAGCTCAGGGCACGTTAGGGGCTGTCCTGATTGGTAGGTGACTCCTCCTTGTTTTTCTCATTATCTCCTCCGGCCTTGCCGCCAAAAGTGGGAGCAGTGGCCGGAGGGGCGGGCATCTCCACTAGCTGGGATGCCCTGGGGTGCTGTAACAAAAGGCATGAGCCTTGGAGGATCACCGCCAGGTGTTAAAGTTCCTGCAGGGGGAGGTGAGAAGCACCTCCACCCAGTACAGGCTTTGTTCCTGGCCACAGAGTGACAAAGGCACTTACCGCATGTGGCCAGAAACTCGCCTGGTTGTGGCAGGCTGTGAGAAACTGGTCAGCCTAGCAGTAGGAGTCGGACTGGTATTCAGGGGGCATCTCTAAGATGCCCTCTGGGTGTATTTTACAATAAATCTCACACTGGCCTCAGTGTGCATTTATTGTGCTGAGAAGTTTGATACCAAACTTCCCAGATTTCAGTGTAGCCATTATGGTACTGTGGAGTTCGTAATTGACAGACTCCCAGACCATATACTCTTTATGGCTACCCTGCACTTACAATGTCTAAGGTTTGGCTTAGACACTGTAGGGGCATATTGCTCATGCAACTATGCCCTCACGTGTGGTATAGTGCACCCTGCCTTAGGGGGCTGTAAGGCCTACTAGAGGGGTGACTTACCCATGCCACAGGTAGTGAGAGGTGGGCATGGCACTCTGAGGGGAGTGCCATGTCGACTTAGTCATTTTCTCCCCACCAGCACACACTAGCTGTGAGGCAGTGTGCATGTGCTGAGTGAGGGGGTCCCCAGTGTGGCATAATACATGCTGTAGCCCTTGGAGACCTTCCCTGGCCACAGTGCCCTTGGTTCCAGGGGTACCATTTACAAGGGACTTATCTGTGTGACAGGGCTGTGCCAATTATGGGAACAAAGGTACAGTTTAGGGAAAGATTACTTGTCTTGGAGCCTGGTTAGCAGGATCCCAGCACACTTTCAATCGTAACTGGCATCAACAAAAGGCAAAAAGTTAGGTGGTAACCATGCCAAGGGAGGCATTTCCCTACACCCATCATTTACTCACTGGATGAAATGAAGGCTTTGGGTAAGAAGCCATGTTGTAATATAAATTTGAGTCCTGGCAAAATGTTGGGATCATTATCCTATACCATGTGTTGACAAGCTGCCATTATTACCCAGAATGATTGATTTGTCACAAGAAAGAAGAGCCCAGGTTTTAATATGGGCACTCATAGGAATGATAGTATTAATATTGAATTGCAGGGGGACTGATAAACATTAGATCTCTCCCTAAACAGCTTTGGACATTTACAGTTTACTGATAGGTTAAAAATACTAGACTTTATTTTCCTTACGGAAACTTGGTTAAATGAGACATAGCAATCAATCAATCAATTTGTAAAGCGCGCTACATACCCGTGAGGGTTTCAAGGTGCTGGGGGGGTGCTGCTACTGCTCGAAGAGCCAAGTCTTGAGGAGTTTTCTGAAGGAAAAAAGATCCTGGGTCTGTCGTAGATCTGGCGGGAGGGTGTTCCAGGTCTTGGCGGCGAGGTACGAGAATGATTTGCCGTTGGAATATTTGCGGGGGATGGAGGCGAGGTTAGCGGAGCGGAGATGCCGGGTAGGGGTGTAGAACCTGAGTCTGTTGTTCAGGTATGTTGGTCCGGTGTTGTGGAGTGCCTGGTGTGCGTGGATGAGGAGCTTGAAGGTGATCCTCTTGTTGACGGGGAGCCAGTGAAGGTCTCTTAGGTGGGGGGTGATGTGGCAGTGGCGAGGGATGTTGAGGATGAGTCGGGCGGAGGCGTTTTGGATGCGTTTGAGGCGTTGGAGGAGTTTGGATGAGATACTGGTGTAAAGGGCGTTGCCGTAGTCGAGTCTGCTGCTGACGAGGGCCTGGGTTACTGTTTTTCTTATTTCTGTTGGGATCCATTTGTAAACTCTGTGAAGCATGCAGAGGGTGTTGTAGCAGGAGGAGGAGATGGCACTGACCTGCTTTGACATGGAGAGTGAGGAGTTGAAGGTGATGCCGAGGTTCTGTGCGTTGTCGGTGGGGGACCCAGCGTGGTCGGCCACCATGAGTTGTCCCAGGCGGTGGGGGGGGGGGGGGGGGGGTGGGGGGGGGGGGGGGGAGAGAGAGTGCGCCCAAGGATGAGGACCTCTGTTTTGTCTGAGTTCAGTTTTAGCAGGCTGTCTCTCATCCAGTCGGCGTTGGCTTTTAGTCCCTCGTGGAGATTGGTTTTGGCAGGGTGCGGGTCCTTGGTGAGGGAGAGGATGAGTTGGGTGTCGTCGGTGTAGGAGATGATGTTGAGGTAGTGCTGGGGGGGCATGTAGATGTTGAACAGCTGAGGGATGAGCCCTGGGGTACGCCGCAGATAATGTTGAAGGCTTTGGATTAGTACGGGGGGAGGCGGACTCTTTGGGTTCTGCCGGCGAGGAAGGATGCGATCCATTCGAGAGCCTGGTCCTGGATTCCTGCTGCGTGGATGCGGGAGTTTAGGGTGTGGTGACAGATGGTGTCAAAGGCGGCTGATAGGTCTAGGAGGATGAGGGCTGATGTTTCTCCATTGTCGAGGTGGCTTCTGATGTCGTCTGTGGCGGCGAGGAGGGTGGTTTCGGTGCTGTGGTTGCGTCTGAAGCCGGACTGGGAGGGGTCGAGGATGTTGTTGTCTTTGAGGTACCGAGTGAGCTGAGTGTTGACGATTTTCTCGATGACCTTTGCTAAGAAAGGGAGCAGAGAGATGGGCCGGAAGTTTTTCAGGTCCTTGGGGTCCGCCTTTGGTTTCTTGAGAAGGGTGTTGATTTCGGCGTGTTTCTAGCTTTCCGGGAATTTTGCAGTTTCGAAGGAGATGTTGATGGCTTTCCGTAGGTGTGGTGCGATGGCTGTGCCTGCTTTGTTGAAGATGTGGTGTGGGCAGGGGTCTGATGGTGATCCGGAGTGGATGGAGTTCATGGTCTTGCAATTCCTCAAGGCTATACCATACACCAGGTGGACAGGAAAGGAAGTTGAGTGGCTTAGCTCCTGTTTTTCACAACACCTTTCAGTGTTTCATATAGATAAGTTAGACTGGGCAGAAAGTATGGGCTTCTGTTTTCAGATTTCTCTGCAAGACTCCTTCTCTGGTATTTTAATAAATTGTCCCCCAGGACCTAGCACTAAAATGTCTAGACTCACTAGTAGAGGCCGTAATTCCTCATTGGCTCCAGTATTCCAACTTTACCATTTTGGGTGACCCTAACTGTCCTATTGTTGATGCTAAGAACAATGCTGCTAGGACAGTTGTCGACCACCTAACTGCTCTCAATCTTGCCTACTAGTACTACACATCAGCCTAGCCGTATTCTGGACGTATTCTTTACAAACCGACAGTCTCTTATGGCTTGCCCCCTGAAGCCCAGATGTGGTCAGATCATAATTTTTTATCCCTCCAACATGTATGTCAGAAACTCTTAGTACTGACAGTAGGTGCCTGGATAGGACTGGTACTATGTGTCGGCAATGGGGCAAAACTCTAGGACTATACGTTTGTTCAGCGACTTTCTAGTTCTCTCCCTTTGGTATTAGGAGAAGTAAACAATGACTTAAGACAGGTTTAATCATTGACTCACTGAAGTGATCGATGAGCTGTTACCTCCAATTATCGATACTCAGATATTTCAAGCTCAATCTGCCCCTTGGTTTTGTCCGTCATTGGCAGAAGAACGTCTTAGCTGTAGGAAATTAGAGCGGGCCTGGAGGGCTACATACACTCAAGCAGACCGAGCCCTCTAAATTAGCCTTTAAAAAGTACCTTAAATCTATCATAGAAGCAAAGAGGTTGTTCAGAATGATTCCCCTGTAGTCCTTCAAACCTCAAAAGATTTTCTGCAGTCTTCACTCTGTGATAGGCTAGCCGACTTTTTTCAGGATAAGATCATGACTATCTGTTCTGGTCTCACTCCTGTTAAACCAATGGCAATGCCTGGTAGGATTCTCTCGAACTACCGTTTAGTAGCCTCTTTCACAGAGTTTAATACCATCGCCTTGGAGCAGTGTAAATGGGCTATTATGCAATGTAAGTCTGGATCGTCTTTAGACCCCTGCCCCCCACAGGTGCTAAAGAAGGGTATTGAGATTATCAATCCAATTCTGAATGCCTTACTTAATCAAACACTCTTCTCGGCTCTTGTGCCGGATAATTGAAAGTTTTCCTTGGTTACGTCTTTATTTAAGAAATCCATATGTCCTGTCTGTTACTAGCCAATTTATTTATTCCCAGTGCCAGTAAAAATATTTTTTAACTGGTTAATGCCCAACTGGTCAATTTCTTAGAACCGCATAACCTTCTTCACTGTTTTCTAGCTAGTTTCAGACCTAGACACTCCACTTCGCCTGCACTCTTCGAAGTAATCAAATCCCTTACGCTAACATTAGATAGTGGAAATAATGCTGTGCTGGTTCTTTTAGATATGTTGGTGGCCTTTGACATGATTCGTCATGATATTCTCCTTCAACGTGTGACAGAGATAGGGATTCATGGTCTTGCTTTGGGCTGGCTTCAATTTTGTTTAGAAAACTTGAAAGCAAGTTTTCATGTTTGGGCATTTTAGATCAAATGATAATTTTATCTCCACCAAGTCTTACGTTGATGATACACAACTGATTCTCATCCTTGACAAGAATTCCACAGTCTTTGAAAAAAAAAATGTAAACTTCCTTGCGGAAGCTATTAAGTGGATGAATTAAAAGTTCCTAAAGTGCAATGCGGATAAACTGGAAATTTTACGTTTTGTGAAGAACAACCAGTTCTGTATTTTGCATTGGTGGTCAGACAATCATGACAGTCCTCCCTTGTCAACTAAGGTGGTGAAGAACTTGGAAGTCAAGTTCGATAATTATTAGTCTTTTTGCCCCCATATAAATACTGTGTCATGGTATGTTTTTCTGTGATTAAGTCACAAGCAGCCCCAAGGAAGACCCTCACCTTATGTTCCACTACCTTACAGGCAATCTGTGTACAATTTGTCAAGACTGCATTTTAGGAGGGACGAGGTATGGGCCATGAGGGGTGTAAGGAAATGCCTCCTTGGCATGGTTACCCCCTGACTTTTTGCCTTTCTGATGCCAACTTTTGATTTGAAAGTGTGCTGAGGCCTGCTAACCAGGCCCCAGCACCAGTGTTCTTTCCCTAACCTGTACCTTTGTTTCCACAATTGGCACACCCTGGCATCCAGGTAAGTCCCTTGTAACTGGTACCCCTGGTACCAAGGGCCCTGATGCCAGGGAAGGTCTCTAAGGGCTGCAGCATGTCTTATGCCACCCTGGGGACCCCTCACTCAGCACAGACACACTGCTTGCCAGCTTTTGTGTGCTGGTGGAGATAAAATGACTAAGTCGACATGGCACTCCCCTCAGGGTGCCATGCCAACCTCACATTGCCTATAGGTATAGATAAGTCACCCCTCTAGCAGGCCTTACAGCCCTAAGGCAGGGTGCACTATACCATAGGTGAGGGCATAAGTGCATGAGCACTATGCCCCTACAGTTTCTAAGCAAAACCTTAGACATTGTAAGTGCAGAGTAGCCATAACAGTATATGGTCTGGGAGTCTGTCATGCACGAACTCCACAGCACCATAATGGCTACACTGAAAACTGGGAAGTTTGGTATCAAACTTCTCAGCACAATAAATGCACACTGATGCCAGTGTACATTTTATTGTAAAATACACCCCAGAGGGCATCTCAGAGATGCCCCCTGAAACCATACCAGACTACCAGTGTGGGCTGACTAGTTTTAGCAGCCTGCCACACACCAGAATTGTTGCTGGCCACATGGGGAGAGTGCCTTTGTCACTCTGTGGCTAGTAACAAAGCCTGTACTGCGTGGAGGTGCTTCTCACCTCCCCCTGCAGGAACTGTAACACCTGGCGGTGAGCCTCAAAGGCTCTCCCCCTTTGTTACAGCACCCCAGGGCACTCCAGCAAGTGGAGTTGCCCACCCCCTCCGGTCACGGCCCCACTTTTGGCGGCAAGGCCGGAGGAGATAATGAGAAAAACAAGGAGGAGTCACTGGCCAGTCAGGACAGCCCCTAAGGTGTCCTGAGCTGAGGTGACTCTGACTTTTAGAAATCCTCCATCTTGCAGATGGAGGATTCTCCCAATAGGATTAGGGATGTGCCCCCCTCCCCTCAGGGAGGAGGCACAAAGAGGGTGTAGCCACCCTCAGGGCTAGTAGCTATTGGGTACTAACCCCCCAGACCTAAACACACCCCTAAATCGAGTATTTAGGGGCTCCCAGAACCCAGCAAGATAGATTCCTGCAACCTAAGACAAAGAAGTACTTCAGAGCAGAAAAACCTGCAGAGAAGACGGAGACACCAACTGCTTTGGCCCCAGCTCTACCGGCCTGTCTCCCCACTTCAAAAGAACTGCTACAGCGACGCGTTCCACAGGGTCCAGCGACCTCTGAAGCCTCAGAGGACTACCCTGCATCTAAAAGGACCAAGAACTCCCGAGGACAGCGGCTCTGCTCCAAAGAAGAAACATCTTTGCAACAAAGAAGCAACTTTGAAAGAACAGACGTTTTCCGCCGGAAGCGTGAGACTTTGCACTCTGCACCCGACGCCCCCGGCTCGACTTGTGGAGAACCAACACTACAGGGAGGACTCCCTGGCGACTGCGAGCCCGTGAGTAGCCAGAGTTGACCCCCTGAGCCTCCACAGCGACGCCTGCAGAGGGAATCCACAGGCTCCCCCCTGACCGCGACTGCCTGCTTCTAAGAACCCGACGCCTGGTAAGGACACTGCACCCGCAGCCCCCAGGACCTGAAGGATCCGACCTCCAGTGCAGGAGCGACCCCCAGGTGGCCCTCTCCCTTGCCCAGATGGTGGCTACCCCGAGGAGCCCCCCCTTGCCTGCCTGCATCGCTGAAGAGACCCCTAGGTCTCCCATTGAACTACATTGCAAACCCAACGCCTGTTTGCACACTGCACCCGGCCGCCCCCGTGCCGCTGAGGGTGTGCATTTTGTGCTGACTTGTCCCCCCCCCCCCCCCCCCCGGTGCCCTGCAAAACCCCCCTGGTCTGCCCTCCGAAGACGCGGGTACTTACCTGCTGGCAGACTGGAACCGGGGCACCCCCTTCTCCATTGAAGCCAATGCGGTTTGGGCACCACTTTGACCTCTGCACCTGACCGGCCCTGAGCTGCTGGTGTGGGGGGAGGGTAGGTCGCTCCCCCTGCCGCTCCACCAGCCCTGGCTCCTGAAACCTCCAAGCAAGTCCTGCGAAACCACAGTAAGTACTCCCCACGCCCAGCCCCCCGCCCTGCCCCGCGCTACTCACCTCTTCTGCTTCTCTCTTCATCTTTGATCTTCCTCTGTGCTCTCCATCTGTATTCTTCGTCTGTGTTCTTCTTTCTTCCCTGCACCCCGTCCTGCATGTTCTTTCTTCTGTCTTCATCTGTGTTCTTCATCTGTGCTCTTCTTTCTTCCCTGCACTCCGTCCTGCGTGTTCTTTCTTCTGTCTTCATCTGTGTTCTTCATCTGTGCTCTTCTTTCTTCCCTGTCCTGCGTGTTCTCTCTTCTTCTTTGTCCTTCTTCTGTGTTCTTCATCTGTGTTCTTCTTCTGTGCTCTTCTTCTGTGTATTTCATCTGTGTTTCTTCCCTCTCTTCTGCACCGCGACCTGCATGTGCTTTCTTCTGTCTTCATCTGTATTCTTCTTCTTTGTACTTCATCTGTGTTCTTCTTCTGTGTACTTCGTATCCTCTGCTTCTCAGGGCTCTCCTCTTCTGCCGGACTCCTCTTCCTTGACTCTTCTCTCCTCCTCTTCTTTACCCTTCCTCTTGGCTCTTCTCTCCCCTGTTCTTCTGTTCTGGACTCCTCGCTCCTCTTCTTCTTTACCTTCTCCTTGGCTCTTCTCTCTTCTGCTCCTCGCTCCTCTTCTTCTTTACCTTCTTCTGGGCTCTTCTCTCTTCTGTTCTTCTGCTCCTCTTCTTCTTTACCTCCTTCTTGGCTCTTCTCTCTTCTGTTCTTCTGCTCCTCACTCCTCTTCTTCATTACCTTCTTCCTGGCTCTTCTCTCCTCTCTCTTCTGCTCTTCTGCCCCTGACTCCTGTCTCTGACCTTCCTCACTCCCCTCCACCTCTGTAACCCCCCCTCCCCTATCTTCCTATCTTTTCTTCCTAACTCCCCGTCACCTTTAACCCCCCTCCCCTATCTTTTCTCCCCTCTACCTGACCCCCCCACCCTCCGCTTTCCCGCCTCCACCACCTGCTCGTCCCCACCAAACCCCCCCCCCCCCCCCCCCCCCCCGCTCCCATCCGTCGCCCCACTCCCGCCCCCAGCTGACCCCTCCCTCCACCTCCCCCTCCTCCCTCTTATGGCGGCCGCGCCGCTGGGCAAGCCCGTCTGCGCCCGTCCGCGCCTGGACCGCACCCAGCACCACGACCCCTGGCCACCAGCACTCCCAAACCCTGCAGCACTGCTACGACCCCGTCACCCTCCACGCCCTCAACCCGGGGCGCTCCAGCACCTGCTTCCAAGCCAACCCGAAACGCACCCACGGACCCTTCGTATGTCACAGCTGCAAACTCACCTTCCACCGCGAAAACACCACGCCCGCCAGCCCACGCACCAACAACCACCTCAAATGCATCGTGATCAACGCACGCTCCGTCCACAAGCACGCCGTTGAACTATGGGACCTCCTGGACTCCACCGGACGTCGCCTTCATCACTGAGACCTGGATGAACGCCTCCTAAGCCCCCGACATCACCATAGCCATCCCAGACGGCTACAAGATTTCAAGGAGAGACCTCACCAACCAAGTAGGTGGAGGAATCGCCATCGTCTTCAAGGACTCCATCAACGTCAGCACCTCCACCGAAGACACCCCCCTCGCCGCCGAACACCTGCACTTCCAGATCCACACCGACCCCAGGTCCACACTCAGAGGAACTCTCATCTACCGACCCACTGGACCACGCGCCCTCTTCAGCGACTCCATCACTGACTTCATCTCCCCGCACGCCCTTGCCTCGCTGGACTACATCCTCCTCGGTGACCTCAACTTCCACCTGGAACAGAACAACGACCCCAACACCACCGCCCTGCTCGACAACCTCGCCAACCTCGGCCTCAAGCAACTGGTGAACACCCCCACCCACATCGCCGGACACACGCTAGACCCCATCTTCTCCGCCAGCAACCACGTATCCTTCAGCCACTCTTCAGTGTTGCACTGGACCGACCACAGATGTGTCCACTTCACCTTCCGACGCGAGACTCGCCACCTCCGCACACAACCCATCCCACGTCGACAGTGGAACAAAATCCCCAAGGAACAGCTTCTCTCCACTCTCAACGACAACCAACCCACCTTCTCCGACGACCCCAACGACGCAGCCCTCAGCTTCACGAATTGGATCACCAACTGCGCAGACAACCTCGCTCCCCTCAGACGCCTCCCGAGACAGACCAACACCAAAAAACCTCTGGTTCACCGACACCCTTAAGGAATCAAAGAAAACCTGCTGCACCCTCGAGAAAGCCTGGCGCAAGGACCACACCGCAGATAACATGACTGCCCTCAAGAACGCTACCCGCGAACACCACCAACTGATCCGCGCCGCCAAAAGAAATTTCTTCACAGACAGACTGGACAAAAACAGCCACAACAGCAGAGAACTCTTCAACATCGTCAAAGAGCTCTCCAACCCTAACGCCAATGCCATCACGCCCTCACAAGACCTCTGCAACTCCCTCGCCACCTTCTTCCATCGTAAGATCACCGACCTACACGACAGCTTCGGACACCAGACCCAGCCAACCACCACAGAACCTACAACCCCAGCCATCACCCTCAACGCCTGGACTCACATCAACACGGAAGAGACCAAAGCCACCATGAACTCCATCCACTCCGGTGCCCCCTCGGACCCCTGCCCACACTTCATCTTAAACAAAGCCGTCGACATCATCGCCCCGCACCTCCAGACCATCATCAACAGCTCGTTTTCGTCTGCTACCTTCCCCGAGAGCTGGAAACACGCTGAAGTCAACGCCCTACTGAAAAAACCTATGGCGGACCCAAGCGACCTGAAGAACTTCCGCCCCATCTCGCTCCTCCCATTCCCTGCCAAAGTCATAGAGAAGACCGTCAACAAGCAACTTACCAACTTCCTTGAAGACAACAGCCTACTCGACCCCTCTCAGTCTGGATTCCGAGCCAATCACAGCACAGACACCGCCCTCATCTCAGTCACAGACGACATCAGAACCCTGATGGTCAACGGAGAAACAGTCGCCCTCATCCTCCTCGACCTCTCGGCTGCCTTCGACGCCGTCTGTCACCGCACCCTAATAACCCGCCTCCGCTCCACCGGGATCCAAGGACAGGCCCTGGACTGGATCACCTCCTTCCTCTCCAACCGCTCCCAAAGAGTCTACCTCCCACCTTTTCGCTCAGGCCCCACCAAGATCATCTGCGGCGTCCCACAAGGCTCCTCGCTCAGCCCGACACTCTTCAATGTCTACATGAGCCCCCTCACCGACATCGTACGCAAACACAGCATCATCATCACCTCCTACGCCGACGACACTCAACTGATACTTTCCCTCACCAAGGACCCCACCAGCGCCAAGACCAACCTGCAAGATGGAATGAAAGACGTCGCAGATTGGATGAAACTCAGCCGTCTGAAACTGAACTCAGACAAAACGGAAGTCCTCATCCTCGGAAACACCCCGACCTCCTGGGACGACTCCTGGTGGCCCACGGCCCTTGGCACCGCACTGACCCCCTCAGACCACGCACGCAACCTCGGTTTCATCTTGGACCCACTTCTCACCATGACCAAACAAGTCAACGCCGTATCATCCTCCTGCTTCCTCCGAAAGATCTTCCGTTGGAACCCCGCCGACACCAGAAAGACCGTGACCCACGACCTCGTCACGAGCCGTCTGGACTATGGCAACACCCTATACGCAGGAACCACCGCTAAACTCCAGAAAGCAGACAGTGAAAATCTTCATGGGGCCCTGTTAGGGGGCCCCTGCACTGCCCATGCCAGTGGCATGGGCAGTGCAGGGGCCCCCAGGGGCCCCACGACACCCGTTCCCGCCATCCTGGTTCTGGCTGTGAAAACCGCCAGAAACAGGCTGGCGGGAAGGGGGTCAGAATCCCCATGGCGGCGCTGCAAGCAGCGCCACCATGGAGGATTCCCTGGGCCAGGGGAAAACCGGCGGGAAACCGTTGGTTCCCCTTTTCTGACCGCGGCTTTACCGCCGCGGTCAGAATAGCTCTGGAAGCACCGCCAGCCTGTTGGCGGTGCTTCCGCTGCCCTCCGCCCTGGCGGTCAGAGACCGCCAGGGTTGGAATGAGGGCCTATGTGCCCATAAATATCACACGATCTAACACCAGCCATTACAGCACGAGAACTGCAGAGCCAAACCCAACACCTATGACATCAAAGTCACTGAGTTCCTCAGCACTGAAACTATGACAATTGACGGTGGTGCATTGGATGCCACAGCCAGCATCATGGATGATTTTTGCTTAATATCACATAGCTATTGAGAAAATGCAAAGAAAGAGTATGTCAAGCAAGAAAAGACGAAAATCAGGCTCCCAAATGATAAGCCAGAGTCTGCCCGTGAAGTGAGACCCAGCCTGGTTAAAGCCCTCGGGTGTGGTTTATTCAGCCCCTCAGACAAATCCTCCTGGACTATTTGGGAAAAGCCAGTGCTTTAAGTGGGCAGGTACTATCAGGTACTCTGTACCTGCATTTTTTTTAATTTCTAAGAGATAGTACTGGCCCATCTCAACACTGCTCCAATTCTTTTAATGGGAGAGTTTTGGACTCCTCAGCAGCAAAATGTACTGTGGGACAAGGAGTTCCTGTGCGTATACATTTACATTTCAAGCATTGGGAAAAGAAACAGAACATAGTCCTGTGGAAGACCCAGTCATCTGCCCTCTTACCCAGAGCCTTCTGAAGGCTACCCATAAAATCTCTTTATATGTATATGGCGGAAGGCCCAAGTTTCCACTTTATTTTAAAACAGATGTCAGGGAACAGATCCAGAGTGAACACCCCTCACTCCTACAGTGCTGAACCACAGAGAGAAGAAAGGGCAATTGTTATTAAGAGATGCCACCCAGACCAAATCTGCTACTGAGACAAGTGAAAATGAACATGGCTCCAAAGTCAGCCCAGATGTCTGCGATCACAAGCCAAAGCAGATTTGGTTGTGGCAGTGGCAGTGGCAGTCCAAAGGAAGAGGACACACCCTGTTGGAGGGCATAAGCAGGAAGATTTCTGGTACATCTTTCTGACCATCTGGGTACCCCATGCCTCAATTCTCGTGACAACATATGACATAGAGGACAAAGGCAGAAATTATCCTGTAGTACCAACCTGAACATAAACAAGCTGAGAAAGCTCATGCTGCCAGGATATACTGGATTCGAAGCACACCATGAATGTTTCGTAGATTTGCAGATTCTAATTTGGACATATGTGCCACATGCAGGTCCTTTGTAGTGTAGCCTGATTAAGGTGCTGCATTCAGACCAGACATGTGGGTGATGTTGCTAGACGTGTCATTTAATGCAGAAGACTTCTTCGGGAAGGAGGTGATCCCCCACCTTGCAAAGGAACAGATCTTATACTAGAACAGCAGAGGCAAAGGGAGCCCTGTTGGCAGGGCACCTGTTTTCCTTTTGGGGACTCAACCAGAAGTTCTCACCTCTACCTTTGCTGCGTATGGATACCAACAACAATCCCCTCAGGATTAAGTAAGCTCAGTGTCTTCACAGATAAAGGTATCAACCTATAGCAAATGTGTTTGCCCACTGCAATATGAGAGCCACATTACACGAGAAAGATGTGCATCTCATCAAATCTCAGAATAGGAGCTGGGCGTCAGAAAAGGGTGCTACACAGATCCCCATACGGTCAGATATATTCCAAGGAACACCTCCAGCAGCTGGGGATTCAAGTTGTAGATCTAAAAAAGATAATACAAGAAAAATACGTCAGTTGTTTCAGGGGACAAAATAAGCAAATAGACCTGATGAGCATGCTGTCAGGAGTAGCCCTGTCACTGCAAGAAGAAAATTGTATGTGTTTCTTGGATCTAGACAATACCTAAGAAACAGGTGGGTTTGCACAACTAATTATCACAATCTTACTATTTTTCCCTGATGTAGGAAAGTACCATCTTGCCTGGCATGTTACCCCCATTTTTACTGGATGTATGTTTGTTTTTGCCTGTGTCACTGGGATCCTGCTAGCCAGGACCCCAGTGCTCATAAAGTATGCCCTGTATGTGTTCCCTGTGTGGTGCCTAACTGTATCACTGAGGCTCTGCTAACCAAAACCTCAGTGTTTATGCTCTCTCTGCTTTTAAAATTGTCACTGCAGGCTAGTGACTGATTTTACCAATTCTGATTGGCACACTGGAACACCCTTATAATTCCCTACTATATGGTACCTAGGTACCCAGGGTATCGGTGTTCCAGGAGATCCCTATGGGCTGCAGCATTTCTTTTGCCACCCATAGGGAGCTCAGACAAATCTTACACAGGCCCGCCACTGCAGCCTGAGTGAAAAAACGTCCACGTTATTTCGCAGCTGTAAGGAAATGCCTCCTTGGCATGGTTGCCCCCTGACTTTTTGCCTTTGCTGATGCTATGTTTACAATTGAAAGTGTGCTGAGGCCTGCTAACCAGGCCCCAGCACCAGTGTTCTTTCCCTAACCTGTACTTTTGTATCCACAATTGGCAGACCCTGGCATCCAGATAAGTCCCTTGTAACTGGTACTTCTAGTACCAAGGGCCCTGATGCCCAGGAAGGTCTCTAAGGGCTGCAGCATGTCTTATGCCACCCTGGGGACCTCTCACTCAGCACAGACACACTGCTTGCCAGCTTGTGTGTGCTAGTGAGGACAAAACGAGTAAGTCGACATGGCACTCCCCTCAGGGTGCCATGCCAGCCTCTCACTGCCTATGCAGTATAGGTAAGACACCCCTCTAGCAGGCCTTACAGCCCTAAGGCAGGGTGCACTATACCATAGGTGAGGGTACCAATGCATGAGCATGGTACCCCTACAGTGTCTAAACAAAACCTTAGACATTGTAAGTGCAGGGTAGCCATAAGAGTATATGGTCTGGGAGTCTGTCAAACACGAACTCCACAGCACCATAATGGCTACACTGAAAACTGGGAAGTTTGGTATCAAACTTCTCAGCACAATAAATGCACACTGATGCCAGTGTACATTTTATTGCAAAATACACCCCAGAGGGCACCTTAGAGGTGCCCCCTGAAACTTAACCGACTGTCTGTGTAGGCTGACTAGTTCCAGCAGCCTGCCACACCAGAGACATGTTGCTGGCCCCATGGGGAGAGTGCCTTTGTCACTCTGAGGCCAGTAACAAAGCCTGCACTGGGTGGAGATGCTAACACCTCCCCCAGGCAGGAGCTGTAACACCTGGCGGTGAGCCTCAAAGGCTCACCCCTTTGTCACAGCCCAGCAGGGCACTCCAGCTTAGTGGAGTTGCCCGCCCCCTCCGGCCACGGCCCCCACTTTTGGCGGCAAGGCTGGAGGGAACAAAGAAAGCAACAAGGAGGAGTCACTGGCCAGTCAGGACAGCCCCTAAGGTGTCCTGAGCTGAGGTAACTCTGACTTTTAGAAATCCTCCATCTTGCAGATGGAGGATTCCCCCAATAGGGTTAGGATTGTGACCCCCTCCCCTTGGGAGGAGGCACAAAGAGGGTGTACCCACCCTCAGGGCTAGTAGCCATTGGCTACTAACCCCCCAGACCTAAACACGCCCTTAAATTTAGTATTTAAGGGCTACCCTGAACCCTAGAAAATTAGATTCCTGCAACTACAAGAAGAAGGACTGCCTAGCTGAAAACCCCTGCAGAGGAAGACCAGAAGACGACAACTGCCTTGGCTCCAGAAACTCACCGGCCTGTCTCCTGCCTTTCAAAGATCCTGCTCCAGCGACGCCTTCCAAAGGGACCAGCGACCTCGACATCCTCTGAGGACTGCCCCGGCTTCGAAAAGACAAGAAACTCCCGAGGACAGCGGACCTGCTCCAAGAAAAGCTGCAACTTTGTTTCCAGCAGCTTTAAAGAACCCTGCAAGCTCCCCGCAAGAAGCGTGAGACTTGCAACACTGCACCCGGCGACCCCGACTCGGCTGGTGGCGATCCAACACCTCAGGAGGGACCCCAGGACTACTCTAAGACTGTGAGTACAAAAACCTGTCCCCCCTGAGCCCCCACAGCGCCGCCTGCAGACGGAATCCCGAGGCTTCCCCTGACCGCGACTCTTTGAATCCTAAGTCCCGACACCTGGGAGAGACCCTGCACCCGCAGCCCCCAGGACCTGAAGGACCGGACTTTCACTGGAGGAGTGACCCCCAGGAGTCCCTCTCCCTTGATCAAGTGGAGGTTTCCCCGAGGAACCCCCCCCTTGCCTGCCTGCAGCGCTGAAGAGATCCCTAGATCTCACATTGACTTCCATTACAAACCCGACGCTTGTTTCTACACTGCACCCGGCCGCCCCCGCGCTGCTGAGGGTGAAATTTCTGTGTGGGCTTGTGTCCCCCCCGGTGCCCTACAAAACCCCCCTGGTCTGCCCTCCGAAGACGCGGGTACTTACCTGCAAGCAGACCGGAACCGGGGCACCCCCTTCTCTCCATTCTAGCCTATGCGTTTTGGGCACCACTTTGAACTCTGCACCTGACCGGCCCTGAGCTGCTGGTGTGGTGACTTTGGGGTCGCTCTGAACCCCCAACGGTGGGCTACCTTGGACCAAGAACTAAGCCCTGTAAGTGTCTTACTTACCTGGTTAACCTAACAAATACTTACCTCCCCTAGGAACTGTGAAAATTGCACTAAGTGTCCACTTTTAAAACAGCTATTTGTGAATAACTTGAAAAGTATACATGCAATTTTGATGATTTGAAGTTCCTAAAGTACTTACCTGCAATACCTTTCGAATGAGATATTACATGTAGAATTTGAACCTGTGGTTCTTAAAATAAACTAAGAAAAGATATTTTTCTATATAAAAACCTATTGGCTGGATTTGTCTCTGAGTGTGTGTACCTCATTTATTGTCTATGTGTATGTACAACAAATGCTTAACACTACTCCTTGGATAAGCCTACTGCTCGACCACACTACCACAAAAATAGAGCATTAGTATTATCTCTTTTTACCACTATTTTACCTCTAAGGGGAACCCTTGGACTCTGTGCATGCTATTCCTTACTTTGAAATAGCACATACAGAGCCAACTTCCTACAGCAGCCATTTTACACTGCACTTAAGTAACTTATAAGTCACCTATATGTCTAACCCTCACTTGGTGAAGGTTAGGTGCAAAGTTACTTAGTGTGAGGACACCCTGGCAGTAGCCAAGGTGTGCCCCCACATTGTTCAGGGCAATTTCCCTGGACTGTGAGAGCGGGGACACCATTACACGTGTGCACTACATATAGGTCAATTCCTATATGTAGCGTCACAATGGTAACTCCGAACATGGCCATGTAACATGTCTAGGTTCATGGAATTGTTCCCCCAATACCATTCTGGTATTGGGGGGACAATTCCATGCATCCCCGGGGCTCCAGCATAGAGCCCGGGTACTACCAAACTAACTTTCCAGGGTTTTCTCTGCAGCTACCGCTGCTGCCAACCCTCAGACAGGTTTCTACGCCCCTGGGGCCTGGGCAGCCCAGTCCCAGGAAGGCAGAACAAGGGATTTCCTCAGAGAGGGTGTTACACCCTCTCCCTTTGGAAATAGGTGTTAAGGGCCTGAGAGGAGTAGCCTCTCCTGGCCTCTGGAAATGCTTTGAAGGGCATAGATGGTGCGCTCCTTGCATAAGCCAGTCTACACTGGTTCAGGGATCTCCCCAGCCCTGCTCTGGCGCGAAACTGGACAAAGGAAAGGGGAGTGACCACTCGCCTGACCAGCACCTCCCAAGGGGTGGTGCCCAGAGCTCCTCCAGTGTGTCCCAGACCTCTGCCATCTTGGATTCAGAGGTGTGAGGGCACAATGGACACCTCTGAGTGGCCAGTGCTAGCAGGTGACATCAGAGACCCCTCCTGATAGGTGTTTTACCTCTCTCTGTAGCCAATCCTCCTCTGAGGGCTATTTAGGGTCTCTCCTGTGGGTTTCTCATCAGATAACGAATGCAAGAGCTCACCAGAGTTCCTCTGCACTTCTCTCTTCGACTTCTGCCAAGGATCGACCGCTGACTGCTCCAGGACGCCTGCAAAACCACAACAAAGTAGCAAGACGACTACCAGCAACATTGTAGTGCCTAATCCTGCCGGCTTTCTCAACTGTTTCCTGGTGGTGCATGCTCTGAGGGCTGTCTGCCTTCACCCTGCACTGGAAGCCAAGAAGAAATCTCCCGTGGGTCGACGGAATCTTCCCCCTGCTAATGCAGGCACCAAACTTCTGTATCACCGATTCTCTGGGTCCCCTCTCATCTTGACGAGCATGGTCCCTGGTACACAGGAGCTGGATCCAAGTGACCCCGACCGTCCAGTGGTCCTTCTGTCCAAATTTGGTGGAGTTAAGTCCTTCCTTCCCCATGCCAGACAGTAATCCTGTGCACTGCGTGATCTGCAGCTGCTCGGGCTTCTGTGCACTTTTGCAAGACTTCCTTTGTGCACAGCCTAACCCAGGTCCCCAGCACTCTGTCCTGCATTGCCCAGCTCACTGAGTTGGACTCCGACTTCGTGGGACCCTCTTGTTGTGCTGCGTCGACCGTCGTGCTCCGATCTTCTGAACGCCTGTACAGGTGCTTCTGCGGGTGCTGCCTGCTTCTGCGTGGGCTCTCCGTGTTGGTGAGCGCCCCCTCTGTCTCCTCCTCCAAGGGCGACCTCCTGGTCCTTCCTGGGCCCTGGCAGCACCCAAAATCTTCAACCGCGACTCTTGCAGCTAGCAAGGCTTTCTGCGTGGAAACAACTCTGCATCCTCCAGCACGCCGTGGGACATCTTCTGACCAAAGGAGAAGTTCCTGGCACCTTCCGTTGTTGCAGAATCTTCGGCTTCTTCCAACCGGAGGCAGCCCTGTTGCACCTTCATCCGAGGTTTAGTGGGCTCCTGTCCCCTCCCCCCACCCCTCCCCCCCAGACACTTGCATGACTCTTGGGCTTGGTCCCCTTCCTTTGCAGGTCCTCAGGTCCAGGAATCCGTCTTCAGTGCTTTGCAGTCAGTTGTTGCCTTTGCAGAATCCCCTATCTCGACTTTACTGTCTTTCTGGGGTAGTAGGGTAACTTTACTCCTACTTGTCAGGGTCTTGGGGTGGGGTATCTTGGACACCCTTAGTGTTTTCCTACACTCCCAGCTACCCTCTACACACTACACTAGGCCTGGGGTCCATTTGTGGTTCACATTCTACTTTTGGAGTATATGTTTTGTGTTGCCCCTAGACCTATTGTCTCCTATTGTATTCTATTGTGTTCTACAGTGTTTGCACTACTTTTGTAACTGTTTACTTACCTGATTTTTGGTTTGTGTGTATATTTTGTGTATTTTACTTACCTCCTAAGGGAGTATATCCTCTGAGATACTTTTGGCATATTGTCACTAAAATAAAGTTCCTTTATTTTTAGTAACTCTGAGTATTGTGTTTCTTATGATATAGCGCTATATGATATAAGTGGTATAGTAGGAGCTTTACATGTCTCCTAGTTCAGCCTAAGCTGCTAGAACACTACTAATAAGGGATAACTGGACCTGGCACAAGGTGTAAGTACCACAAGGTACCCACTATAAGCCAGGCCAGCCTCCTACACCTGACAAATTTCATCAGGTGATACCTGCCAAAATGTATCAGAGCCAAAGGCCAGCAAGACAAACAGAAATGTGGAATTTAACACATTTTCCCATTGACACAGAATGGGAAAAACCCTTTGCTACATCTGGCCCTTTGTGTGTTAAATACTGGATCCCTTTATGCCTCATTTCCAAGTGAAAAACGTGTGAATTAGAACTAAGTACAACACTTGGTAAACTTGGGGTAAATTGTCTAGTAAGGCAATTTCCTCACACTCATCTGTCAAATTGTAATCAGTTTAGAAATGTTCTTGTTGGTGCCCTGATTTCGAAAACTAACACCAAGGGGATGCCCTTTTACTTAGGGGGCGCAGACCTTTTTCACTCCTCTCTGCAGTCCATGCATGACCTGAGGTGTAGGTGCCAGGATTGCCATAGTTCTGCCCAGAAAATGCCATAGGGAGATGAAGCGGTTACTAGCCAATGGGCTACCAGGTCCCTTTCCACCTGATGACAACTTCCTGCAATGTATGGCAACTAGCTATCCCAGAGTGAACTATTCTCCTCATTCCCAAGATGGCTGAACCCATCTAGAGATGTGGCTACCTGAGGGCTACACCCCAAAGGAAAAACCAGTTTGGCAACTGGTTTCCCCTATCTGTCCATGATGCAAGCTCGCCAGGCCTCGAAAAAATATAAAAATGTTGCTAGACCTGCATGTTTAGTAACTTGAATAATCTAACCAAACTAACTGTAATGTACTTGAACCGTAAATAGGTCTCAAATTGTGTGATCCTTGGCAAATATTTTAGTTTACAGAGTCACCTTTTTCTTCATTCTCACATACGAGTGCACCTTCAAATATGTGAGCTCAGCATTTCTGCTGGACAAAAAAACTCTTGTTTCATTAAATACACTATGGGAGTTATTATGAGTTTGGCGGATGGAAAAGGCCGTCCGCCAAACTCCCGCTGTCAGGTTTCTGCCAGTGCGGCCGCCTTCCTGTGGGCCCCATTAGGAGTTTCCTGCTGGATCAGCAGGCGGAAACGGTGTTTCCCCCCGCTGGCCCAGTGGGAAACAGCTTACAATTGACCCGGCATCAATGCAGCAGTGCATAGGTTGCACCAGCATCCGTTGCGCTATTCGGGCTGGCCATGGGAGCCTCTGCACCCTGTCTCCGCCAGCCTTTACATGGTGGGGCTACCGCGGAGTCGACCAACGCCACCTGACGGCATGCGGAGGTACTGCTCGGAGAAAAATCTCTGGATCCAGTCTGATGCCTGGGGAAATTCAAAGGTAAGGAATCTGCAACTAGAAGTCTCTATCAGATAAATATATCACTAAAGGATGACGTCAGCACACTGTCATTTACATTCAGTAAAATTCCAAGAAATGTCCTAAAGCTTTACTACATAGTGCATTAACAATAATCTGTGAAACTTGGGTTTCAGAAAACATATTTATCATTTGCAAATCACCCAGCAAAGTGTTGTGATTTGTTTTTATCCTTTTAAGATATATTTTCATTACACAGAAGTACAAAAAATGGACGTTCTCAACTACTGAAGTATATTTTTAATTTTTTTCCACACATAACATTTAAATAACTCTTTGTATAGCAGGTCAGAGAGTTCACCTTATATAATCCTTGAACTCTGCAGTCAGAAGGAAAATAAATTGTAAGACAAACTGACCTCTGCCTCTGAACACAGAGCTAATGTGACAAGATCACAAGATATAAAGGCATCTTTATTGCGCTTGCACTTTCTTACTGACCAGAACACATGGTTCGATGGCATCTGTCGCTGTAGATACACATGGTATGCATGAGCTCGCCATCTGGTGTTGGGTCGGAGTGTTACAAGTTGTTTTTCTTCGAAGAAGTGTTTTCGAGTCACGGGGCCGAGTGACTCCACCTTCTGTGCTCATTGCGCATGGGCGTCGACTCCATCTTCGATTGTTTTCTTTCCGCCATCGGGTTCGGACGTGTTCCTGTCGCTCCGAGTTTCGGAACGGAAAGATAGCTGAAGACGGAAGATTTTCGACGGTATCGTTGCGATCCGGTTAGAGATAGACACATACGACGACGCGTTGAACATCGAAGCGCTTCGGTGCCCTTCGGGGTAGATTTCGGCACCCCGTCGGGGCCTAGTCGGCCCGACCGCGTGGAGGACAACGCCGATGGAACGGACCCCGTTTCGATTCTGCCCCGAATGCCACAACAAATATCCTTATACGGACCTACACTCGGTCTGTAATCTGTGCCTGTCACCCGAGCACAGCGAAGAATCCTGTGAGGCCTGTCGGGCGTTCCGGTCCCGAAAAACTCTGCGCGACCGTCGAGCGAGAAGACTGCAGATGGCGTCCACGCCAAAAGAGCGTCGACAGTTCGAGACAGAAGAGGAACAGGAGGAATCCTTTTCCATCCAGGATTCAGACTCCGACGAGCTACACTCTACAAGAACTGTGAGTAAGACGTCGAGATCAAACCTTAAAAAAGGAAAGAAGGCCCAGGGGACGCCACTGCCAACCGGCCATGGCTCCACCCAAATTCTCGGTGACCAACAATCGGCACCGAAAAAGGCCCATTCAGTGTCGAGATCGTCCGACTCCGGTCGAGACACCGGCACGCAGCCTCCTCGAGACCGAGAGAGTGCTAAACAGAAGCATCGACACCGAGAGTTCGGTGTCGACACGGATCGACGCCGAGACAGTGGCGCCGAAGACCATAGAGGCCCAGAATTTTCGGCACAGAAAAAGAGGAAGGTTACCTCGGAGCCGAAAAAACAATCGACAGGGTTTTCGGAGCCGAAAAAAGCGACATCAGACCCTGTTTCTGGCTCCTACACTGAAGAGCATTCTATGTCTTCTCAAATGAAGAAACATAGATTTGAACAAGAACTGCAATCCACTGACGTGGATCACACGCAAAAGCGTATCTTTATTCAGCAGGGGACTGGGAGGATCAGTACCCTTCCACCTGTCAAACGAAAGAGAACGCTTCAGTTTACTCCTCAGCAACAAACAGCACAAAAGGTAACACCTCCTCCCTCGCCTCCACCTGTAACTCCGGCTTCGCCAACTTACACCCCGTCACATTCGCCAGCTCACACCGCCATGAGCCACGATGACCAAGATCAGGATGCGTGGGACTTGTACGACGCACCAGTGTCTGATAACAGCCCAGACACATACCCAACTAGGCCATCACCACCGGAAGACAGCACAGCCTACTCACAAGTGGTGGCTAGAGCAGCACTATTCCATAATGTGGAACTACACTCGGAACAAGTAGAGGATGATTTTTTATTTAACACCCTCTCCTCAACCCACAGCTCCTACCAAAGCCTGCCGATGCTCCCAGGCATGCTACGCCATGCAAAGGACATTTTCAAGGAGCCAGTTAAAAGTAGGGCAGTGACGCCTAGGGTGGACAAAAAGTATAAGGCGCCTCCTACGGACCCCGTATTCATCACCTCTCAGCTGCCACCAGACTCTGTGGTGGTAGGGGCTGCCAGAAAACGGGCAAACTCACACACTTCTGGGGATGCACCTCCCCCAGATAAAGAAAGTAGGAAGTTCGATGCAGCCGGGAAGAGGGTTGCTGTCCAAGCAGCAAACCAGTGGCGCATCGCAAATTCACAAGCGCTGCTAGCGCGATACGACAGAGCCCACTGGGATGAGATGCAGCATCTCATTGAACATCTCCCAAAAGATCTGCAAAAAAGAGCAAAACAGGTTGTTGAGGAGGGTCAAAACATTTCCAACAATCAAATACGCTCCTCCATGGATGCAGCAGACACGGCCGCAAGAACCATTAATACGTCGGTTACCATCCGTAGGCACGCATGGCTCAGAACGTCTGGATTCAAGCCAGAAATTCAGCAGGCAGTGCTTAACATGCCAGTAAACGAGAAACTTCTGTTCGGTCCGGAGGTCGACACAGCCATAGAAAAGCTCAAGAAGGACACTGACACTGCCAAGGCCATGGGCGCACTCTACTCCCCGCAGAGCAGAGGATCTTATAACACCTTCCGCAAAACACCTTTTAGAGGAGGGTTTCGGGGTCAGGCCACACAAGCTAGCACCTCACAGTCCGCACCGCCCACCTACCAGGGACAGTACAGGGGAGGTTTTCGGGGCCAGTATAGAGGGGGGCAATTTCCTAGGAATAGAGGAAGATTTCAAAGCCCCAAAACCACTACCAACAAGCAGTGACTCACACGTCACTCACCCCTCCCACACAACACCAGTGGGGGGGAGGATACATCAATATTACGAAGCATGGGACAAAATAACTACAGACACATGGGTCCTAGCAATTATCCAACATGGTTATTGCATAGAATTCATGCAATTCCCTCCAGACATACCACCAAAATCACAAAATTTATCAAAATACCATTCACAGCTTCTAGAGATAGAAGTTCAAGCACTACTGCAAAAAAATGCAATAGAATTAGTACCAAGCACACAAATAAACACAGGAGTTTATTCACTGTACTTCTTGATACCAAAAAAGGACGAAACACTGAGACCAATTCTAGACCTCAGGGTAGTAAACACATTCATCAAATCAGACCACTTTCACATGGTCACACTACAAGAAGTGTTACCATTGCTCAGAAAACACGACTACATGACAACCCTAGACCTCAAGGACGCATATTTCCATATACCAATACATCAATCACACAGGAAATATCTAAGGTTTGTATTCAAAGGAATACATTACCAATTCAAAGTATTGCCTTTTGGTTTAACAACCGCTCCAAGAGTATTCACAAAATGCCTAGCAGTAGTCGCTGCACACATCAGAAGGCAGCAAATACATGTGTTCCCGTATCTAGACGACTGGCTAATCAAAACCAGTTCGCTCACACAATGCTCAAACCACACAAATCAAGTCATACAAACCCTCTACAATCTAGGGTTCACCGTCAACTTTGCAAAATCAAACATTCTGCCAAGCAAAGTACAGCAATATCTAGGAGCCATAATAGACACGACAAAAGGAGTAGCAACGCCAACTCCACAAAGGATCCACAATTTCAACAGGGTCATTCAACACATGTCTCCAAACCAAACAATACAAGCAAGAACAATACTACAGCTCCTAGGCATGATGTCCTCATGCATAGCCATTGTCCCAAACGCAAGACTGCACATGAGGCCCTTACAACAGTGCCTAGCCTCACAGTGGTCTCAAGCACAGGGTCACCTTCTAGATCTGGTGTTGCTAGACCGCCAAACTTACCTATCGCTTCTATGGTGGAACAGTATAAATTTAAACATAGGGCGGCCTTTCAAAGACCCAGTGCCACAGTACGTAATAACAACAGATGCTTCCATGACAGGGTGGGGAGCACATCTCAATCAACACAACATAAGAGGACAATGGAACATACATCAAACAAAACTGCATATAAATCATCTAGAATTATTAGCAGTTTTTCAAGCACTAAAAGCTTTCCAACCAATCATAACCCACAAATACATCCTTGTCAAAACAGACAACATGACAACGATGTATTATCTAAACAAACAAGGAGGAACACATTCAACGCAGTTAAGCTTGTTAGCTCAACAAATATGGAAGTGGGCAATCCACCATCAAATTGGTCTAATAGCACAGTTTATTCCGGGGATCCAGAATCAGCTGGCAGACAATCTCTCTCGAGATCACCAGCAAGTCCACGAATGGGAAATCCACCCACAAATTCTGAACACCTACTTCACACTCTGGGGAACACCACAAATAGACTTATTTGCAACAAAAGAGAACGCAAAATGCCAAAACTTCGCGTCCAGATACCCACACAAGCAATCCCAAGGCAATGCCCTATGGATGAACTGGTCAGGAATATTTGCTTACGCTTTTCCTCCTCTCCCTCTCCTTCCTTACCTAGTAAACAAATTGAGTCAAAACAAACTCAAACTCATTTTAATAGCACCAACGTGGGCAAGACAACCCTGGTACACAACACTGCTAGATCTGTCTGTAGTACCACACATCAAACTGCCCAACAAACCAGATCTGTTAACGCAACACAACCAACAGATCAGACACCCGGACCCAGCATCGCTGAATCTAGCAATCTGGCTCCTGAAATCCTAGAATTCGGACACTTACAACTTAGCCAAGAGTGTATGGAAGTCATAAAGCAGGCCAGAAGGCCATCCACTAGACACTGCTACGCAAGTAAGTGGAAAAGATTTGTTTGGTACTGCCATCATAATCAGATACAACCACTAGAGGCAACTCCAAAACATATAGTAAATTACTTGCTCCATTTACAAAAAGCAAAGCTAGCCTTCTCTTCTATTAAAATACATCTTGCAGCAATATCTGCATACCTGCAAACTACATATTCAACTTCCTTGTATAGGATACCAGTTATCAAAGCATTCATAGAAGGGCTTAAAAGAATTATACCACCAAGAACACCACCTGTTCCTTCATGGAACCTAAACGTGGTTCTAACAAGACTCATGGGCCCACCTTTCGAACCCATGCACTCTTGCGGAATACAATTCCTCACCTGGAAAGTTGCCTTTCTCATCGCCATTACATCTCTAAGAAGAGTAAGTGAAATTCAAGCGTTCACAACACAAGAGCCTTTTATACAAATACATAAAAATAAGGTCGTCCTACGACCTAATCCAAAATTTTTACCAAAAGTTATTTCTCCATTCCATCTAAATCAAACGGTAGAACTACCAGTATTCTTCCCACAGCCAGATTCTGTGGCTGAAAGAGCACTACATACATTAGATGTCAAAAGAGCATTAATGTACTACATTGACAGAACGAAGAACATCAGAAAAACTAAACAGCTATTTATTGCATTCCAAAAACCTCATGCAGGTAACCCAATATCAAAACAAGGTATAGCCAGATGGATAGTTAAATGCATCCAAATCTGCTACCTTAAAGCAAAAAGACAACTGCCCATTACTCCCAGGGCACATTCAACAAGGAAAAAAGGTGCTTCAATGGCCTTTTTAGGAAACATCCCAATGCAAGAAATATGTAAGGCAGCCACTTGGTCTACGCCTCACACATTCACCAAACACTACTGTATAGATGTGCTATCCGCACAACAAGCTACAGTAGGTCAAGCTGTATTAAGAACTCTATTTCAGACAACTTCTACTCCTACAGGCTAAACCACCGCTTATGGGGAACTAACTGCTTACTAGTCTATGCATACCATGTGTATCTACAGCGACAGATGCCATCGAACTGAAAATGTCACTTACCCAGTGTACATCTGTTCGTGGCATCAGTCGCTGAGATTCACATGGACCCACCCACCTCCCCGGAAGCCTGTAGCAGTTCAGAAGTTACCTTCAATTTTGTACATTTGTATATATATTACTTAATCCTTTAATAGATACATACTTACATTTTTCATTGCGCGGGCACTATTACTATAGTACAACTCCTACCTCACCCTCTGCGGGGAAAACAATCGAAGATGGAGTCGACGCCCATGCGCAATGAGCACAGAAGGTGGAGTCACTCGGCCCCGTGACTCGAAAACACTTCTTCGAAGAAAAACAACTTGTAACACTCCGACCCAACACCAGATGGCGAGCTCATGCATACCATGTGAATCTCAGCGACTGATGCCACGAACAGATGTACACTGGGTAAGTGACATTTTCATTCTTTGTCAACTCCCCAGACGGTCAAGAGAGCATTGTCTGTAATGTGTAAGGTAGCAGTCTCTGTGCTGCAGCATGATCTGAAATAACACTGGTAGTGATACAGGAGATGGTTAGCAATGATGTGTTCTTGGAGTCGATCATAGACTGCTTTTTCTGTAGTCTTGCCGATGAATGATGGGTGAGAGGCTTACAGTTGGCGAGGTCATCAGGGTCTAGTGTAGGTTCCTTTAGGGGTGAGACTATCTATTGAGAGCTTCGGGGAAGATGCCTTGAGTGAGAGAGGTGGCATTGAAAATGATGAGAAGGTGTGAGACAGCATTACCAAAGAGAGCTTTGGTGAAGGACAACGGCAAGGCATCAACTTCATAAGAAGTGGGTTTGCAAGAGTTCAGTATGTTGGCGAGGTCTGTGCCAGATAGGGGAGACTCTACAGGACTTCAGGGTTCTACAGGACTGGTCTGATGTAATAGATGAAGTAGGGTTGGTATTGTCAATGTCATTTTTTCTGGGGGGTTTTCACTCTAGAAGAGGTATATGGCATTGCGCTGTTCTTGTCTTTTGTGTTGACCTTTGTTTTTGCTAGGATGCTGTAAGGAAATGGCTCCCTGTTGCAGTTACCCCCCACTTTTTGCCTGATACTGATGCTGACTTGACTGAGAAGTGTGCTGGGACCCTGCTAACCAGGCCCCAGCACCAGTGTTCTTTCACCTAAAATGTACCATTGTCTCCACAATTGGCACAACCCTGGCACCCAGGTATGTCCCTTGTAACTGGTACCCCTGGTACCAAGGGCCCTGATGCTAGGGAAGGTTTCTAAGGGCTGCAGCATGTCTTATGCCACCCTAGGGACCCCTCACTCAGCACAGACACACTGCTTGCCAGCTTGTGTGTGCTGGTGGGGAGAAAATGACTAAGTCGACATGGCACTCCCCTCAGGGTGCCATGCCAACCTCACACTGCCTATGGCATAGGTAAGTCACCCCTCTAACAGGCCTTACAGCCCTAAGGCAGGGTGCACTATACCATAGGTGAGGGCATAGGTGCATACTATGGCCCTACAGTGTCCAAGCAAAACCTTAGAGATTGTAAGTGCAGGGTAGCCGTAAGAGTATATTGTCTGGGAGTCTGTCAAAAACGAACTCCACAGCTCCATAATGGATACACTGAATACTGGGAAGTTTGGTATCAAACTTCTCAGAATAATAAACCCACACTGATGCCAGTGTTGGGTTTATTAAAAAAATGCACACAGAGGGCATCTTAGAGATGCCCCCTGTATTTTACCCATTTGTTCAGTGCAGGACTGACTAGTCTGTGCCAGCCTGCTGCTGAGACGAGTTTCTGACCCCATGTGGTGAGGGCCTTTGTGCTCTCAGAGGACAGAAACAAAAGCCTGCTCTGGGTGGAGGTGCTTCACACCTCCCCCCTGCAGGAACTGTAACACCTAGCAGTGAGCCTCAAAGGCTCAGGCTTCGTGTTACAATGCCCCTGGCCACTCCAGCTAGTGGAGATGCCCACCCCCTGGACACAGCCCCCACTTTTGGCGGCAAGTCCAGGAGAGATAATGAGAAAAACAAGGAGGAGTCACCCACCAGTCAGGACATCCCTTAAGGTGTCCTGAGCTGAGGTGACCCCTGCCTTTAGAAATCCTCCATCTTGATTTTGGAGGATTCCCCCAATAGGAATAGGGATGTGCCCCCCTCCCCTCAGGGAGGAGGCACAAAGAGGGTGTAGCCACCCTCAAGGACAGTAGCCATTGGCCACTGCCCTCCCAGACCTAAACACCCCTAAATTCAGTATTTAGGGGATCCCGAGAACCTAGGAAACTAGATTCCTGCAACCTAAGACGAAGAAGGACTGCTGAGCTGAAAAACCTGCAGAGAAGACGGAGACACCAACTGCTTTGGCCCCAGCCCTACCGGCCTGTCTCCCCACTTCAAGAAAACTGCAACAGCGACGCGTTCCACAGGGTCCAGCGACCTTTGAAGCCTCAGAGGACTACCCTGCATCTAAAAGGACCAAGAACTCCTGAGGACAGCGGCTCTGCTCCAAAGAAGAAACATCTTTGCAACAAAGAAGCAACTTTGAAAGAATACACGTTTCCCGCCGGAAGCGTGAGACTTTGCACTGTGCACCCGACACCCCCGGCTCGACTTGTGGAGAACCAACACTACAGGGAGGACTCCCCGGCGACTGCGAGCCCGTGAGTAGCCAGAGTTGACCCCCCTGAGCCCCCAGAGCGACGCCTGCAGAGGGAATCCAGAGGCTCCCCCTGACCGCGACTGCCTGCTTCTAAGAACCCGCCGCCTGGTGGGGTCACTGCACCCGCAGCCCCCAGGACCTGAAGGATCCGACCTCCAGTGCAGGAGCGACCCCCAGGTGGCCCTCTCCCTTGCCCAGGTGGTGGCTACCCCGAGGAGCTCCCCACCCCCCTTGCCTGCCTGCTTCGCTGAAGAGACCCCTGGGTCTCCCATTGAAACCTATTGCAAGCTCGACGCCTGTTTGCACTCTGCACCCGGCCGCCCCCGTGCCACTGAGGGTGTACTTTTTGTGCTGACTTGTGTCCCCCCCGGTGCCCTACAAAACCCCCCTGGTCTGCCCTCCGAAGACGCGGGTACCTACCTGCTGGCTGGCTGGAACCGGGGCACCCCCTTCTCCATTGAAGCCTATGTGTTTTGGGCACCACTTTGACCTCTGCACCTGACCGGCCCTGAGCTGCTGGTGTGGTAACCTTGGGGTTGCCCTGAACCCCCAACGGTGGGCTACCTTGGACCCAACTTTGAACCCTGTAGGTGGTTTACTTACCTGCAAAACTAACAAACACTTACCTCCCCCAGGAACTGTTGAAAATTGCACTGTCTAGTTTTAAAATAGCTTATTGCCATTTTTGTGAAAACTGTACATGCTATTTTGCTGATTCAAAGTTCCTAAGTGAAATACCTTTCATTTGAAGTATTACTTGTAAATCTTGAACCTGTGGTTCTTAAAATAAACTAAGAAAATATACTTTTCTATACAAAAACCTATTGGCCTGGAATTGTCTTTGAGTGTGTGTTCCTAATTTATTGCCTGTGTGTGTACAACAAATGCTTAACACTACCCTCTGATAAGCCTACTGCTCGACCACACTACCACAAAATAGAGCATTAGTATTATCTAATTTTGCCACTATCTACCTCTAAGGGGAACCCTTGGACTCTGTGCACGCCATCTCTCACTTTGAGATAGTATATACAGAGCCAACTTCCTACAAACGTTGAGTGTGTCAGTGAGGTGGAAGAGGATTTCTATTCAGCTTATGTTGTCTGGGAGATTGAAGTCACCCAGGAGAATGGTATGGGCATGTTGGATGGACGAAGTGGAGCGGAGATCTGATAATTCATCAATGAAGTCCTTTTTCTAGCCGGGAGGCCTGCAAAGGAGATGGATGGTGGTGGCCTAGGTGACAGAGTGGGAAATGGTATATCAGCATCTCCATGATGTTCACTGTTACCTGCATGCCTTGGGTGCAGGACCAGGAACACTTATGGATCACAGAGAGGCATCTTTCCTAATGTGTGCATTCACAGCGGTTGCTGATGGGTGCTTTACCAAATACACTGATAGAGCATCTTTTATGTTGTGTAGATTTTTCAATGTGTTTTTGTTTTTAGTGTGTGACATGTTTGTAACATGAAATTCCATTACTCTCTGTTTGGACATCTTTTTAATTACTGGTAATGCTTGCCCATTTAAAATGAGTGATGTGGCTATGAATTGTACCATTCATGCCTCTCAGCAGCTAAAGGAGTAACAAGCACAAGCCCAAAGCTTTTGCTCTCACCATACTGGGCTTGTTCAGAACATTTAAAGGCCGCGCTCTACACACTCCGCTTGTGCCTCAAAGAACACCAGATAGCTGTGAGCAGTGGTAGGTACTGTAGCTAAATTGATCTTCATCCGTGGGCTTTGTAGCCTCCATATTTTAAATTGAATCTACAGAGGGTTGGTAATGCCATATGTGCCCTGGTGAAGGCTAGACTGGTATGAATGTTACAATTCATGGCCGCATGAAACACCACACCCAAATATTGGTAAAAGTTACCTTCTCCAGTTCTGATTCAAGGACATACCTAGTAAATGGCATCACTGTAGTCTGATAGCCTTCATAGAGAGCCTGTTTGTGTTAACGTCATTTTCCAAGGACCTCACCTGTTGTTGCAGCCCAATGGATGTGCGTCCAGGATGACCAGTTACTGGATGTCATTCACACGGGCTTCCCAGCATCCTGTTCTCTTCCTGCTCCCTGGGGTGGAGGGACCATGGGTACGTGAGAGGCTACTCAGCTGACGGATCTTTAACTCTTGCTGTCTGAGGCATCCTCCTGTGGTTTCTCTGCTCTTTGTGGCGTCCCAGGAGGGACAGTGGACTCTGTGGTGTGTAATGCCCTTACTAATTATCGGCCGTCTTCATGACTCCAAGTCTAAGCCTCTCTCTTGACCTAACGCATGAGATGACTTCTCACCCCAGAGAGAAGGCATTCAGTAGCCTTCTTTCTTCTAAGAAAAAGTTTGTTTTTCTCTTTTTTTAGTCATGTTCTGTTTCCCAGTTATCTTTCTGGTTTAACAACATCCTGTAGGTGCCACGCACAAGGCCCTGGGAGTTGGAAGTATTGTGATGGGAAGGCTCTGCTTGAAGTAATCTTGAGATGACCAGCTCCCGTGGCTTTCTCGCCTGACGCTTGAGGATGCCCCAGGCGGTCTCCCCGGACCCTGAGAGGGCTGGCCTCTACTCAGCGTTTTCCAGATGCCAATGTTCCGTGCTCCTGGTTCGGCGGAGGCCGTGGCCCTTCTACCATACAGTGACAGCTGATGGTTTCTCTGCATTGACCCGGTTCTGGTGGGGAGACAAGTGCTGGGGCCGGAGTTGCGGGGTCATTCCTGCTTCAAGCCCCTGAGCATCCTGGGGGTCTCCGCTTCGTGTGCTGCCACGGCCCACTCCTTGTAAGGTCAATCATCTACGTCACAGCGACGTTTGTTTACATGCGCTTCTTTGTAAATTCAGCTTTTTTTCACCACAGGTATTGGAGGTAGCGCAAAGGAGGGCTATACCTTGTGGGTGGAAGAATCGAACGGATGGGCACAACGACTGTACTTTACACATGATTACCATTACACTCACATGTTTTAATAGGAACAGCGATTATTTGTAGCACTCTGCAACAGCTGAAGTACGTAGAGTGCGCCGTGTAAAAAAAATATTTCCTTTTTTATAATTGGTCCAAATGACGGATTTCATATGACATCTTTTGACATGGATACATATGTTCTTCTTAATTGATAACATTGCCCTAATTAATAGCACGCGTGATTGCTTTTAGAGAGACCTTTGGATGCATTTCTGACCTGCTTAATAGACAATTAGCCCGATTGATTCGAAACCTGCAGCTTGGCGCGCGCAGTGATAACTATACTGAAGGAAATGAACTACTGCAGTATCTTCTGTAACCAGGAGATGGCGGTAGAAGCTAGCGGGTGTTCCCTATGTGGTGCACTGGTCAATCTTTTCCAGTCTCTGCGCCTCCCTCCACTTTTCCTAACATCCCTAATCACATGGAGTGGCTGATAATGGTAGCATTAGGGGAGCAGGCGGGCAGAATAACAATGTAAGTGGGCACTGCGATTCAGTAATCTCATCAAGGGTATTTAATGACCTCGGCCGCCTTCCTCTGAGACCAATTACATGCAGACTTGGAGATGTCTTTTCTTTATTTTAGGAGGCCCTAATCCTAGGCCCCCTTTCTGCAATCAGTGCAGCTGTAACTGCAAAGGCCCTTCTCCCTTTCTTGGGCACTCACCTCCTTCTCCGGGGTGCAGCCCAAGTAAAGGGGGGGTGAGCTGTCTGTATTGGCATAGCCCAGCCTCAGAAAAAGAGTGAGCTTGTCTGTATTGGCATAGTCCAGCCTTAGAACAGGAGTGAGCTGTCTGTATTTGTATACTCCAGCTTTAGGAGGGAGCTGGCTGTATTGACATAGTCCAGCCAGCCCAACAAGAGGGGGGAGCTGCCTTTATTGGCATAGTCCAGCCTTAGGAGTGAGCTGTCTGTATTGGCATAGTTCAGCCTTAGGAGGGAGCTGTCTGTATTGGCATAGTCCAGCCTCAGAAGAAGAGTGAGCTGTCTATATTGGCATACTCCAGCCTTAGAACAGGAGTGAGCTGTCTGTATTGGCATACTCCCGCCTTAGAACAGGAGGGAGCTGTCTGTATTGACATAGTCCAGCCCAACAAGAGGGGGAGCTGCCTTTATTGGCATAGTCCAGCCTTGGAAGAGGAAGGAGCTGTCTTTATTGGCATAGTCCAGCTTTAGGAGTGAGCTGTCTGTATTGGTATAGTCCAGCCTTAGGAGGGAGTTGTCTGTATTGGCATAGTCCAGTCTTAGAAGAGGAGGGAGCTGCCTTTATTGGCATAGTCCAGCCTTAGAAGAGGAGGGAGCTGTCTGTATTGGCATAGTTCAGCCTTAGAAGAGGAGGGAGCTGTCTGTATTGGCATAATCCAGCCTTAGGAGGGAGCTGTCTGTATTGGCATAGTCCGGCCTTAGGAGGAAGCTGTCTTTATTGGCATAGTCCAGCCTTAGAAGAGGAGGGAGCTGTCTTGGATCTGCAAGCCCTAAGCGAGCTGAGCCCTCATGTGACTTCTGCCTGCCACTCGAATTGTAACCTAATGCGCCAAGAATTAAAGACAAAGGTGTGACCTAGATGAAAAACAGACAAGAGACAGATACCTGTTTTGAGGCTGAACTGCTCAATAGGGAATCAAAAAAACAGGTATCAAACCCAACTTTTTCACTGCATCCTATTCTGTGATCCTGGACAAGTATTTTATTTCACCAAGACTCCTTTTTCCTCATTGTCACTTATGAGAACACCTTTAAATATGTGAATTCAGAATGTGCAGTGTAAAAAAAAAAAAAAAAACTCTTCTGTTTCATTTAATACACTATGATAATGCTCCTTGGTAAGAATCTAGGCCACACAAAGAGTACAAATGACAACGGACTTGACTCTTAGTGCACCATTGGCACTTCTCGTCAGGGTAAGAGACATGACGATATTTGCGTACAAAACTATCTCTTTTAACAAATGTCTCTACATGTAGTGATATAGGCCCTCATTATGACCCTGGCGGTCTCCTGACTTGCAGGGCAAAGGTGGCGGTTTCACCGCCAACGGGCTGGCAGTGAAGACCACCACATTATGAGACGCCAACCCGCCACATTCCCACTTGTACTGCCTTGGTGGTCTGAACCACCGGAGATTAGCATCTCTGACCAGACGGTCCGTAGAAGACCACCGGTGGTATTTTGAAATGGCTTTCCACCAGGGTTTCAGTGGCGGTAGCACCGCCACGAAAACCCTGGCGGAAAGGCTACAGTTGAGAGGGAATTCCTTCCCTGTCACCGGTAGACGACTCCCCCACCTTTCCCCACCGCCCCGAACAGAACAGCACACCCCGCCCCCATTCTAGTCCAGCGCCACTTGCATACACGCACCCCGCATACACTCATTCACCAACACTGACATACACACATTTACTTCAACATTCATACACTTATTCAAACACCCATACAAACACGCATTCAAACAATCAATCAGTCATTTGTAAAGCGCGCTACTCACCCGCTAGGGTCTCAAGGCGCTGAAGGGGGGTGCTACTGCTCGAGCAGCCAGGTCTTGAGGCATTTCCTGAAGGTCAGCATGGCCTGGGTCTGACGTAGGTGGACCGGGAGTGAGTTCCAGGTCTTGGCGGCGAGGTGGGAGAACGATCTGCCGCCGGCTGTAGTTCGCTGGATGCGAGGGACGAGGGCGAGGTTGGCGGAGCAGAGTTGACGGTTGGGAGTGTAGAAGATGAATCGCTCGTTGAGGTAGGTAGGGCCGGCGTTGTGGAGTGCTTTGTGAGCGTGGGTGAGGAGCTTGAAGGTGATCCTCTTGTTGACGGGGAGCCAGTGTAGATATCTCAGGTGGGCTGAGATGTGGTTGTGACGTGGTATGTCGAGGATGAGGCGTGCAGAGACGTTTTCTATAAGTTGCAGTTTTTTATGGAGCTTGCCCGTAGTTCCCACGTACAGAGCGTTGCCGTAGTCCAGTCTGTTGCTGACGAGAACCTGGGTGACCGTCCTTCTGGTTTCGGTAGGGATCCACCTGAAGATCTTGCGAAGGGTGTTGAAGCAGGAAGATGAGACGGCGATGAGTCTAGGATGAATCCCAAGTTGCGTGCGTGGTTGGTGGGCATCGGTGCGGTTCCTAGGGTAGCCGGCCTCCAGGAGTCGTCCCATGGGAGAGGTTGGAGCAGAGGATGAGAATCTCCGTCTTGTCTGAGTTCAGTTTCAGGCGGCTGCTCTCCATCCAGTTGGCGATGGCCTTTAATCCGTCGTGGAGGTTGTTTTTGGCAGTGGCGGGGTCTTTGGTGAGTGAGAGGATCAGCTGGGTGTCGTCGGCGTAGGAGATGAAGTTCAGGTTGTAGGATCGGACGATATTGGCGAGCAGTGCCATGTAGATGTTAAAAAAGGTTGGGCTGAGTGAGGATCCTTGGGGAACCCCGCAGATGGTGTTGGTGGCTTCAGAGAGGGAGGGAGGGAAGCGGACTCTTTGGGTTCTGCCATAGAGGAAGGATGTGATCCAGTCCAGGGCTTTGTGGCGGATCCCTGCGTCGTGGAGGAGTGTGCGGAGGGTGTGGTGGCAGACGATGTCGGAGGCAGCCGAGAGGTCTAGGAGGATAAGAGCTGCAGTTTTGCCTTTGTCAAGCATGGTCCTGATGTCGTCGGTTGCGGTGATGAGGGCGGTTTCGGTGCTGTGGTTGCTACAAAAACCAGATTGAGAAGTGTCCAGCGTGTTGTTGTCTTTAAGGAAGCGGGTCAGTTGGCAGTTGACGATCTTTTCAATGGTTTTCGCCGGGGAGGAGGGAGGTGGGCTGGTAGTTCTTGAGATCACTTGGGTCTGCTTTGGGTTTCCTCAGCAGGGTGTTGACTTTGGTGTGCTTCCAGCTTTCCGGGAAGGTGGCGGTCTCAAAGGAGCTGTTGACGATCATCCGGAGTTGGGGGGCGATGATGGAGCTTGCTTTGTTGAAGACATGGTGGGGGCAGGGGTCGGACGGTGAGCCGGAGTAGATGGTGCTCATGGTTTTGGTGGTATCCTCGTCGTTGATGTGGGTCCAGGAGAGCAAGAGGTTGGTGTGGTTGGGGTCCAGTGCGTCGGTGTTTGTGGTGGCAGCGGTTGTCGTGGGGGTCGACGTGTTGAAGCTTTCCTGGATGTCCGTGATCTTGCGGTGAAAGAAGGTTGAGAGGGAGTCGCAGAGGTCTTGTGAAGGTGGGGTGTCGTTGGAGCAGGACCTGGGGTTGTCGAGTTCCTTAACGATGTTGAGGCAACACTCATCCAAACATGCATACAGAAACCCATACACACATGCATTCAAACACTCATACACACACGCATACCCACTTACATTCATACATGCAGACAACACCCACGCACACACAACACCCTCCCACGCCTTCCCCTGTCGGACGCCTGACTTACCTTGTCCGGCGAGGAGGTCGTCCGGCAGGGAACGGGTAGGGGCGCTTCTACCACCGGAAGCGCCCCGCCATCAGGACACTGCCAGGCCATATTACTGCTTATAATACAGCTGGTGGTGTCCTTGTTGGCAGGGCGGGGCTGGAGGTGGAACCACCCATGTGCCTTCGACTGCCAGCACGACAACTGCTGGATTTCCACCTAAAATGTGGCGGAAATCCAGCAGTACTCTTAATATGGTGGCTGGAAGACCGCCAGCACTGTGGTCTTCTGGCGCCTGCAGCTTTGGTGGTCTTGTAAAAAGACCGCCAAAGTCGTAATGAGGGCCATAATCTGAGGTGAAAAGCTTCCATGTGCTAATGAAATGTCATTGTTTGAATTCTGAAGCAACATCCTTGATCTACATGGCAAAATTTTCCAGGGACGGCTTGTGCACAGGCTCTTAGAGACAAGCTATGCTTAGCTCAGCTCTGGCTCCGCACTCCCTCTGAATTTATAGACGCACCCACCTCTAGCATTTACTACCCTCAACGAGGTTTCGAAGTGCTTTACGCCAGACAGCAGGCTGCTCTAGAAACCCAAGGTTTTTGGTTAATCCATTGATTATTGATTACTGTTGGTTATTGGGTTTGGCCTTGTGCACTCAAGGAAACCATTCCATGCATTTACTACAGTTTCTTTGCATAATTAGTAGTTGAAGATGATGCATTTTGCTTTTGGCTGAGTAGTAGCCCAGAAATGGATTTTGTCTGTTGTAGGAAGCTGGCTCTCTATATAGTGCACTAAAATTAAGTGCACTGTGCAGAGAGACCAGTGGATCCCCAATTGATATTGCAGAGGCAAAAGTAGATAATACTAATGCTCTCTTTTGTGGTAGTGTGAGCGAGCAGTTAGGGTTATCTGTGGGCAGTGCAAAGCATTTTTTGTACACACACAGGCAATAAATGAGACACACACTCAAAGAATAAATCTAAGACCAATTTAGAAAAATAACATTTCTTTTTATATATGTTTCAAACCCAAGAACTTCGTAATCAGGTTAGTAGATTTTCAAGCATAAATACTTTGCAGTATCAAAAATCAACACAGTGCAGGTTTTCAGTTTAGTAATGTTAGCCTATGGGAGGAAAACAAGAATGCAGTTTTGCAGGTAAGTACATGATTTACAAATCCAGTCTTCTGGGTTTTAGGTCAACAACAGGCAAGGTTCAAGTCAGTACCAAGAGTGCACTCACAGCCGCACAGGGTTGGTTGGGCGCAGAGGTCAAATTCAGAGTTGGGAGCCCAATGTTAACCAATTGAGACTGGGGGTGAACGAAGATGCCCTGCTCGTGGTTGAGTAAAGCGGTGTCAGGGGTTGATCTCCTGGGATTGAGGTAAGCACAACGGAAGTCACAAGGTAGCACTACACTTACACCCTCAGTGGCACAGGGACAGCCGGGTACAGAGTGCCAACACAGCGCCGGGCGCTCAATGTAAATAGGGGAGATCAGTTTTGGAAAAAGGCTGCAGGCGCGGGCCAGGAGGCTGAGCAAAGAAAACCCACAGCTGCCCAGGTAAGCTCTGATGTTAGGGTGAAGTAGGGACACCGACGGGCCAGCTCCCAAAGGCCCAGGGGCTTCGGATGAAGTCCTTTGGCGTCGGGATCAGGGCAGGTCGCGGTCAGGGGGAGTCTTCGGTTTGAGGTTGCAGGCTTCGAGGTAGAGTCTGGCAGGTGTCAGCCCATGGTGGACTTAGACTCAGAGTCGCTGGGGAACCTTCACAGGATCATTGGGCCAATTGGACTCGGGCCATGGGCGTCGGGTGCAGAAGTGGATCCGAAGGCGGGTTCGTGGATTCTTGGGGCAGAGTTCATTTTCTTTTAAAGTGGTTTCTTCTCGAACAGGTCCACTGTTTTCAGAAGGTGTTGATCTTTGTCTAAGGCAGGCAGTCCTCCCAAAGGTTTGGAGGTCACTGGGCTGAGGGACAGGTCGTATTTTGGCACAAGCCGGTATCGCTGGAGACAAGTCAGTTGGTGTCTGCAGTCTTCTCTGCTGGTGTGACTCTGTAGTGTCTAGCTTGTCTTAGGCCGTCAGGAATCTGAGTTCTAAGGTTCAGGGGTGCCACTTAAATACTCAATTTAGGGGTGTTACAGGGAGTGCAGGGGATAGCCAATGGACTGACCGCCTTGAGGGTGACTAAACCCTTCTAATGGCCACTTCAGCTGGCGGCCTAATTCCTTCTAAACAAGATGGAGGAATTTTCAAAAGTAGTGTCCACTTCAGCTCGTCCACCTAAGGGCTGGGACTGGCATTAAGTAGTGACTCCTCCTAATTTAACTAATTTTTCTGCCTGTGCTGCCACCAAAAGTGGGGTCAGGACAGGGGGGTTGATCGTCTCCACCATTTGGAGAGACCTGGGTTGCTTTTCAAAGGCGACAAGGCCTTTGAAGCTCCCCGCCCTGGATTGTCCATCGAGTCTGGGAAGAGGTAACACCTCCGCCCAGTGCAGGCTTTTGTCTCTGGGCCTTGAGAGAATTGGCTCTCATTGTGGGGGTCCAGAAACACATCTGTGGTGACTGAACTAGTCAGGACCAGTCAGTCAACACACTAGTAGCTTGCAGGTTTTCAGGGGACACCTCTAAGGTGCCTCTATGCATTTATTAATAACTCCATCACTGGAATCAGTGTGGGTTTATTATTCTGAGACTAAACATCCCAGGATTCAGTGAAGCCACAATGCAGCTGGGGAACTCGTGATGACCAGTGTCCAACATATGCATTTAAAATGGCTTTCCTGTGCACTTACTGTGCCACAAAAATTCTACGGAGACATAGGAAGGGCATGCATATATGCCGTCACATGTTGCTGGATGCATCCAGCTTTATGGGTTTATTACGCATGGCACATGCAGTGATGGGGAGCCTGGCACACAGGGGTGTGCGACAGGTTGTGTTTTCAATTTAGCCTACAACAAGACACGCAGTCTGCAGTGGCAGCACTGTGTGGGTTAGGTGAGGTGTACCTGAGGGTGGCACAATTGGTGCTGCAGCCAACCGTGACCTTCCTTAATACCCCAGGCCCTAGGTACCCGGGGTACAATTTACTAGGGACTTACAGTGGTAGCTAAAGAGTTTGTCAATTGTGAACAAAAACAACTGCAGTTCTGGGGAAAGAGATCTGGCACTGGGGACCTGGTTAGCAGGGACCCAGTGCATTAACAGTCAAAATTACCACTGGTACCAGGCAAAAAGTGGGGTCTAACCATGCTGAAAAGGCTGCTTTCCTACATGACCCTTTCCCCCCACCCCCTCCACCCCAAATGAAAGAGGATAAAACTAACCTTTCCCAGAGAGTCTTCATCTTCTTAGCGGAAGAACCTGGGAAGGCCATCTGCATTGGCGTGGGCAGTCCCTGGTCTATGTTCCACTGTAAAGTCCATTCCCTGTAGGGATATGGACCACCTTAGCAGTTTGGGGTTTTCACCGTTCATTTGCATTAGCCATCTGAGAGGCCTGTGGTCAGATTGAACTAGGAAGTGAGAGCCAAACACGTATGGTCTCAGCTTCTTCAGGCTTCCCTCTCAATGGCACTGCAACGCTGCTCCCTGGGAAGTAACCTCCTGCTAAGGAAAGCAGCAGGTTGGTCATGGCCATCATCATTGACTTGATTTGGAACAGGACTACTCCTATCCCATGTTCAGAGGCATCTGTCTGCACTATGAACTGCTTGGTGTCATCTGGAGCTTTGAGAACAGGTGCTGAGCACATTGCTTCTTTCAGGGTGTCAAAAGCCTTTTGACAGCTCGCTGTCAAGTTTACTTTCTTTGGCATTTTCTGTTCTGAGAGGGGGGCCACAATGGAGCCATACTCTTTCACAAACCTCCTTTAATAGCCATTCAAGCCAAGGAATGCCCTGACCTGAGTCTGGATTGTTGGAGCTACCCAGTCAATAATTGTCTAAGTCTTGGCTTGCGGTGGTTGAACTTGGCCTCCACCTACAAGGTGGCCCAAGTATACAACCTGGTCCTGCCCTATCTTGCCTTGATCGTGATGCCTACCTTTTTCAGAGCCTCAAGGACCTTCCTCAGGTGGATCAGGTGATCCTGCCAGGTAGAACTAAGGACAGCAAAATCATCTAGATATGCTGCACTAAAGTCTTCTAACCCAGCCAGGACTTTGGTCACCAAGCTTGGGAAGGTGGCAGGGGCGCTCTTCAGTCCAAAGGACATAACATTAAACAGATAATGCTCCTCCATGGCCCTTTCGTTGTCTCCATGCCCCATAATTCTCAGTCTTCACTGCTGCGTTGCTGCTTGACCTCAGCTTAAATCTGAGTCTGGCAGCCTACATCTCCTTCACATGCCTTATCTATCTGGACCTCAGAGGTAACCCCCACCCACCTAATGCTCTCAAGCAACTTTCAACTGTCCTTCCAAGCTGCTCGAGACTTGATCTGAGCGCTTCCATCACATTAGGAACCATCCTTCCAACATTCAAACTTGTGGTCATTCATCTCAACATTGCAGAAAATGGCTTCACTTGACTCCTCAGACCAAAATCCTGCAGCCCAATCCATAAGCAACGCTTTACTACCCACTTCATAATCACCACTTCACTGCCCAATCCACCTTCACCACTTTACTGCCAAATCCATAATCACCATTTTACTGCCCACTTCATAATCACCACTTTACTGCCCAATCCATAATCACCACTTTACTGGCAACTGCACAATCACCACTTTACTGCCCACTGCACAATCACCACTTTACTGGCAACTGCACAAATCATCACTTTACTGGCCACTGCAGAATCACCACTTTACTGCACACTCCATAATCACCACTTTACTGGCAACTGCACAATCACCACTTTACTGCCCACTGCATAATCACCACTTTACTGGCAACTGCACAATCACCACTTTACTGGCCACTGCAGAATCACCACTTTACTGCACACTCCATAAAATCACCACTTTACTGCCCACTGCATAATCACCACTTTACTGCCCACTGCATAATCACCACTTTACTGCCCACTGCATAATCACCTCTTTACTGGCAACTGCACAATCACCACTTTACTGGCCACTGCATAACCACAACTTTACTTGCCTCTGCATAATCTCCACTTTACTGGCAACTGCACAATCACCACTTTACCGCCAACTTCATAATCACCACTTTACTGCCCAATCCATAATCTCCACTTTACTGGCAACTGCACAATCACCACTTTACTGCCCACTGAATAATCACAACTTTACTGGCCTCTGCATAATCACCACTTTACTGCCCGCTGCATAATCACCACTTTACTGCCCGCTGCATAATCACCACTTTACTGGCCTCGGCATCATCACCACTTTACTGCCCACTCCATAATCACCACTTTACTGGCTGCTGCATCATCATCACTTTACTGCCCAGAGCATCATCATTACTTCACTGCCCACTGCATAATCGCCACTTAACTGACCACTGCATAATCACTTTACTGCCCACTGCATAATCACCACTTTACTGCTCACCCCATATTCCTCTCTTTTACTGCCCTCTCCATAATCACCACTTCACTGCCAAACACTCCCAATACATTATATCCTCTATGCAGCGTCCATTTTTTAAAGACAGAAATGTAAACCTCTTTGATGACAAACAAGCATAAGATCAGTCACTTCCTCAGTCCTTGATGAGTTGAGTAATAGCTGATTGTAGGAGGCTGGTTGTTCTCACTCTCAAAGAATTAACAGCATCACTGCAGCCTGTTGACCACAGCTTCCACTCATGCTTCTCTGTAGTTGGAATAAAAGAAAAGCCATGTCTTCGATCTTCTGTTTTAGGTCGAAGCCTGTCAGATCAGTGCAGCTATCTGGGTTGCTTAAGACTTCGTGGGGACGTTCTGAAAGTTTCCCTGAGAAAGCATTCCAACCATTGCTTACCATTGGCTTGGTGTTTTGTAACTCACAGTTGCTTGCTACATTCTAGCTTCATTTGTTTTAGGCTCTCCAGCTTGAGTTAGTCCCTCCTGTGGAATATAACCTGTTTACTGTATTCTTTGATGTATGCTTGCTTTCTGTAAACAGTTCTATAAATGTTGTTCTTATCTTGTCAGGTTGACTGTGCAGTCAGAGACAGAGTTCACTTGTCAGGCTCTGTCTTCCAAGGGAGCTTAGTGTTTACTTTCATTCTCGGACTCCAAAATGAGAGAATTTATCTAACAGTCTGGGGGAGGGGAAGAGTGAAAGGGAAGGCTGTGTCTAGCACACAACAAAATTTGAATGTCTGTAAGTGAACTGTGCAAATATTTCAGAATATATTCATAATTAGCAAAGCTCAAATGAAGCACTTTTAAAGATAATTCTGAAGTGTGCTAGAAACAAATATTTTAATACGATCAATACAAAGCAATACACTAGATAATGCCATTTCCACAAATTATCATTTGTGTGCTGTATAGTTTTATCTGTAAAACTGTATGTTTATGCAAACTTAATGGTAATTTCAATAAAACGGTATGTTTATGCCAACAATCGTAATTTCAATTGAAAATGTAATTTCTGTGATGGCAGTGCACTATGACACCATGCATACTCCACTCTACGACACTCTACTCGACTCTGTGCCCCTCCACTCTATAATTCTCCACTCTGTCACTTCATGCCACTCCCCTCTACAAAACACTACTTAACTCCACTCTCCGCCACTTCACTTTACGATGTTACTGCATTCTACACCACTCCATTCAACAACACTCTACTTCACTCTATGCAACTCCATGTGTGCTATTCCACACCACTTTACTCCACTCTACCCCACTCCATGACACACTACTCCATGCCACCCCACATACGAACCTATGCCACTCCACTCTCGGACACTCTACCCCCCCCATACCCCCCCCCCCCCCCCCCCCCCCCCCCCCCCCAGTGTCTAGCAGCTTAGGCTGTCTAGAGGTAGCTGTATCAGAGCAGCCAAGGCCGAACTAGGAGACATGCAAAGCTCCTGTAGTACCACTATAGTTACACAGTACTTACACACAATAAAAGACAATACTCAGTGTTACCAAAAATGAAGGTACTTTATGTTCGGTGGCATGTGTAGCTGCAGATACACATGCTGTGCATAGTCCGCCGTCTGGTGTTGGGTCGGAGTGTTACAAGTTGTTTTTCTTCGAAGAAGTCTTTTCGAGTCACGAGACCGAGGGACTCTTCCTACTTTGGTTCCATTGCGCATGGGCGTCGACTCCATGTTAGATTGTTTTTTTTCCGCCATCGGGTTCGGACGTGTTCCTTTTCGCTCCGTGTCTCGGGTCGGAAAGTTTGTCAGAATCAACGAAAAATTCGTCGGTATTGTTTCGTTCGGTATCGGGTTAGATTAGAATCAACACCGAATCTTGAAGAGCTCCGGTAGCCCTTCGGGGTAATTTCGATCCCCCGTCGGGGCCTGGTCGGCCCGACCGCGTGCAACATCGAGACTGATGGAACGGACCCCGTTCCGATTCTGTCCTAAATGCCACAGTAAATATCCCTATACAGACCAACATTTGGTCTGTAACTTGTGCCTGTCACCCGAGCACAAAGAAGAAACGTGTGAGGCCTGTCGAGCGTTTCGGTCGAGAAAAACGCTCCGAGACCGAAGAGCCAGAAGGTTGCAGATGGCGTCCACGCGGACAGGACAACAACGGTTCGAGGAAGAGGGAGAAGAAGAAACATTCTCCATCCACGAATCGGATTCCGAAGAATTCGACGTCGAAGAAACCGTGAGTAAGACGTCGAAACAAGCATCACACAGAAAAACAGACAAAGCCCAGGGGACGCCACTGCCGACAGGCCATGGCTCAACCCATAAAGTAGGTGACCGTCCATCGGCACCGAAAAAGGGCGAGCTGGTGCCGAGATCGTCCGACTCAGGTCGAGACACAGGCACGCAGCAATCTCGGGACCGAGAAACTGCCGCAGAAAAGGGTCGACACCGAGACAGCGGCACCGAAGCTGCTCGGCACAGAGATAGCGGCACCGAAGATGGTCGACGCCAAGAAGCTACGACACCGAAAAAGAGGAAAATCTCTTCGGAGCCAAAAACAACAAAAGACACGGTTTCGGTGCCAAAACGCCCAGCAACCGAACCGAAAGCCAGTTCCTACTCAGAGGAACAATCACAGTCCTCCCAACTTCAAAAACACAGATTTGAGGAGGAATTACAAACAACAGCTGTAGATCACACGCAAATCTTTATACAAAGTGGTACAGGGAAGATCAGCACCCTTCCCCCAATCAGAAGAAAAAGGAAACTAGATTTCCAACAACAAGAAAAAACACCACAAAGCAAAAGTGGTGAAGAAGGTAACTCCACCACCCTCTCCACCACCGGCAGCTCATATATCACCGGCACAGACTCCGTCACAATCACCAGCTCATACCACCATGAGCCAAGATGACCAGGACGCATGGGATCTCTATGACGCCACAGTATCGGACAATAGCCCTGAGTCGTACCCCACTAAGCCCTCACCACCTGAGGACAGTACAGCCTATGCTCAGGTGGTAGCTAGGGCAGCAGAGTTTCATAACGTATCGCTACATTCAGAGCCTATCGAGGATGACTTCCTTTTTAACACCCTGTCCTCCACCCATAGCAATTATCAAAGCCTTCCTATGCTCCCAGGAATGCTACGGCACGCTAAACAAATCTTTAAGGAGCCAGTTAAAAGCAGAGCAATAACCCCAAGGGTGGAGAAGAAATACAAGGCACCACCCACAGACCCTGCTTTTATTACATCACAACTGACACCAGATTCAGTTGTCGTAGGAGCAGCTCGTAAAAGAGCCAACTCGCACACATCAGGCGACGCACCACCTCCAGACAAGGAGAGCCGAAAGTTTGATGCAGCCGGGGAAAGGGTTGCAGTACAAGCTGCAAATCAGTGGCGCATCGCCAACTCGCAGGCACTCCTAGCACGATATGACAGAGCCCATTGGGACGAGATGCAGCATCTCATCGAGCACCTCCCCAAAGAATTCCAAAAACGGGCAAAACAAGTGGTTGAAGAGGGACAAAACATATCCAACAACCAAATCCGTTCTTCTATGGATGCAGCAGATACAGCTGCAAGAACTATAAATACTGCTGTAACGATAAGGAGGCACGCATGGCTGCGCACATCCGGCTTCAAACCTGAGATACAACAGGCAGTGCTCAATATGCCGTTCAATGAACAACAATTGTTTGGACCAGAAGTGGACACTGCAATTGAAAAATTAAAGAAAGACACTGACACAGCTAAAGCCATGGGCGCACTCTATTCCCCGCAGGGCAGAGGCACATTTGGCACATTTCGCAAAACTACTTTCAGAGGAGGGTTTCGAGGTCAAGCCACACAAGCCATTACCTCACAAACAACACCGTCTACCTACCAGGGACAGTATCAAAGGGGAGGCTTTCGGGGCCAATACAGAGGGGGCCAATTCCCAAGAAACCGGGGAAAATTTCAAGGGCCCAAAACCCCTCAAAACAAGCAGTGACTCACAAGTCACTCAACCCCTTCACACAACACCAATGGGGGTAAGACTAAGCCAGTTCTACAAATCTTGGGAGGAGATAACAACAGACACTTGGGTCTTAGCAATTATCCAACATGGTTATTGCATAGAATTTCTCCAACTCCCTCCAAACGTCCCACCGAAAACACACAAGGTGTCCAAACAGCATATAGACCTTCTAGGACTAGAAGTTCAAGCATTACTGCAAAAAGACGCAATAGAATTAGTACCAAAAACACAAAAGAACACAGGAGTTTACTCACTGTACTTTCTAATACCGAAAAAGGACAAAAGTCTGAGACCAATATTGGATCTCAGAACACTAAACACCTACATCAAATCAGACCACTTTCACATGGTCACGTTACAAGACGTAATACCACTACTGAAACAGCAAGACTACATGACAACGTTAGATCTAAAAGACGCGTATTTCCATATACCGATACATCCCTCGCACAGGAAATACCTAAGGTTCGTATTCGAAGGAATAAATTACCAATTCAAAGTGTTGCCATTCGGAATAACGACAGCACCAAGAGTCTTTACAAAATGTCTAGCAGTAGTAGCTGCACATATCAGGGGGCAGCAAATACACGTGTTCCCGTACCTAGACGATTGGTTAATCAAAACCAACTCGCTAACAAAGTGTTTACACCACACAGATTATGTTATACAAACCCTTTACAAACTGGGTTTCTCCATCAACTATGCAAAGTTACACCTTTTGCCGTGTCAAACACAGCAATACTTAGGAGCGACAATCAACACAACAAAAGGGATAGCCACTCCAAGTCCACAAAGGGTTCAACATTTTCACAAGATGATACAAGCTATGTATCCAACACAAAAGATACACGCAAAGATGGTCTTAAAACTCCTAGGCATGATGTCCTCATGCATAGCCATTGTCCCAAACGCAAGATTGCACATGCGGCCCTTACAACAGTGCCTAGCATCACAATGGTCACATGCACAGGGTCACCTTCTAGATCTGGTGTTGATAGACCGCCAAACATACATCTCGCTTCTATGGTGGAACAGTACAAATTTAAACAAAGGGCGGCCTTTCCAAGACCCAGTGCCACAATACGTGATAACAACAGATGCTTCCATGACAGGGTGGGGAGCACACCTCAATCAACACAGCATCCAAGGACAATGGGACGTACATCAAAGAAAGTTTCATATAAATCACCTAGAATTGTTAGCAGTATTTCTAGCGTTGAAAGCATTCCAACCAATGATAACCCACAAATACATTCTTGTCAAAACAGACAACATGACGACAATGTATTATTTAAACAAACGGGGGAACACACTCGACACAGTTGTGTCTCCTCACACAAAAAATATGGCATTGGGCAATTCACAACCACATTCGCCTAATAGCACAGTTTATTCCAGGGATCCAGAACCAGCTAGCAGACAATCTCTCTCGGGATCACCAACAGGTCCACGAATGGGAAATTCCCCCCCCAAATCCTGAACACTTACTTCCAAATTTGGGGAACACCTCAAATAGATCTATTTGCAACAAAAGAAAACGCAAAATGACAAAACTTCGCATCCAGGTACCCACACCGGCAATCTCAAGGCAATGCTCTATGGATGAATTGGTCAGGGATATTTGCGTACGCTTTTCCCCCTCTCCCTCTCCTTCCATATCTAGTAAACAGATTGAGTCAAAACAAACTCAAACTCATACTAATAGCACCAACATGGGCAAGACAACCTTGGTATACCACACTACTAGACCTGTCAGTAGTACCTCATGTCAAACTACCCAACAGGCCAGATCTGTTAACACAACACAAACAACAGATCAGGCATCCAAACCCAGCATCGCTGAATCTAGCAATTTGGCTCCTGAAATCCTAGAATTTGGACACTTGAACCTCACACAAGAATGTATGGAGGTCATAAAACAAGCTAGAAGTCCATCCACTAGACACTGCTATGCAAGTAAATGGAAAAGATTTGTTTGTTACTACCATAATAATCAAGTCCAACCATTGCATGCATCTCCAAAAGATGTAGTAGGATATTTACTACATCTACAAAAATCAAATCTAGCTTTCTCTTCCATAAAAATACATCTCGCAGCAATATCTGCTTACCTTCAGATTACTCATTCAACTTCCCTATTTAGAATACCTGTCATTAAAGCGTTTATGGAGGGCCTAAAGAGAATAATACCACCAAGGACACCACCTGTTCCTTCATGGAACCTCAACATTGTCTTGACAAGGCTCATGGGTCCACCTTTCGAACCCATGCATTCTTGTGAAATGCAATACTTAACGTGGAAAGTTGCATTTCTCATTGCCATTACATCTCTAAGAAGAGTAAGTGAAATTCAGGCATTTACTATACAAGAACCATTTATTCAAATACACAAAAATAAGGTAGTTCTAAGAACCAACCCAAAATTCTTACCAAAGGTCATCTCACCGTTCCACTTAAATCAAAAAGTAGAATTGCCAGTGTTCTTTCCACAGCCAGACTCAATAGCTGAAAGAGCACTTCATACATTAGACATCAAAAGAGCACTAATGTACTACATTGACAGAACAAAACTAATTAGGAAAACAAAACAACTATTTATTGCATTTCAAAAACCTCATACAGGAAATCCAATATCAAAACAAGGTATAGCTAGATGGATAGTTAGGTGCATCCAAACCTGCTATCTTAAAGTAAAGAGACAGCTGCCTATTACACCAAAGGCACACTCAACCAGAAAGAAAGGTGCTACCATGGCCTTTCTAGGAAATATTCCAATGAACGAAATATGTAAGGCAGCAACATGGTCTACGCCTCACACATTTACTAAGCACTACTGTGTAGACGTGTTATCTGCACAACAAGCCACAGTAGGTCAAGCTGTACTAAGAACTTTATTTCAAACTACTTCCACTCCTACAGGCTGAACCACCGCTTTTGGGGAGATAACTGCTTACTAGTCTATGCACAGCATGTGTATCTGCAGCTACACATGCCACTGAACGGAAAATGTCACTTACCCAGTGTACATCTGTTCGTGGCATTAGTCGCTGCAGATTCACATGCGCCCACCCGCCTCCCCGGGAGCCTGTAGCTGTTTGGAAGTAATCTTCAACATTTGTACATTTGTAAATATATTACTTTAACCTTTATTTTGTACATACTTATTCATTCCATTGCATGGGCACTATTACTAACATACACAACTCCTACCTCACCCTCTGCGGGGAAAACAATCTAACATGGAGTCGACGCCCATGCGCAATGGAACCAAAGTAGGAGGAGTCCCTCGGTCTCGTGACTCGAAAAGACTTCTTCGAAGAAAAACAACTTGTAACACTCCGACCCAACACCAGACGGCGGACTATGCACAGCATGTGAATCTGCAGCGACTAATGCCACGAACAGATGTACACTGGGTAAGTGACATTTTCCTTTAGTGGCACAAGGCCAAAAATATCTTGGAGGCAATACTCCTTCTGGAGGTAAGTATTATACACAATATATACACTAGTAACCAAAATCAGATAAGTATACAGTCATAGAATAGTGCAAACAGTAGAAAATACAATAGAATGCAATAGGCCTGGGGCAACACAAACCATATACTAAGAAAGTGGAATGTGAATCATGAATTCCCCCTAGGCAAGTGTAGTGTGTGGAGAGGCACTGGGAGTGTAAGAAAACACCAAAGGTAAGTAATATACCCCACCCCAGAGCCCAGGAAAGTAGGATTAAAATACTGCAAGTTTCCTCAGGACACACTACAAGTCGTGTTAAGAGATTTTGCAAGAACCAAGCAAGACTGCAATCAACAACCAGTGGATTCCTGGACCTGAAGACCTGTGAAGAGAAGAGACCAAGTCCAGAAGTCGCAGAAGATTCCAGGAAGGACAGGAGCCCCTGCCAACCTAGAAGATGGTGCAAGAGTGGATTCTCCGATTAGAAGAAGAGTACATAGGAGCACCAAAGAAGATGGCTGCGGGTTCCTGCGTGGTGCAGGAGATGTCCCATGTGGAGTTGTTGGATACAGGCTGTTTGCGTCTCTGGATTCCGCCAACAAGCCTTGGTTCACGTAAGTTTGCGGTTTGCGTCAAAATGCCGCTGCCTGAACCCAGGACGGACCTGAAGGTCTCAACTTGGACTGGGGAGACAGAGGGGTCTCTCTGCACTTTAGAGAGCCCACAGAAGATCAGGCAGCACCCACAGGAGCCCCAGGACACAGGGACAAAGAAGATGCAAAGTGCGGTTCTTGCAGCACAACAAAGGAAGGTCCCACGCCGCCGGAGAACAACTCAGCGAGCTGTGCGTCGTAGGATGGAGTTGCGGAGACCTGGGCTACACTGTGCACAAAGGATTCTTGGAAGAAGTGCGCAGAAGCCCAAGGAGCTGGAGATGTGCACAGGGGTACTGTCGCAGCACGGGGAGGTAAGCTCTTACCTCCACCAAATTTGGACAGCTGAACCTTAAGTCAGTCTGGGTCACGTCAGTCCACCACCTGTGTTCCAGGGAGCATGCTTGTCGTCAGGAGAGGAGTCCCAGTGTACCGGTCATCATTGCAGAAGGGTGCCTACAGAAGCAGGGAAGTGACTCCATCACTCCACGTGAGATTCCTTCGGTTGTTCTTCTGGTGCAAGATGAAGACAGGGAGTCCTCAGAGCGTGCACACCTTAGAAACTGTTGCAAATGATGGCTGGAGCTGAAGTTGCAGGTCACAGAAGTCGTCCTGGATACTTTGTTGCAGTTACAGTGGTTCCTAGAGCAGTCTGCGGTTGATCTGATGGTCGGAAGCTGAAGCAGAGGATTCCTGATGGAGTCTTGCAAGCTAAATCTGAGGAAACACCCTAAGGAAAGACCCTAAATTGCCCTGAGGGGGGGGGATTGGCTACTTACCCAGGTATGCTCCTATCAGGTGGGGTCTCTGTCGTCACCTGCTGGCACTGGCCACTCAGAGGTCTCCAGAGTGTCCCCACACCTTGGAATCCAAGATGGCTAACGCCAGGGACACACCGGAGGAGCTCTGGGCATCACCCCTCGGGTCGTGATGGACAGGCGAGTGGTCACTCCCCTTTCCTTTGTCCAGTTTCGCGCCGAGCAGGGACTGGGGGTCCCTGAACCGGTGTACCAGTCTTGCTTATGCAAGGAGGGAACCATCTGTGCCCTTCAAAGCATTTCCTGAGGCTCTGGGAGGCTACTCCTGCCAAGCCTGTAACCTATTTCGAAAGGGAGAGGGTGTAACACCCTCTTACCAAAGGAAATGCGTTGTTCTGCCTTCCTGGGATTGAGCTGCTCAGTCCCCAGGAGGGCAAAAACCTGTCTGTGAGGTAGTAGCAGCTGGGGCTGCAGTGGAAACCTCAGAGAGCTGGTTTGACAGTACTGGGGGTCCATGGCGTAGCCCCCAGTGTGCATGGAATTGGCCCCCCAATACCAGATTTGGAATGGGGGGGGACAATTCCATGATCTTAGACACCTCACATGGCCATATTCGGAGTTACCATTGTGAAGCTACATATATGTGTTGACATATATGTAGTGCACACGTGTAATGGTATCTCTGCATTCACGAAGTCTGGGGAATTGGCCCTGGACAGTGTAGGGGCACCATTGCTAGTGCAAGGATGCCCTCACAGTTAGTAACTTTGAATTTGAACCTAGCCTTCGGTAAATGAAGGTTAGACATTTAGGAGACTTATAAGTTACTTAAGTGCAGTGAAATGGCTGTGAAATAGTGTGTGCACTATTTCACTCAGGCTGCAGTGGCAGTCCTGAAGAAAGGTTTGTCTGAGCTCCATATGGGTGGCAAAAGAAATGCTGCAGCCCATAAGGATCTCTTGGAACCCCAATTCCCTGGGTACCTAGGTACTGTATACTAGGGACTTATAAGGGGGTACAGTGTGCCAATTGGAATATGGGTCACTAAACTATAGTGACTAATTTGGTAAGTAGAGAGAGCACTGGAGTTCTGGTTAAAAGAACTTCAGTGACACAGTTAAGCATACTGACAACACACATATTAGGTCACAAACTATGAGCACTGGGATCCTGGCTAGCAGGATCCCAGTGAGACAAGCAAAACACACTGACAAACAGGCAGAAACTGGGGGTAACATGCCAAGAAAGATGGTACTTTCCTACAACCACTCCACTCTTCTCTACTCTAGTCCACTGTACTCCTCTCTACTCTGCTGCACACCACTCTAGCCCACTCTACAACACGCTATTATAATTCACAGCACTCCACAACACTCCACTCTATGACACTCCACTCTACGACACTCTACTCTATAACACTCTGCGACACTCCTCTCAACTCTACGCCACTCCACTCTATACCACTCCACGACATTCAATGCCACTTCACCCTACTCCACGACACTCCAGTCTACAACACTCTACTCCACTCTTCCCCATTCCACTCTACGCCACTCCATGCCACTTTCCTCTACACCACTAAATTTTAGCCATGGTGAACAACTTGGCTAAAACACATTGGCAAAGCCAATAACTCCGGCTTAGGTAAGACCTTTTGGCTTTGCCAACACTTGTTCCTTTTGTGGCTCCTCCTCTTTCCAAAGCGAGGTTTAAAGACCCTCGCATGGAATTCCTCAGGCTTCCTTTCTCCCCCTCTCCTCGTCTTCAACATGTACCCCCCATTCCCCAGTCTAATCCAGCCACTCATCGGCCTCTCTTTCTACTTGCTGGTGATGTCCAGATGCTGATCCTGATGAAGAAACATCCCGACAGCACCTCTGTTAGTCCTCATCAGTGCTGAGGAGCTGTTCAGCTCTGGGTGGTACACAAGTGGCTAAAACTCAATGGTGGTGAAACGGGTGACCTTATAACTGACAGTCCTTCCCCCATCTTGCTCCACTCCTCTCCCACCCAAAAAAATGTGCCTTCTAGATATTCCATTCAGTCTGATTCCTCAAGTTATCTGGACTGTTGGTGCCTACACTTTAATGTTTGTACTCCCGGGCGACACGTGCTCCCCAACTTGTACCTCCCACAGGAAGAAAAGTGATTAATGACTCCGAACGTCTTTCGTAAAACCAAGTCATGTTGTAGTGACACTCAGACGTGGCAATAGCCTGGTTTACTATGGCAGTGGGCTGGAAGTCCGTGAGACCTCCGAAAGTACACGTTTGGGACTGTGGACAAAGCCGTTTCTGCCCTCCTGTTCTACGGATGACACCGGTCTCTGCTGTCAGGAGTGAATCCCTCTCCTGGGCGTGTAGTGTCAACCAGTGCCCCCTTAAAGGTGTTTGGCTGTGAGGGTGTGGCATTCTCTTAGGGAAGAATATTTTCCCAACGGAGTAAAAAGAAATAGCGAAAATATATGTGTTTTTATACTCTGTGATAGGATTTGGAAAGTTTTCCAGGATTATACCCGGGAAGCTGTGAGTGACACAAATATTCTGGCACTACCTAGAAGAGTTTTGTGATTTCTTGAAATGAGTAAATCTGTGCTTGTGCGAGGTGATAAGTCAAGGGGTGCAGGTTTATTTCAATACTGAGAATTGCTGTTTTTTATTACTCAGTCCCTATACCTCCTGCACAAGGGAAGATGGAATGCAATAACCGAGGCTTGGTGTCCACGTCTTCTAATCGTAGGTATTATTTAAAAGTATTTCTTTCCACCCCCACTGAAGGGGTTGCCATATGCTGAAGGGCATCCTGCCTTTGTCCAGCTCTGTTTAGACCCGTGAGTCTTGATGTATTGACCGGTGGGAGGGACAAGAAAAATGAATCCTCTGATCTCTGCAGCCAGAGCTTCTGGTGAAAGCCCCAGTGAAGGATGCTTGGATGGCTTGTCCTGCCTGAGCCGTGCACAGCATCTCACATGTGCATTATGACTGAGCGGAGCACTACTTTGGTCGCCCTCACTCTGCTGCAGATGTGATGTTGCAGCAACTACATGGAAACGAAGAATGTGTCTTTATTTCAACTCGGTAATGTTACGTTGAGCAGATAGTTGGAGAAGGAGGCAGGGATGTGGTGGTGGGCTGACCCCGGCACCCCTACGGTCAAGCCACCACTGTCCTGAATGCCCAAAGACCTGCCTCCCAGCTGCTATTGTTTGAAGTTTCATTGCTCGATAATTTGCAGATGTGTTGATCGCAGCTACCTGCCTAGAATGTTATGTTTGGCCAGCTTGGAAGGTAAGTGGCCTTGTGATTGATTCACAGGATTTTAATTTAACCCTTGATTCCACTGGGAGCCAGCGTATGGCTTTCAAGTACTAATTTCCATGTTCATACTCCTGGATATTCAGGAAGAGTTGGGCTGCATGTTTGGCACTCTTTGCAGTCTGCTGATAGCGCTGAACAGAACACATTACAGTAGCCCGTACTAGGGTTACTGACCATTACATGTAATGATTAGTTGCAGCAGTGGCAGGATGTGCTTGAGCAAAGATAATCTTGGTTTCACAGCACTAACCACTGTATTAGCTTGTGGAGTGAAAGAAAGATCAGAATTGAAGATGATCTCCAGGTGGACACTGGGGAACACAGGCACGTGGGCCAATGAAAAGGGGGCTTGTCAGGGTTAGGTCCTCTCTGTCCCAGGATTTTTTTGAATTCCATTCTGACAAGTTACATTTTCTTTCCTTCGAAGGAACGAGTGGTTGCGGCATTCCATGATGTTTGTCCTAGATGGATTTGTCCAACGCGTGTAAGTTGTGAACAAAGTTTGGAATTGCGCCCAGTGATTATCTAGCACGTGTGCCAGTAGATGGCATGTAAATACAGAAGTGGTGAGAGGGAGGATCCCTGTGGAACGATACAAGGGTGATCCCTCTGTATAGACAGCTCTTCTGATCCACACTTGTTGGCTTCTGTTCTGGAGGAAGAAACAACCCATTGTGAGGCTCTGCTGGTCAAGCGTCCCATTCGCAAAAGCATCTTGTGGTCAATGGCACCTTGAGCTTCACGAAAGGTGATGGAGAACTAAAGGTGTTTGTTTATCTTCATCGAGGATGTTAGGGAGATCTTCCCTCAAGTTAGCAAGGGTGGTTTGTGTTTCAAGGTGCTCTGGACTAGCAAACTGGGTTGCAGTAGTTTATCAGGAGTTGAAGACTTCTACGTTGTGGAGGAGATGGCATTACTTCTGCCTCTCTTCGAAACAACAAGCGCTGATGGTGTTCTTTTGTTGTGTAGCCATTTTAATTATAGCTCCATGCACGTTATTTTAACACACTAGGTCTGACGCTGTGCAGTTTAACCTAGATATATTTTATTTGGTTTTGTTTATTATTGTTACAGTAGCCACTTTTACGGTCTTGTTTTATTTTTCTCTATCTAGCTGTTTTTGCCTAGGCGAGCACTCTGTTCTCAAACAAGACATTCTTGCCCACTCTGTGCTTCTTCCAAGGCTGCATTAAGATAGGTTGCCAATGGCATGGAAACCACACATCCTTACGTAGGGACATTTTCTCAGAACATCAGCTGTTTTATTATAAAAACACTTCCCTGTCCCTCACACGTTAGAGTGAGATTCCAGCCATAGAACCACGACTGTATGCTGATCGCCGAATGCTTCACTACAGCTAATGCAGACTTCAGGCCTTCGCTCAGGTACGGGGGATGATGTCTTCCCAGGGGAACCTGAAGGGCAGAATTAGGACTTAAACACGCTGTGCTCTATCATAGCCTAGGTAGGAATTAGTCTGTTGACTCTAGTGACAATATGGTAGCGTTATTTCTTATGTTTTACTCTCCTTGTCACAATTTTAATCTTGTCATGCTGTATCGTCCTGGTTATTGCAGTCCACGCTTTGCTGCCTGAGATGCAGTCGCTTTATTAAAGCATATTAAAGCATGAGTGACCACGGCTTCCCTGAGAAACCAGTTATGTCATGCGCTCGGCTGCCCAGTCATCCCTGCCCTGATCACTACCAAAGGATTCTCTACTGAATATAGGAGACGCGTTCTGTGATTTTGCACTGGGCTGTCGGCGGTGTCCTAATGCTTTCTCCACCTTGGTTGGACATATGTTTGTGTCTTTGTGCATTTTGGAATTTTTATGCGCTTTGGTGCAGCAGTTTAATTCACACCTGTGTGTGACATTATATATTCTCCTTCAAGAATGAGTGCATTTGTAATCTCATTCTTTAACCACCACGTTGCTTGGTCTGGACTCGTTCTTGTACTTTTGCTTGTTCACTGCTGACCTCATGATCCTTCCTATTAGTCAGTGCACTTCTGAAACTTTGACATCTTCTGTACTCAGATGAGATTTTGCTTCTGTTCCAGGTTTGTTGCTATTGGGTCTGGTGTCTGGAATGTTCCCGGTTGCCAGTCAATCTCTATTGATTTTCTTGCTGCCGACAAGTCAGTTTTGTGTTCACTTTGCTGCTGTGGTTCTTTTGAGTTCAGTGGAATTTCCATCACCCTGGAGATTATCAATGGAGAAGGACAGAGGTTGCCCTCTATGTTCTGCTGAGCAAGTAAGTTTCCTCTCTGTATTTCAAAGCAGCATCCTCGCTTCTTTCTTTTCCAGAGAAACTAAGGTCTCAAATGAGATCCTGCCTGGATGATGGATTTGATTTGGGCCAGGAGTGCCAAAAAAGGGACATTTGGAAAAGCGCTGCAGAGTTTTGTAATTACTCTGTCACATATCAGTGCCATGCATATGTGTCCCAGATATTGTGGCTACTTTCTCTGCTAAATGACTGTCTTAGTCAGTATGGACTGTTTGCCAGTGGCTGGCTTCCTTGTCACATGTTATGGATGGGCGGACCCTCTGGTAAGGGGTATTTGTCATTACACTCTGTTCTACCTAGTCTTAATTTGCCTCCCTCACAACACCTGTACAAGTGTAGGCATGCCCGCGTCATAAAGACATGCATCAGGCACTCTATGGCCCACCTATGCGATTACAGGTATGTCTGCATGTTATAGGCGCATTCATAGCACTGCATGCTCCACCTGTACAAGGAAAGGCATGCATGCCCCATAAAGACGTGCATCAGGCACTCCATGGCCCACCTATGAGGGTACAGGTATGTTTGCATGTCACAGGCGAGTTCATAGCGCTGCATGCTCCACCTGTACGAGGATAGGCATGCCCGCGCCATAATGACACGCATCAGGCACTCCATGGCTTACCCATGAGAATACAGGTATGTCTGCATGTTACAGGCGCGTTCATAGCACTGCATGCTCCACCTGTACAAGGATAGGCATGCATGCCCCATAAAGACATGCATCAGGCACTCCATGGCCCACATATGAGAGTATAGGAATGTCTTTGTGTTTCAGGCCTGTTCATAGCGCCGCATGCTCCACCTGTACAAGGATAGGCATGCCCGCTCCATAAAGACATGCATCAGGCTCTTCATGACCCACCTATGAGAGTACAGATATATCTGCGTGTTACAGGTGTTTTCATAGCGCTGCATGCTCCACCTATACTAGGATAGGCATGCCCGCACCATGAAGACATGCATCAGGCACTCTATGGCCCACCTATGAGTGTACAGGTATGTTTGCGTGTTACAGGCGTGTTCATAGCGCCGCATGCTCCACCTGTACAAGGATAGGCATGCATGCCCCATAAAGACGTGCATCAGGCACTCCATGGCCCACCTATGAGGGTACAGGTATATCTGGGTGTTACAGGTGTTTTCATAGCGCTGCATGCTCCACCTATACTAGGATAGGCATGCCCGCACCATGAAGACATGCATCAGGCACTCTATGGCCCACCTATGAGAGTATAGGTATGTCTGCTTGTTATAGGCGTGTTCATAGCACTGCATGCTTCACCTGTGGTAACCAAGGCATGCCTGCACCATAAAGACATACATTAGGCACTGCACGTTCTACCCATGAGAGTACAGGTATGTCTGCTTGTTATAGGCGTGTTCATAGCACTGCATGCTCCACCTGTACAAGTATAGGCATGCCCGCTCCATAAAGACATGCATCAGGCTCTTCATGACCCACCTATGAGAGTACAGGTATGTCTGCGTGTTACATGCGCGTACATAGCACTGCATGCTCCACCTGTGGTAACGGAGGCACGCCCGTGCCATAAAGACATGCAACAGGCACTCCGTGGCCCACATATGAGAGTACAGGTATGACCGCATGTTACAGGCATGTTCATAGCGCTGCATGCTCCACCTGTACAAGGATAGGCATGCCGGTGCCATAAAGACATATACTATGAGAGTATAGGTATGTCTGCTTGTTATAGGCGTGTTCATAGCACTGCATGCTTCACCTGTGGTAACCAAGGCATGCCTGCACCATAAAGACATACATTAGGCACTGCACGTTCTACCCATGAGAGTGCAGGTATGCCTGCGTGTTACAGGCTTGTTCATAGTGCTGCATGCTCCACCTGTGGTAACAGAGGCATGCCATAAAGACATGTATCAGGCACTCAGTGGCCCACCTATGGGAGTACAGGTATGTCTCCGTGTTACAGGCGAGTTCATAGCACTGCATCCTCCACCTGCGGTAATGGAGGCATGCCGGCACCATAAAGACATGCATCAGGCTCTTCATGGCCCACCTATGAGAGTACAGGTATCTCTGCGTGTTATAGGTGTGTTTATAGCGCTGCATGCTCCACCTGTACTAGTATAGGCATGCCCTCGCCATAAAGACATGCATCAGGCACTCCATGGCGCACCTATGAGCGTACAGGTATGTCTGCGTGTTGCAGGTATGTTCATAGCACTGCATGCTCCACTTGTACAAGGATAGGAATGCCCACTCAATAAAGACATGCATCAGACACTCCGTGGCCCACCTATGAGAGTACAGGTATGTCTGCGTGTTACAGGTGTGTTCATAGCGCTGCATGCTCCACCTGTACAAGTATAGGCATGACCGCTATATAAACACATGCATCAGTGTAGGAAAGTACCATCTTGCCTGGCATGTTACCCCCATATTTCACTGTATATATGTTGTTTTAGTGTATGTGTCACTGGGACCCTGCCAGCCAGGGCCCCAGTGCTCATAAGTGTGCCCTGTATGTGTTCCCTGTGTGATGACTAACTGTCTCACTGAGGCTCTGCTAACCAGAACCTCAGTGGTTATGCTCTCTCTGCTTTCTAAATTGTCACTAACAGGCTAGTGACCAATTTCACCAATTCACATTGGCATACTGGAACACCCTTATAAATCCCTAGTATATGGTACTGAGGTACCCAGGGTATTGGGGTTCCAGGAGATCCCTATAGGCTGCAGCATTTATTTTGCCACCCATAGGGAGCTCTAACAATTCTTACACAGGCCTGCCACTGCAGCCTGAGTGAAATAATGCCATTATTTCACAGCCATTTTACACTGCACTTAAGTAACTTATAAGTCACCTATATGTCTAACCTTTACCTGGTAAAGGTTGGGTGCTAAGTTACTTAGTGTGTGGGCACCCTGGCACTAGCCAAGGTGCCCCCACATCGTTCAGGGCAAATTCCCCGGACTTTGTGAGTGCGGGGACACCATTACACGCGTGCACTATGCATAGGTCACTACCTATGTAAAGCGTCACAATGGTAACTCCGAACATGGCCATGTAACATGTCTAAGATCGTGGAATTGTCACCCCAATGCCATTCTGGCATTGGGAAGACAATTCTATGATCCCCCGAGTCTCTAGCACAGACCCGGGTACTGCCAAACTACCTTTCCCGGGGTTTCACTGCAGCTGCTGCCAACCCCTCAGACAGGTTTCTGCCCTCCTGGGGTCCAGCCAGGCTTGGCCAAGGAAGGCAGAACAAAGGACTTCCTCAGAGAGAGGGTTTTACACCCTCTCCCTTTGGAAAAAGGTGTTAGGGCTGGGGAGGAGTAGCCTCCCCCAGCCTCTGGAAATGCTTTGATGGGCACAGATGGTGCCCATCTCTGCATAAGCCAGTCTACACCGGTTCAGGGATCCCCCAGCCCTGCTCTGGCGCAAAACTGGACAAAGGAAAGGGGAGTGACCACTCCCCTGACCTGCACCTCCCAGAGGAGGTGCCCAGAGCTCCTCCAGTGTGCTCCAGACCTCTGCCATCTTGGAAACAGAGGTGCTGCTGGCACACTGGACTGCTCTGAGTGGCCAGTGCCAACAGGTGACGTCAGAGACTCCTTCTGATAGGCTCTTACCTGTGTTGCTAGCCTATCCTCCTTCCTAGGTAGCCAAACCTCCTTTTCTGGCTATTTAGGGTCTCTGCTTTGGGGAATTCTTTAGATAACGAATGCAAGTGCTCATCAGAGTTCCTCTGCATCTCTCTCTTCACCTTCTGCCAAAGGATCGACCGCTGACTGCTCAGGACGCCTGCAAAACCGCAACAAAGTAGCAAAGACGACTACTTCAACCTTGTATCGCTGATCCTGCCGCCTTCTCGACTGTTTCCTGGTGGTGCATGCTCTGGGGGTAGCCTGCCTCCTTCTTGCACCAGGAGCTCTGAAGAAATCTCCCGTGGGTCGACGGAATCTTCCCCCTGCAACCGCAGGCAACAAAAGACTGCATCACCGGTCCTCTGGGTCCCCTCTCTGCACGACGAGCGTGGTCCCTGGAACTCAGCAACTCTGTCCAAGTGACTCCCACAGTCCAGTGACTCTTCAGTCCAAGTTTGGTGGAGGTAAGTCCTTGCCTCTCCATGCTAGACTGCATTGCTGGGTACCGCGTGATTTGCAGCTGCTCCGGCTCCTGTGCACTCTTCCAGGATTTCCTTCGTGCACAGCCAAGCTTGGGTCCCCGACACTCTAACCTGCAGTGCACAACCTCCTGAGTTGTCCTCTGGCGTCGTGGGACTCCCTTTTGTGTCTTCGGGTGAGCTCCGGTTCACTCCTCTTCGTAGTGCCTGGTCCGGCACTTCTGCGGGTGCTGCCTGCTTCTGTGAGGGCTCCCTGACTTGCTGGGCGCCCCCTCTGTCTCCTCATCCAAGTGGCGACATCCTGGTCCCTCCTGGGCCACAGCAGCATCCAAAAACCCTAACCACGACCCTTGCAGCTAGCAAGGCTTGTTTGCGGTCTTTCTGCATGGGAACACCTCTGCAAGCTTCTACACGACGTGGGACATCCATCCTCCAAAGGGGAAGTTTCTAGCCCTCTTCGTTCTTTGCAGAATCCACAGCTTCTACCATCCGGTGGCAGCTTCTTTGCACCCTCAGCTGGCATTTCGTGGGCATCTGCCCACTCTCGACTTTGTCGCGACTCTTGGACTTGGTCCCCTTGTTCCACAGGTACTCTCGTCCAGAAATCCACTTTGGTTGCATTGCTGGTGTTGGTCTTCCTTGCAGAATTCCTCTTTCTCTTCCAGGGGGTATCCTCATCAAAGTCATAAACATTGAATATTCCCGCCCTTGTGCGGGGACCCCGGAGCATATATATAAAATACACACATATTAAACATGTGTTAAACAGCAATGCAGGCTATAATCATAAACAGGCTAAAATGCTTTATTTCTATGAAGTTTTTTTTTTTTTTTTTTTTTTTCATTATAAAATTACAATAGAGAATAAATATCTACCCAAGCCCCCAAAACTGGGCTTATGGAAGTAAGCAGTAGTAATCACTAGGGAAAAAAGAGAAAAAACGACATTGAAAAAACAATGGAGCATTCTTAGCCAATAGGCTGCATGCAGGTTAACACAGGAGAACCATAACAACTTTGGCACCGTGCCTTTAAGACCCTGAGCACCTCCAGTATCCCACCATGCCTCAGGGGTGAAGGAAAGGTGACAGTTGGTTCACAGTTAGGTCAGTTCTTTTTTCCGGCTTCTTCTGAGAGGATCCTGGAGCATTGAGCTCTCAGTTTTTCTGAGTTTTTTCTCAGAAAAATCCTTTAAAAAAGTGTTTTTTCCTGTTTCATTCGACAGATAACATCTTTGTCTGAGTTTGGCAGTTTTTTTCTGACAGAAAAATGCCTTCACTTTTTGTCAAATGCCCTTCTTGTGGGAAGAAGAAGGCCCAGTCAGACCCACACTCTCTTTGTATTGTGTGCCTGCCTCAGAGTCACTGCCCTGACACTTGTAAGCACTGCAAGAATATGTCAAAGAGGACTCTGAAGGACAGAGAAAAGATCAGGCTACATGGGCTTCATGAGAGGCAGAAAACATCGTCCTCTTCACTTCCCAGGCAACCAGCAGGCCATTCTCAGGAGAGAATGGCTAGGTCGACGTCAGCAGGTAGGAAAGTACCAGTTTGTTCCCCGTTGACGTCGTCGCTGCCACCATCTCACCGGCATAGATCGCCGTCGACAGCGAGACACCCGACGTCGAAGGATACGGCGTCGAGGGAACACCATCGCAGGGGCATATCTCCGTCGACGGCAGCCCGCTGATCGACGGCGAGCCATCGCCGGCGCGCCTGGTCACTGCCAAAGGCCATACATCCCCCGACGTCAAGAGACACGGCGTCGAAGCCACGACGGCATGAGCGACATCCGCCGTCGGCCTCCCACCGCTCCACGTCGAGGCACACGACGGCGAGTAGGTCGAGGTCCAAAGATCGCCGTTCGACGTCGAGACACTCAACGTCGAGACACTCAACGTCGAGGCAAGAGCAACCGATGGGGCGCCCTTCGACGTCGACACAGCCGTCGACGTCGGCACAGGTTTTACCTGTCCCGCAGGGAGTTGAACATCGCCCTCCTCCAACAGACAAAGCCGCACCATCTCCAGTGGTCTCCATACAGAGCGACTCATCTCGTTCAAGAGCGGCATCATCTGGGCATGTTTCGCCCATCATCTTATCTCCAAGATGGCTAGAGAGCCTTAATAGACCAGCGGCCTCCCCGGATTCGCAGTATTCGCGAAAGTACTTGCCTACTGCCTCTTTTCCAAGAACGCCATCACCGACAGCGAGGGCAGGACGGGCTCATTCAGTTCCTCGTCAACCGACCGCGAGGACTGGGCGCTCTGCTACAGCGTCTCGCAGCAGGTCTCGTTCCCAACAGCGATCCAGGTCACGCTCACGAAGAAGATCACCCTCTTGGTCATCGTCAGGATCATCTGTCGGGTTACTCCCCCACCCTAACAGATTCTCCACCTGCTAGGGTCTCACCGGTGGATGACATTACCACTTTTAACGAGGTGCTGTTAAGGGGAGCGCAGAAATTAAACATAGAGGTTCCAGAGCCATCTACCTCCTCGTCAGTCATCTTTGAGACTCTGCAGCATAGATCAGTGTCAAAAAAGCTGCTACCTCTAGTGCCTGGTTTGTTGCAACCAACCATGGACACTTTTCTGGCCCCAGCCACACTCAAATCTGCCCCGGCTAGGATTTAAAAAAAAATATAAGGCTCCCAAACAGGACCCTTTATTCCTAAGAAAGGATCCGCCACCGGACTCTGTAATATTGGCCGCAGTCCGAAAAACCCACTCGGTGGCATCATCCTCCACGGTCCCCCCGGATAAAGAGAGCAGGCATCTAGACTCTCTGGGGAGAAAGATGTGCGGTACGGCTGCTTCGGCAATGAAAGTCTCCAGTGCTTCTGCACTCCTGGGCAGGTATGACCGTTCTCTGTGGGACTCCCTCAATAGATTCACAGAAAAACTGCCCAGAGAAGACAGACAAGATTTTCAAGAGATCCTGCAAGAGGGATGCCTGGTATCCAACCAGGTTATCAGCGCGGCGGCAGATGGGGCGGATTTAGCTGTACATGGGTACGCACATGGAATCTGTGCAAGGAGGTCTTCCTGGCTGAGACTAACTGGTTTAAAGCAGGAAGCACAACAGCGCATCCTGAATCTCCCATTCGCCGGGAACTCGCTGTTCGGTACCCATGCAGACGAAGAAATGGCCCGCATGAAGACCGAGGTGGACACCATGAGGGCGGTAGGCCTGGAAAGGAAGAAAGATTTCAGGCGGAGGTAAAGGCCTTATGACAGGCGCCCTTTCCAGCAGAGGGTTCAATCCCCTCACTGGGCCCAAAGGCCACAACAACGGCAGGGACGCCCTCTTTTTCAGCGAAGGAACACAAGAGAGCGAGGGTCAAGTAGACCTTAGCAGTCCACACCGAAAGCGCCGGCCAAGCAATGAGATCTCGCTTCCCTCGACACTGTACACCACTCCGGTGGGGGGAAGTATTACAGGCTATCTTCACGAGTGACACTCTATCACAAGAGACAAATGGGTGCTCAATATTGTCGAAAATGGCTACTCTCTTCTTTTCAAATAGCCTCCACCACACTTGCCAAATGCAATCCATCTCATCTCAGCCTGCTGCGCAAAGAGGCTCTCGTCCTCTTACAAAAGAATGCAATAGAAAAGGTTCCACCTGCGCACAGAGGAAAGGGGGTTTACTCCCGTTATTTTCTGGTGGCGAAAAAGGGCCGAGAGGGTGTTTTCAGACCAATTCTGGACTTACGGCTGCTGAACAAATACATAAGAAAACAGAAGTTCAGGATGCTAGCGCTTTACCAGATTTTCCCTCAACTACATCAGGGAGACTGGATGTGCTCCATCGACCTGCAGGATGCATATTTTCACATCCCAATAGCTCCCAAGCATCGGAAATTCTTACGCTTCCAAGTAGCGTCACAGCACTATCAGTTCAGAGTTCTACCATTTGGCCTGAAATCTGCCCCACGCGTCTTCTCGAAATGTGTGGCAGTGGTAGCGGCACATCTTCGAAAACAAAAGATATTCATCTACCCATACCTAGACGACTGGTTACTGAAGGCTTCTTCTCCGGAGCAGGCGAGAAGCCATCGGGACATTGTGCTCACGGTTTGCGAGTCTCTAGGTCTTCAGGTCAATTACCAAAAGTCAACCTTGATTCCAACACAGAACCTTCACTACCTGGGAGCTATAATAAACACAGAGCACCAAAGAGTGTATCCTTCGGAGGAACGACTATCCTCAATAGACAGGAAGTGTCAGGACCTGTTGAAAGCCAACACACCTACGGCACGTCAGGTGACATCACTGCTGGGCTCCATGGCATCATGCATTTTCATTGTCCCAAATGCCAGACTGCACATGAGGCCCCTCCAAGAGGCATTGGAGAGCAACTGTAGCCAAAGGACAGGTCGCTGGGAGGACAGAGTGCGACTACCGGCAGCAGCACTTCAGTCATTGAAATGGTGGATGCACAGACATCACCTGTCAGTAGGTGCTCCATTTCACCAGGTAGTGCCATCCGACACTCTGGTAACGGATGCGTCTCTTCAGGGATGGGGGGCTCATCTGGGTCTCCTTCAAGCTCAGGGCCTGTGGTCAGACAAGGAAAAGCAGTACCACATCAATCTGCTGGAACTCAGAGCGGTCCATCTGGCTCTCAAGTCTTTCACTCCATTGATTCAGGGGAAATCTCTCCTAATACAAACGGACAATACAACCACGATGTATTATTTGAACAAACAAGGGGGAACGAGATCCCTACCCCTATCTCGAGAGTCCCAAACGATATGGCATTGGCTCCTGGCCAGAGGAATGTCACTTACAGCGGTTCACCTGCCAGGTCAACAAAACGTGGAGGCAGATTTCCTGAGCAGACACCTAGAGGACGCACATAATTGGGTCCTACACGGCAAAGTCGTCGAATACATCTTCGCTCAATGGGGTCGACCTCAATTGGATCTCTTCGCAGACGAAGTAAACAAGAAATGTCCAGACTTCGCATTCAGGTTCTACCGTCCGGGATCTCGAGGGAATGCCCTGTTGATCGACTGGTCAGGGATATTTCTCTACGCCTTTCCACCGATTCCCCTCATACCGGCAGTGATCAACAAACTTTACAGATCCAGAACCAGAATGATTCTCATAGTGCCACAATGGCCCCGTCAATTCTGGTACACAGATCTCCTCAACCTATCGGAACAACCTCACAGGAGGCTGCCGTGCAGACCGGATCTTCTGAGCAGGATGGAGGGCAGGATTCTGCATCCCAACTGAGCTTAACAGCATGGCTCCTGAGTTCCTGCAGTATGGGCACCTAGGGCTCTCACAGGAGTGCATGAACATCTTGAAAGAGTCCAAACGACCTTCTACGAGGCGTTCTTACGCTTTTAAATGGAAGGGATTCTACATATGGTGCTGTCAACAAGGTCACAATCCCATACGGGCTCAGGAGGATGTCATACTGTCCTATTTACTTCATCTGGCAAAGTCCGGTCTGCAGGTATCATCTATTAAGGTACATTTGTCTGCCATTACAGCCTATCGTAAGTCACCTTCTCAGGAATCCTTTACGAAACCTGTAGTCAAGGATTTCTTAGAAGGTTTGAAAAAAGTTTTTCCGCCCATTCGGAGACCATCTCCTCCATGGGAGCTGAACATAGTATTGTCAAAACTTATGGGCCCTCCTTTTAAACCTATACACAAGGCCTCTTTACAACACCTTACGTGGAAGACGGCTTTTTTGGTGGCCATTACTTCAGCGAGGAGGGTCAGCGAAATTCATGCTTTGTCTTCCAAAGAACCGTACACGGTTTTTCACGACAATAGAGTGGTTCTGCGAACTCACCCATCTTTCCTTCCGAAGGTGGTGTCAGAATTCCACATCAATCAGACTATATCTTTACCGACTTTCTTTCCCAATCCGGAGACTCTGGCGGAGAAAGCATTGCACTCCTTAGACTTGAAAAGAGTGCTGAAATTTTATTTGGATAAAACAAAATCGATTAGACATTCCAACCGCTTGTTTGTAAATTATGGTAATTTGAGGACAGGAGAGGCAGCATCTAAACGAACGATATCAAGATGGATAGTTTCTTGTATTGTGAATACTTACCAGCTGGCTAATAAACAATTACTAGCTAGGCCTAAAGCGCATTCCACAAGGGGTAAAGCGGCTACTGCTGCCCTCCTTAACAATGTTCCAATATCTGAGATTTGTAAGGCTGCTGCATGGAAGTCTGTACATACATTTACTAGACATTACTGTTTAGACTCAGATGCAAGAGCGGATGCCCAAGTGGGGCAGGCCTCTCTGAGAAATCTATTTGCATAATACGTATCTATTCCTGCACTTCTATTAGACAGTCCGCAGAGTTTAGGGATGGGCTTGCTAATCTATTCAATGTTTATGACTATTGATGAGGATCCCCTGGAAGAGAAGGATAAGTTACTTACCTGTAAATCCTAGTTCTCTTCCAGGGGGTATCCTCATCAAAGTCATAAACAACCCACCCTCCTCCCCGGACGCACGTCTCCTAGAAGTGCAGGACAGACTGTATTTTGAATCAGTTACACAGATTGTCACCGTAAAAAGAACTGACCTAACTGTGAACCAACTGTCACCTCTCCTTCACCCCTGAGGCATGGTGGGATACTGGAGGTGCTCAGGGTCTTAAAGGCACGGTGCCAAAGTTTTTATGGTTCTCCTGTGTTAACCTGCATGCAGCCTATTGGCTAAGAATGCTCCATTGTTTTTTCAATGTAGTTTTTTCTCTTTTTTCCCTAGTGATTACTACTGCTTACTTCCCTAACCCCACTTTTGGGGGCTTGGGTAGATATTTATTCTCTATTGTAATTTTATAATGAAAAAAAAAAACTTCATAGAAATAAAGCATTTTAGCCTGTTTATGATTATAGCCTGCATTGCTGTTTTACACATGTTTAATATGTGTGTATTTTATATATATGCTCCGGGGTCCCCGCACAAGGGCGGGAATATTCAATGTTTATGACTTTGATGAGGATACCCCCTGGAAGAGAACTAGGATTTACAGGTAAGTAATTTATCCATCACGACTTCTGTGCTCTCTGGGGAGCTTAGGTGCACTTTACACCTACTTTTCAGGGTCTTGGGGTGGGCTATTTTTCTAACCCTCACTGTTTTCTTACAGTCCCAGCGACCCTCTACGAGCTCACATAGGTTTGGGGTCCATACGTTATTCGCATTCCACTTTTGGAGTATATGGTTTGTGTTGCCCCTATACCTATGTGCTCCTATTGCAATACATTGTAATTTTACACTGCTTGCATTACTTCCTTTTGCGTGCTCCTATTGCAATACATTGTAATTTTACACTGCTTGCATTACTTCCTTTTGCTATTACTGCATATTTTTGGTATTGTGTACATATATCTTGTGTATATTTGGCATCCTCATACTGAGAGTACTCACTGAGATACTTTTGGCATATTGTCATAAAAATAAAGTGCCTTTATTTTTAGTATATCTGTGTATTGTGTTTTCTTATGATATTGTGCATATGACACCAGTGGTATAGTAGGAGCTTTGCGTGTCTCCTAGTTCAGCCTAAGCTGCTCTGCTATAGCTACCTTCTATCAGCCTAAGCTGCTAGAAACACCTCTTCTACACTAATAAGGGATAACTGGACCTGGTACAGAGTGTAAGTACCCCTTGGTACCCACTACAAGCCAGGCCAGCCTCCTACAATCAGGCACTCCGTGACCCACCTATGAGAGTACAGGTATCTCTGCGTGTTGCAGGTGTGCTCATAGCACTGCATGCTCCACCTGTACTAAGTTAGGCATGCCCGCACCATAAAGACATGCCTCATGCACTCCGTGGCCCACCTATGAGAGTACAGGTATCTCTGTGTGTTACAGGTGTCTTCATAGCGCTGCATGCTCCACCTGTACAAGTATAGGCATGACCGCTATATAAACACATGCATCAGGCACTCCATGGCCCACCTATGAGAGTACAGGTATCTCTGCGTGTTGCAGGTGTGCTCATAGCGCTGCATGCTCCACCTGTACTAAGATAGGCATGCCCGTGCCATAAAGACATGCATCATGCACTCCAAGGCCCACCTATGAGAGTACAGGTATCTCTGTGTTACAGGTGTGTTCATAGCACTGCATCCTCCACCTGTGGGAAAGGAGGCTTGCTGGCACCATAAAGACATGCATCAGGCAGTCGAAGGCCTACCTATGAGAGTACAGGTATGTCTGCATGTTACAGGTACATACAAAGCACTGCACGCTCCACCCATGGTAACGGAGGTATGCCTGCACCATATAGACATGCATTAGGCACGGCACGTTCCACCCATGAGAGTGCAGGTATGTCCGCATGTTACAGGCACATACAAAGCACTGCATGCTTGACCTGTAGTAATGGAGGCATGCCTGCACCATATAGACATGCATTAGGCACTGCACGTTCCACCCTTGAGAGTGCAGGTATGTCCGCATGTTACAGGCACATACAAAGCACTGCATGCTTGACCTGTAGTAATGGAGGCATGCCTGCACCATATAGACATGCATTAGGCACTGCACGTTCCACCCTTGAGAGTGCAGGTATGACTCCGGAATATTTTTTATTTCAGAAGGTTTTTCCTCATTATGGCAAATTGCCAGAATGCAGTTTGACGGGCTGGTGCTCCCCATCCTCCCATAATATTAAACGGAGGCGCTGCCTGTCTCTGAACCAGCTGCCCGCACTATGCGATCACTTCTGCAGATCTGTCCAATTTGCTTTCTTTATTTTTTGCTTTTGGTAAGACCTTGTTATTTTCTATTTCTGTTCATTGTCCCTTTGTTGTCACAGGCTATGGGGGTTTGCTTCTTTCTCTGATCAATCTCCTCTGACTGTATCCAAGATGATCAAATCTGGGTCTCCCTCAACTCTTGCCTTGCTCATGTGCTCTCCATGTCCCCTTTTATTGTTGACACGCGCGATCCATTCCAGCCCATTGCTTCTTATCGATCTGACTGGAAAAAAGCCATGAATGGCCCCCACTCCTCAAAAACCCTGCAGCAGACCCGTTATCTCAGAGCCATTTTCCTATTACCTTGTGTCCAGCTAAATCATTGGATCAATAAATTGACGAGCAGTCTTCCAGTTCATGGAGCGCAAAATACCTGGGCAGTCTAACTTCTGTGCGTTTCATTGGGTGGGACCGCACTCCTGGCTCTTGCGGGTAATCTTTGCCTCATCTTCGATCAGGATTTTGAGGCTACTTCAATTTTTTTCTGGAGCTGACCCCAGTTTTCTCATGACGTTCTGTATCCCTGTTTCCTTACAGTCCCAAGGGGCAAGTAGTGATTTGGGGGAAAGCTTTCTTGTTCGGCAGTTCAAGATGCCACCATTTCTGTCTTCTCGTCGCCCTTTCTCCTGCTGGGTTGCTCGGGGATCTTTATTATTCCAACTCTACTTAATTTGTGTTTAATCTCTTTGTACTTGATCAAATTCTATGGGTTTTCATCAGTGTCTTATGCTAATGACACCCACTTCATTGTGTCAGGTACAGCACTCAACGGATCCAGTCTTGGACTGCACAAGAGCCCTGGTGTCCTGGATGAGCGGCAGCTTTCTTCAGCTCTACAGTGACAAGGCTAGAGGGCTGATGTGCAGTGTGGCCGCCTCCATCTGGACTTCAGCCTAGTGGCCTCTGAGGTGGCCCTTTCCCTCACCGCCATCTTTGAATGCAGTTTAGGTGTTATTTTTGATAGTTCTCATTTATTTGTGGTTCTGGTGAATAACGTTTGATCCATGTGTTTTTTTCTTCTCTGTAAGATTGTTCCACCTGCCTCACAACTGCATGCATCGTGCAGGTGCTCATTTTCTCTTCCCTCAGCTATTGCAGCTGCTTAAATGTTGGCCTTCGAGTCTATCTCCTGAAGTGGCCACAGTTTATCTGAACTGTTGTGTCATCTCATTCTTGGTCTTCCTGACTGATCCACCATCTTGCACATTTGGATACCCTCCATTGGTTCCTGTTAGCTAATCACATTCTGTTCCAGGGTGATGCCACCCCAGGTAACTATGTGCCTTCTGTTTTCTTCACGTCTGGAATGATCACGTCCGCAAGCTCCGGACTCAACATTTTCAAGCCCTGAGACATCAAGCACCGACTTCCCTGAGGATCCGCAGGAGCTGCTGGCAGGAGCTCTGCTCTGCCCCCACCCCCAATTAATTCATCATGGGGGACGCAGAAGGACCACCATGAAGTAAAGGGAGTACTCGCCTCCTGTCCTCCCATGTCCCCACCCACCCCCCACAGGGAAAAGAAAAGCCGCATCCAACCATTTACCATCTGCTCCACGTAGGTGGTACATAACTGTTTCCATGGAGAAGGGAAGTACATGCAGAACTGGAATTGATAATGCTAGAGTCTACGTTATTCCCCATTCCTTGTAATCCCCATTATCTCAAGGGGAGATGCCCTTCCCTATAGTAAATCCTGGTCCTGGGATCTCCCAAGGAGATAACGAGGAACTTGTAATTCAGCCCTGTGTGTTTCCAATCGTGCGTTCTACAAGGAAGGGCCACCTTGTCCAGTGCACTCTTTGCATTAAGCATCCTACATCCCTGTGATCTTGTACTGCTAATCCATTCCAGTTCTCAAACATGTATCGCGCTTGCATCGATGGACGCTCCTTCTCCCGCCTTGCCATCAACACTAGAACTCCATAGTTTGCTCTTTTTCCAGGCACCTGGCTTTTCAAAGCTTTTGAAGACTTTGCTGTTTCTTCAGCCTTATCCTTCCTTCTCTGGCTTCTCTCAGATTGGCTAGCACAGAAAAAGCCCTCTCTGGGTATCAGTGCGCTCCAGAAGTATTTTAACAGAAAATAATGTAATGTGCGAAAGTAATGTAGCATGCGAAAGGTAGAAGAGTCAATATCTGTGGGGTGTCCGCTGGAATACAGAGCAATTGCTTGCAAGGAAAACGTTTGCGAAGTAGAGAAATACTAAACATGTTTGCATTCTAAGTGACAAGCTATTCTGTAATTTGCATGTCAAGGAAAATGGCAGCTGTATCCAGTAGTCAGCATCTGTGGCACATGCTGAGCAACAGAGCAAAATGTAACAAACACAAATGATGGACGGAATGCGGAACCAGTCAAACACTCACCCCCAGTCACAGATCTGGGTTTAATCCATCAATTTGTTTGCTCACCACGCCAACCCAGTTTAGACCCAGCCATATCCAAATCAGTCTTGACTTGTAAACAGAGGAAGGCTGAGCAAAGTTGGGATATTTAATTAATGGCCTTGATGGTTATACTGTAACTTGGGCTACTTCTTTAGTGACAACTCAAGCTCCTTGTTTGGATAGTTATGTAACCTTCTTACTTGCGTTCAAGATGTTTGAACTCTTAGCTTTAGAGCATTCTGCAGAGAAAGCATTGTGTGATATCCAACACGATGGAATTAATGTATTGATGTGTATGTCCTGTTTTCGCCAAATGGCATCAAAGACTATTTGGACTGAGAGGACCCAAATTATGCTATTTCTTTCTAAATTGAAAGAGAAGATGAAGTCACTTCATTTTTTTCAACCTACTTCATTTGCTAAATTAATTGTCTTAGCCTTGTTACTAGAGCACAGGCTTCTGCAAAGATGTAATGTAAGAAGGGGGTCTTGACTGGGGTTTTCAAACAGAAATCAGATCTCATGAAGAACACAAATGTCTAGAAGTTCTTTGACAGAGGACAAAAAGTACCACTGATTGAGGGCAGGTTTGTGCCTATGTTCATGGATTTATAGGACATTAGACTTCTCATCCTCAAAAGGATGTGGGTAACCTGAAGCACTTGAAAGAGAAGAGAGAAGTTGGGCATTGGCTGCCCTATTTTAGATTGTCCATGAGTGTTTAGATAGAAATTGTTTGTTTTGTTTATCATTTTAAAGACTGCAGATTGAAAGACTACTATTGTTACAGCACTCTTGGAGAGGAGTGAATTTATAATGTTTATGGATGACGGGTTGGCTCTTAAAATCTATTTCTAAATGAGGTAAGAAGACTGGAACAATGTGTTGTAGATTTCCAATTGCCTTAGATCCTATACAGAAGGCCTCTTTACTACTCCAGGCTTCTTTTGGAACCCTAGACAAAAAGCTTTCTTTTGATATCCCACCCTCTCCTAATTATGCTCTGATTTTTGGAATTCTTTGGCTGAAGAGGCATAATCCATATGTCAATGAGGCCATCTGGTTAGTTCCATCATTGGTATCCCTCAGAAGGTCATTGGTGTCCAACCGAAGAGATAAAAGATCCACGTCAAATTTAATTGCGATCAACGTTTCTTCTACGCCACCTTTTTACCATGCTTTTTTATTATGTTTTTGCTAAGCCTGGCATCTGCTTGCTTTCCCCTCATGTGGTATACGATAGTGCTAAGCCAACTAAGCCTGACACAATTGTGTATTTTGGAAGCATCTACCCCAGAACGAAAATGAGAAATAAGGCACTTAGAATGCTTTAGAATATGTCCACATAGGTTTCAATTTTGTGCCCACTAGATACATCTAACAAGTGCATTATAGAGACTAGTGGTTCCATAAGAGTAGTTGGGGTGGTTGTGTTACCACTTCAACAAAATGATTCACAAGAACATCCTGCCTTACGTTTGTCTGGTGACTTGTCAGAAAATGAGTAGAATTACCAATCATTGGAAGAGAACTGTCATCTGTGAAGTTGGGTTGTACTGATTGGAAACATATTTTGATGGGCATCAGCGTTCTATTTGAAATTCAAACCGATCATAAGAATTTGCGGTGTCTTAAACGTCTTCAATATAAGAACTGTCGGCAACCCAGATGAACATTTATCTTTTTGCAGTATGACTTAATTTTTACATATAGTCCTGGTTCAAAGAATCTTTAGGCTGTTGCCTTATCTCATCTTTATCCAGAGAAACCGTTTGTGCCTAATCATCCTAAGATTCCCTCTGATTGTGTGGTTGGGATTACTCGGTCCTTAGAAAAGGTTAAAATGACTCAGAAACGAACGTATCCGAAGGAGTTACGGGGATGTCCCCTTAAGATACCTCTTATGTGACGTAGTGAGATGTATTTTAGTCTACCAGCTTTTCATATTTCTGTCAAAGAACTGCAGGTGATGAGTATGCCATACGAGAGTGGGGAGCACGTGAAATTGTGTCCTATAGTATTTTTGGTGGCCTAGTTTTCCGGCTCAGGAATATGTTCTTTATGCTTTAAAAAGCACATTTAAAGCCCTTTGGAGACTTGCAGCCTTTGCCAGTGGCTCGTGGACATTGCATACTATTTCTATTGATTTTATAATGGATCTTCCATCCTCTGAAAGATTCCAAGTGATAGACACTTCCACGTAATAGTAGTCAAGTAGTCGTAGGAAGGCTTTTTGCAAAGCATTGGGAATTGAACAAGAGCTGCTTTCTTCTGGCTACCACCCTCATTCTAGTGGGTAAACAGAACAAATGCTTCCAAGTCCAGAATGGTACCTTTGATGTAACTGTAATGCTATTCAAGATAACCGGCTCTCTTAACTGCTGATTGAAGAATTGACTTGCTGCAGTGAGACTCTTCGAGCGACAAAGGTTTCACTAGTTTTATTATTGCAAGGGTTTCATCCAAGAGTTCTCCCTTCTTCACCGCGCATTGATTACGTGGTTCCACTGCTACTGATGTTATTATTCATTTACAAAGACAACAGTTTTAAAAAGCTTACTATATTCTAAAATGAACATGAACGAAGATCCAGAAATGTCAAGAGTAAATTCTGCTCCTTTTGCCCCTGGAGTCACAGTTGCGTTCTCTCTTTTTTTTCATCCTATTTACACATTGCCAGCCAAGGTTTCACCAAGACATTGTGGTCCATTTGCCGTCACTCATCAGTTTGATCCTGTAGCCTTTCACGTGAAGTTGCCTGCTGTTGGGAGAAGGCATCAGTTTGTCCATCCTTCACAACTGAAACCATGTGCTCCTGATCCTCACCGTTGGCCTCCTCCCAACTTTACCAACTGTGGTACAAGGCCAACCAAAATATCAGGTTCAAGTAATCTGTGATAACCACATTTTCCGAGGTTTTCTTCAATTTCTGATTCAGTGGAAAGATTGAGAGCTCGTGGATAGATGTTTGTTTAATTCATGTTATCTGTTGGGTCACCATTTTTTTTCACCATCGTACTGATAAACCCTGAGCTTCCGGAGGGGGCATGTGTGTGCCAGGAACTCATCAGAGGCAGTGGCAAGCAGTTGTGAGAAGTCAGTGCTTTCCTGGTATCTGTGCTGAGCGCCCAGTGAGGCAGCACGCCTGTGGTCTCAGTGCTGAGCCCACCGGAAGGCATCTCACCTCTACTGCTCAGACCATGCCGGCATTGCTGCAGGGATGAACCGTGCTTCCTTCTTATCTGGACCCTTCCTACTCGCTTTGACAGCTGAATTGTGCTGCAATCATCGTTGACAACTTATTGTCCTCGTATTTACTGAATCTCTTCATTAGAACTGATTGTTGCTGGAGCACCATCAATAATATTTGTATGGACTTGGACATCTCTTCAAAGGCAGGGTTATTTCGTGACTGATTCTATAGAACTGAATCTACATGTTTGGTTGTGAAGTGTTAATTTTCCATTCAGTTTAAATAATGTAAACCACAGGCTTCATTTGATGTTTTTAATCATATTGCAAACCTTGATATTATTCAAGGTAACTGAGAAATGTATGTTCTGAATGCATATAACATTACACCGCAGGCGAGTTGGCTTTAATCTAGTATTTCATGTTACTGTCAGTCTGACACGTGGTCACCTCGGATGATGTCCTGCCGACAGCTGACCTAGAACGGCAGCGGTTAGGACTTGGAAGCTCAAAGGAGAAGAGAGATGTCAAACTTTTTCTTTCTCTTCTCACAGAACTGTAGCCCACACTGATGACAACTGTCATCTGCCGATGAAGGGCCCTAGGCTGAAGCATAAACCCTAAAGGTAGGTAAAGGTTACTGTAAGTTCCATTTCCAGGTCATTTTCACTCTTAGTTTTCTGTGGTAGTTTTCATGAGGCTACCATGGGTTAGAGTTATGTAATGTTGCAGGGTTGTGCCCAAGGTGTTTTCTTCCCTGTTATTCTCTTCATGGATCATAGTTCTTTTTCTTGTACCTGTAAAATGGTTTACCTTTGAAGCTGGAGGTCTGGCTAGCCTTACATAAAAAAACCTATAGTGGTTTTCCCAACGTCTGTTGCCTAAAGTTCCTAAACCATGATTGATCTCATATATTTCCTGTGCCGCCACTTTTCTGATTTGGTTATGTGTTGCTGTTGTTTAATTAGGTTTAATTGTAGGTGTTTTATTTATTGGTATAAATATTGAGGTCATGAGCTTTGCATTTGGTGTGCAAGTTATAGTTTGCATGGCTATTGTGAATGTTATGAATTATGCTCCTAATCATAACTTGCAAATTTCCATTGTTCTCATATTTTAGTTCATGTCATAACTGGATGTTAACTGTGGATTGTTAGGTGATTTTGTCAGTACTTTTAAAAATATAACTGACCATGAAACCGAAGGCCAGACTCTGAGGTAAGGAGTTGCACACCACACATACCCCCTGGTTGACTTGGGACTGTGGTATGTTTAGGAATGAGTGTGGTGCTTACTGGCCCCACACCAGTAAATTTTGTCTTGAACGTATTTCCCGTTCCCTGTGCTGACATCCTTGTGTGCATGTTATGTGTGCACTGTATATGTACCCCATGGTTTGATGAGTGCTTGAATGCAGAGAGCGGTGGTATCTATTCTGGGTACTCTTGATAAAAGCCAATCACAAGATAGACGGTGTGGTACAGCCTTCGCAAATTGTGATAGTGTGTTGCTTGCATTTCAGAGTAGGGTGATGTATCCTTGAGCCCTGGAGTGTGGGGGGAAGAGAAAGGGCTGCTTTAGTAATGCAGCAGTGACCTTGTTAGCAAGGGTCTGATAATCATCACACTGTGAGCACTGCCATTTGGCTGATGGGAGTGTGGACTTGTAGGGAGGGTGTTCTCTTCTGTAGTGCAGAGGGAATTCTCAAGGCAGGGCTCTGCCGGAGTGCTACTCCAAAAGGCTGATGGCATATAAAGGTAGGGCCCATATAATCCTCTTGGTTCTAGATCTAAGTTCTTCATGACCAAGGGAGAGAGTGGTTTACAGGACACTCAAGGTACTATGAGATTTAGAGCTGGTTTCTGATGGACAGTTTCCCAGAGTTGAGGGGACATCACCTGAAATCTGCTCCATCTTTCTAAAAAAAGAGCTGTGGTTCTGCCTGGTGTTTGAGAGCCTACATGGCCTGTTGAGAGAGGAAGGAGCTTCTGACCCTACAGGGAGAGTACTTTCTAAGGAGGGGAAGTCCAGACGCTGTATTCAGACTATGAGACAGCCCAAAAGAGGAGACTAAATTAAGGGAGGGATAGTCATTAAAAATGTGCCGATATAGCTGATCAACCCAAGTGGGTGGATTTTTTAAGGAGATTTTTGGCAATGTGAGTGGCAAAAGATTAGTACCTTTACCACTAACTGTGACCTTGGAAAGAATCAATAGAAGATGCCTCAATTTTGACAGATGTATACTGGTATAGCCCTGATGAAGTCCCTGTGCTCGGGATGAAACGCATTGGCTGGGTCTTTTGTGTGTTTGGAAAACTGGTGCCAATAAAGAAATCTGACAAACCAAGATTTGTGATGATTGGATTTCCTGAACACATTATATTCAGACCATCAATGTGGATCTATTGACTACACATACCCCATGGTGTGAATGGACCAATAAGGTCATAACTTTGGCCTCCTATTTTGTAGGTTTGCTTAAATTGAGGGAGTGTTGACCTGTGCATGTTTGAGTCTTGGACTGGGTCTCTGTCTTCCTGTAAGCTACAGACACAAGGGAGTGTGATGAGTGCTGACCCAAGCCTAGGAGTGTGTCTTCCAGCCTACCTGCAAATTGGCTGAACCAGTATCAAAAGCCAACACAGCTGACATCTGGCGACAGCAACCGCGGTGGACCTGGAGGTGGCTACAAGGAACCTCTAGGAGAAGATCATCCTGTTCTGACTGCCAGGAGCTGACCTCATGGTCGAAAGGACCCAAGACTGCCAACTCTGGAAGGACTGTGTTGTGTGAGAGGTGGGACCATCAGGGCATCACTAATCTACGCCACTGCATTCTACAACGCTGCATTATAGCTGGCCTGTGCCACTGCTTAACCACAACCAGGACTGCTCGCCTTGCTGTTGCCAACAGGCCTTGCCTGAGGGTCACCACTGCAGATAAAACAAAACCAAGTGATATAAACATTTACTGTGTACCTCCACCAATAAAAAAATAAGTAACTGATTTCTCTTTACGAAAGTGACCCTACAAGAACTCTCTCATAGTGGGGCTAGAGTTATCCGATCAATCCATGGCAGCAGGACACAATGTTTGCCGGCCTGGCCTGCGTTTGACAAATAAGTGCATTCTGCTGGTTGTGTTCTTAGCTGGACCAGCACACCTTACAACAAACTTTGTAAAGTAAAGAGCTAAGTTCTCTGCTGCAATGGTGCAATCTGGGGACCCCAGTGGGACACAAGTGAGCCGACCTAAGTGTTATTGATGCAAGAACACTGCTCACCTGGGCCACACTGAGGTCGCACTGAGCCCTAATCTCGCCTTGCTTTTTTGTGTTAATTATATCTCCATAAGATATGTTTAGGACTCCGTGCCTATTCTGTTGCATAACTGTTGTGTTCTGAGAGTGCACTTTGCACATCGTTTGTTGTACAGTTGTAGGTCAGGCCCTAGGACATCAGTGGAAAAGTCCCCAACCACCCCCCTCAGTTAGAGCCCATTTGTACCCCCCTCCCGCCCCCCAGCTCCCCAACTGGTTATAATATATTTGCATAAACCTTCAGAACAAACAAGGGAAGCGGTTTTCCGCTCCTTTCAAGCGTGCCCCAGTTTTTGGTGGTTGGAGTCGGGGGAGATGTGCTGGTTTTGGGTTCAGAGAGGCGCTGCTGTGCTCTCCCAGCTGGCTGAGTGCACCGGATGTCTGCTCTGGTGTCTTCCGGTGCAGGGCTGTGTTCATGCCTTCTGCACTGTTCTGGGCCGGTGCACCGTCAGCTGGGCTGTCTGTGTTCTTGTGATAAGTTCACATCCTACAAGTTTCTGTCCTATTTTGTTCACATTGAGGCCGGACTTGTTTGCACATCAGACAGGCCCCTTTGAGGGGTCTGCGCACAGTGACCTGTCCTATCACCCCCTGGTCGTTTGGTTGTGTCTGGGCACACAGGTTGCGTACCAGTGTGTCGGCAGGGCTGTGTCACGTGTGTGCTGTGTAGTGTGGAGCCCCCTCCTGGCATCTTACAGCTCATCAGATATGAATACCCGTTTGGTGGGGCAATTTCCGTCTATTTAATGTAGTTTTATAAGTGTGGTCTCTAGGGTGACCAGACGTCCTGGGTTTGCCGGGACAGTCGCCCCCCGCCTCCCGTGCTGTCCTGGCAGGCTTCAGTAAGTTTGGCTTGTGTCCTGGTTTTCAGAGAGGGTCATCTGAAAACAGTGGGAGGCGGCTTTTATGTGGTCCAACGCAACACTGGTTAGCAACTGTTATCAGAAAGTAATTTAATAAGCAGGTGAGATGCTGAGCTTAAAAAATGCATTTTGTTTCCTTGGTACCTCGTCCTCTGTGCTGTCATGTGAATGAGCGCCGCCATCCTGTGCCCCTGGGATGATGTAAACTTGTGGTCCATCTTCTGTCAATGTGAAATGACGCTGTTTTTGTTATAAAAATCTGGTCACCCTAGCCATCACATCACACTGCGGTTGTGTCATTAATTACAACCACGCGTGTCCCCGGTATCAAGGAAACCGGGCTCAGGTGGGCCTTGAAACCGTGTGTGGTAAAGACAAGGCGGCACTTCCTGGATAGAAGGGGGTCTCCTGGTGGCTTCAGTGGCACAGGTGCAGAAGGCTGGGAACAGCCGGTGAGCTCACCCTTAGCTCACCTTACCAAGCTGTCTCTCTCTGGCTTGTGTGTGCTCAGTGGGTCTCTGAAGAGGCCTCTTCCTATAAAGCCTCACAAGCATCCCGCCACCGCACCATCTGGAGCTGGTGACATAACTCTGAACAAGTTGTAAAAATAAATCAATGTTTGTTCCTTCGATCGGTGGCACTGGATGCGTTGCAGCTTGTTGTGCTCTCAGTTCTGTGTGTCCCTGCTCAGCAGGGAGCCTCATGCTGATGTCTGCTGCTATGTGCTGATGCTGATATGTACTGCTGGGTGCTGCTATGTGATGCTGTGTGCTGATTGTAGGAAAGTACCATCTGGCCTGGCATGTTACCCCCATATTTCACTGTATATATGTTGTTTTAGTGTATGTCACTGGGACCCTGACAGGCAGGGCCCCAGTGCTCATAAGTATGTGCCCTGTATGTGTGCCCTGTGTGATGCCTAACTGTCTCACTGAGGCTCTGCTAACCAGAACCTCAGTGGTTATGCTCTCTCTGCTTTCCAAATTGTCACTAACAGGCTAGTGACCAATTTCACCAATTTACATTGGCATACTGGAACACCCTTATAATTCCCTAGTATATGGTACTGAGGTACCCAGGGTATTGGGGTTCCAGGAGATCCCTATGGGCTGCAACATTTCTTTTGCCACCCATAGGGAGCTCTGACAATTCTTACACAGGCCTGCCACCGCAGCCTGAGTGAAATAACGCCCACGTTATTTCACAGTCATTTACCACTGCACTTAAGTAACTTATAAGTCACCTATATGTCTAACCTTCACCTGGTGAAGGTTGGGTGCAAAGTTACTTGGTGTGTGGGCACCCTGGCACTAGCCATGGTGCCCCCACATCGTTCAGGGCAAATTCCCCGGACTTTGTGAGTGCGGGGACACCATTTCACGTGTGCGCTATACATAGGTCACTACCTATGTATAGCGTCACAATGGTAACTCCGAACATGGCCATGTAACATGTCTAAGATCATGGAATTGTCACCCCAATGCCATTCTGACATTGGGGAGACAATTCCATGATCCCCCGAGTCTCTAGCACAGACCCAGGTACTGCCAAACTGCCTTTCCCGGGGTTTCACTGCAGCTGCTGCCAACCCCTCAGACAGGTTTCTGCCCTCCTGGGGTCCAGCCAGGCCTGGCCCAGGAAGGCAGAACAAAGGACTTCCTCAGAGAGAGGGTGTTACACCCTCTCCCTTTGGAAAAAGGTTTCAGGGCTGGGGAGGAGTAGCCTCCCCCAGCCTCTGGAAATGCTTTGATGGGCACAGATGGTGCCCATCTCTGCATAAGCCAGTCTACACCGGTTCAGGGATCCCCCAGCCCTGCTCTGGCGCGAAACTGGACAGAGGAAAGGGGAGTGACCACTCCCCTGACCTGCAGCTCCCAGGGGAGGTGCCCAGAGCTCCTCCAGCGTGCCCCAGACCTCTGCCATCTTGAATTCTAAGGTGTGCTGGCACACTGGACTGCTCTGAGTGGCCAGTGCCAGCAGGTGACGTCAGAGACTCCTTCTAATAGGCTCTTACCTGTGTTACTAGCCTATCCTCCTTCCTAGGTAGCCAAACCTCCTTTTCTGGCTATTTAGGGTCTCTGCTTTGGGGAATTCTCCAGATACCGAATACAAGAGCTCATCAGAGTTCCTCTGCATCTCCCTCTTCACCTTCTGCCAAAGGATCGACCGCTGACTGCTCAGGACGCCTGCAAAACCGCAACAAAGTAGCAAAGATGACTACTGCAACCTTGTATCGCTTCATCCTGCCGGCTTTCTCGCCTGTTTCCTGGTGGTGCATGCTCTGGGGGTAGCCTGCCTCCTTCTTGCACCAGGAGCTCTGAAGAAATCTCCTGTAGGTCAACGGAATCTTCCCCCTGCAACCGCAGGCAACAAAAGACTGCATCATCGGTCCTCTGGGTCCCCTCTCAGCACGACGAGCGTGGTCCCTGGAACTCAGCAACTCTGTCCAAGTGACTCCCACAGTCCAGTGACTCTTCAGTCCAAGTTTGGTGGAGGTAAGTCCTTGCCTCCCCACGCTAGACTGCATTGCTGGGTACCGCGTGATTTGCAGCTGCTCCGGCTCCTGTGCACTCTTCCAGGATTTCCTACGTGCACAGCCAAGCCTGGGTCCCCGACACTCTAACCTGCAGTGCACAACCTTCTGAGTTGTCCTCCGGCGTCGTGGGACTCCCTTTTCTGACTTCGGGTGGACTCCGGTTCACTCCTCTTCGAAGTGCCTGTTCCGGTACTTCTGCGGGTGCTGCCTGCTTCTGTGAGGGCTCCCTGACTTGCTGGGCGCCCCCTCTCTCTCCTCATCCAAGTGGCGACATCCTGGTCCCTCCTGGGCCACAGCAGCATCCAAAAACCCTAACAGCGACCCTTGCAGCTAGCAAGGCTTGTTTGCGGTCTTTCTGCGTGGGAACACCTCTGCAAGCTTCTTCACGACGTGGGACAGCCATCCTCCAAAGGGGAAGTTCCTAGTCCTCTTCGTTCTTGCAGAACACAAAGCTTCTTCCATCCGGTGGCAGCTTCCTTGCACCCTCAGCTGGCATTTCCTGCCCACTCTCGACACTGTCGCGACTCTTGGACTTGGTCCCCTTATCTTACAGGTACTCAGGTCAGGAAATCCACTGTTGTTGCATTGCTGGTGTTGGTCTTTCTTGCAGAATCCCCCTATCACGACTTCTGTGCTCACTGGGGGTTGTAGGTGCACTTTACACCTACCTTTCAGTGTCTTGGGGTGGGCTATTTTTCTAACCCTCACTGTTTTCTTACAGTCCCAGCGACCCTGTACAAGCTCACATAGGTTTCGGGTCCATTCGTGGTTCGCATTCCACTTTTGGAGTATATGGTTTGTGTTGCCCCTATACCTATGTGCTCCTATTGCAATCTATTGTAACTTTACATTGCTTGCATTACTTCCTTTTGCTATTACTGCATATTTTTGGTATTGTGTACATATATCTTGTATATATTTGGCATCCTCATACTGAGGGTACTCACTGAGATACTTTTGGCATATTGTCATAAAAATAAAGTACCTTTATTTTTAGTATATCTGTGTATTGTGTTTTCTTATGATATTGTGCATGTGACACCAATGGTATAGTAGGAGCTTTGCATGTCTCCTAGTTCAGCCTAACCTGCTAGAAACACCTCTTCTACACTAATAAGGGATAACTGGACCTGGTACAGAGTGTAAGTACCCCTTGGTACCCACTACACTGATGCTGCTATGTGCTGCTGCTGTGTGCTGCTGCTGTGTGCTGATGCTGCTTAGTGCTGCTGCTGTGTGCTGCTGCTCATGCTGCTGTGTGCTGAAACGTGCTGCTGCTGTCTGTTTCTACTGTGTGCTGCTATATGCTGATGCTGTGTGCTCATGCTGCTGTCTGCTGCTACTGTGTGCTGCTATGTGCTGATGCTGTGTGCTGCTGCTCATGCTGCTGTGTGCTGAAACATGCTGCTGCTGTCTGTTTCTACTGTGTGCTGCTATATGCTGATGCTGTGTGCTCATGCTGCTATGTGCTGATGCTGCTGTGTTGCTATGTGATGCTGCTGTGTGCTGCTGCTGTCTGTTTCTACTATGTGCTGATGCTGCTGTGTGCTCATGCTGCTGTCTGCTGCTACTGTGTGCTGCTTTGTGCTGATGCTGCTGTGTCTGTGTGCTGCTATGTGATGCTGCTATGTGCTGCTGTGTCACTTGAGCTTGAGTTACAAGAATCTAGACATGCTGACTGTGAACCCACCAGCACAGTGTCCTGTACCCTCATGGAGGAACATCAGCTGCTAAATTCTCCTCCATATTTCACATTGAGGAGGGATTGTGTGGTAGCAGCCAGAGCTGCAGACTATAGAGCTCAGGCACCAGGTTCGAGTCTCCGCATCGGCTCAACATTATGGGCAAATCGCTTAATCTCCCTGTGCCCACCAAAAACAAATGTGTCCTTGTGTAATGCAACCGGTTCTCATGTAAAGCGCTCCAATACCCTTGGGTCTAGTTCACGCTATATAAAACTGCAACAACAAAAAAAACATTTCCTCCAAATACTGGAGGGTTCTCAGGTACCACTGAACTCCAAATCATGCCCTTGAGAGTCATTTAGAGACTGTTGCCTCCCACCAGCCGCAGTTTGGCCTCTAAATCTAGAGTTTACTCACAGACTGGCAGCATTTTTATGTCTGGCTTGGCAGAGCAGCTATCTCCTAGACGCACTGTTAACAACTCTTTAAAATATACATGGAGTGGGCTTTGGTTACACCCAGAGGCAGTGCTTTAAATGGGCAGGTATTGCCAGTACTGACTACCTGCACTTCTTTCATTTTAAGGGGAAAGTACCCGCACTTCTCAGTAGAGGTCCAATATGTTTAATGGGAGAGGACCAGCACTTCTCAGCAACGGTCCAATACGTTTATTGGGAGAATGCCTGCCCTTCTAAGCAGTAAAAGTGTACTCTTGAATTATAAGTGCCTACACTTCCATATATCCATTTCAAACACTGCTCAGCGGAGTATTTCCCTCTTACCTCCTACTATTGGCTTTTTAGTATATCAATCCACCACCTATGGGTTCTTGTGCTGCAGTGCACAAAATACTATTTAGCATCTCAAACATACACAGGATCGTGACACATTAAATTCTGTATCTCATACGTGCATTGTACACAGTGGAGAAGTGTGGCACAATGGTTAGAGCAGCAGACCCTGATGCAGAGATCTGGCCTGGGACCAGGGTTCAATTCCTACCTCGGCTCAATTCCCTTGGACCAGATAATTCTTGCCTCCATGCCTAATCTAGTTAATGGGTCCCACTCTGGGCAATAGCTTGCTTAATCTCCACAACAGCCCTCACAGCGCTTGGATGCCTGGGTGCCTCACAGGGAGAAGCCAGGAGGGGTTCAGCAGCAGTATGCGTACAGCAAGTAGTGCGCTATACAAGTGCGAAGTTTACAGTTTTTACAGAAAGGGATAGTTTTTTTGCTTTTTTCTGCATCTCTTTTTTTTAGATTTCACCTAGACAGTACATGTGCTGTATCTGCAAGACTTTTGTTTACATGCTGTGGACTTACAGCCCGCCCATAGATTACCATTTGTTAGCTTCAGCATTGCTCTCATTTGCTTTGCTCCCATTTGTCACGGCAACAGCGCTTCATGTCCTATTCTTGTGTTTGGCCCTCGCCTTGACTTGTGTCCATTTTTCTGTTCCCGTTTTTGGAGCTACTTTATTCTGTGTGTTCAACCGCTCCAGATGAGTGCTTTTGTTTTCAGTCCATTTCCCATATGCCTGTCCATGTAGCTTCTATTCCCTCCCATCTATCCCCCTTCTATGTTACTTCTTTCCCTCCTAACCAGTACTCTACACCACTGCACTGTACTCTGAAACCCTCTACCCTATGCCACTGCACTCTACTCTGCACCATTCTACTCTATGCCACTGCACTCTATGCTGCTCTACTGTATGCCCCTCTACTCAACACCAATCTACGCAATGCCAAAGCACTTTACACCACTGCACTCTATGCCACTGCACTTCGCCTCTGCAATCTACCCCAATCTGCTCTTCTCTGCACCACTGTACTCTATGCCACTGCCCTCTAAGCCACCCTACTCTGCACCACTCTATGCCACTACACCTCATGCCACTCTGGTGTTCTCTATGTCACTGCACTCTACGCCACTCTGCCCTTCTCTGCACCTCAAACTCAACAAAACCCAATCCTCCAAGGGGCTCCTGAACTATCGCCAACCAGGCCACAGGAATACTTTCAGCCAATAGGTGCCCTTTTAAAAGCTAGCCTGTGTGCAAATAATTTGACTGTACCAGGAGATTTCAAATATGATCTCAAAATCTTAGATGACAAATATATGGAGGACCTTATTAACACACTGGCCAGTTTTGGTCTATCCCAGCTGGTGGATGGCTCCACCCACATTGCTGGTCATTGCTGGATGGGATACTCTCAAACTATCCCTCCCTAGTGCTGTTTGTTTGCCACTGACGTGGACTGACCTTGAGGCAGTTATATTTAAGATTAAACTACAGTACATCATTATGCAGGGAAAAATATCCCGTAATGCTGTCAAGACTCGGGCATGGAATAAAATTCAGGCGGAACTACTAAATCAAATTTTTGCTCAGGAACAGTCGGATATCGCAGAGGATCTGGGTCTAGTTACCACCTCTTCTGAAAAATGGTTGTCTTCGGCAGTCTCTGTCAGATCCACTTAAAACCACCTTTCCCCACAGGGGCAAACCCTCTGCGCCCTGGATCAATAAGGCCATAAGTAGCCAAATGTTGTAACCTGTTCCAATGAACAGAGAGCATTTCCAACAAAACTCCCTGAGTATAGCGATAGTGAGAACCAGTAGGATGATTTGAGATTCACCCTTTAAGTAGCTGATAATCTTGTCATAAATCAATGCTCAGAATGCCAAACCGTGATAAGTCCGTGCTCTGAAGTCCAATGCGTTGCAGAGCAGCGTCCCTTCGAACGCAAGGAAGAGACTCTACTCAAATCGTCCTACTGGTTCTCACTATCGCTATACTCAGGGAATTTTCTCCGTTCAGTGGAAAGGGTTAAAACGTTTTGGCTACTTATAACCTTATTGATTGCGAGGATAGCTTGCTTTACATATGCTATCTCATGACATCACTAGAAGACCCAGAATATTGAAGTCCATATTGTAGCCTTTACTACAATACCACTAGCCTTACAAAAGTCACATTGGTGACGAAACACATGTCGGCTGTTGAGGATCTATATGACACGTCAATGAAAGGATCTTCAATGCCATGTTTAAGTAAGGTTACTTCGTAAACAGCGGAAGAATGCCTCTATTCTTCCCTTTCTGAAAAATCTAGTTGAAACCCAATAGAGCCTAACAACTATCAACCCATTTCTTGGTTGCCCCTGCCAGCAAAATTAGTAGAAAAAGAAATTAATCAACAACTAGCACAATTTATTCAGAATAATCAGCTATTAGACAACTGCTTTAGATCCGGTCATAGAACTGAGAAAGCCTTAATTATAACCTCAGAGAAAATAAGGAACACTTGATGAAGGAAGTAATGCTGCTCTGGTGCTCTTGACCTCTCTGCAGCCTTCGATACGGTCGCCGCGCTTTGCTGGTCGACCGTCTCTGGGTCATTTTCCCTATTAAAATCCATCCTTTCGGAACGGTCACAGGCTGTGGCCATAGATCCATTTGTTTCAGACACCTTCTCTCTTCTGAAGGTCCTGCAGGGCTTCTCATTTAGCCCGACTCTGTTCAATATTTATGTCACCTCACTTGCATGCCCCCTTAAGTAGATCATTCGGTTTTGACTTAACTTCTTATGCAGATGATACACAAATTGTGGTATTGGTGGCAACCAATGACATAGGCATTGGAGCAAGATTTCATGCCTGCAACTGGATGAATAGGCACTGTGACTCAACTCAAGTAAAGCTGAGGGCATCTTGTTTGAGAACTAACCTACCCTCTGGTCTCCATCATGGTTGCCGGAGGAGTTAGGCTCCCCCCCGGTTCCAGTAAATAAAGCCAAGAATTTAGGAGTCATTATGGACAATAAACTTACTTTTAGAGAACAGGCGAATGCTGTGACATCATCCGCCTTCTATATACTGAGGATGATCAAGAAAGTCCTTCCTCATGCTCCAGAAGAGGCTAAGAAAGCTGTGGTCACAGCTTTGATTTTATCAAAAATGTACTACTGTGATTGCTTGCACGTTAATATGCAGAACCACACCTGAATAAATTGCAAATCCTCCAGAACGCTGCATCTAGATTTCTCACCAGAATCCCCAACTACTTTAGGTATAGCTTTAAAAAATCAGTCCCCATATGTCTGCGCTGCTCTGGAGCAAACAATCTTACTATTCTCAGGATCAGAAGGACTAACTGCGGAAGTAGAAGCTTTGTGCTTCGCACTGCCAGCGTCAAATGAACTGACCCCCAGTATCCGGTCCACGCCTAGCCTATTAGCATTCAGAAAGGCACTTAAAACAGGACTCTTGGTTTAAATTAGTTGTCAAATCCTAGCCTACTTTTTCTGAGCCTGCGCCAATACATCTCCTGGTATTTGTGCGCTCAAAGTTTCATTAACATAACTCTACTCTGCGCCACTCTACGCCACAGCAGTCTGTGCCACTGTACTATACTCTGCACTATTCTACACTCTACTCTGCACTCCGCTACTCTACTCTGCGCCACTCTACTCTGCACGCCACTCTGCTCTTCTCTAAACCACTCTACCCCACAGCAGTCTGTGCCACTGTATTATACTCTGCACTATCCTACACCACTGCACTTTACGCCAGTGCACTCTACTCTATACCACTGCACTCTCCGCTACTCTACTCTGCACCAATGGACTCTACACCACTCTACTCTGTTGCACTGTACACCACTCTACTCTGCACCACTACACTCTAAACTCTCTCCAGTATGCTACTGCACTCTATGCCAGTGCACTCTACAGCACTTTACTCTATGCCGCTCTACTCTACACCACTCTATGCCGGTCCACTCTTACCCACTCTGCTCTATGCCAGTCTACTCTGTAAGTCCACTCTACACCACTCTGCTCCACGACAGTCCACTCTACTGTACTCTGCGCCACTCTGCTCTATGCCACTGCTCTCTTCGCCACTCTACTCTATGCCAGTCCACTCCACACCAATCCACTCCACTGTATGTCACTCTACACCACTCCACACTTCTCTACACCGAGCCATTCGACTCCATGCTGCTGTGCAACGTGGCTAAAAGAGAGTGGCATAGGCAGTAGCTCTTGCATAGAGGAAACCTAGTGGATTTGCCAATGCGTAAGAAAACACAGGTGAGCTGACCAGGACGCATCAAATGAAATCAAATCATTAACATTTATAAAGCGCGCTACTCACCCGTGCTGGTCTCAAGGCTTAGGGGAAGGGGCTTACTGCTGCTCGAAGAGCCAGGTCTTGAGGAGTCTCCGGAATACGGAGTGGTCCTGAGGCTGGTGGGGAGGGTGTTCCAAGTCTTGGCCGCCAGGTAGAAGGACCTCCCACCGGCTGTGGAGCGGCGGATGCGAGGGACGGCGGCGAGAGCGAGGCTGGTGGAACGGAGGAGACGGGTGGGGGCGTAGAAGTTGAGGCGTCGGTTGAGGTATTCTGGTCCCTTGTTGTGGAGGGCATTGTGTGCGTGGGTGAGAAGTCGGAAGGTGATCCTTTTGCTGACTGGGAGCCAATGCAGGTGTCTCAGGTGGGCGGAGATGTGGCTGTTGCGGGGTATGTCGAGGATGAGGCGGGCGGAGGCGTTTTTAATACGTTGCAGACGTTTCTTGAGTTTTGCGGTGGTCCCAGCATAAAGGGTGTTGCCGTAATCCAGGCGGCTAGTGACGAGGGCGTGGATCACGGTCTTTCTGGTGTCGGCTGGGATCCAGCGGAAGATCTTGCGGAGCATGCGGAGGGTGAGGAAGCAGGAGGAGGACACGGCGTTGACTTGTTTGGTCATGGTGAGAAGAGGGTCCAAGATGAAGCCAAGGTTGCGGGCGTGGTCTGAGGGGGTCGGTGCGGTGCCAAGGGCCGTGGGCCACCAGGAGTCGTCCCATGCGGTCGAGGTGTTGCCGAGGATGAGGACTTCCGTTTTGTCTCAGTTTAGTTTCAGACGGCTGAGCCTCATCCAATCTGCGACGTCCTTCATACCATCTTGCAGGTTGGTCTTTGCGCTGGCGGGGTCCTTGGTGAGGGAGAGTATAAGTTGAGTGTCGTCGGCGTAGGAGGTGATGATGATGCTGTGCTTGCGTACGATGTCGGCGAGGGGGCTCATGTAGACATTGAAGAGTGTTGGGCTGAGCGAGGAGCCTTGAGGGACGCCGCAGATGATCTCGGTGGGGTCTGAGCGAAAAGGAGGGAGGTAGACTCTTTGAGAGCGGTTGGAGAGGAAGGAGGCGATCCAGTCCAGGGCCTGGCCTTGGATCACGGTGGAGCGGAGGCGGGTTATTAGGGTGCGGTGACAGACGGTGTTGAAGGCAGCCGAGAGGTCGAGGAGGATGAGGGCGACTGTTTCACCGTTGTCCATCAGGGTTCTGATGTCGTCTGTGACTGAGATGAGGGCGGTTTCAGTGCTGTGGTTGGCTCGGAATCCGGATTGTGAGGGGTCGAGAAGGTTGTTGTCTTCAAGGAAGTTGGTAAGCTGTTTGTTGACAGTCTTCTCTATGACTTTGGCAGGGAAGGGGAGGAGCGAGATGGGGCGGAAGTTCTTCAGGTCGCTTGGGTCAGCCGTAGGTTTCTTTAGTAGGGCGTTGACTTCGGCGTGTTTCCAGCTTTCGGGGAAGGTAGCAGATGAAAAAGAGGAGTTGATGATGGTCTGGAGGTGCGGGGCGATGATGTCATCGGCTTTATTGAAGATGAAGTGTGGGCAGGGGTCCGAGGGGGCGCCGGAGTGGATTGAGTTCATGGTGGTTTTGGTCTCTTCAGTGTTGATGTGGGTCCAGGCGTTGAGGGTGATGGCTGGGGGTGTGGGTTCAGTGTTGATCGGCTGGGTCTGGTGTCCGAAGCTGTCGTGGAGGTCGGTAATCTTACGATGGAAGAAGGTGGCGAGGGAGTTGCACAGGTCTTGTGAGGGCGTGATGGCGTTGGCGTTGGGGTTGAAGAACTCTTTTACGATGCTGAAGAGTTCTCTGCTGTTGTGGCTGTTTTTGTCCAGTCTATCAGTGAAGAAATTCCTTTTGGCTGCGCGGATCAGGTGGTGGTGTTCGCGGGTAGCGTTCTTGAGGGTGGTCATGTTGTCAGCGGTGTGGTCCTTACGCCAGGCTTTCTCGAGGGCGCGACAGGTTTTCTTTGATTCCTTAAGGGTGTCAGAGAACCAGAGAGGTTTTTTGGTGTTGGCCTGTCTTGGAGGGCGTCTGAGGGGAGCAAGGTTGTCTGCGCAGTTGGTGATCCAGTTTGTGAGGCTGAGGGCTGCGTCATTGGGGTCGGTGGTGAAGGTAGGTTGGTTGTCGATGAGCGTGGAGAAGAGCTGTTCTTCGTGGATTTTGTTCCACTGTCGACGAGGGATGGGTTGAGTGCGGAGGTGGCGGATCTCGCGTCGGAAGGTGAAGTGGACACAGCTGTGGTCGGTCCAGTGTAGAGCGGAGGTGTGGCTGAAGGAAACGTGTTTGCTGGCGGAGAAGATGGGGTCAAGCGTGTGTCCGGCGATGTGGGTGGGGGTGTTCACCAGTTGCTTGAGGCCGAGGTTGGCGAGGTTGTCGAGCAGGGCGGTGGTGTTGGGGTCGTTGTTCTGTTCTAGATGGAAGTTGAGGTCGCCGAGGAGGATGTAGTCTGGCGAGGCGAGGGCGTGCGGGAGATGAAGTCGGTGATGGAGTCGCTGAAAAGGGCGCGCGGTCTGGGGGGGCGGTAGATGAGTGATCCTCTGAGGGTGGTCCTGGGGTCGGTGCGGATCTGGAAGTGCAGGTGCTCTGCGGCGAGGGGGGTGTCTTCGGTGGAGGTGGTGACGCTGATGGAGTCTTTGAAGACGATGGCGATTCCTCCTCCTACTTGGTTGGTGCGGTCTTTCCTGGAAATCTTGTAGCCTTCGGGGGACGCATGCCTTCCAGAGGTGTTCCTGCTGTTGTTCTGTTCACACAGCGGCTTTCCCGATGACACTGGTGCCACATTAAAGTGGCCTGGGAGGGTCTGGGGAAGAAAGTGAGGTTCTTGGGCTGGTTACAGAGGCCTCAAATAACCGGCCCACTGCTGACCCTGAGGTACCGGCCCAATGCCCAGCTTCCAATCCCACCCTGGTAGAAGTGCAGCGACGCACACCACTGTGCAGTGAAAGGCCCTTTGCAAAGGGTGCCTGCTCGTTTTTCTGTTGCTCAGTGCTATACTTGGGTACTATACTGGTCCTAATGAGGTGGAACCAGTGCACCAGGTTTGAGTCCCAGCGTCAGCTCAATTTACTGTAATTCTAGGCAAATCACTTAATTTTTATTTTAGGCATGGCAATTAATGTGTTCGTGTGTAATATGGCTGGTGCTCAAGTACATTATCTAGTGCCTTTGGACCGAGTTCGCACAATATAAAAGTACAAAAAATAATAATAACCGGATTCCAGTGAGACTAACCAAGTGAGCCATTAAAAAGGGGCGATCAGGGGACGCGGGACACTTTTTTGGGGGTGCCCGGGGCTAATCGTGATGCCAGTCCGACCCTTGTATTTAGTAACTATCGAACTGTTTGTGCTAGAAACAATTTCTTTGTTAAAATCTGCAGATTATGTGGCAGTTGATGGATTATGTGGCAGATGCGGTAAATCTATAATTATGCGAGAATCCCCGCGGCTCCGCCTCTCGCATGGTTCTGGCGGCGCTGCCAATAGCAGGCGCCGCCGTGAGTGCACCAGGAGCTGTTCTGCTGACGCCGAGCTGTGCATCCAGCCGAAGGGAGGTGCGCGCTGCACCCCCCCAGGACTGACATCCAGGCAGGGCGGGTATTGTCATCAGCAGTTTCCGAGGGGGCCCAGGGCTGCAGTTATCAAGCGTGTGCTTGGTTCCCTTCCAGTATTTGACGGATCACTCCTGTCTCACGAGATGTTAGACGGTGTCTGCAGTCTCACACTCCAAGGGACGGAGCTGTGTGTGTATGTGGGGAGGGGAGCTTCCTCAGGCTCTCTCCTGTTACTGCACACGGGGGTTCTACAAATTACTGCAGAGCTCTGAGCGCCACGCCTCCTCAGGGGTAGTGGGCGCTATATAAATACAATTTAAACACCGTTTGTAAAAGTATCAGGTAAATAGTCCTTCACTCGTAATGGGGACCTGTATAGGGGAGCCCTGGCCCTCCCCCTTCCCCCTTAGCTCTTGCTCTGTGGGTAAAACTGCTGAGTATTCAAGGCACTCTTGAAAAACATGGGACTTAGACTGATTTGGGATAGCCTAGTGCTTAGCACGCAGGCGCTACAGTAACGCTAGGACTCAGGTGTGTGTTCAGCGCCTTGAGACCCTATGTGTGATTAGCCGCGCTTTACAGATCCATGATTGATTGAACGGGGATGAGGCGTTATATGTAGCATTTAGCTGCTGTTGTAAAAAATATGTTTCCTTTTATAAAGTGAAACTCGACTGCAGTTGTGAGGATGCTAAGCTATGTTGCTGGGCTTGTCTGTATTCCGAGACCCCCAACCTCCTTCAAAAAGAAGCTAGGGTTCCGTGTGGCATCTTCAGGGGCTTTCTCTACATGACCCCTTGAAACTCCTTGCTTGTCTCAGCATCAATTTAGTTTTTTTTCAAATGCAATCTGCCGAGGAAAAAATAACTGTGTAAACTGCAGCTGTGGAGCATGTTTCATGTATTACTGAAAATACTGTCTTATTTAGTAAGTCCAGTTGCTGCAGTGTAAGTAATCAGTGTTACTACCCGAAATAAAGTTACTTCCCTAAACGGTCTCGGAAAGATGAACGGCTGAGTTGCCCTAGGTTTGGTATTATGAGCTGCAGATCACAGGTGCGTCTGCAGCCAGTGCTAAAGTCGCAGAGCCTGTCAGCTTGTTTGGAGAGAAGAGATCTCATCATGTGCAGCGTCGTGCATTACTGAGTCTCAAGCGGGGTACCACGGCCATGTCTGACGACTGCCCTTGCATTCACCTCTTACACATTCCCCTCGCTCCATCTCTCCCTATGTACCTTCCTCCACCACATGATCTGCTGCTCTCCTGCCCCACCTTTACCCACTCCTATTCTGCCCTTGCCCCCTTATATTGTGAGTAGCTCCCTGCACACCCCTATGGGACCAGTTGCTTGCGCTGATGTGCATGTCACCTTGCCCGTTCCTTATTAGGTCTCGCCGACAACAGCACATGCACTCTCAATTGCGAGACATGTTGTATACAACAAGGGGCTTGCAGCCCGTCCATCGCTTACTATCCATTGGCTCCTTTGTCACCTTTATTTCCTGCCTCGTAATTGGGCAGCGTGTGCCCGCGTCACCTCCTCTTCTTCGGGTGGCGTATGGGCCAAGTACAGATTACTTTTCAGCGTGATTGCTGCCCTTCTGCTGATTGATGTACTATTTTTATTTGTTTTACTTATTCTTCCTGTTGGTTACCCTCCCAACTCTTACCCTCCTGTTGTCCTGGTTGCTTTTTCCCACCCCCTGCCAGAGGGGCACTTCTTTTTAACTGCCCCATTGCCTATCCATCCCCCTCTCTCCTGTTGTTCATGTTGCCCCTTCACTCCCACTCTCCCTGTGGCCCACTCCCATCCACCATAGGGAAAAAGGCACTATGATGCGCACAGCGGTGTCTGCATCATAGCACTGCATTTTAAAACTTTTAACCATGCTGCACAGCATGGCTACAAGACATAGGCAAAGCCAATAGCTCTACATATGCGAGACCTATCGGCTTTGCCACTGCTTGTGTTTAATTTTACTATTCCAAAAGGTCCTTCAGATATATTGCAATGGTAAATTAATAATAAAGTATTAAAAAAGTATATTTAATGGACGACTGCTGTGCTTGTGCATCGTTGCGTACTCACAGGCCCATCTTGGAACTGTTCTCACCATTGAGTATGGCAAAGGAAGCAATCATTGGCAAAGCCTGTAGCTCTTTCACTGCATAAACAATGCCAGGCCTGTTGGCTTTGCCAGTGCTTTTTAGTAGTATCTTTTTTTTTCCCCCTCAAAGTTGCCACTCCACTAAACGTGATGCCCTTAGCGACCATCTACTTATCGTGTATGGATGGGCAGCCACAAATAAAATGCATACATTTAAGTGACAGTAATTTATTATAAGACAGCTTCTAAATCACCACACCCCGGACTATGTATAAATAAAAGGGGGTGAATTGGTGTTAAAGGCTGGGAACTCTCTTCTGAAACTCCATTACAGTCTGAACATGTTCAAGTGGAAGATGGGAAATTCTTGAGGATCATTGGCTCTCAGGGGACGTGATTTCAGAAGGTCCCAGGACCTCCACCCAGGTGGTGCGATGTGCAGATCTCATTGGATTGCCCTTAAACGCCCACCCATGGGAATCTGATAGCAATAATTTCTACCCCTGAAATGGACATACAGCTGAAATAATGTACATCAACAATCATGCACATGTGTTGGTGTATGTGTCCCTGCATTAAATGCGCCTTGCACTGCGCAAGTCCAGCACCTGGGAGAGTCTCGCACAATGGAAGGAAAGTTGATAGAGTGCATCAAGCGTGGTAGTTCCATCTGGAAGGACCTTCCACAACACACCTGAGCCTCCTCCTCTTTCCTTGAATTTCACAAGAAGCTGAAGACCTGGCTTTTTAACTAAGATCTCCCTCCGCCAGCCTCACACGTGCCAGGATACCCTCATGGGTAACTAACCCTCCGCCAGCCTCACACGCACCAGGATACCCTCATGGGTAACTAACCCTCCGCCAGCCTCACACGCGCCAGGACACCCTCATGGGTAACTAACCCCCGAGGCTAACGTAACTAACCCTCCGCCAGCCTCACACGCACCAGGATACCCTCATGGGTAACTAACCCTCCGCCAGCCTCACACGCGCCAGGATACCCTCATGGGTAACTAACCCTCCGCCAGCCTCACACGCACCAGGATACCCTCATGGGTAACTAACCCTCCGCCAGCCTCGCACGCACCAGGATACCCTCATGGGAAACTAACCCTCCGCCAGTCTCACAAGCACCAGGATACCCTCATGGGTAACTAATCCTCTCTAGGCTAACTTCACACGCACCAGGATACCCTCATGGGTAACTAACCCTCCGCCAGCCTCACACGTGCCAGGATACCCTCATGGGTAACTAACCCTCTAGAGGCCAGCCTCACACGCGCCGGGATACCCTCATGGGAAACTAACCCTCCGCCAGCCTCACAAGCACCAGGATACCCTCATGGGAAACTAACCCTCCGCCAGCCTCACACGCGCCGGGATACCCTCATGGGAAACTAACCCTCCGCCAGCTTCACAAGCACCAGGATACCCTCATGGGTAACTAATCCTCTCTAGGCTAACTTCACACGCACCAGCATACCCTCATGGGTAACTAACCCTCCGCCAGCCTCACACGCACCAGGATACCCTCATGGGTAACTAACCCTCCGCCAGCCTCACATGCACCAGGATACCCTCATGGGTAACTAACCCTCCCGAGGCTAACGTAACTAACCCTCCGTCAGCCTCACACGCACCAGGATACCCTCATGGGTAACTAACCCTCCGCCAGCCTCACACGCACCAGGATACCCTCATGGGGAACTAACCCTCCGCCAGCCTCACACGCGCCAGGATACCCTCATGGGTAACTAACCCTCCGCCAGCCTCACACGCGCCAGGATACCCTCATGGGTAACTAACCCTCCGCCAGCCTCACATGCACCAGGATACCCTCATGGGTAACTAACCCTCCCGAGGCTAATGTAACTAACCCTCCGCCAGCCTCACACGCACCAGGATACCCTCATGGGTAACTAACCCTCCGCCAGCCTCACACGCGCCAGGATACCCTCATGGGTAACTAATCCTCCGCCAGCCTCACACGCGCCAGGATACCCTCATGGGTAACTAACCCTCCGCCAGCCTCACACGCGCCAGGATACCCTCATGGGTAACTAACCCTCCGCCAGCCTCACACGCACCAGGATACCCTCATGGGTAACTAACCCTCCAGAGGCTAACTTCACACGCACCAGGATACTCTCATGGGTAACCAACCCTCCAGAGGCCAGCCTCACACGCGCCAGGATACCCTCATGGGTAACTAACCCTCCCGAGGCTAGCCTCACACATGCCAGGATACCCTCACGGGTAACCAACCCTCCCGAGGCTAGCCTCACACATGCCAGGATACCCTCACAGGTAACAACTAACCCTCCAGAGGCCAGCCTCACACGCGCCAGGATACCCTCATGGGTAACTAACCCTCCCGAGGCTAGCCTCACACATGCCAGGATACCCTCATGGGTAACTAACCCTCCACCAGCCTCACACGCACCAGGATACCATCATGGGTAACTAACCCTCCCGAGGCTAACTTCACACGCACCAGGATACCCTCATGGGTAACCAACCCTCCAGAGGCCAGCCTCACACGCGCCAGGATACCCTCATGGGTAACTAACCCTCCCGAGGCTAGCCTCACACATGCCAGGATACCCTCATGGGTAACTAATCCTCCCAAGGCCAGCCTCACACACGCCAGGATACCCTCATGAGTAACTAAACCCTTCCGACGCCAGCCTCACACACAGCAGGATACCCTCACAGGTAACTAATCTTCCCGAGCCTAGCCTCACATGCATCAGGATACCCTCATGGGTAACCAAGCCCTCCCAAGGCCAGCCTCACACATGCCAGGATACCCTCACGGGTAACTAACCCTCCCGAGGCTAGCCTCTCACGGGCCAGGATACCACCACGGTTAACTAAGCCCTCTCAAGGCCAGCCACACATATGCCAGGATAACCTTTCGGGTAACTAAGTCTTCCCAAGCCCAGCCTCACATGCGTCGGGATACCCTCACGGGTAGCTAGGCCCTCCCGAGGCCAGCCTCACACATGCCAGGATACCCTCACCGGTAACTAAGCCAACTTAAGGCCAGCCTCACACACGCCAGGATACCTTCACGGTTAACTAACCCTCCCAAGACTAGCCTGACACGCTCCAGGATACCTTCACAGGTAACTAAGATGACCCAAGGCCAGCCTCACACACGCCAGGATACCCTCACGGGTAACTAAGCCTTCCAGAGGTCAGCCTCACACGCAACCAGGATACTCTGATGGGTAACTAAGCCTTCCTGAGGCCAGCCTCACATGCACCAGGAACTCTTTATGGGTGATAGAATGCTATAAAAATACAGGTATCATAACATCTGTGAACGAAGAATGACCCTAAGCCCACCTGTCAAAGGCAGACATAGGGGTTGATCCTTAACTTTCTTGAAGCCCCCCTTCAGAAACCACATTGTGTGAACAGTAATGCAGGACACGAACAGATCAGTGGTTGTGGTGTCGCGGTGAGGGCAGGGGAGTGTTGCCCCCCCCACCCAATATCCACTACGGATGACAAAAATAAAATGGCAATGAAATGATTTCATTGCCCTTTTATCTTTTCACCCGATGTGTGCACTGCAGTGCCTTGGGCCGAGAGGCAAAAGACATGGGGGCAAGTCCCCTGCTGCCGAATGGCAGCGGAGGACTGGAGCAGTGGCTGCCTGGATGCTCTAAAGTGCGCATGTCACTTTGGCCAGCTGTTTTTCGCTGGCCAAAGTGACATGCGCACTTTGAAGCTCTCCACTCAGCTGTCTTAAGACAGCTGGGTGGAGACCAAGCACAGGCCTTCAGGGCCTGAAGGAGCGTACGGCCAACCCGCTCCATCCAATCCAGGTGCTTCTCTCATGCTGATTAATAGCATGAAAACAGTGTCTGGATTGGTCACAGGAGCTTCACATCAGACTGCAGTTTGCAGAACACAGAGGAGGAGGTGCTGTGGTTGGTACGTACCTTTTATTTTAATTTTAACATGGGGTTTTAGAGGGAGGGGGTATTTATCTTGGGATTTTGAGGGAGGGGGTGTTTTATTAAGGGCTTTTGCAGGGAGGGCTGTTTTATTTTCATTTTTGGGCAGTAGTGGGGCACTTTGTTCTCCCCACTACTTTTTAAGGTTACCAGTCGCCCCTGCAATAGATGTCTCCTGGGAAGCAGTGTGTGGCAGGACGCACTGCTTGCCATCCTTTGGGGATAATGCAGCAGTGCCAGACAATGGGCCTGATTCTGACCTTGGCGGTCTTTTCGCAAGACTGCCGAGTTACCGCCGCGGTAAAGACCGCCGACCGCGGCGGTATGCCGCTGCGCGTATTCCGACCGCTGGGAGCGTTCTGCCGGAATACCGCCAGCAGCCACACTGGCGGTCGGCGGGAAAGTGGAGACTGGTCAACCTCCACCGCCACGCCAGCAGAACACCGCCCCCAGAATTACGACCCACATTTCTGTGTGGCGGTCTTCTGTTGGCGGTCACGTCCCTATGGCTCCTGTCGCCTCCCGGAGGACCAACGCACAAGGTAAGTTGATCGTCCGTGAGGGGAGGGGGTGGGGGGTGTTGTGTGATGTGTGCGTGCATGGGGGTGTGTAGAGGGGGTGTGTGAGTGCGTGCATGCGGGCGGGGGGTGCTGCTGTGCCTTTGGGCAATGTGTGTAGTTCGGCGGGTGCGCATGTCGGCATGTATGTGTGCGGGTATGTGCCCCCGTTGTGTATGTGTGTGTGTAGGGGGTGTGCATATGTGCATGTTGGGGGTGCGTGCATGTCGGGGTGCGTGTATGTGCATGTCGGGGTGGGGGGGGCAGGGGGTTCGTTCCACCTCTGGGGGGTGGCAGGGGGGTGGAGGGTGTGGGGGGAGGACTCGTGGGGGGCCGTGGGGGGTGGGGGAGACCCCTATCAGTGCCAGGGAAGGAATTCCCTGGCCCCGATAGTGCCTACCGCCATGGTTCGCATGGCGGTTCCCGACCGCCAAAAACCGCGGCGGTAAGCAGGGTCATGATACGGTTGGCGGTCTTGGGTCGACCGCCGGGCCGGAGTGTGCGAACTCCAGCCCGTCGGTCATGACCGCCGTGGCGGTCGGAGTGGGGAAGTGGCGGTCGATCGCGGCGGTGACCGCCGCGGTCAGAATGCCATTTTTTGGACCGCCGGTCTGTTCGCGGTCCGACCGCCGCCTCTCCGCCGACCGCCAAGGTAAGAATCAGGCCCAATATGTTTTTCCAGAAGAATCTAGAAGAGAAGAACAACACCCCCTCCCAGCCCCCACTATGAAGGGCCAACTAGAAGAGGGTTCGGGGCCCGAATGCTAGCTGATGGACCCAGTTGGGCACAACAGGAGCCTTGTGCTGTGAGGACGCAAAGTATTGTGCATAATTTAGTGTCAAGGACAAGTCATAGAGAATTCAGAGAAGCAGAAGAATGCTGAGTGATATACTGCCAAACCACAATTATTCCCACCTCCTCCAGTGGTGTCGGCCAACTCTTAGTGCCAACCAGTGTGTACCCTGGCAATAGACCTCTCCCTACTCTTCCCTCTAGGTGCCCTTGGTTTCCACAGAAGGCCCTGAAAGCAGCAGCAACACACAAAGAGGCGAGCCAGGCAGTAACCACTACAGGGGTAAACTGATGGCTGCCCACTAAAAGAAAAATCTAAATTCTCAGTACCTCAAAATCAGGATGGCCCTCCCTCACAACTGTCAGAATTTTTCTGGAATTCAGGGCAGGGACTCCGACGCTAACCACACTATTTGCCCTTTGAGTGAAATAGGACTCGGTAGGTGATCTAGAATCTGAAGTTACTGAACAGAACAAACAAGGGAAGGACGGTAGAGAGAGAAGAAACCCTCCACCAGCCCCTCAGCACCACAGACTGGTGGGAGGCATGCGGCAAGGGCCCCGCAACAAAGGGACTGAGAGCCCCCTTAATGCTATAGTATGAGGTGCCAGGAATTACATATATGTGTGTGTAACAGATAACAATGTCTTATGAGTATCAGTAGGATGGCCCTCCAGGTTGTGGCATCAATGAGCCGTAACTAGTCCTCAGACCCCCAGGTTACAGTCCACGAACCAAATACCAAGGTCCATCTCCAATAGAGACCCTGGGTGCCGGGATTCTTTGGCATGTTCAAAGCTGGACAGGAATTGTTGATTGGCAGGAAGCAGGGCTTGGAATCTGCTGCTTGAAGAAGGGTTAACCTGAGTTAACTTAACCATCCCGGGAAACCGAAAGGGAACAAAACAAAACTAGTGCAGGGAACTCAAATGGTGCAAACCACGAGTCTGGAATAGAGAACCCACCACCTGATGTTGGCAGGCAAATTGTAATACTGTGATGGTGCTTGAATCGTGTCAGATCTTACTGACTTAGAAGTGTCAAGAACCTTCCGGCTTGTTCAAGAATATTCCAGCTTTTCTGGAATGTTCTGGCTCTTCTAAGATATTCTGGCGCTTTCCACCTTGCTCTTAAAGTGCTGATCTGTGTTATCCAGGGACTTCACTCTCCTTGGCCTACTGAGCCATTCTAGGCCATCTGCAACCTTCAAGGCCGGCCCATAGCAACCCTGTATTGTGGAGTCTTAAAAATGTGGCTCCATCCTTGCAACACTGCATGTGATCCCAGGAGGTCCGAGCTCCAGGAGTCCTCACAACCACAGGCCATGGCTGCCCAGGTCACACCTTGATCACAGAGCTATACACGCGTTGTTTAACTTTGGATGTGCAGAACATACAAGGCAGCCGTAGGCAAAGTTATATAGGGTTATTCACATATCCAGGTGATCATTAAACTCAGCTACTACCTTTGTAAGAAAAACCATTTGGTTTGATTTGAGGAGATTTATAAAGCGCAGCTAATGCCTCAATGTGTCTAGGTGCCTTTCCTAGTAAATATGAGGAAGGCTGCACTTGTTGCCACAGCAGAAGTACAGCCCTGATTAGTTGCAGGTATCTGAGCATCCACAGAGCACTGTAAACACGTCTTTCACTACAAAGGCCAGAAGTCAGACAATTACTGCGAACAGAAGCACCTGCAGAAACCATATTGCTATGAAGTAAAACATAGATAAGAAAATGAGTGTTGCAAAAAAATGCTTGAGTTCATCTAGCCCACTAATAACTGCTTTGGGCACATTCCATGCCATAGTTTTAGCTCTCCTCCGCCATTACCAACGTGATACAAAGCTGGCCTTAGCTCTACATAAAGTGAATTACAAGCAGCCAGCATTGCATAGCATGCAAGTCAGTGTAGGAGGCTGGACTGGCTTGTAGTGAGTACCAGGGGGTACTTACACCTTGCACCAGGCCCAGGTATCCCTTATTAGTGTAGAGGGGTGTCTAGCAGCTTAGGCTGATAGAAAAGGTAGCTTAGCAGAGCAGCTTAGGCTGAACTAGGAGACGAGTGAAGCTCCTACAGCACCACTAGTGTCATATGCACAATATCATAAGAAAACACAATACACAGATATACTGAAAATAAAGGTACTTTATTTTTATGACAATATGCCAAAAGTATCTCAGTGAGTACCCTCAGTATAAGGATAGCAAATATACACAAGATATATGTTCACAATACCAAAATATGCAGTAATAGCAATAGAAAACAGTGCAAACAATGTATAGTCACAATAGAATGCAATGGGGGCACATAGGGATAGGGGCAACACAAACCATATACTCTAGAAGTGGAATGCGAACCACGAATGGACCCCAAACCTATGTGACCTTGTAGAGGGTCGCTGGGACTGTAAGAAAACAGTGAGGGTTAGAAAAATAGCCCACCCCAAGACCCTGAAAAGTGGGTGCAAAGTGCACCTAAGTTCCCCAAAGAGCACAGAAGTCGTGATAGGGGAATTCTGCTAGAAACAACAACACCAGCAATGCAACAACAATGGATTTCCTGACGAGAGTACCTGTGGAACAAGGGGACCAAGTCCAAGAGTCACGATCAAGTCGGGAGTGGGCAGATGCCCAGGAAATGCCAGCTGTGGGTGCAAAGAAGCTGCCACCGGATGGTAGAAGCTGTGGATTCTGCAAGAACGACAAGGGCTAGAAACATCCCCTTTGGAGGATGGATGTCCCACGTCGTGAAGAGTCGTGCAGAAGTGTTTCCGTGCAGAAAGATCGCAAACAAGCCTTGCTAGCTGCAAGGGTTGCGGTTAGGGTTTTTGGATGCTGCTGTGGCCCAGGAGGGACCAGGATGTCGCCAATTGCGTGAGGAGACAGAGGGGGCGCCCAGCAAGAGAAGGAGCCCACTCAGAAGCAAGCAGCACCCGCAGAAGTGCCGGAACAGGCACTACGAAGTGGAGTGAACCGGAGCTCACCCGAAGTTGCACAAGAGGGTCCCACGAAGCCGGGGGACAACTCAGGAGGTCGTGCAATGCAGGTTAGAGTGCCGGGGACCCAGGCTTGGCTGTGCACAAAGGAAATCCTCGAAGAGTGCACAGGAGCCGGAGTAGCTGCAAAACATGCGGTTCCCAGCAATGCAGTCTAGCGTGGGGAGGCAAGGACTTACCTCCACCAAACTTGGACTGAAGAGTCACTGGACTGTGGGAGTCACTTGGACAGAGTTGCTGAGTTCAAGGGACCTCGCTCGTCGTGCTGAGAGGAGACCCAGAGGACCGGTGATGCAGTTCTTTGGTGCCTGCGGTTGCAGGGGGAAGATTCCGTCGACCCACGGGAGATTTCTTCGGAGCTTCTAGTGCAGAGAGGAGGCAGACTACCCCCACAGCATGCACCACCAGGAAAACAGTCGAGAAGGCGGCAGGGTCAGCGTTACAAGGTCGCAGTAGTCGTCTTTGCTACTTTGTTGCAGGCTTCCAGCACGGTCAGCAGTCGATTCCTTGGCAGAAGGTGAAGAGAGAGATGCAGAGGAACTCTGATGAGCTCTTGCATTCGTTATCTAAGGAATTCCCCAAAGCAGAGACCCTAAATAGCCAGAAAAGGAGGTTTGGCTACCTAGGAGAGAGGATAGGCTAGCAACACCTGAAGGAGCCTATCAGAAGGAGTCTCTGACGTCACCTGCTGGCCCTGGCCACTCAGAGCAGTCCAGTGTGCCAGCAGCACCTCTGTTTCCAAGATGGCAGAGGTCTGGAGCACACTGGAGGAGCTCTGGGCACCTCCCAGGGGAGGTGCAGGTCAGGGGAGTGGTCACTCCCCTTTCCTTTGTCCAGTTTCGCGCCAGAGCAGGGCTGAGGGATCCCTGAACCGGTGTAGACTGGCTTATGCAGAGATGGGCACCATCTGTGCCCATCAAAGCATTTCCAGAGGCTGGGGGAGGCTACTCCTCCCTAGCCCTGACACCTTATTCCAAAGGGAGAGGGTGTAACACCCTCTCTCTGAGGAAGTCCTTTGTTCTGCCTTCCTGGGCCAAGCCTGGCTGGACCCCAGGAGGGCAGAAACCTGTCTGAGGGATTGGCAGCAGCTGCAGTGAAACCCCGGGAAAGGCAGTTTGGCAGTACCCGGGTCTGTGCTAAAGACCTGGGGAATCATGGGATTGTCTCCCCAATACCAGGATGGCATTGGTGGGGCAATTCCATGATCTTAGACATGTTACATGGCCATATTCTGAGTTAACATTGGGAAGCTATACATAGGTAGTGACCTATGTATAGTGCACACGTGTAATGGTGTCCCCGCACTCACAAAGTCCGGGGAATTGGCCCTGAACAATGTGGGGGCACCTTGGCTAGTGCCAGGGTGCCCACACACTAAGTGACTTAGCACCCAACCTTTACCAGGTAAAGGTTAGACATATAGGTGACTTATAAGTTACTTAAGTGCAGTGGTAAATGACTGTGAAATAATGTGGACGTTATTTCACTCAGGCTGCAGTGGCAGGCCTGTGTAAGAATTGTCAGAGCTCCCTATGGGTGGCAAAAGAAATGCTGCAGCCTATAGGGATCTCCTGGAACCCCAATACCCTGGGTACCTCAGTACCACATACTAGGGAATTATAAGGGTGTTCCAGTAAGCCAATGTAAATTGGTAAAATTGGTCACTAGCCTGTTAGTGACAATTTGGATAAGAAATTATAGAGCATAACCACTGAGGTTCTGATTTGCAGAGCCTCAGTGAGACAGTTAGTCATAACACAGGTAACACATACAGGGCACACTTATGAGCACTGGGGCCCTGGCTGGCAGGGTCCCAGTGACACATACAACTAAAACAACATATATACAGTGAAATATGGGGGTAACATGCCAGGCAAGATGGTACTTTCCTACAGTCAGCCTTGGTCATTCTGCAATAGACACAGTCTGGTCCAAACCCTTAGGCCTCTGCTCCTCTTCAGTGGGAACACAAACAACCCTGGACCAGTTTTGGCACTGTTGGGCCTCATCAGTGATGTGCAGCTTAAATCACATTGAACAAGGGACCACTCTCTGGGAGACTCACTCAACAGCAAAAATGGGATTTATGGCATTACAACAATTAATCTGTAGGCCTGGGAATTACTCGGCGAACATTCCACACCATATGTTTGTAGGTTGTGAGTGCCATTACAGAGGAGCACAAACTAGATGCAAATCAGCATTGGTCCTGCTCTAATAGGAACAGTCAACCCAAACCAGGTCATGTCCTCTCTGAGCTGGAACACAAGCAACCCTGGACCGATGTTGGTCTTTTTCAATCAATCAATCAGTCATTTGTAAAGCGCGCTACTCACCTGGAGGGTCTCAAGGTGCTGGGGGAGGGGGGGACTGCTACTGCTCGAACAGCCAGGTCTTGAGTTGCTTCCTGAAGGAGAGGTGGTCTTGGGTCAGACGGAGGTGGATGGGGAGGGAGTTCCAAGTCTTGGCTGCCAGGTAGGAGAAGGATCTTCCTCCCGCGGTGGCTTTCCTGATGCGTGGAACGGCGGCGAGGGTGCGGCTGATCGATCGTAGCTGGCGGGTGGGAGTGTAGAAGGTCAGGCGGTTGTTGAGGTACCTGGGGCCCATGTCGTGGAGGGCCTTGTGTGCGTGGGTGAGGAGACGGAACGTGATTCTCTTGCTGACGGGGAGCCAGTGCAGGTCTCTCAGGTGTCCGGAGATGTGGCTGTGTCGAGGGATGTTGAGGATGAGGCGTTCTGGATGCGTTGGAGTCTTTTCTGTAGTTTGGCCGTGGTTCCGGTGTAAAGGGTGTTTCCGTAGTCCAGTCGACTGGTGACGAGTGCCTGGGTGACCGTCTTCCTGGTTTCGGTGGGGATCCATCGGAAGATCTTTCGAAGCATGCGTAGGATGTTGAAGCATGATGATGAAACAGCGTTGACTTGTCTGGTCATCGAGAGGGAGGAGTCCAGGATGAAGCCCAGGTTGCGTGCGTGGTCCAGGAGGATGAGTGCCGCTGTTTCCCCGTTGTCGAGCAGGGCTCGGATGTCGTCAGTGGCTGCGATGAGGGCGGTCTCGGTGCTGTGGTTGGCACGGAAGCCGGACTGCGAGTGGTCGAGGGATCCGTTAGTCTCGAGGAAGGCGGCTAGCTGTCTGTTGACGGTCTTCTCGATGACTTTGGCAGGGAACGAGAGGAGCGAGATGGGGCGGTAGTTCTTGAGGTCGGTGGGGTCGGCTGCGGGTTTCTTCAGGAGGGCGCTGAGTTCGGCATGCTTCCAGCTCTCCGGGAAGGTGGCGGTGTTGAAGGAGCAGTTAATGATGTCCCGGAGATGGGGTGCGATGATGCAATCGGCCTTGTTGAAGACGTGGTGGGGGCATGGGTCGGTCGGAGATCCGGAATGGATGGTGTTCATCGTGTGGATAGTGTCTTCGGTGCTGACCGGGGTCCAGGCGCGGAGGGTGGTGTTGGGGGGCGTTGGTTTGGTGGTTGGGTGCGTGGTCTGTGCGCCGAAGCTGTTGTGTATGTCGGCTAGCTTGCGTTGAAAGAACGAGGCGAGTGAGTCGCAGAGGTCTTGTGAGGGCGTGATGTCGTTGTTTCCGGCGCTGGGGTTGGAGAGCTCTTTGACGATGTTGAAGAGTTCCTTGCTGTTGTGTGCGTTGTTGTCTAGTCGTTCTTTGAATGCTGTCTTCTTGGTGGTGCGGATCAGCTGGTGGTGTTTGCGGGAGGCGTGCTTGAGGGCGGTCATGTTGTCTGTAGTTGGGTTTTTTCGCCAGGTTTTCTCGAGGGTGCAGCAGTTCTTCTTGGAGTTCTTGAGGTCGCTGTTGAACCAGGGGGCTTTCTTGTTGTTGGGTCTGGTGGGATGGCTTTTCAGCGGTGCGAGGTGGTCGGCGCAGTTGGTGATCCACTGTGTTCGGTTGTTGCCTGCTTGGTTGGGGTCTGTTGAGCTGCCGGGGGGGTTCAGGCTCAGTGATGTGGAGAGCTGGTTGGTGGTGATCTTGTTCCAGTTTCTGCGGGGGGCCTGTTGTGGGTGGTGGTGAGTCGTGGTTCTTCTGAAGCTGAAGTGGACACAGCTGTGGTCTGTCCAGTTGAGTCCGGTGGAGTGGCTGAAGGAGATGTACTTGCTGGAGGTGAAGACTGGGTCCAGCGTGTGTCCGGCGTAGTGGGTGGGGGTGTTCACCAGTTGCTTGAGTCCGAGGTTGGCGAGGTTGTCCAGCAGGGTGGTGGTGTTGTTGTCGTTGTTGTTCTCCAGGTGGAAGTTGAGGTCCCCTAGGAGGATGTAGTCAGCGGAGAGGAGGGCGTGTGGGCTGATGAAGTCTGCGAGGTCTTCGCTGAATTGTGTGCGGGGTCCTGGGGGTCTGTAGATGAGGGTGCCTCTGAGTGTGGTCTTGGGGTCGGTGTGTATCTGGAAGTGAAGGTGTTCGGCGGCTGTGAGGGTGTCGTCGGAGTTGGTCGTGATATGGATGGTGTTCTTGTGGACGATGGCGATGCCTCCTCCTGTTTGGTTGACGCGGTCCCTCCGGGTGATCTTGTATCCGTCCGGGATGGCGATGGCGATGTCGGGCGCTGAGGAGGCGTTCATCCAGGTTTCTGTGAGGAAGGCGACGTCTGGAGATGTGGTGTCGAGCAGGTTCCAGAGTTCCACGGCGTGTCTGTGGACGGAGCGGGTGTTGAGCAGGATGCACTTCAGATGGTTGCTGCTGGTGCTTGGTTTGGCGGGTGCGGTGCGGGTTTGGATGCAGGAGAACTTGCAGGATTGGCAGGTGAAGGGTCCGTGGATGCGTGTTGGGGCGGCTCGGAGGGATCCGGCCGGTGTTGAGTGCGATGAGGGTGGCGGCTTCGTAGGTCCGGCGGGTAGGCTCGCAGCGGCGGGGGTCAGGGGGTGTGGCGCTGGGCACGGTCCAGGCGCGGACGGGCGCAGACGGGCTTGCCTTTGGCGCGCCCGCTGCGCGGCCTCCATATGAGGGGAAGAGGGAGGGAGGAGCAGCTGGGAGGTGGGAGCGGGGCGGCCAATGGGGAGCAAGGGGGCGGAGCTACCGGAGTGTAGCGGCGGGAAAAAAAGGGCGCGATGGGGTGACGCGGCGAGGCTGGAAGAAAAAAGAACACAGTAAGGGCAAAAAGGTAAAATGTACAGTGGAACAATACCAGGGGCACAGGCACTCGGGGTACAGAAGAAAGAGCGGACACAGGCACTCGGGCACAAAACGAAGAGGACGCTGGCGCTAGGTCACTGGAGGCGGGAAAAGGCAGTCAGGGCACAGGAGTACAGGGCACAGGAGCGAGAGCGGTCACACTGGAGGCTGCGTGGCGGTTAGGGGAGCGACCTGCCTGAGAACCAGGGTCAGAGGTCGCTCGCTTTTTGGGCCTCATCAGTGAGATACAGCTTGAGTCAAATGTCAGACTAAGCATGTCTGGGCTGTTAGCACGTAGGGCGGCTCTCTTGGTCCCTGCTGGTAATCTCACAATGAGCAAAATAACATGGACTGCAATGCGGCACAGATTAATAACTAGTGGCTGAGATTAACTCAAGCATACCCTCCATCACGTGTTGCTCTTCTCTCTCTGGTGGAAGATTATCAGGCAGGACTCTAGGATAGAGGCCTTGCAAACAGAAGGAGGGCGAAACACGTGTCAGTACGGTTGGTGTTGAAGTAAGCAAACTCTGCCAAAGGTATTACCAGTTTCTAGTGTGCGTTAGCGATGTTCATAAAACATTGCAAATGCTGGCCTGATACATGATTTAAATGTTCCATTTTACTAGTCTAGTGAGAATGGAAGCCAGATGTTTGAGCGCTCTCTTTTCCTCTGTCCACATTGTGGCCACCAGATTGATCAGCCATATACCTTCCTGTAAACATGTCAGGACAGCTGACCAGATTTATTGGCTCTGTGTATGCTAGGAGCTTTTTAAAAGCATTCTGTAGGGCACATTGTGATAAAAAATGACCTGGCTCTGTCTTTTTGTGGTCAAGACGAAAAACCTGTGTGCATGTCAGAACCCTTTTATCGACCTAACCAGACTTGTGATGTGTGCTCTGTGTCTATACCATTAGAGCAGGAGAGAAGGCTTGCTTCTGCATTGTACCTAGAATATGTCACACTCATCCACAATGTGAAAAAGTTCTTGAAGACTAGTTGACACTTACGAAACAAGCATTGGCAAAGCCAATCGGTCTCTCCTATGCTAGTTCTGTTGGCTTTATCAATGTATTTTTAGCTATGATGTACACCTTTTCTACAAAATGATTATGATATAATGATATATCATATTGTTGTATATAAAACACGTATATATATATATATATATATATAAATAAACAACACACACACACATATATATGTATATATATATACACTATACATAATATAATATAATTATATCATAGTATGATTGTAGGAAAACCTTTGGATAGTTTATGACCACTCATTGTATACTATTGTATGGTATGTTATGACTACTCATTGTATAGTACGGTACGCTAGTGTATGGCCACTCATTGCTTAGTATGGTAGGCTATGCTTGTCATTTTATAGAACGGTATGGTATGGCCTGTCATTGTATAGAAAGGGGTGGTATGATATGGTCTGCATATGGTATGGTATGACCTGTCAGTGTATACTATATCACTGCTTCCTAAACGTTTTAGAACTACAACCCAATTTTATAGAACGCCAAACTTTTGCAACCCACCTAGCTGTAATGGATATGAGGCAATTGATTTTTTAATGTAACTAAAGCATCATGTGATAGTGCACTGTCATTTACATCCAGCACAATATCAATCGAAATGGCCACTAAATTTGCACAAACATGTAGTTTTACTGATAAAACTATACTGCACTCAAATGATAATGCGTGAAAATCGGGTTTCAGTGAATATTCCTCATTTGTGGATCACCAAGTAAAGTGTCTTGGTTTGTTTTGATCTTATTACAATTTTTGGTTCCATCACACTTCAGAATTACAAAATGTGCTACATTTTGCTTTCCTAAATGCTGAATGTGGACAATTTATTGACAGGTATTTACATTTTTTTGTGTGACCCAAAAAGTACACCGTACAACCTTTATTTTCACACTCTCTGTACCCCAGTAAGATTGTCAATTTGATTATACTTATCTTTCTCTGACTGCAAAGTGAGAGGAGTTTCTAAACACCATCCCCCATGTTAAAAAAAATAAGCTGCAATTTGTCAGAAGATGTAGCCTGACATTTGGTCTCTGTGATTGAAGAGCAGCAAATGTGACAAGGTTCATACAGATTTGAATGGCATCTTTATTTGTTTCTTGGACTTTTGGGATCTGCCAAAAATGATCTCTAGATCCACAGCTCGGAAACACTGTACTATAGTATGGTACGGTATGGCTTGTCATTGCATGGAATGATATGGTTTGTCATGGTATATTATGGTATGATATTGTATGTTCTGTTGTATGGTATGGCATTGTATATTTTGGCAGGGTGTTGCATGGTGTAGTATGGCTTGCCATTGCATATTATGACATGGTATGGTATGGTATGGCATGGCATGGCATGGTATGGTATTGTAAGGTATGGTCTGTCTGATGCAACTGGGCATCAGCAGTGCAAGCTTCTCCCTCACAGAACAGGCACAGGCAAGACGGGTACAGACAGCTGGTAATTTTATGAGGGAGGGTGTCGGGTATTGGGTAGTTACACAGGCACACACACACCTCATTCAAACTTATTCATTCACATACTCATTCACAGCACTCACTAACAAATACACATACATTCATAGACGCACACATGCACTAAACATTAAAAAAAAGACTTAGGTCACCACCAGCATGCCCGACAGAGAAGCCTCGGAGATCTCACGTGGGTTGGTAGTGCTGTCTTCCTTGATTGGCTAACCTATGTTCAGCCAATGAGGGAAAGCAGCAGTCCCTTACTTGTCACAGAGTGGGATGGGGTCATTGTAACTGCTGACCCCACCCCACTCTGTGACGAGGTGTCACTGATTGACACTAGGCCCTGGGCACTTCAGGGCTTAAAACGGAAGTGTCCAGGTCCCAGGCAATCACTGACGTTCCCCCTGGTCATAAGGGGGAGGGCTTTGAGGCACCTTTGTTAGGCTGAAGAGGTCGCGCCCACAGGGCTGTGACTTCTTCAGCCCAGCAAAGTTCAGCTCAGGCAGCCAGGAGTCTGCGCATTTACTGCATGTCCCACTACTGGTTGCTTGACCTGAGCCAGAAGAGTATCTGTCAGGTTGTCAGCCTGACACCCTTCGCATCAGGAAAAAGGTAGGGGGCATGACCCCTCAGCCCATATGGACGGGCCGCTGCTGAGTGCAAGCATCAGTCACATAGCAGGTGCAACTGGGCATCAGCAGTGCAAGCGTCTCCCTCGGAGCAGGTACAGCACACCATAGTCGGTGCAAGCATCCGTCACAGAGCAGGTGCAGCGGGGATCAGCAGTGCAAGCTTCTCCCTCAGAGCAGGTACAGGACACCATAGTCAGTGCTAGCATCCGTCACAGAGCAGGTGCAGCGGGGATCAGCAGTGCAAGCGTCTCCCTCAGGGCAGGTACAGGACATCATCATCAGTGCTAGCATCCGTCACAGAGCAGGTGCAGCGGGGATCAGCAGTGCAAGCGTCTCCCTCAGAGCAGGTACAGCACACCATAGTCGGTGCAAGCATCCGTCACAGAGCAGGTGCAGCAGGGATCAGCAGTGCAAGCTTCTCTCTCACTGAACAGGTACAGGACATCATCATCAGTGCTAGCATCCGTCACAGAGCAGGTGCAGCGGGGATCAGCAGTGCAAGCGTCTCCCTCAGAGCAGGTACAGGACACCATAGTCAGTGCTAGCATCTGTCACAGAGCAGGTGCAGCAGGGATCAGCAGTGCAAGCTTCTCTCTCAGAGCAGGTACAGCACACCATAGTCAGTGCTAGCATCCGTCACAGAGCAGGTGCAGCGGGGATCAGCAGTGCAAGCTTCTCTCTCACTGAACAGGTACAGGACATCATCATCAGTGCTAGCATCCGTCACAGAGCAGGTGCAGCAGGGATCAGCAGTGCAAGCGTCTCCCTCAGAGCAGGTACAGCACACCATAGTCAGTGCCAGCATCCGTCACAGAGCAGGTGCAGCAGGGATCAGAAGTGCAAGCTTCTCCCTCGGAGCAGGTACAGGACATCATCATCAGTGCTAGCATCCGTCACAGAGCAGGTGCAGCGGGGATCAGCAGTGCAAGCGTCTCCCTCAGAGCAGGTACAGCACACCATAGTCAGTGCTAGCATCCGTCACAGAGCAGGTGCAGCAGGGATCAGCAGTGCAAGCTTCACCCTCACAGAACAGGTACAGGACACCATCATCAATGCAAGCATCCGTCACAGAGCAGGTGCAGCAGGGATCAGCAGTGCAAGCTTCTCTCTCAGAGCAGGTACAGGACATCATCATCAGTGCTAGCATCCGTCACAGAGCAGGTGCAGCAGGGATCAGCAGTGCAAGCTTCTCCCTCAGAGCAGGTACAGGAGGCCATAGTCGGTGCTAGCATCCGTCACAGAGCAGGTGCAGCAGGGATCAGAAGTGCAAGCCTCTCCCTCAGAGCAGGTACAGCACACCATAGTCAGTGCTAGCATCCGTCACAGAGCAGGTGCAGCGGGGATCAGCAGTGCAAGCGTCTCCCTCAGAGCAGGTACAGCACACCATAGTCAGTGCTAGCATCCGTCACAGAGCAGGTGCAGCAGGGATCAGCAGTGCAAGCTTCTCCCTCAGAGCAGGTACAGCACACCATAGTCAGTGCTAGCATCCGTCACAGAGCAGGTGCAGCAGGGATCAGAAGTGCAAGCTTCTCCCTCAGAGCAAGTACAGGACATCATCATCAGTGCAAGCATCCGTCACAGAGCAGGTGCAGCAGGGATCAGCAGTGCAAGCGTCTCCCTCAGAGCAGGTACAGGAGACCATAGTCGGTGCTAACATCCGTCACAGAGCAGGTGCAGCAGGGATCAGAAGTGCAAGCTTCTCCCTCAGAGCAGGTACAGCACACCATAGTCAGTGCAAGCATCCGTCACAGAGCAGGTGCAGCGGGGATCAGCAGTGCAAGCGTCTCCCTCAGAGCAGGTACAGCACACCATAGTCGGTGCAAGCATCCGTCACAGAGCAGGTGCAGCAGGGATAAGCAGTGCAAGCTTCTCTCTCAGAGCAGGTACAGGACATCATCATCAGTGCTAGCATCCGTCACAGAGCAGGTGCAGCAGGGATCAGCAGTGCAAGCTTCTCCCTCAGAGCAGGTACAGGACACCATAGTCAGTGCTAGCATCCGTCACAGAGCAGGTGCAGCAGGGATCAGCAGTGCAAGCTTCTCCCTCAGAGCAGGTACAGGACATCATCATCAGTGGTAGCGTCCGTCACAGAGCAGGTGCAGCAGGGATCAGCAGTGCAAGCGTCTCCCTCAGAGCAGGTACAGCACACCATAGTCGGTGCTAGCATCCGTCACAGAGCAGGTGCAGCAGGGATCAGAAGTGCAAGCCTCTCCCTCAGAGCAGGTACAGCACACCATAGTCAGTGCTAGCATCCGTCACAGAGCAGGTGCAGCAGGGATCAGCAGTGCAAGCGTCTCCCTCAGAGCAGGTACAGCACACCATAGTCAGTGCTAGCATCCGTCACAGAGCAGGTGCAGCGGGGATCAGCAGTGCAAGCATCTCCCTCAGAGCAGGTACAGCACACCATAGTCGGTGCTAGCATCCGTCACAGAGCAGGTGCAGCGGGGATCAGCAGTGCAAGCTTCTCCCTCAGAGCAGGTACAGGACATCATCATCAGTGCTAGCATCCGTCACAGAGCAGGTGCAGCGGGGATCAGCAGTGCAAGCTTCTCCCTCAGAGCAGGTACAGGACATCATCATCAGTGCTAGCATCCGTCACAGAGCAGGTGCAGCAGGGATCAGCAGTGCAAGCTTCTCCCTCAGAGCAGGTACAGCACACCATAGTCAGTGCTAGCATCCGTCACAGAGCAGGTGCAGCAGGGATCAGCAGTGCAAGCTTCTCCCTCAGAGCAGGTACAGGACACCATAGTCAGTGCTAGCATCCGTCACAGAGCAGGTGCAGCGGGGATCAGCAGTGCAAGCTTCTCCCTCAGAGCAGGTACAGCACACCATAGTCAGTGCTAGCATCCGTCACAGAGCAGGTGCAGCAGGGATCAGCAGTGCAAGCGTCTCCCTCAGAGCAGGTACAGCACACCATAGTCAGTGCAAGCATCCGTCACAGAGCAGGTGCAGCGGGGATCAGCAGTGCAAGCGTCTCCCTCAGAGCAGGTACAGGACATCATCATCAGTGCTAGCATCCGTCACAGAGCAGGTGCAGCGGGGATCAGCAGTGCAAGCTTCTCTCTCACTGAACAGGTACAGGACATCATCATCAGTGCTAGCATCCGTCACAGAGCAGGTGCAGCAGGGATCAGCAGTGCAAGCTTCTCTCTCACTGAACAGGTACAGGACATCATCATCAGTGCTAGCATTCGTCACAGAGCAGGTGCAGCAGGGATCAGCAGTGCAAGCTTCTCTCTCACTGAACAGGTACAGGACATCATCATCAGTGCTAGCATCCGTCACAGAGCAGGTGCAGCAGGGATCAGCAGTGCAAGCGTCTCCCTCAGAGCAGGTACAGGACATCATCAGTGCTAGCATCCGTCACAGAGCAGGTGCAGCGGGGATCAGCAGTGCAAGCTTCTCTCTCACTGAACAGGTACAGGACATCATCATCAGTGCTAGCATCCGTCACAGAGCAGGTGCAGCAGGGATCAGCAGTGCAAGCTTTTCTCTCACTGAACAGGTACAGGACATCATCATCAGTGCTAGCATCCGTCACAGAGCAGGTGCAGCACACCATAGTCGGTGCTAGCATCCGTCACAGAGCAGGTGCAGCGGGGATCAGCAGTGCAAGCGTCTCCCTCAGAGCAGGTACAGGACATCAGTGCAAGCATCCGTCACAGAGCAGGTGCAGCGGGGATCAGCAGTGCAATCGTCTCCCTCAGAGCAGGTACAGGACATCATCATCAATGCAAGCATCCGTCACAGAGCAGGTGCAGCAGGGATCAGCAGTGCAAGCTTCTCCCTCAGAGCAGGTACAGGACACCATAGTCAGTGCTAGCATCCGTCACAGAGCAGGTGCAGCGGGGATCAGCAGTGCAAGCGTCTCCCTCAGAGCAGGTACAGCACACCATAGTCGGTGCAAGCATCCGTCAGAGAGCAGGTGCAGCAGGGATCAGCAGTGCAAGCTTCTCTCTCAGAGCAGGTACAGGACATCATCATCAGTGCTAGCATCCGTCACAGAGCAGGTGCAGCAGGGATCAGCAGTGCAAGCTTCTCCCTCAGAGCAGGTACAGGACACCATAGTCGGTGCTAGCATCCGTCACAGAGCAGGTGCAGCAGGGATCAGAAGTGCAAGCCTCTCCCTCAGAGCAGGTACAGCACACCATAGTCACTGCAAGCATCCGTCACAGAGCAGGTGCAGCGGGGATCAGCAGTACAAGCTTCTCCCTCAGAGCAGGTACAGGACACCATAGTCACTGCAAGCATCCGTCACAGAACAAGTACAACTGGGCATCAGCAGGTCAAGCTTCTCTCTCACTGAACAGGTACAGGACACCATCATCAATGCAAGCATCTGTCACAGAACAAGTACAACTGCACATCAGCAGTGCAAGCTTCTCCCTCACAGAACAGGTCCAAGGCACCATCATCAGTGGAAGCATCCATGAAAGAGCAGGTGCTTCATCTGTGCAAGTATCCATCACAGGGCAGAAATAACTGGGCATCAGCAGAGCAAGCTTCACTCTCGCACAAACAAGTACAGCATTATAACAACTGTATGTAAAAGGCTTTCTTCCTTGACAGAAAAGTTGTAGAACTACATCAGCAAAACAAACTTCCTGTAGAAAAAAAACAGTCACAGCACAGTCTGCCTCAGCAGCACAGACACCCTCACCTATTGATGTGTATGCATCAGTTGAGCAGACTGGTAAGTGCATGGATGGGTGAGTGATTAGATGGTTAAATGTGGACGGGTAAGTGGGGGTGAATGGCCGTATTGATCTGTGAGAGGATGCAGGAGTGGGTGGTAGGATGGTGGAGTGAGTTGGTGGGCAGTGTAGGGGGAGCCAGAAGTGTGATGGCTCTTGAATTTATGTTTTGATGACTTTTGAATTTGTGGTGTGGATGAACAGGTGGGTGTGTAGACGTCTGTGGGTGAATAATGTATATTAAAAGATGATGTCCGTGGATTCATGGGTATTCGTGCAAAGGTGAGTGATGGTCAGTTTATGTGTTTACAGGTGGACTAACTATCACATGGTGTATTAGGTGTATGACTATGGTTTAGGCCTGACAAAAGGTTTATTTTTCCAGGTCGAATTGATAGTTTAAAACTGCACACAGGCTGCAGTGGCAGTCCTACGACTTGCTTTAATGGGCTACTTTAGGGGGCCGCACAATAAGTGCTGCTGGCCCACTAGCAGCATTTAATTTACAGGTCCTGGGTACACGTAAATTAAATGTCCAATTCAGGTATAAGCCAATTATACTACGGTTTAAGAAGTGAGCACAAACAGCTGAACACTGGCTAGCAGTGGTAAAGTGCACAGAGTCCTAAAAGTTAGGAAAGCACTAGGGGTGAAGGCAAAAAGTTTGTGGGTGACCATGCAGAGAGGGCCAAGTCCAACAGTTACATTTACCTGACCTCTACTGTCCGCGGAGCACAAGTCTGCCCTTGCGCTGGGTAAAGTAAGCGATCTGGTGCAGATCCGACCCTTCCCTCCCGGATCATTGCTATGCTTCAGGATTCCTCACCATTTGGGTATCTGGTCCAGACAACCCCTACACCCAAGAGCTGCTAGCCATCATGGAGTGCCTTGTCCTCGCTCAACACATCATTGAAACAGTGCACCCTCAGTGGCCAAGTGTGTTATTCTTCAAGAACATCAGCGCTAGCATCAGTATCTCAGCATCCCTCTCACTCGATTGGTCCAACCAGGCCCTGGTCCCTTTCAATAGAGGCATCAAAAGGCCCTGCTTAGTTCAGAAAGTTCCCTGGCTTAGTATCTGATGCCTGGAACTGTTTCCCCTACAGATAACCTCCTTTGATAATGCCCCATCGTTGCTACTCAGAATTCTGGCCTCTGCTGCTTGCATTGCCTTGGAAAGGTTTTTGCAAGAATATTGTCGGGCTTTGAGTTTCATTTTGCTGAAAGGGGGTTTTGTTACAATGTGCTGTGAGCTGGTTCTATGTAAAAAGATCACTGGAAATGATAAGAGGATGTTTGGCTGCGGTGAACAGATTATCAGCGCTAAAGCCGGCGCTAGGCATAACATGACAGCTGAAAAGACTACACGAGAAAATATATATATATCTACATTCAATAGCGGGAAAGAAACAGAAACATTTTATCGTCCTATTATAAATTGTAATTGGTGTGAAAAGTATAATACATTGCGAGATCTAAATATTAACAATCGTGGACACATGAAATGAAGTGACATTTGGAAAGGTTTTTTTTTTCAGTGCATTTAAAACAAAAATAAATGATACTATTGAACCTCCAAGCGACGCAGCAGGGCAAAGAGTTCACAACAAAACTACATTTTCTGCAATGCATTAGAACCTGCTGGAAATGTTTAATTTTAGAACAAATATCTGTGAACAGAGCCTTATGCCCAATTTCAGGGAGAAAAATTATCAAAGCCGATAATTGTCGCTCACTGTATTCTGCACCTATTGTTTATGGTGTGAAATATTTATTTCACATAAAAATAACCCACTCCTAATGGGGGCCTGGGTGTTTGAGGGCATTTGAAGCATCACATGGAAGTGGTTTTCTTCCTCTGTTTTTAGTTTTTTAAAGACACTTCTTTGTTACTGCTTTTTTGGGCGTTGACCAGTGCTTAATTTGTAAATAAAAAGATGCCGGTGCCCAAAACGGCTGCCAATTAAGTGTGAGAGCACAGAACACTGAGGCAGCGTAATCCTGGAGCCATCTCAGGCCTCTTTAATCCATTTACAGCCACTCCCTGCCCCTTCAGCTCACTCTTGCAGCTTTCTCCCATTGTGATGCTTTTCCGTCTTACTCTTCCTCTGTTTTTCCCATATGTGTCTTTTGTTCATTGTAAATGCTTGAGGCAGAAAAATAAGTGTGGGCCCCAGAAATAAGTGTCAGTGCCCCCCACCGGAAACCACCGGCTCAAATTAAGCACTGGTGTTCATGCAAGGGTCTGTTTAAGAGCATTTAATTTATACTTTATTTTGTGACACTTTTTCGGTCATCCTTCTGTTGGCTTGCAAGCCCATCCCTATGATGACAACATTCAGATTTAATTTCCTTTCTTTCTCTGGCAGATACTAAGATACTAAATATTCAGTTGTTTCTGCTTGTCTGAATTTTGGACCAGCAGCCTTTTATTTTTGTTTAAACTCGTTGAACACTGATTCTCCTTTTTGCCTTACCATTTTTTCAGTTTCATTGACCCATCTTTCATATTCCCTACAACAAATCTTCTTACTTTCCAGACCCATGACATTGGCTCTACTTTCGATTCCCAGTGTCAGTGCCCACCTCTTCTATCCCCTTTGCACTAATAAAGGTTTGTTTTTAAATCCTGTTTCTTTCCCTTCCTGATTATTGCCCCTCTTCTTAGGTTACCTTTACCAATTATGATGTTCTATCCTTGCGAGAAGTTCTCATTTCATCTGTTAACATTCCTTCGGCTTCCTTCCTCTACATAATTATGGAACACCTCTGTGACTGGCAATATCCTTACAATGTACCGCAGGAACTTCTTTATCCCTTATATGTATACATTTTCTATAGCGTGTACTGGAAAACTAAGGGGGTCATTCTAAGTCTGGCGGGCGGCGGAGGCCGCCCGCCAGACTTCCCCCACCAAAATACCGCTCCACGGTCGAAAGACCGCTGAGGGTATTTTGGGATTTGCCATGGGCTGGCGGGCGACCGCCAAAAGGCCGCCCGCCAGCCCAGGGCAAATCAACCTTCCCACGAGGACGCCGGCTCAGAATTGAGCCGGCGGAGTGGGAAGGTGCGACGGGTGCAGTGGCACCCGTCGCGTATTTCAGTGTCTGCAAAGCAGACACTGAAATACAAAGTGGGGCCCTCTTACGGGGGCCCCTGCAGTGCCCATGCCATTGGCATGGGCACTGCAGGGGCCCCGCGGCACCCCCTACCGCCATCCTGTTGCTGGCGGGAGACCCGCCAGGAACAGGATGGCGGTAGGGGGTGTCAGAATCCCCATGGCGGCGGAGCGTGCTCCGCCGCCATGGAGGATTCTCAAGGGCAGCGGAAAACCGGCGGGAGACCGCCGGTTGTCCGAATCTGACCGCGGCCAAACCGCCGCGGTCAGAATGCCCTGCGGGGCACCGCCGGCCTGTCGGCGGTGCTCCCGCCGACCCTGGCCCCGGCAGTCTCAGACCGCCGGGGTCAGAATCAGGGCCTAAATCTCTTCTAAGTGCGTTGAAGCAAGAGTTTCAGTAAAAAGTTTCTGAGGAGATGCAAGGAGTTGTATGATGCATATTAAGTAGGTTCTCTTGTTTTTGACAGCAGGAGTTATTTGCGATTAGACATGTGCTGGGGTAATTTGTTCCACAAGTGACAGCTAGTGACTGAAAAACGACTGTCTCCTTGGTTCTTACTGTTTGTTTTTGAGGTGGTTATTTAGGAATTTAAAGATGGGGCAGTGTTTTTTATAAGTGTTTCTGCCTTATTTATAGCCTTGTGGATGGGATACTCCATCAAAACATGGCTGATATCCCGTTCAATGTATTACAAATTTAATACGTGGATGGGAGATCTGCCACATTTGTGACAGAGTATCCAGTCCTCGAAACTTTAAATAAACCCTATTTGTTCATGGTTATCTATTGGTTTTGCTACACAGTGCTCAATTATGTTTTGATTAGAAGATGCTGTCATAGTTTAAGCATGGGTTAACCAGGTCTCTAACCACACAAAGTTAATGCCCAGCAATTTGTAACCAAAACCATGTTTTTGCTCAGCCTGGATAAAAACCTTTTAATTCTTTTTAAAACACTCTATCAGTCCATTGGACTGTGGGTGATAGGCATTACTGGGCAAATGGGAAACTCCACAGGCATTGCACTTTACGTGACAACATTGTCAAAAATAGAATACAGAAATTATTTAAGAGCCTGTGGCAGTCACTTACCAGACACTATAGCCAAATGAGTGTGGGCAGTGAGGTGTCTCTCAAAACAAAAATATATGTGCTGAACTAATAGCCTGGGCACTCTGGCCTATAATATTTACATTGATGTGTACTGGCAATTACAACCTATTCTATTCACCTTTAGTTGGTTACTGTGTGGTATTTTTTGTGTAATCAGTGACATCTCCAAATTTGAGGTGTTGTTATATATTATGGTAAGTACGTGGAGGCGTTGTGGCAGTGGTACCGTGGTCAAGGAGGTTAGCTGCCTGCTGGTACAGATTGTGAAACTGCACCCATTGCTTAGTTACTGGGATGTAATGGAGCCTATGTGAATGGAACCTGCGTGGCTTTCACACATGCCAGACTGTCCCTTCACATTGTACACCTGCCACATCACCTCTAGTAGAAAGTCAATGAGCACGGGGGTGCTTATGTATCATTGAGGTGCATGCGCCTGAACATAGTGGTTGCATGACATGGAGGGGCTTGTGTGCTTGTGACTGTAGGTGCAAGAAAGGTGAAGTTGTGTGTCCCCTCTCCTCATCTTTAGAGACAAGAGCCAGAACGGTCAGGCGCACAGTGTAAGCATGTCCCTAGAGGGCTTTGTGGAAAGGAGCATTCTGGGAAGGAAAGTAGAGAAAAGATAAGAAACAATACCTTTGCTTCTGACTACTGAAGAAAGAGGGCATCTACCATGGCTGATTAGAGGATGGCGGCACCTGGTGACAACAGAAACAATGCTCGAGCATTCTTGTGATAGTGTGGTACCCATAAGAGAAGCAGAAAATTAGGCAGAAGGGGAGGGAGAGTGGTACCTTAAAGCAAGCTGTGACAGAGGTCACCTGGTTCCAGTGAAGAATTCTCTGGCTCACCTTTGGTAGCATGGTGTAGGGACCAAGATATCTGCACAGAAAGTGTGTGCTCTGTATGAAATATATAGCCAACAGCAATACCATGTAAACCACTTGATGGTTCCACCCGCGTCATTTAAAAGATAACATTTATAACAAAAATAAAGTCAGTGACACTCTAGAGAAAACTGAGCACAAATGCTATGAAAAGAAGGGGGTGGATCTTCTAAAAGGTATGAAAGAATCTAATGGGCCAACAATAGTCCCAAACCATTCATTGTGTGCAACTGTACAGTTCAAACCACCTCTGCAGGTCGACCATGCTGTGTGACCCACATAAGCGTTGTCAAGTAGCAGGCGGATTGACAGATCAAAGACATGGGCTGCTGCACCGCAGTGCCAGCTGGAAGAACAGCTGATTGGGAGGAAACTGAGTCCGAGAAAGGTTTGATGCTTTTCAGTCTTTTGTTCAAAGCGCCTTGCTGGAGCTCCAGCGGTGTGATGCTGAATGGTGCTTCGAACTGCTGATGAGGCGAGAAGCGCAGGTGCGCCCGGGTTGGAGATCCAGGTACAGACACCTCGTGTGGTGACAGCACAATGCTTGTTGGGCTCCTGATGTGGCATATCTTCACATTCCATGATTTTGAGTGAAAGAGATAATGAAGAGTGGTGTTTGTAGGTCTCCTGGGGGGCTAAGGCCTTTGAGCTAGGCACCTTTTAAGATTATCCGACCAGCAACTCCACTTGCTCTCAGCCAATGAAACTTAAGGTTCTCATAGCAGAACTCTGCAGCAGGGAAGCTCTTCTCAGGAGAGGGGACCACTAGTCATATGGGCGCCTGTGAAACCCACAGCCAACCACTAACTCAAAGAATGAAGCTTGGCCAGTGCTTAATTTAAAAAACAAAATATGTGCAAGGGCCTTGGCAGGAGGCCAGTGCTGCTTGCACCATCCATTGCCCCTGCCAGCACCGCAGGTGACATTACAAGCACACCTACTAACATTACACTCCTACACGTGTGGCACTTCAGACTATTCCAGCCCGCAAACCTATAAAAATGAATTGGGTAGCAGATATTAGTCATTTTTTCTGTATATGAAATTAATAAACAACTGTTGTTGTGCTCATCTCTAAATAAAATAATCAGTGCCAGCATGGGGCAGAGTGTCATAAGTTCTGGTGTAGCAATCAAGTACCGGTGCCAAGCACCGAACCCCCGGCACAAATTAAGCACTGAGCTTGGCACAAGTGCATAGAAACAGAAACATTTCCTGGCTTGATCTAATCCCTTGGTCACCTCCCTAACTCTAGTTAAAAGGATGCAATAGTCATGGGTGTCACAGCTGACGATTCCTACATCAGCAGATTTGCACCAGCCTCCTGCAGAGCCTCAAGACCAGACTGTACAAGAACTGGTAGTTTTTGTTCCACAGACCCACTAAAGACCACTTAGAATCAATCAAAAATGTGAGTCGAGCTGGAAGGTTATTACCTTCTCCTCACATTTTAGAGTGAAATATTGGCGATCACTATGTAGTCCTTACTCACTGTGGGATCCAGCGAGGCAATTTAATTCAAGGGTTCACCCAAGCAGGCTGGAGATCCTCAGACGTAATCCCTGAGCAAAACGAGTAATTTACAGACTCCTTGGTAAAGGAAGCTTGATTCAAACTTCAATCATCGGACATAAATATAGACGCAAAGGATCTGATGTACCAATCCTTATTTGCAAACCTGGATGTGTAAATTGCACACCCACTGGATTGTGAACAAGGATTACATTTGCAACATGACGTATGTACAAAGATGTTGTATCAAACGCAGGGCTGTACTCGGAACCCAATGCAAAAAGAACAGATGATGGATGGAATGCAGAGCAAATCAAACATTCACCCCCAGTCACGAAGATCTGGGTTTAATCCATCATTTTTTTGCTCACCACACCACCCAAAGCAGCCCTGGCACATTTTGTCAGACCAGCCCTCGCACAGTGCATAGTGAGCAAGCCTGACCAGTACAAGTAGGTTTGGAGGGGGCATTCTCAACTCAAGCAAATTTGGGGAAAAATGGCAAAAATGGGGCATTCTACAACACATTTCCAATATATATTTAATTGTATTAGCTTTCAAAGCATAGTAAATGATGACCTTACAAAGCAGCAGGATACAGCAATCGTTATTGGGGTCTTCAATGTTTCCCTCGCCATCACCCTCTAACAGCGCCTCTCATCTCTCCACAGCCCCTCTCTCTCGTGTATTTCATTTGCTTTATAGCGCCTCTCTTACCAGCATAGGGTGTCGGAGCACTTTACATGTCACACACACATACAGAGACAATGAATCATACGTGTGTAAATCAGTGATAGAAAATGTTAAATAAGACAAAGGGGACAACAAGGTGTAGGATTCACATGTCATCCATATTTATAGGCATTTTTAAGAGTGCTTCATTCACAATCCAACACAGTGGTTAGGGTTGGCTATATTAATAAGAATCTATTTCTACCCAATAAAACCCTTTTTAGCAACATTAGGATAATGAAGGACTGGGGAAAAAACATGTTTGTAAATTGTACCATGCAGTTTGCATGCAGCTCTTTGATGGAAGTTCATAGGTCACTGTACTATATTACGATTGTAACTTCTGACTGAGCTATGTGCATAAAATACTGTTCTGTATTCTGCATGGTAAACTTTCTTTGTAGCTGGCATATTAACGCACTTCACTACCTTAGGTGAGTCAAAACTACTGCTATACAACACGCTGAGCTCTCTCCAGCAGGTACATTAATCACCAGAGTTATCTTGGCACTTTGTTGTTGCCTGAAAACTGCTGGATGCACAAGGAACTCTGCAGCAGGTGGTTTTAAAATTGCTGCACTGCTAGAAATCCAGCCCACAGTAACAAAAAGCGTCCCCACACCCTTCGAGCCTCCTGGGGACGGCCAGTCCAGCCTTGATCAGAAGTTGTCCATTGATAGAGTTACAAAGTGGTCGGCCTCGTTCATATTCAGTACAAAGGTCGCAATTTTGAACCCAGTGTAGTGCTGTTGGTAGTGAATGCAGGGATGGAGAACTGCAAGGAGAGCAGATCTACATGTCTGCATTTGCATTCCCAAATGGAAAACATGTTTTAAGCGGTCCCTGCCCATTACAGGGACAGATGCTCGTTCAAGAACATTGTTTAGGAAGACATGGGGGGGAAACATGCAGTGGTCGAAAGTCACTTGACGGGAGTCTCAAAGCAGAATCGGGCACAGCTTCCTCTTTGGAGCAGTAGTAGTATTCTTTAGTCTGCAAAACTTGCCATAAAAGCACATAAAATATAAAATCATGTAAAGTAAAACCATTTAAAATCATCATCTCAATTAAATTAGTTTCTCATAAAAAGAATCTTTGGGTAGCAGCATGATGACACAGGGACAGTCTTGGTCAAATATATATAATCTATTCCAAAATCACAATATCGTAACATTCAATATCCAGCTTTGCCTCCTCTTTGAGAATCGGATAGTGCTCCAACCCAGGTATGGGTATCTCATCCATGGTCTGTGACCGCAACCTCAGTCACAAACCATAAATATGTGTGGTTACGAATCGCAAATAGTAGGGTAGGATCCTTTCATCCATCCTCCTAACTATAATTCAGCATCAGTGACAGAGCCGCATTGCATCTCAGTAGCAATCTCCTGTGACCGTGCACTTTGGGCCCATGGACTTCGGAAGGATTTACCATTGTACCATGGAGATGACTGATGAACATGTGTGCACTGTTCAAGTCAAATGTGGCTGAGGTAGGCTTGGTGCCACAGGTACTAGAAGGGCATGAAGTGGTGATATATTTTGCTTGTACGGCACTTCAGGTGCCGGGGAGAGCTGGTTACCTGTGATACGTGGATACATATTGTCTGCCCCACTTTCCTCTAGTAGGGTGAGAGTAGCAGACCGTGTGTAAGTGACCATGGCGGGAAACGCAAGTGTGGTACTTTGTATCAATTGAAGCTGCGATTTGAGGGAGGACATTGATGGGTCACGTCACACTTAAAAAGAAAGTGTACGTATGTACTCGTCTGCGCGTTCTTACCAGTAGCACTCAGTGCTCTGGGAGTCCGTTCAGTTTGGTAGCAACTCTGCCTCAACACAGTGTATTCCTCATGTTGACTCAATGAGGAGCAGCTCAATGAGGGGTAGAGCATCTCCTTTCCTGATCATTACCACTTTCACCAGCGGGGCTCACCATGGTTAGGAGTGTGGTTTTAGGGTGTGGGCAAATCCTACAGTTTGGCTAGCCACAGCCTACGTTTATGTGTGTACTGGTGGCCAGGCCGTGCAGTTTGGCATTTTACCCTACCTTCTAGTCTGTCGGCTGCACCCTGGGGTCTTGAACTCCATTCAGTGACTTTTGTTACACCACGAGGAGGGGGTAGGAGCAGTGCTTAATTTGAGCTGGTGGTTTTTGAAGCTCGGCACTGGCATTTAATTCTGAACAGCGGCACTAGTGACAGCCCACCACATGGTGGCACTGTCTAATTTTAGAATGATTACAACAACAGTGTTTAATACTTAACCAACAATACGTACTGCCCATGTCATTTTTATAGCTTTGGGTAGCTTGGAATAGACGGAATTATCACAGTTGTAGCCGTGGGATGGTTAGCAGTTATGTTGCTAATGCCATTGGCAGCGCTGACAGAGGTAATTTGCAGCACAAGCTTCAGTGGCCTCCTGAGAAGGGCCCTAATTAACAAACTACGCACTGGGTAGGAGCTCTCTTCAAGCCACAGATCGAGAAGTTATTTTCTCTTAAAGACCTTGGGACATCCTCTCGCTGTGTCTGATTCTTCATTGTAAGGAGGCCGTAAAGGTGATGATGTTTTCTTGGTTGGATTATGGCAAATTCTCCATTTGGGATTTATCCAAATACCTTCTTACAAAACGCCATCTTCTGCAAAACTCTGCGGTCCGCCTCGTTGCAGGACCCATATCTCCAATGATTTTGCCAAATTACACTGGCTTCCTATTACTAAACGTTTTATTTTAAAGCAATGTGCATTAACCTTTCCGCTGTGGATGGACAAGGCCCCTCATTATCACATTTCTGTCTCTGAAGGCATCCACCTGCACAAGCCCTAAATTCTGAAGTCGCCAAACTTTTGGCCACACCCACAGTGATGCGCTGTTACTGTGCAGGTTCTACAAAAACACTTCACCATACAGGTGGTGTTTTTTCTGACCTTGTTGTTAAGCTATTGACTACCCTCCTAATTACCAGCATAGAACAGTATAATCACCTCAGTTGCTGCAAATAGTTGAACACTGCTTTATAGTTTTTTTTTTTATGTCTGTCTTTGGTGTATAAAGATCCAAGATATCCTTTTCCTGTGGCTCGATCCCATCCAAGATGGCTGTCACCAGTTTTAGTTTGAAACCTTTCAGACAGCGGGTGTTCCGTCTGTTCTGAGGTATATTATTGGTTTACAGTGGGCTTAGAGCCCGCCCATTGCAAAGCACTGGTAGGCTTCATTGTCCCTCTCATTTGCTTGCTTCTTATTTTCTAGATCATGATCATGCAAGCTTTCCTCCGTCTCTGTGCGTTTGTTTCTCCCGAGAAGCATGGACGCATTACCCTTGTCCTTCCATTGCTCACTTGAAGAGCTACCTTTTTCTTTTGTTTAAGTACTCCACAAGAGTGTGTGTCTTTTCCAGTTATTTCCCACATTTACTTCCCCCCCTGCACTCTGTGTTCCTCTCGCTCTCCTGTGTTGCTTTCTCGCTGTGTACTTCTACCTGCCGGCTCCACATTACTCTTCTGCTGTTTGTTCCCCACACCACGATTGCTTTCCCCCACCCATGCCCCCTGTTTTGCAACTGCCCCCACCCATGCCTCTTGTGTTGCCCCCTGCAAGTTGCTTTTGCCCCCATGTTGCTTCCCCCTACCTGCTGAAAAAAATGCTTTCACACGTAGCTGCAGAATTTTGCAGGTAGGTCCATGCATGGTGCACGCTCCTACAAAATGATGTCACCGGCCACATCAATTTTCTTTTTTAATTTTCTAACATCAGGGATGCTCTGCAGCATGGCTAAGGACCTTTGGTAAACCCAGTAGGTCCCAAAGGTGAAACCTATTGGTTTTGCCAATGCTTGTTGCTTTATGGGCAATGCTGTTCCATCATGGCTCACTTATCTCAGGTTAGTTCAGGAGAGTACAATATTATTTGTTTCAGTTCGCTGCCTATTCCTTTTCTGGACGTCCTGTTCTCTGAATGCCTAATTTGTTTCCGTGCTGTTCTTTGTCAGCGCTAACTGCGCACTCTGCTATTTTTTGCTACAGTGCTATCATATTGATTTTTGACATTGAAGGTACTTTGGGTTTTTCTTCTGTAAGTGGTGCTACAAGGAGGCATTACTCCTACCAAAGGATGTATCAGTAGACTGACAAAGTGGCTGCAAACAGTAGTCGACCTTTTACCTGACATCCCCAGAAGAGTTACATCCAGCCCTTGACAGATTGCAACCCCAATAATTCTGAGCCTTGAGTCCCTTGGGGGACCCTGTGCAAGCTTTTATTCACAACACATCACCTAACCACCTTCATATCACCGAAAAAATAAAAGAAGCAAAACAATAAAAATTCTGTCAACAAGAGAGTTACATGCTCATTTAGACCCTGGTGGTTGGCCTTTGTAGTCTTCTGGGTCATGGGAAGTCTCTCCTCAGCTCTCCCAGTGGAAGGTTGAACATCCAGTTTAGAGATCGCTCTATCTTTGCAGGGATTGTTTTGCCTGAGTGCTTTCACCATTTCAATGGAAGTACATTCGACAAAACTCAATGCCGGATATACCATCATTTGTTCTATGCATCTGATGCTCATGAAATGTTCTCACTGTGGTGGTGGCACTGTGTATTTTCCCTGCCCCAGTCCACAAAGTATGTGAAAAGTCAAAACAGGGCTGACCTACCAATGCATCAAACGCAGCCGCCCTGTGGTGGATGGTCAGCTGAGATTGATTGGAGGCTGCTTGAGCCTCCATTAGTGGTCAATCTGCAGTTTACATACTTGTAAATGGGAAGAGGAAACCTCATGCTTGTGGGCATCCACCAGTTATTGCGCAGCTTCCACTCTGACAAACACTGCACTTCGCCTTCACAAACAAGCCAGATGCATAGAGTGGACCTGGATCTGACATTCTTTGGTTCTTCCCAAGATGATGTTGGGCTCAGTTGAAAGCCTCTTTGAAGAGTCCTCTTTTCAAGAGTTTCCTGAACTGAAGGTGACTGCCACTGGGTAGCAGTGAGAGACTGAGGGGGTCATTCTGACCCTGGCGGTCACCGACCACCAGGGCCAACGACCGCGGAAGCACCGCCAACAGGCTGGCGGTGCTTCCATGGGCATTCTGAGAAACGCGAAACCGGCGGTGTCCCGCCGGTTTCCCGCTGCCCCAGGGAATCCTCCACGGCGGCGCTGCTTGCAGCGCCGCCATGGGGATTCCGACCCCCTTACCGCCATCCTGTTCCTGGCGGTTTTCACCGCCAGGAACAGGATGGCGGTAACGGGTGTCGTGGGGGCCCCTGCAATGCCCATGCCAATGGCATGGGCACTGCAGGGGCCCCCTAACAGGGCCCCACATTGATTTTCAGTGTCTGCCAAGCAGACACTGAAAATTGCGACGGGTGCCACTGCACCCGTTGCACGCCTTCAACTCCGCCGGCTCCATTCGGAGCCGGCTTCCTCGTTGAAGGCGCTTTCCCGCTGGGCCGGCGGGCGGCCTTCTGGCGGTCGCCCGCCAGCCCAGCGGGAAAGCCAGAATGGCTGCCGCGGTCATTTGACCGCGGTGCGGTCATTCGGCGGCTCCCGCCGGGCGTGCGGTTACCGCCGCCGGCGGGAGTCGGAATGACCCCCTGAGTCTGTTTCAGAATTATTAGTGATCAACTTTCGAAGATCTTCCACCATAATTCAGTGGCTGTTCTTTGCCCTGAGCTGTATTATGCATAACGCCACGCTTTTTAAAATCGATCCAGAACTGAAACTGGAGCCACTGGAGAGCATTCCTAGCTGACTTAATGTGTTCCCTTTTCTGTAAATGCTGGCATAGTTTCTCTGGCCAGTTTCACCCTCATAGTACTGTGATGAGTTTTGTTGGAAGAGCATTGTACATTTTCTAAGGTCGCCTTTTCTCTCTGAAACAAGCTGCCATCAGCTTCTACAATGGTGCCTAAATGTATAAGAGACATTTTCAAGTTATAAAGTCTGCTTCAAATTATAGTTTCTGATCCAGCATCACAATACCTCTCATACTTTTGGAAAGCACTCTGCAGAATTCTAGGAGACAAAAGAGGACTGTCATCTGGATGCTATCCACAGATTAGTGGGCAGACCGAGTGTTTGAATTAGTCATTTTAGCAATACTTTTGTTCCTGCAGTAACTGCTCAAAATAGCAGGACCCTGTACCTGCCAGCTGCATAATTTATCTACAGAATTAGAGTTCACTGAGGTTTCCTCAGGTCTACTGTACGCAATGTCGTCATCCCAAGGTGTTTCCAGATTCCTTTTGCTTCAGCCTGCTTTATACTGAATTAAGGACTTGGTTGAGGAACTAGAGTGCTGTGATCACTGACAGTCTAAACCTTGTCATATTTGCAATGGAATGATATGCTGAGGCTCATCAGTCTCCTGCGCCCTCCTGTTCTGCTGGAGACTGTTTTGGTGTCATCATGATATCTTGTAGTGTCCTGTGCCCCCGGTAAGCTTCGCCCTTGCTTTTGTTTATGCTTTGCAATTAAGAAGCAAATCGGTCCAGTTATTTGATGCCTGCAGTTGCCTCTCACGTGTATAATTGTGGCTCTCGTTTTTTACATTTCTAACCATTTCTAGCATTGTACATCACTTTGTCCTTGTTCAGCGCTTGTCAATGGACAGATTATGAAGGTACCAAGATTTGTGTCTCCCAATCTGTAATGAGACAGCTTTACTACCCGCTGGATTGGGGAGGGCATCCAAAGCAAGGAACCATAGACACCAGCCATTTGGTTCACACCCCTGTCTCCGTGCATTATTTTTTTATGCTGTTCAGGCCAGCTTGCGAACCACAGGATCTGGTCATGCTGTTAGAACATAGGTGGGACATCCTATTCCAGCACTTCGATTTCCCTCATGCGGCTTCTTTTCATGCAGCCCACTCATACCTGGTGCTCAATGGGCAGGGGCGAGTCTAATTGCAACTTGACTAGTCCCTGCACCCTTCTGGCCTTGCTGCAACACCTTGAGGCCTTGTGTGGCATCTGCCGTGGGATGGTTCTCTGGTGCTTTCTATGGTCACTCTACCGCAGGCACTGAGCCATCCTCTCAGGGGAAGTCTTGGTTGCTGGGGCGGCAGATGCCGTGGGATGGTTCTCTGGTTCTTCCTGTGGTTGCTGGGGCGGCAGATGTCGTGGGATGGTTCTATGGTTCTTCCTATGGTTCTTCCTATGGTCACTCCTCCACAGGCACTGAGCCATCCTCGCAGGGGAAATCTTGGTTGCTGGGGCGCCAGATGGTCTAGAGCAGGCGTCTCCAACAGGTCGATCGTGAGCTAGCAGTAGTCTCGCACATTGTAATTGCCAGTCAGTTGGTTTGAGGATCTGCAGCTGCACACCTGCCAAGGCCGGACATTAAACCACTGCAGCCTGTGCCCTGAGGCCTGTGATGCTGCTGGCAGTGCAGGGCCATGCAGCCCATTTCCTTATGGAAAATATATATTTTTTCTTCTTTCTTTCTCTATTTATTGCTTCATTAGATGTCCTTTTTTTTGTTCTTACTTCTTTTTTCCCTCCTCTTTCTTTCTGTCCTTGATATTTGCCTCCTGTTTTTGCTTTTACCCTTTTCTTCTTCTTTTCCCCCTCCTTTCTCTTTCTTCCTATACCTCTTTCTCTTTTTACTACTTTCTTTCTCTTCTTCTCTCTTTTTATCTATCTTTCTTCCTTTCTCTCTTTCTTTTCTGTCCCACATGCTTCTTTTTTCTACATTTCTTCCTTGGTGCCTTTCTTTTTCCGCCCTTTTCTTTCTTTTTTTCTCATTCTTTCCCTTATTTCTTTCATTAGGATTTTCTTCTTTCCTTTTTCAGTTTTTCTTCTCTTCCTTTATCCTCTCCTTCTTTCTTTTTTTTCTGCCCTCTCGCTTTCCTTTTTCTCTTTCTCTGCTGTACGGTTCAATAGAAATTGCAGTTACTGAGGTGTAGTCCCAGGTATGCTCTTCAGTAAGACACTAGACCCTGTTCGGGTACATCTTCCCTCTCCAGGGGACTTCCAATGACCGTAGTACCCGGTATACCTTGGGCATAGGCATTAGTTAGCCACAGGTGCAGATTACTTTACGTTACCCTCCTGATTAGATGTGTAACTCAGTCCAGTGCCTTTTATCCCTTAAGTCTTAAGTCCACACAGCTGATTCTTCCGAGTGCTCTAGTCTCTCATTCCAGTTGCAGGCTAGGCTCACTGTTACCTGCTGGTAGGTGTTGCAGTTCTGTCGGTGCAGTGGGTGTGGTTCGCGTGCCACACTTATGTTTGGGCCACTGCGACATCCTCGCTTTGGAACAGAGACCACTAGACTGACCCAGAGCAGCAGGCCTGAGCATCGACAAACATCTTCTGCAAGGGCAGGGTTATCACTGGGTGTATACAGGTGCTCAGGTACAGTTGTTGTGGTTCCTGGGATGTCCGTGATGGTGTGCAGTTGCAGCAACCGGACTGACCAGGGGTTTCACTTTAGCAGCACTGGTCTCTCCGTTTCACTGCGGATTGGTGGGCGACACAATGAAGCTTGTTCTCACAAAGTTTTGGTGAGGTTCAAAGGACACAGAGACACCAAGGGACCCTCAGACAGCACTGGTCACTCCTGGCTTCACTCTCAGTTGAAATCAGCTCTCGATGGGTGTTTCTCAAGCTGGTAACATAATGGGCTTCACTTTCTGGACAGTCTCTCCTCTTCCAGGTATTCTCATTCCCTCTCCCAGCAGGCATGCTGGCTTCTAGGTACCAGGATGAGCCTCAGGGCCTCTGGCAGAAAGTACAGACTCAAGACCATGTCCCTTGACTGCTAGGGTCTGGCTGCAAGGGAAACACTAGCTGTGGTCACACGGCAGTGTTTGAGCACTTAGTAGCGCACTCCCTTCCTTGGTCAAGAAGAACTTGGAACTGGAACAAAGTGAGTAATTTAGATCCCACTTTTCTACACATTTCCAGCCGGGAGATATCGTTCCACTGTCTGAGGCATCAGATCCAGTATGGGTTGTGTCTTTTTTAATGTAGTTTTCTGGCTGTTACTGAGTCATTGCCTTTGTGTAATGTGATGCGTCGCACAGCAGGTAGCAGTGATGCTGGCTCGAAGCAGTAGTATCCAAACCAAGGGCACTATGAAGTGTGAGATCTCCGCATCTGGCTGTTATTCGCCCATCTGAAGCAACAATCAAAGACCAACCACAGTCAGGTCCTGTCTAGAAACTTTCTCACATTGAATCTTCACCCTTACCATCTAACAAATGGTAGTAGTTGGGACGCAAATGTCCTCTGTATGGCGTACAGCTGTTTCCATGCCCCTAGTGCCCAACTGCAAGTACCTGGTATCCTGGTTTTGGGACTTTTTTGCCCAGCCTCATACTTACCAAGCAAGCATGTGAAAGCCTAGGTCTGTCTCTAGGCGTGAGTGCAGACCTAGGCCTGTCCCGAACCCAGAAATGCCATTCTTCTCCCTTGCCAGCAGAGGCGCTGTGCCCCTATCTCTAATGTAAAGTAGTCTGACAATGATGAGTCTTGCTGGTGTGCCCAACAGTGGTCTCAGAGCAATTCACACATTCCACCACAAATGTGCAGAAGAAGGATTCCTTGCCAAATAAACTCCTTAAAAGAGTTTCCGTGTATTCCTCAAGTCTTCCCATGGTGGTAGATTCGAGCACTCTCAACATGTGCATATTATTCCGTTGGGATCTTTCTTCCAGGTCTTTCTTCTTTGTTTGACAAGCGCTAGAACTTTTTCCATGTCCAGGATCTTTTCATTCTTGTACTGCAGTTCTTCCTGAATATTAGAGATGCGCTACTTGGCTTCTGACAGCGGTTTTTCTTGTCCATCCAGTTTGGGTGACATCTGCTCAACTCTGGAGGTAAGTGAGTCAATTGTGCACCCTGACGCCTTTTTATGTGGTTTATGCTGTTTCCTAGATATCCAAGCTCTCTTCTTGGGGTGCACTGTCAGAGGCACCACATTCTGCAAGCTGTGTATCTGTCTCTGCCCCCTTCTGGTGTAGCTTAAAATCAAAAGACAGTTTTGTCGGGTTGTTATCATTTTTGGCCACGTGTGCTTCTGTTAGTTGAACGTCTTATATTCTGTTTGACATTTTACTTTCTGCAAGTTGAGTATATGACAGGGCTCTTTTATAGATCGGATCCTGCCTTTCCCCACAGTTGACTTAGTGCCTACTACCCAGACTGAAATGAAAACCAATTTGGGGTCACTTGTTCAAACATGACCTTTGTAGCTAACTATGGACCATAGTGACCCTTTGACAGCTGTGTTGTTTTGCAGCTTCCAACTTATCGTTGACCAAGGAGGAGGTGCTCCACAGAGCACCCAGGGAACTGTTGTACAACCACACCTGGTGTCTGCCTGACAGCCAGCTTCCTAGAAGTGAGGGGACCTCACCTGCAGTCTGATCTGTAGGAAAATATGGAAGGAAAAGAACAGGGAAGGAGCAAGCCAACCCTGCAGGATGCACTGACTGCCAATGTGGAGAAAACTGGTAAACCCTGGAGCTGAGGGTCCATCCACCAGAGACGTCCAAGAGCATCACCAGTTTACTCCTAGTTCAGAATATGTTACCTTCGCTGAAGCGGAGGATTCATGGCACTTGCCAAAGTATTCCCAATCGGATCTCCCTGGTGAAACCTGCTGGTCTGTGACACTTACCAAAGAATGTCTGAATGAACTCCTGCTGTTTTAGCCCATGACACTTGTTATAACTATGCCCGAGCAGAATGACTAAACTTGTGACACTTGCCCAAGAGTGCCCAAATGGACTTCAAAGTATTTTGCCTTCTGCCCTTGCCCATTGTGTACCTGAATGAACTGTGTGACCCTTAGCATGACCGTCCAACGGCTGACCAGAAGTGTGCCCTGCTCGACTGGACTGTGTCACCGCAGCAGACATGTAAAGCACCTAGAAGAGGCTTAACCGTTGCCACCAGGAGTCAAAACCTGAGGTGGACAGCATCTTTGCCTCCACTCCCAGCAGGTCTTCCCAGCCAAGCCACTGACTCACCAAACAGCATGAATGAAAGAAGGACCCTGCCATGATGCACATGCTGTTACTTCCAGCCAACTCACTGTGTGCCTGGAAGAGGCCAAATTCTGACGATAGCCTGTGTCCTGCTTGCAGCCAACGTCTGGCTTTGTCATGTGACCCCAGATCTCCTCCACGCACCTCCGGCCAGTGTGTTTTTCCTGAGCAGAGGGAGAACATGGACAGGGGCATGCTTAGGCCTGGGTGATGCCTAACACCAGGACTAGCATTTGGTAAGAAACCTGAGACTGATGGACTGAGCACATGACTGCCTGGGAGAACATTGCACCTGTGCCAGAGACCCACATCAAATGTGCCACATAGTAGAGAAAGCAAGAGGGGAGGTGGAGGTGAACATTAGGGGCAGCCCTGCCTGTGGTACAGCGGCCCTGCATCAGAGACAGTATATGCATGTTGGACTGTATAGTTTTATGGTTTAAAGTCTATTAAAGTAATTTTCTTTCATAAAGATACGTACTGGGCTGGACAAGCAGTTGTGTTTTTGGGTGTTTGTTGAATGCTGAACTTTCTGTACCCCACGCTAACCTCCCTGAGAAGCCTGCAACTGTTCACCATCGCTCCCACTGAGAGTCAAGTGCTGAAGGGGTCGTTCTTGGCCCAGTTTGCCGAGCCATAGTAAGACGGACCATGGGACATCAGAGGCAAGTGACCCCAAACCCCATGGCTAAGGCGCGTATCCCCCACTTGCCATGTGGCTCCGAAAACAGGGAAGAAACAGGAAGAACTAAACAGCATCCTTTTGCTCAGAAGGCTCTCATTGAACTTCTAGGGGAAGCCCTGCCTGTGTCCTCTCTCACTTAAGGGTCTGGTTTTCCTTTCCGGGTCACAGGAATGCAAGCAATACACTTCCACTCTCTGGGGATGCTGTTGTCACCATCCATAGTATGCCACGCTTACCCAGAGGCTCCCAAAATTGTTCCCTCTAGCCCCAGTACTCAGGCTCATACCACACACAGACTCCTACTGGAACTGTACACAAGAGGGGCCAGAAGAGCACACTCTGACACAGGGAAAATGATCTGGTCAAATTAAGGATCCACAAAACCCAGCAAGCTCCCACCACTGCTTGTTCTTCCGCGCATGGGCAGTGCCTTGTGAGGGCAGGCTTGCTGCACAGGTCCAGGGCCTGGCATTACTGGGGAGAGGTCTAGGCCTCTGCACACACTGGATCAGCCTAATATCAGGGCAAAAGAAATTCAAGATACCAGTGGGCACTCAGGCTGGGGGCACACCCTTGTTTACCATATGGGGGGCATTCCGGCCCCAAAACCTACGTGGGCACAAAATATACAACGCTGCCAAAAACATATGTCTAAAATACTGTGTATCATTCTGAATACTAAAATTTAGACAACTTTTTATTCTTGAAAACCACAAAATATACATATATAAAAACATGGGAACTAAACCACAAATATAGCACTTGTACTCCCCACCCCCCTCATTACATACAGAGCAATAATCACAATATTGACGTATTTTATCGAGACCGTTTTATAGATGAATTGATTTTTTGCCAAGAGTTACTTCATTAAAAATTGTGGATAATTTAAACAGTAATCTAGTTTGGTAAATAGAGGATGTCTTTTTTCTGTAGTTTACAATTTTCTCTCCCACCGTTCTCAGGACAAATGCACAATTACATACAACTGTATAAATTAGCTGCTATGACCCTCATTACGAGTTGGCTGATAAAGTCCAATATACGCGGTAACTCCTGGTACCGCACATATCGCGATTATACGTTTCGTGATAAAAATCGCATCCTTCGATACATTTCAGTAGGCCAAGCATGTCGATGTTTATCAAGGAAAAAATGCCCTTTAAGTACCAGGACATGCGTTTTATGGTGCAGTAACTACTAAAATGTGCCAGTTATGCCCCATTTTAGGGATAAACTTTTAAAAGTTGCTATTTATTGCACCCGATAAATAATGCGAGTAATACTGGGCTACTTGTAAGAAGAGCCTTAAAACCTTCCCTCAGGGAGCCCTTCTGGAAGTTCCCAAATAGAGTGTTTTCCTTTGGGTTGGGAAATCAATCCAAATTACAGTTCATAGGTTTCGTAGTATAATCTTTGGTGTCCAAACTTGATGTTACTAGTATGGTGGGGTCTTCAGTTAATTGGTGCTGCCCTAACACAAATCCAAGGGGAGCAGCCTCTTCAATGGATTCGCAATTTATTTGATATCCCGTAAATAGAGACCTTGTGGAGTCTCTATCACTTTCTCTTTTGATGCAACTCTTTCAGAGATAACTCCTTCCAAGGTTACATACAGTCAGGGCCGCTGGAATTATGTGATTCTGCAGCCGCAGCTTTTTTCGCATAATTATGGATTTACCACATTTTCCACATAATCCATCATCTGCTAAATATTAACAAAAAAATATGTTTCTAGCTCAAAGGGATCAAAAGTCACTAAAATCATTGCGACATGGAAGTGGAAGGCCCTTTGCAAGAATTATTTGGCCTTCTTTCAGTTGCTAATTTTTTTGGGGTTGTTAAACTGGTACTATTAAGGTGAATCATGTGCCCAAGCAGTAGTGCCATGTGTAAAAATGATAAAACAATGACGTGATGCTATCAAACAATGTGCTGCATTATGCCACATAATTTGCCTTTCTTTGCCGCATAATTTAGTTAGTGCTGTCTCATAATTTGATGCTCCCCTGCCACATAATTCCACTGGCCCTGCCTACAGTAAGTCTCCATCAACAAGCCTTCTTAGCGCCCCTTATCTTCCAGTGCAGCATATACAACATCACCTGTAGGGCGTGGCCATGAGATTGGATGTTGCCAATCACTAAACCATACATAGAGCTGCTTTGGCTCCGCCCAGAGGAGTGGGCTCTCTCACCTCATGCTGTTGGGCTTTAAGTCTATCATTGCGCCTACTATGTGGGGGACTATTTTACATCTCAAAAGTGTACTGAATCATAGTGTATTTACATAAATGTCTCATCGGGGCATTGTACACGGAAGGCAGTCTCACGTTCCTTTTTTTCATTGCTGCCGCCTTGATGGACCTGTTGCCTTTGCCAACGCTTGTCTGCCTTTGGCGTTTTTTTACTTCTTCCATTACTGGTGCGCACTACTCAGGCCTGCGTAAATATGCATGAGTAACTCGCAGAGTGGCTGCGCAGGAGATGCCTTTGAGCGACCCTCGCGTCGTCTCCCTGCAGGCTGTCACTTTAAGGTAATTCGAGTTTTCCTGTCTTTATTTATCTATGTGGATTTATTTGGGACTTTAATGTTTTTTTGTATTTTCTGAGGCTCTAAGCACTCGCTGGGGCACCTGATAAATAGAGCTGCCGCTCGCCTTGCTGCTGAGTAACGTTCACCCCAAGTGAACCGTCTTTAATTTACTGATCCTAGTTGCATTCATATAGCGCCTCGTGGGCCAGCGGCTTGTTCCGAGCGCTTGTGAGAGAGAAGGAATGAGGGAAGCGGGGGTAGGGGGAAGGTAAGAAGAGGGGAGAGTGAGCGCCAAGAGACAGAGGTGAAAGGTGTGTATGTGCTGTTTTATGTAGCGCCAACTCCACCCACCGGGTTTCAAAGCGCTAGTTGGAAAATAATGAAAGATGCCGGGGGAGTTTGAAAGTGTCACAAAGCGGCGGGGGAGCGTGAGAAGAGTTGGGGGCTACATGTGTGCGGAAGGGGAGGGAAGACAAGCGGGAAGAGAGGGCAGGATGGAGGAAGGGGAACACGGAAGGGAGGAGAGTCAGGGAAGGAGCGTGAGAATGGAGGGGGGAGGAAGCGGAAATGGGGTGAAGGTGGGCAGAAGACGGTCACTCGGAGAAACAGGGGCAGGAAAGCGCTTTTAAAGTGCCACAGTACAATGTTTACTGGCCATGGACAGAGGGGTGAGTCTGGTGAAAGCTAGAGAGGGAGGGCTGCCAGAGGTTGGTGGGTTGGCGATTAATCGGGGAGAAGTGTTGAAAAGGGAGCGCTGCACAGACACTGGGGACAGCGAAGAAAGGGTAGAGAGTGATACGGCGGGGGGGAGAGGGGCGAATATGTGGGAGGAGAGAGATGCAGGAGGAGGCAGGGACAGGAGAGGTGCAGGAGGAGGCAGGAGAGGAGATGTGCAGGGGAGAGATAGAGGAGAAGTGCAGGAGGAGGCAGGAACAGGAGGGGGAGTGCAGGAGAGGTGCAGGGGGAGGCAGGAGAGGTGCAGGAGGAAGAAAGGGGTTCAGGAGAAGGAAAGAGGTTCAGGGGAGAGATAGAGGAGAGGTGCAGGGGAGATGCAGGAGAGGAGGACAGCTGTAGGAGGAAAAGTTTGCGGGGGAATGCGGGAGAGGTGCAGGGGTAGAGATGCAGGAGATGTGCAGGAGGGATGCAGGGGTAGAGGTGCAGGATAGATGCAGGAGAGGAGAGGTGCAGGCGAGGTGCATGCAGGAGAGATGTGCAGGAGGAGAGGTACAGGGGGGAGATGCAGGAGAGGTGCAGGATGACATGCAAGAGAGGAGAGGTGCATGGTAGAGATGCAGGGGGTGCAGGAGAGAAGCGGTGCAGGGGGAGAGGTGCAGGAGGGGATAGGTGCAGGAAAGAGATGCAGGGGTGGGATGCAGATCAAGGAGGGAAGAGGTGTAGGGGGAGAGATGGGGATGCATGAGTGGAGAGGTGCAGGGGAGGAGAGGCGCAGGGGTGAGATGCATGAGAGGAGAGGTGCAGGGGGGATGCAGGAGAGGAGAGGTACAGGGGAGAGATGCATGAGAGGAGATTTTGCAGGGGAGAGATGCATGAGAGGAGAGGTGCAGGGGAGAGATGCATGAGAGGAGAGGTTGCAGGGGAGAGATGCATGAGAGGAGAGTTGCAGTGGGGAGGGGGGCAGGTGGCGAGATGCGGGGGGGAGAGGTGCAGGGGGAGAGATGGGGATGCATGAGAGGAGAGGTGCAGTGGGTAGAGGTGCAGGTGGCGAGATGCGGGGGGAGAGGTGTAGGGGGAGAAAGGTAGGACACAGAGGAGGAGAGAACAGGAGATGCAGAAGGCGGAGAGGAGGAGATATGAAGCGGAGGGAGGGGTCGAGGAGGAGGGCCAGGGAGGGGTCCGGAGTGGGGGCGGTACAAGAGCACCGTATTAGGGGTTTCCTCTGCCCGACTGCATCAGACCCTGAACCGGCAGCTGCCCCCCACCCCTTCCTGTCCCACACCCTCATACTGCCCCATCTCCCCCTCGACGGCGGTCCCTGCCCCCCCCCCCCCCCCTCTGTCCCACACCCTCATACTGCCCCTATCTCCCCCTCAGCGGCGGTCTCTGCCCCCCCTTCCTGTCCCACACCCTCATACTGCCCCATCTCCCCCTCAGCGGCGGTCCCTGCCCCCGCCCCTCGGAGGGGCTGAGCTGTCAGGGGATGTGGTTTTGTAACTGAGCAGCTCGGAGCAGAGTTTGTGCTGAGCTCAGAGCAGAGGACGTGTGTGCGGGGGCTGGCGGAGGAGGAACCCCCCCACTGACGGAGAGGCCCCCAAAAGCACAGCGGCTGCCCAGGACACAGCAGAGCAAGAGTGCAACCCTTGAAGAAAGAGTGCCCCCAGGACAAGAGTGCAACCCTTGAAGAAAAAAGAGTGCCCCTCAGGGCAAGAGTGCAACCCTTGAAGAAAGAGTGCCCCCCAGGACAAGAGTGCAACCCTTCAAGCAAGAGTGTCCCCCACAAGCAGGAGTGCACCCTCAGGAGACAGTCAACTCTAGCACAAAAGTTCACCCACAATAATAGGACACTCCTCGAGAACAGGAGTGCACCCCTGAGTAAGACTGCACACCGGAGCGTGTGCCCACCTTAGCAAGCGAGTCCATCCACTGGCGAGAGACACCGACAGCTGAAAGAGTGCTCCTGCAGCAGTAAAACTGCACCAGGGAGAAAAGTGCACCATCAGTAACAAGGGGCACCGACAACTGTAAGAGTGCTCCTGCAGCAGCAAAAGTGCATCATCAGTAACAAGAGGCACCGACAGCTGTAAGAGTGCTCCTGCAGCAGCAAAGGTGCACCAGGGACAAAAGTGCACCATCAGTAACAAGGGGCACCGACAACTGTAAGAGTGCTCCTGCAACAGCAAAAGTGCACCAGGGAAAAAAGTGCACCATCAGTAACAAGGGGCACCGACAGCTGTAAGTGCTCCTGCAGCAACAAAAGTGCAGCATCAGTCATAAGAGTGCACGCCAGTGAGCGCACCTCGGGGGTAAAAGTTCACCTGTAAAACGGGGGCGCGCCCGCGGCACGGGAGCTCCGTTTCACCCCCCACCCAAGTAAGGCGCGCCCCTCCCCGGTCTGCACCCCGAGTTTCTGCCGAGACTGCATATGATGTGGGCCCAGAGACTGCCCTGAATTCCCCAGGACTGGAACCGCGGAGGACAGGGAACAGGTACGTGGGAATTTGGGGGGGGGAAGGGGGGGTGTCGGGTTGGTAAGGGTCATTGGGGTGACACCCCGGGCTGCCGCCCACCCCACGGTGTGCCCCAGAAATGGCAAACTTGGGCCGGTGTGGGGTGAGGCGGGGGGGGGGGGGGGGGGTCCCTCTGTGCCGCTTGTAATTTTGATCTTTCTTTTCTGTTGTTCCCTTCAGGTTTCTTTAGCTTCCTCCTATTGCCAACCCTGTCTCTTCCTCTCTCTGTCTCCCCTTACTCGCTCGCTGACTCTCTCTCTGTCTCTCTCCCTCTCTCTCTCTCTCTCTCCCTCCCTCTATCTCTCTCTCTCTCCCTCTCTCCCTCTCTCTCTCTGTCTGTCTCTCTCTGACTCTCTCCCCCTCCCTCCCTCTATCTCTCTCTCTGTCTCTCTCTCCATCTCTCCCCACTCTCTCTGTCTCCCTCTCTCTGTCTCTCTCTCGCTCTCTCTCTTTTTCTCTCTCTCCCTGTCTCTCTCCCTCCCTCTCTCTCTCTGTCTCTCTCTGACTCTCTCCACTCCCTCTCGCTCTCTGTCTCTCTCTTCATCTCCCCTCACTCTCTCTCTGACTCTCTTTCAGTCTCCCCCCCCCCCCTCTCTCTCCCTCGCTCTCTGTCTCTTTCGGTGTCTCTCTCTCCCTCTCTCTCTGTTTCTCTCGCCCTCTCTCTCTGTTTCTCTCGCTCTCCCTCTCTCTTTCTCTCTCTCTCTATCTCCCTCAGTCCATCTCTCTCTCTCCCACTCTCTCTGTGTCTCTTTCTCTCTCTTCCACAATCCTTCTCTTTTCCGGTTTCTGCCCCCGTCCTTTCCTGACACCGTTTCCTCTCTCTCGTACTGGTTCTCAGCAGGTTTTCCGCTCTCTCATCTTTTCACCTTCCGTTCTCCCTTCTCCACAGACGCCTCCTCCTTTCTCTCAGACCCCCTTTCCCTGTCGCCCTCCGAACTTGGATAATATAAGCCTGACGACCCGCCCACACTTTACTCCGTCAGCATCACTGTCTGGCGGAGGCGCCGGGAGGGGGCAATACCTGGCTGTTCAGTGCTGGATGTAGCAACTAGAATCTGTGGAGATAAAGTCACGTGGCGCTACACCCCAAATAATCGATGCTTTGTTAAACGTACTGTAGTTTTGCACAAAAACAGGGGCAGAATGAGGAACGTGCCGGTGTGAGTGTGTGTATGTGAGTGGAGTTTGAGCGGTCTGTGGAAGGGTAGGGTGAGGGCTGTAGGTATATCAGACTACGGTGTCTTGGACGGTGTGCCTGTGTGAGTATAACGTATGTGATGTGTCTGTAAATATGGGGTGGATAGTGTGCCTGCGTGAGTGTATGTGAGAGGTGTGTGCCTTTGAGGGTAGGTGAGAGGCGTGTCTCTGTGTGAGTGTACATTTGGCGGTGTGTCTTTGTGAGTGTACATTTGGTGGTGTGTCTGTGTACGTCTGGCGGTGTGCCTGTGTGAGTGTACATTTGGTGGTGTGTCTGTGTGAGTGTAAGTTTGGTGGTGTGCCTGTGTGAGTGTACGGTGGGCGGTGTGTCTGTGTGAGTGTACATTTGGCGGGTGTGTCTGTGTGAGTGGACATTTGGTGGTGTGTCTGTGTACGTTTGGCGGTGTGTCTGTGTGAGTGTACGTTTGGCGGTGTGTCTGTGAGCATACGTTTGGGGGTGTGTCTGTGTACGTTTGGGGGTGTGCCTGTGTCAGTTTATGTTTGACGGTGTGTCTGTGTACGTTTGGTTGTGTGCCTGTGTGTCTGTGTGAGCATACGTTTGGTGGTGTGTCTGTGTACGTTTGGCGGTGTGCCTGTGTGAGCGTACGTTTGGTGGTGTGTCTGTGTACGTTTGGGGGTGTGCCTGTGTGTCTGTGTGAGCGTACGTTTGGTGGTGTGTCTGTGTACGATTGGCGGTGTGCCTGTGTGAGTGTACTTTTGGTGGTGTGTCTGTGTACATTTGGCGGTGTGTCTGTGTGAGTGTAAGTTTGGCGGTGTGCCTGTGTGAGTGTACGGTGGGCGGTGTGTCTGTGTGAGTGTACGTCTGGTGGTGTGCCTGTGTGAGTGTACGTTTGGTGATGTGTTTGTGTATGTTTGGTGGTGTGCCTGTGTGAGTGTATGTTTGGTGGTGTGTCTGTGTATGTTTGGCGGTGTGTCTGTGTGAGTGTACATGTGGGGGTGTGACTGTGTGAGTGTAAGTTTGGCGATGTGCCTGTGTGAGTGTACGTTTGGTGGTGTGTCTGTGTACGTTTGGCGGTGTGTCTGTGTGAGTGTACATTTGGTAGTGTGAGTGTAAGTTTGGCGGTGTGCCTGTGTGAGTGTACGGTGGGCGGTGTGTCTGTGAGAGTGTACATTTGGTGGTGTGTCTGTGTGAGTGTAAGTTTGTCCATGTGCCTGTGTGAGTATAGGGAGTGTTCTGTGTGAGTGTACATTTGGTGGTGTGTCTCTGTGAGTGTAAGTTTGGCCATGTGCCTGTGTGAGTATAGGGAGTGTTCTGTGTGAGTGTACATTTGGTGCTGTGTCTGTGTGAGTGTAAGTTTAGCGTGTGCCTGTGTGAGTGTGCAGTGGGTGGTGTGCTGGCGTGAGTGTACGTTTGGTAATGTGACTGTGTACGTTTGGCGGTGTGCCTGTGTGAGTGGAAGTTTGGCCGTGTGCCTGTGTGAGTGTACATTTGGTGGTGTGTCTGTTTAAGTGTAAGTTTGGCGGTGTGCCTTTGTGAGTATACGTTTGATGGTGTGTCTGTGTACATTTGGCGGTGTGCCTGTGTGCATGTATGTTTGGTGGTGTGTCTGTGTACGTTTGGCAGTGTGCCTGGCGGTGTGCCTGTGTGAGTATACGTTTGGCAGAGTGTCTGTGTACTTTTGGCGGTGTGCCTGTGTGAGAGTACGTTTGGTGATGTGTTTATGTATGTTTTGTGGTGTGCCTGTGTGAGTGTATGTTTGGCGGTGTGTCTGTGTACATTTGGTGGTGTGCCTGTGTGAGTGTACGTTTGGTGGTGTGTCTGTGTACGTTTGGCGGTGTGTCTGTGTGAGTGTACATTTGGTGGTGTGTCTGTGTGAGTGTAAGTTTGGCGGTGTGCCTGTGTGAGTGTACGGTGGGCGGTGTGTCTGTGTACGTTTGGTGGTGTGTCTCTGTGAGTGTAAGTTTGGCCATGTGCCTGTGTGAGTATAGGGAGTGTTCTGTGTGAGTGTACATTTGGTGCTATGTCTCTGTGAGTGTAAGTTTGGCCATGTGCCTGTGTGAGTGTAGGGAGTGTTCTGTGTGAGTGTACATTTGGTGCTGTGTCTCTGTGAGTGTACATTTGGTGGTGTGTCTGTGTGAGTGTAAGTTTAGCGTGTGCCTGTGTGAGTGTGCAGTGGGTGGTGTGCTGGCGTGAGTGTACGTTTGGTAATGTGACTGTGTACGTTTGGTGGTGTGTCTGTGTACCTTTGGCAGTGTGCCTGTGTGAGTGTACATTTGGTGTTGTGTCTTTGTACATTTGGCGGTGTGCCTGTGTGAGTGTACGTTTGGTGGTGTGTCTGTGTACGTTTGGCGGTTTGTCTGTGTGAGTGTACGTTTGGTGGTGTCTCTGTGTACGTTTGGCGGTGTGCCTGTGTGGGTGTACGTTTGGTAGTGTGTCTGTGTACGTTTGGCTGTGTGCCTGTGTGAGTGTACATTTAGCGGTGTGTCTGTGTGAGTGTACATTTGGTGGTGTGCCTGTGTGAGTGTACGTTTGGTGGTGTGTCTGTGTACGTTTGGCAGTGTGTCTGTGTGAGTGTAAGTTTGGCCGTGTGCCTGTGTGAGTGTACATTTGGTGGTGTGTCTGTTTGAGTGTAAGTTTGGCAGTGTGCCTTTTTGAGTGCAGGGTGTGGGATGTGCCTGTGAGTGAAGGGTGTGGGATGTGTCTGTTTAAGTGTAGGAGGTGACTGTGTGAGTGCAGGGTGTGCTTGTGTGAGTGTAGAATGTGCCTGTGTGAGTGCAGTGGGTGGGATGTGTCTGTGGGTTCAGGGTGCAGTTTGTGCCTGTGTATGTGTGCAGGGTGTAGAATGTGCCAGTGTGAGTGCAGGGTGTGGGATGTGTCTGTGTGATTGCAGGATATGGGATGTGTCTGTGTGAGTGCAGGGTGTGGGATGTGCCTGTGTGAGAACAGTGTGTGGGACATGCCTCTGTGAGTGCAGGGTATGTGGTGTGCTGGTGTGAGTGCAGGGTGTGGGATGTGCCTGTGTGAGTGCAGTGTGTGGGACATGCCTCTGTGAGTGCAGGGTGTGTGGTGTGCTGGTGTGAGTGCAGGGAGGTGCCTCTGAGTGCAGGGTGTGGGATGTGTCTGTAAGTGTGGGAGGTGTTTGTGTGAATGCAGGGTATGGGATGTGTCTGTGCAAGTGTGGTATGTTACTGTGTGAATGCAGGGCGTGGGATGTGTCTGTAAGTGTGGGGTGTGCCTGTGTGAGTGCAGGGTGTGGGATGTGCCAGTGAGAGGGTGGGATGTGCCTGTGTGAGTGTGGAGTATGTCTTTGTGAGTCCAGGGTATGGGATGTGTCTGTTTAAGTGTGGAAGGTGGCTGTGTGAGTTCAGGGTGTGGGTTGTGCCTGTGTGTGTAAGTGCAGGGTGTGCCTGTGTGAGTGCAGGGGATGTAATGTGTATGTGTGAGTTCAGGGTGCAGTGTGTGCCTGTGTCAGTGCAGGGTGTGGGATGTGTCTGTGTGAGTGCAGGATATTGGATGTGTCTGTGTGAGTGCAGGGTGTGGGATGTGCCTGTGTGAGTGTGGGGTGTGTCTTTGTGAGTGTAGACTGTGCCTGTGTGAGTGCAGGATGTGGGATGAATATGTGTAAGTATGGGAGGTGCCTGTGTTAGTGCAGGGTGTGGATCTGCCTGTGTGAGTGCAGGATGTGGGATGCGTTGAAGTGTGGGATGTGCCTGTGTGAGTGCAGGGTGTTCGATGTGCCGGTGTGAGTGCAGAGTGTGGGAGGTGCCTGCGTGAGTGCAGTCTGTGGGAGGTGCCTGCGTGAGAGGTGCCTGTGTGAGTGCAGGGTGCGGTATGTGCCCTTGTGAGTGCAGCGTGTGTGGTGTGCCGGTGTGAGTGTGGGATGTGTCTGTGGAAGTGTGGGATGTGCCTGTGTGAGTGCAGTGTGTGGGACATGCCTCTGTGAGTGCAGGATGTGTGGTGTGCTGTGTGAGTGCAGGGTGTGGGAGGTGCCTCTGTGAGTGTGGGATGTGTCTGTGTAAGTGGGGGGTGTGCCTGTGTGAGTGCAGGGTGTGGGATGTGTCAGTGTAAGTGTGGGATGTGTCGGTGTGAGTTCAGGGTGTGGGATGTTCCTGTGTGAGTGCAGGAGGTGCCTGTGTGAGTGCAGGGTGTGGGATGTGCCTGTGTGAGTGTGGGGGGTGCACTTCCCTCTGTAAGTGCTCCAATATCCTGTATGTGGGAGGGGATTCCTGCTGTCTGTGGGCTTCTGTGATAAACACATTCCACCCTGTGGGAGATAAGGGCCCCTCTTGCTGCCTTGTACCGACCCCCTGTTTCCTGACATCTCAGCCTCTCACTCCCAGCCAGGAAGGAAGGGCTGCAGCTCTCTGCAGTCGGGACTCGGATAGACACAGGGCGGTGGAGCACGGCAACCCAGGGGGGACACAAGGCAACTTTACATAGGGCTGGACTAAAATGAGTCCCCTCATACATGAGGGCCATGCACGCATGCACACGTGCCTGGACAACAGCGGGTCCCATCTCCTTCACCCACACACACCACGCACAGACAGACACACCCACACAGACACACATGTGCACGTGCCTGGACAAAAGCAGGTCCCCGCTCCTTCACCCACACACACCACGCACAGACAGACACACCCACACAGACACACGCGCACGTACCTGGACAAAAGCAGGTCCCCTCTCCTTCACCCACGACATACACACACACCATGCACAGACACACACACACATGCGCACGTGCCTGGACAAAAGCAGGTCCCCTCTCCTTCACACACAACATTTACACACACACCACTCACACACAGACACACATGCGCACGTGCCTGGACAAAAGCAGGTCTCCTCTCCTTCACACATGACATACACAGACACACACATGCGCACGTGCCTGGACAAAACAGGTCCCCTCTTCTTCACACACAACATATACACACACACACCACGCACACACAAACACACCCACACAGTTACACACATACGCACGTGCCTGAACAAAAACAGGTCCCTTCTTCTTCACACATGACATACACAGACACACACACACATGCGCATATGCCTGGACAAAAGCAGGTCCCCTCTCCTTCACACAGACACACACACAGACACACATGCAAACATGTGCATGTGCCTGGACAAAAGCCGGTCCCCTCTCCTTCACCCACAACATACAGACACACCACGCGCAGACACACACACACATGCACACGTGCCTGGACAAAAGCAGGTCCCCTCTCCTTCACACATGACATACACAGACACACATGCGCACATGCCTGGAAAAAAGCAGGTCCCCTCTCTTTCACACACACACACACAGACACACACGCACACATGCGCACGTGCCTGGACAAAAGCAGGTCCCCTCTCCTTCACACATGACATACACAGACACACAAGCACACATGCCCACATGTCTGGACAAAATCAGGTCCCCTCTCCTTCACACACACACACATGCACACGTGCCTGGACAAAAGCAGGTCCCCTCTCCTTCACACATGACATACACAGACACACATGCGCACATGCCTGGACAAAAGCAGGTCCCCTCTCCTTTACACATGACATAATCACACCATACACACACACACGGAAGCAAGTAGCCAGAAAAATAAAATACTCCCCCACTTTGAACCGTATGTAGCGCTAAATGTCTGACCACAGTTGCCTATCCCAGCCCTTCCTCTGAAGTGCAGTGGGACTTGGACCCCTGTAGGAAATAGGCAGAAAATGGTGCAAAATTATGGATATTAAAGCAGGAGTTTAAAGCACCTTGGCCACAAACATGCACACATGCGCACGTGCCTGGACAAAAGCAGGTCCTCTCTCCTTCACCCACAACATATACACACACCACGCACAGACAGACGCAGACACACACACACATGCCCACGTGCCTGGACAAAAGCAGGTTCCCTCTCCTTCACACATGACATACACAGACACACACGCACACATGCGCACGTGTCTGGACAAAATCAGGTCCCCGCTCCTTCACACACACGCACACATGTGCACGTGCCTGGACAAAAGCAGGTCCCCTCTCCTTCACACATGACATACACACACCACACACACACACACGGAAGCAAGTAGCCAGAAAAATAAAATACCCCCCACTTTGAACCGTATGTAGCGCTAAATGTCTGACCACAGTTGCCTATCCCAGCCCTTCCTCTGAAGTGCAGCGGGACTTGGACCCCTGTAGGAAATAGGCAGAAAATGGTGCAAAATTATGGATTTAAAGCAGGAGTTTAAAGGGCCTTGGCCACAAACTGCAACTGACTTATTCATCTCATTCAGCCTTCCTTCTTCTTTCTTTTCTTTGATTTCACTTTCTTTCCTTAATCTTTTATCTTTCATTCTTTCTTTTCATCTGTCCATTCTTCCTACTCCCTCTCTCCCTTTGCTGCCTTTAATTTTTAATTATTCCTTTATTCAATTCCTTCTCCTATCCTTTCCTCGCACCTTCTCTTTGTATACTTCCATGTCTTCATTCTTTTTCTCTCCTTCCCTTCCGTTTCTCTGCAGCTCACATTTCTTTTTTCTGTTATTTCATTATATTTTCTGTTTTCCTTCTATCTTCCTCTCCTTCCATTCTTCTTTTTTGTTACGTCTTCCTACTCATTTACTTCTTTCCACTCTTAATTCGTTTTCTTCATTCTTCCTTTACAGCTTTTTCACTCACTTCCTGTGTTTTTCACCCTCTTTCCACCATGCTTCGTTTTCTTCCGTTCTTTTATTATTTGCATTCTGCTTTGTTTCCTTTGCTCTCTCACTCCATTTGCCTTGTACTTATTTTTTTATTCGTCATTCTAATACTTTTTCTTTCTCTCTGTCACTGTTTTAGACTTTTTCAGCATCTTTCAGACCCCACCTCATAGCTGTGTAATCGTAGTCTATTGATATAGCATTTAGTTCGTGTCTGTTCCTGAGGTGGGGGTTATGAATGTCCATAAAACAATTTAACAAGCCCAACAGCCCCCCGCTTAAGCTGGCATAGCGGGTGCTTCCCTGCGCCTGGCATTCACAGGACAGGCCACGTCACAGGCCCGCTCGGAGAGGGGTGGGCAGTACAGGCCCCCTCACACACGAGGGGGCTCATCACACGGGACAGCAGCCCCCAACCCCTTTTCACGTAAGACAGAGTCAATACAGGCGGTGCTGTCTGACAGAACAGGAGTCATCACACAGGACAGGACTTCACCCCTCACGACTGGGCTACAGCAGGTCCCCTCGAAGGCGACAGCACCCTTCACACAGCCCTGGTCTAACACAGGGCCCCTCACACAGGTCAGCTCCCTTCACACAGCCCTGGTCTAACACGGGACCCCTCACACAGGTCAGCACCCTTCACACAGCCCTGGTCTAACACTGGACCCCTCACACAGGTCAGCACCCCTCACACAGCCCTGGTCTAACACAGGACCCCTCACACAGATCAGCACCCCTCACACAGCCCTGGTCTAACACGGGACCCCTCACACAGATCAGCACCCTTCACACAGCCCTGGTCTAACACGGGACCCCTCACACAGATCAGCACCCCTCACAGAGCCCTGGTCTAACACAGGACCCCTCACACAGATCAGCACCCTTCACACAGCCCTGGTCTAACACAGGACCCCTCACACAGATCAGCACCCTTACACAGCCCTGGTCAAACACAGGACCCCTCACATAGATCAGCACCCATCACACAGCATTGGTCTAACACAGGACCCCTCACACAGATCAGCACCCCTCACACAGCCCTGGTCTAACACAGGACCCCTCACACAGATCAGCACCCTTACACAGCCCTGGTTTAACACAGGACCCCTCACACAGCCCTGGTTTAACACAGGACCCCTCACATAGGTCAGCACCCTTCACACAGCCCTGGTTTAACACAGGACCCCTCACACAGGTCAGCACCCTTCACACAGCCCTGGTCTAACACAGGACCCCTCACACAGGTCAGCACCCTTCACACAGCCCTGGTCTAACACAGGACCCCTCACACAGGTCAGCGCCACACGGGACCCCTCACACAGGTCAGCGCCATACAGGACCCCTCACACAGGTCAGCGCCATACAGGACCCCTCACACAGATCAGCACCCTTCACACAGCCCTGGTCTAACACAGGACCCCTCACACAGATCAGCACCCTTCACACAGCGCTGGTCTAACACCGGACCCCTCGCACAGATCCACGCCCTTCACACAGCGCTGGTCTAACACAAGACCCCTCACACAGATCAGCTCCCTTCACACAGCCCTGGTCTAACACAGGACCCCTCACACAGGTCAGCGCCACACGGGACCCCTCACACAGGTCAGCTCCCTTCACACAGCCCTGGTCTAACACAGGACCCCTCACACAGGTCAGCACCCCTCACACAGCCCTGGTCTAACACAGGACCCCTCACACAGATCAGCACCCCTCACACAGCCCTGGTCTAACACGGGACCCCTCACACAGATCAGCACCCTTCACACAGCCCTGGTCTAACACGGGACCCCTCACACAGATCAGCACCCCTCACACAGCCCTGGTCTAACACAGGACCCCTCACACAGATCAGCACCCTTACACAGCCCTGGTTTAACACAGGACCCCTCACACAGCCCTGGTTTAACACAGGACCCCTCACATAGGTCAGCACCCTTCACACAGCCCTGGTTTAACACAGGACCCCTCACACAGGTCAGCACCCTTCACACAGCCCTGGTCTAACACAGGACCCCTCACACAGGTCAGCACCCTTCACACACCCCTGGTCTAACACAGGACCCCTCACACAGGTCAGCGCCACACGGGACCCCTCACACAGGTCAGCGCCATACAGGACCCCTCACACAGGTCAGCGCCATACAGGACCCCTCACACAGATCAGCACCCTTCACACAGCCCTGGTCTAACACAGGACCCCTCACACAGATCAGCACCCTTCACACAGCCCTGGTCTAACACCGGACCCCTCGCACAGATCCACGCCCTTCACACAGCGCTGGTCTAACACAAGACCCCTCACACAGATCAGCTCCCTTCACACAGCCCTGATCTAACACAGGACCCCTCACACAGGTCAGCGCCACACGGGACCCCTCACACAGGTCAGCTCCCTTCACACAGCCCTGGTCTAACACAGGACCCCTCACACAGGTCAGCACCCCTCACACAGCCCTGGTCTAACACAGGACCCCTCACACAGATCAGCACCCCTCACACAACCCTGGTCTAACACGGGACCCCTCACACAGATCAGCACCCTTCACACAGCCCTGGTCTAACACGGGACCCCTCACACAGATCAGCACCCCTCACACAGCCCTGGTCTAACACAGGACCCCTCACACAGATCAGCACCCTTCACACAGCCCTGGTCTAACACAGGACCCCTCACACAGATCAGCACCCTTACACAGCCCTGGTCTAACACAGGACCCCTCACATAGATCAGCACCCATCACACAGCATTGGTCTAACACAGGACCCCTCACACAGATCAGCACCCCTCACACAGCCCTGGTCTAACACAGGACCCCTCACACAGATCAGCACCCTTACACAGCCCTGGTTTAACACAGGACCCCTCACACAGCCCTGGTTTAACACAGGACCCCTCACATAGGTCAGCACCCTTCACACAGCCCTGGTTTAACACAGGACCCCTCACACAGGTCAGCACCCTTCACACAGCCCTGGTCTAACACAGGACCCCTCACACAGGTCAGCACCCTTCACACAGCCCTGGTCTAACACAGGACCCCTCACACAGGTCAGCGCCACACGGGACCCCTCACACAGGTCAGCGCCATACAGGACCCCTCACACAGGTCAGCGCCATACAGGACCCCTCACACAGATCAGCACCCTTCACACAGCCCTGGTCTAACACAGGACCCCTCACACAGATCAGCACCCTTCACACAGCGCTGGTCTAACACCGGACCCCTCGCACAGATCCACGCCCTTCACACAGCGCTGGTCTAACACAAGACCCCTCACACAGATCAGCTCCCTTCACACAGCCCTGGTCTAACACAGGACCCCTCACACAGGTCAGCGCCACACGGGACCCCTCACACAGGTCAGCTCCCTTCACACAGCCCTGGTCTAACACAGGACCCCTCACACAGGTCAGCGCCACACGGGACCCCTCACACAGATCAGCACCCTTCACACAGCCCTGGCCTAACACAGGACCCCTCACACACATCAGCACCCTTCACACAGCCCTGGTCTAACACAGGACCCCTCACATAGATCAGCTCCCTTCACACAGCCCTGGTCTAACACAGGACCCCTCACACAGATCAGCACCCTTCACACAGCCCTGGTCTAACACAGGACCCCTCACACAGATCAGCTCCCTTCACACAGCCCTGGTCTAACACAGGACCCCTCACATAGATCAGCTCCCTTCACACAGCCCTGGTCTAACACAGGACCCCTCACACAGATCAGCACCCTTCACACAGCCCTAGTCTAACACTGGACCCCTCACACAGGTCAGCACCCCTCACACAGCCCTGGTCTAACACAGGTCCCCTCACAATAGATCAGCGCCTTTCACACAGCGCTGGTCTAACACAAGACCCCTTACACAGCACTGATCTAACACAGGACCCCTCATACACATCAGCGCCCTTCACACTGCATCGGACAACAACAGGTCCCTTCACAGGTGACAGTGACGGACACGCAGGTCAGCGCCCCTTACACAAGACGGGGCTTCACCCGGCCCCTCACCCCGGACAGGTCCGTCTCTGACACGGCCCCAGCCCTCTGGTGATGCTGACGTCACGGAGATGCTCACCTTCAGCCCAGGAGTGGTCATCTAACACAGGGGCTGACCCAACCCCCCCGGCCAGGGGCCAAGAGCGGTGGAAGTGACGCAGGGCTCACTGCGGACTGATATTCAAACCGTGAACACTGCAACATGGGGAGAAATCACACGTTCACCCTGTAATGTCCAACCGGCCAGGCACATACAGGTGTAATTACATTTATTGGCACTTAAGCTACACTGGTAAGAAGTGCTCTGAGCAGTTAGCACAGGGTGCGACAAGCCTGAGGGGGTGACGCGTGTTTATAGACAAAAAGAAATTGGCTCGACTCAAGAAGGCTTGTGACGTGGAGGGCCAGCGAGTCCGTGTGTTGGCTAGTCACGGCGACCACTTTCCACAGCAGGTGATGGTCGATAACACATTAAAAGGCCTAATAGATGTCCTTAAACCGATGTGTTTCTGTTTGGCTGACACCTTATGTTCTAAACCTAAAGAGATGATCTTTTGGGTGAATTATGTATCATATTTCTGAATTCATAATTTACACAAGCCTGCAATGATCTCTTGTTTTCTAAGTCTCTCGGGTTCAGGCCAGGTTAGTTGTGCGACAGGGCTTCATGGCTCCTGAGCAGGCTCCCTCCTTCACGTCAGTCTTAGCCCCTCTGTCCTTGCCCCCGTCCTCAAAGGCGGCTGAGGGGGAAGAGGAGTGGTGCTCCCCTCAAATTTGGCCGAAGCCCCCCTCTTCTTCCAAGCAGGCCCCCTAAGGACAGGCCCTCGCATCAGTGCTATTGGCCCCGAATAGCAGATGTTTATTGTTACCTCACTCAATAGTACTCATTGAATCGACCACAGAAGGATGAAAGACTGACTGGCGCCCTGAAGTTTGTACCTGTGACCCTGAAGTCAAACACGGATCCCTGGAGTGGATGCATTCGTTCACTTGGCCACCTGACCATGTACCTTGGAAGAAGAAAAGCGGGCATGGGAGCCTGACTGGTTTGCCAAAAGGGGCTCAGTGCACCCCAGAAGTGCAGGTCAGGCCCATCTCCCTGCATTATTCAACCCTATAATACAGGTGCGGTACACATTAAGGGCCCAGGTTTCTGGGAATTTGGCGCTGGGCAGCGACTCACCTTGCTGGGCTGTCCTGCGTCAAGGTGAAAGGGCAGGAATGCGTCATATCTACGGCATACCGTGCATCCCTCTCCCATTGTGCTGGTGCAGTTTTGGCAGCCTAGTGACAATGCAGGCATTCTTGCAGCATAGTGCAAGGGTGTGTGCGTTGCATGCAGGATTATTTTTGTGAATGAAGGGGCACTTTCCTGCACGAAAACAATCCTGGGAGGCCTTTTCCTCTTCCTGTAAGTGCTGTATCTGCAGCACACATAGAAAGTGGTAAAAACGAGGAGAAATGCAGTTGCGACTTCCCTCGGGAGGCGTAAAGTTTTGACGCATCCCCAAGTTTACATGGCCTTGTAAATCTCTGGATGCGTTGAAATCCATGAGTGTTGAGTAGGAACACCTACCACAACGACCCTGGAATGCATCCCTGACACAGAGTAAGGCAACGCAGCAATTTGCACTGACTGGTTTTGTGTGACCTCATAGATATGGTTGAAAAGGTTGTGATGCTGTTGGGTCACTAAAAGTGATGGAACAGCAGCACAAGCCTCTCCTAAATATGCCCCTGAGTGTGCCTCCTGTCCAGAACACCCTTGGACGTTGCTCGGCAGCAAATACAATCACACCGGGCCCATCCCAAGGACAGAAAAGCTGACTGCACAGAGGCAAAGACAGGAGCAGAGTAGCACAGCTTCCTGCACAGTGTGAGGACGTGTGTCCTTAAGGCACGGCCGTCCCAGGTCTGTCATGTCAGGTGCCTTGGTGGTCCAGCAGTATTGTAATGTGACAGCCCAGCTTTTGGCCCCACAGCGAAGTTCATGCCTTACATGAAAAGGAACCACCTTAGAAGCCTGGTGTTTTCACCCCTCATAGCCACAAGAGACTTGATTCCCCTGGAGCTGAAAATGGCCTAAAATAACTGACACCCAAATTTCTTCAGTGCCCAAGCAGTGGTGCCCAATCCCTCGCAATCAGTTGGCACTTCTTTAAGGCCCTGGCAGCAGATGCAGAAATGCAGGCCTGTTGACCCTTGTTTTGGAACCAGAACCCCCTTGACTAAGCCATGGAGTTTAGAAAGGTTCAAAGTATCACGATTCTAGCATCTTGGCCACCTCTACCTCGACGCAGTCCTGCACTATCGTGACATCATGCAAGTCTTTTCATAAGAGAATACTACTCCTCACGTCATTGTCGTGGGTGCAACCTGGGTCAGCCAGGCCAAAGATGAGAACAGGTTGGCAAAGTGCTTCAGAATCGCAGGGGACCTTCAGTGCTGTGCAGGTGTCAGGCCAGGAGAGAAATGTACTCTCTTCATGGAGTCACCCCTTTTCTGATCTGTCCAGCAGGGTGGAGCTGTAGGGGCCCAGCCGCACCATATTACTGGGTAGTGAAGAACCCACCTCGCAGTGGGAAGGCTCCAATGAAATGACCTGGTGCACCTTGTGTAGCTCAATGGTGACTCCAATGTCAAGCAGGTAGGTGTCAGGGGAAACCTATTGACAAGGGGGGGGGGGGCACCCCAGTATTGCTAATATTGCCCAATTTAACACACAGTTCACCAACCTAGTGCGAGCCTGCTTTCAACCTTGCATGTGCCCTGGCCAAGCTTTTTGAACTAATTTGTTGATCCCTCATGTCCCAGTGAGGCTCTGTGCCTGCTACAAATCCCCCAGCCTAGTAGCTTAAGTTCTGCATTGATCGCCTTCTGAGAATCAGTCTCACTGTTGACTGTGTCCAGATGCATAGTGCCTTGAAAACTCTCTTCTATTGTTGGCCTCCTAATCTTTTCTCCTTAGGGTCCTTCTTAGGGCTTGCTTCTTCTTGTTCCTCGAACCAAGATACCATCGGGTGACAGCTTGTGGTTTATAAATACATACATTGAAAATAAATCCAATTCCAAGATGGCCACCTCTCTGCCTTTGCCTAAAGGCTCTTTTTTGTTTTGCTGATTTATACCTTTGTAGGCAATGCGTTAGAATGTCAGAGCACCGACAAGGAAGGATGGCACATCCCTTCTCATAGGCTGTCTCCTGCAGTGGTCTGAGTCACTAAAAACTCACTTTTTATTGGTTCCCCGGTCCCTATGAAAAGGAGCCTAACACAAGCGAAATATGAAACTAAACACGCGCATAAACATGCAATAATGATCCAGGCAAAAATTATAAAGGACATTGGCAAAAAAGAGGCAGTGTGTGCATGCGCACACGTCTGTGTTTGTGCTTGTATGTGCACACGTATGCGTGTGTGTTACTATTAACAGATGGTGATCGTGCTACATCTTATGGTGTGCTTGGTTGGAAGAATCTTGGACTGCAGAGTGGCCTATGTAGGGATCATTTTGCAGTCACATCTGACGAGCAGAGTGGTACTTTTACCCTGTCACCCCTTGCGCATGTCCGGGAGCGAAGAGGGCGAGGGATAGAACATTTGGTCCTGATGTTGTGGCTCGTTGGCTGGGTGTGGGCTGTGAGTGTAGCCTAGATGAGATGTATTTATGTGTCCTGTGTGATGACCACAGTGGTGCTGTCATTGTGTCACCTCTTGTTGAACACACAGGCTAGAGCAGGGATCGCCAACCTTTTCTGTAACAAGAGCTACTTATGTTCAATGAAAACAACCTCGAGCTACCAATATTATTAGTGTTGTAAGGGAGAACACATCACAGAATACATCAGTGGCTACTCCATGCAAGATTACCAGCAGTGATCCCCTTGGTGAGTCCGTTAGGGTTGCCGGCATTAATGTAAAAAAGCCTTTATCAGCTTAGAATGCCTGTACATAGCTAAAGTACGAGAGTCACAGCTGCAATGCCCTTGGCACCAAGGAAGTATTAGTAATACGTCTCTCCTCTGCTGCATGATTTATCACCCACATGTACTTTACATATATTTTGAAAAGTCAGCCATTTTTCTCCAAACATCAGCTTATGAGTTCTGAAAATGCACACATTTTTGTCTCCAATATAGATTTTTCAATTTTGGCATACATATATCAATCATCAAAACAAAAGTTTCTAATGTATTAGGCTGGTCCGCACACAGGAGAGCTACCTACAGGTGGCTGGCGAGCTACCAGTAGCTCATGAGTTAATCAGAGGAGCCTGTTCTAGAGTGAGACGAGTGTGTGGTAGAAGGCTTTGGCATTATATTTTTGTTGTGCCTGGCTGGAAGGTTTGGGTTTTTGCAAGTGTTATCGTGTTGTGTGTGATGAACAGTGTAATACAGGGCTCGTTTCCTGACACTGTGTACATGTCTTATATCTAGATTGGACTGAAGAAGACTGTGAGATATTTGTATTTATCATTATGTCTGTAAGAACCTTTCTGACATAGTTACCCCCACTTTTTGGCCTGGTGTGAGTGTGTTTACACCGTAGTACACTGGGATCCTGCTAGCCAGGACCCCAGTGTCAGTGTTCTCTCCCCTCAATTTAGTTGGTTAGTACATTTTACATCCCACAATTGGCATACTAGGGCACCCATCTAAGGTTCTGGTATATGGTACTTAGGTACCCAGGGCATTGGTACACCAGGGGTCCCCAATGAGCTGCAGCATGTATTATGTCACCCAGGGGACCCCATGCAAACTGTGACTACAGGCCTGCCATTGCAGTCTCTGTGAAATGGTGCATGCACCTTTCACCCCAGATTCAAGGATTACCTTATATCATGGTCACTGCACTCTGACCCTATAAGTCACCCCTAAGGAAGGCCCTTCAGCCCAAAGGCTGGAGTGCCCTGATAAACCTCAAACTCAATTTTTTGGACTGTGCTAGTGTGGGGAAGCCACGTTAAGGTATGTAGTAGACACTGGTCAACACAAGATGTCCAACTACATAATGGCTTCACCGAACCTAGGCATGTTTGGTATCAAACATGTTGGAATCATGCAACTACACCGATTCCAGTGCTAGTTGTATGATACCAACTCTGGGGATTCCCTAGGGGATCCCCCATGTCTGCTTGTACAGCCTTGCGGGGTCTGCACGCCTGCCCGTGATGCTGCCGACCCCAAACACTGTTCTGCCCTCCTGCGGCTGAGCCTAACTTGGGCAGGGGAAGGCAGAACAAAGGATTTCCTGTAGAGGAGTGGTGTGACTACCTCTCCTTTAGAAATGGGAGTCTCTGGGCTGGGATGGGGGTGCCTCTGAGTGCCACCAGACTGCTTTGAAGGGCAAATTTGGTGCCCTCCTTGCATAAACCGGTTTGCTCCAGTGCAGGAGCCCTTGGCTTCTGCGCTGACGTGAAACCACACAATGGACAAGGGAGTGACCACCCCCTGTCCAGCTCCTCCCCTAGGGAGGTTCACAGAGCTCTGTCAGGTGGCCCCTTGATTGTGCCATCTTGAAAATAAGATAAGCAGAGACCCCTGGGAGCATCTGACAGGTTAGTCCAGCTGGGTGACGTCCCTGACCCCCAATAGATGGGGCAGTGCAGTAAGTGTCCAACCCCCTTCCTGGTTTACTTAAGGGCTCCCCTGTGGGTGGAACCCTAGATTCATCTGTGGAACAGTCTGAAGACTTCTGCAAGACACTTCTGGACACCTGAACTGCTGCTGGACTTCGCCGGGATCCAAGACAAGACTGCACCTAGTAGGAGGGCTCCTACTGCACCTTTGTCCCCGTGCATTTCAAGGACTCTGCAACCCCCGTGGCCATGCAACCTCCAGAGCCACAAGGACTCTGCCTGCTCTTAGGAAGCAAGAAGGAATCTCCCTTGGAGTTAAGGAGTCATTCCCCTGCATCCGCACGCACCTCAACATTGACGATCAGTTTGTGAATCCTGCTGTCCCATGGACTCCTCAAGCCTGTACAAAACAGGTGGTGGTTCTGTGGCTCTCCAGAGGTCTGGCCTGTCTTCTTTGCATCTGAGAAGTCTGTGGTCCATCGCTGAAGCTGCTTGACTGGAACCCCTGTGCACCACCTATGTTTGAGGTTGCCAAGGCTTGTTGGCTTTTCAGTCTGAAGACCTCCTAGCTCTAAGAAGCTCCAGTCTCCAGTACTCTTCAGCTTCAAAAACAACATCCTCTCTGCAACTCCTGTGACGTGGGCATCCGTCTTTGCTGTGCTGCTGAGGCATCCCTGCGACTCCCTGTGCCTGCTGCTAGAGGGTCCACCTGGGGGTCCAACAATTCCTGCTAGCTCTCCTGCGTGCTGAGGGCAAGTGCTGACCAACCTGCAGAGGTTGGGTCTCCTGGACCTTGTTGGTCACCTTGTTGGTCCCCAAAATCCTGCAACACTCTGTGCAATGCTTTCTTGCATTTGCCAAGGCTTATTGGTGGTCCTGCTGACCACTGACCCCACTGCACTCCGACAACCGGCGTGGGACAGCTCATGGATGACTCCTGGGGTCTTCGTGAATCACCTGGACTCCACAGCTGCACTTCTTCGACCACCATCAAACAGGAAAGCATCTCATTAAAGGGTGAGCATTGCTGTGCACCGCCTGGGTACCTCTGGGTGGTCGGGACTCTGTCCCTCTTTCCTTAGGTCCTCCTCTTCTGGAATCCTCACCTGGGTTCCACTGACCTGGTCCACTAATCACGACAGCAGCTGGACAGCCGAGGTCCCCATTCACTTAAACGGGAGGTTCCGTCACGACTTTACCCCTATGCACCTGGGCTCCCTGGTGTAGGTACTCCACTGTTCAGAGTATCCACGGTGGGGGCACTATCCAACATCCTTTGTCCCAATGGGTTTCCTCAGGGTTCTCTGGGAAGGGCCCTAAAATGCAAAAACTCCAACAGCGACTTCCCCAGGTTACCCTATGGACACCTAACCCGTGGTAACATCTCTGCATACTGCTGCCTGGGGAATCCTATCTGCTTACCTTTGGTGTTCCTGTTCTTCCCCAATCCTAATGATCCTTGCATCGTAGTTTGGGTTGGAAGTGATTCTCGCATTCCATTTACTTAGTATATGGTTTGCCCCCCCATAGGGGCCCATGTTATTTTATGCCTGTACTTACTTGTTTCTAAGTATATTTTTGTGTGTTCATATCTCCGGTTAGGAAATATACCACAGTTAGTTCTGTTGTGTGTGTTACAATAAATATAGAATACTTGTCTAACACTGGTGTGGTTCTTTCCTGTGTGTGCATCACTGACTGACCTGTGTGTTATTTGCAACAGCTTTACACCCTCCTGGATAAGCCTTGGCTGCTCTCCACAGCTACCCATTTGAGAGCTGTGGTTATCTAGAACCTCTTACCCCATTGCTATGGGTTACCTGGACTCAGTGCAGGGTGCCTCACCTATAGGCGTACATCATATACTGAGCCAGCCTCCTACAATGTCTGCCAAACTTCTGGAGAAACAGGTTCCGGTCCTTCGATCAGTGTGTTCCCAAGGCCTCTGATAGCCATGCTTTCCTTGTGGGGAACTGGTCCTGTTTCTTGTTCCTTGTGGCCTTGCCTCACTTTTGGAAGAGCCAGGTCTTTACTTCTTTCCTGAATGCCACTTAATCTTGGATTTTTCTGGTCTTTGCTGTAAGGGAATTTCACAATTTTGCCAGTTGCATAAAGAGGGAGTTTCCACTGATCCATTTCTTCTGGTTTTGGGTTGAGAGGGCGGTGCCAGGTTGGACCAGTTCATAGCTGGGCCCTAATTCTCCTGTGCATTCTGCGTGTTTCCATGAGTGTTCATGTTCTGCTGGGTTCATCGGGTCTTAAACAGGACACCAACCAGCCTTGCATAAGTGTCGGCAGTAATGGATGCATCACATCTCATGTGAATAATTCGGTGGCGTGCCACTGCGTCTGTAGCACAAAACACCACTGTGGGCTGTCCATTCTGTTTAATCCCTTATAATTAAGGCTCCCAGTTTTCAGTTTTTACTGATTTTTATAGATGAATACAATCAATAAACAACGTGTTTCTTGACTGTATTTATGTTTTAAAGTACAAAAATACAGTAAACTGTGATTCTTATTTGTGCCTCTCCGTGCTGTGCTTATATTTGGCTGCTTGATTTGCTAACACACGACAGGTATCATAGTATGAGTGTAAGTTAATCAATTAAATACATGCGGAAATATAGGCCCTAATTTATCCTTTTTGACGCAAAACTGCGCTAACGCACTTTTGCATCAAAAAGTATAGGCCTAGCTTGTGCCATTCCAGGAACTTCAGCCAGGCGCCATATTGATGGAATGGCGCAATGCATGCAAAGGGTTGGCTAGTGTAAAAAAAATTGACGTTAGCTGGGTGTGGGTGGCGGTACGGGGAATTGCACCAAACAATGACGTTAGGCTGGTTAGAGTCAATAATAATTATAAAAGACAGGAGTCATGCCCGCCACCTCAATGGCCAGCACAGGTACTTTAAAAAAGAAACCAAAATACTTACCTCTACTTACCTATACTCAACTGTGATGGGGTCCCCGATCCTCCACTTTCCTATGGTGTGCATAGGAGAGTCCCTGGGGCTAGGGAAGGGCACCTCTGGGCTCTCCATGGAGAAAGGCCCACAGGTCCTCTAACGCCTGCCCTGACACTGGCATTAAGTAATGGTGCTAAGCAAGCTTAGCGCCCTCATTTAAGGCCCACATCCCCACTTGTACCATTTTTGCATGGGAGGATAAATAAGGCGCGTGGGCCTTAGGGTAATATTTTGCCTGGGAATGTCTACCTTGTATCTCATTGACACAAGGTAGTTTTCTGCAGGCAAAAGATTACTTTAACGCCAATATTTTGACACTAGACGGGTCTAGCGTCAAAATATAAATATGGAGTTAAGCTTGCGCTGAAATAGCGTTAAAAAAAATGACGCTATTTCAGCGCAAACAGAGTATAAATATGCCACGTACTGTTTTACAACTGCATTTATTTTGAAAACACAAAATATATTTGGATAAATACCATTAAAATGGCCAAAAAATAAATGTGGATAAATACAGACGGAAATGTTAAAAAAAAAAAAATACCATAAAACCGGGAGCCCTTGTTAAAGACCTTCTTACTCATTGCGAGAAGTAGAAATACTTCCTGGGGCACTGTAACCATACACACCAACATCTGCAAAATTGGCACAAGTCTTGTCACCCCATCACTGCCTGCTCATTAGTAGTTGTGAAGTTATGACTGTGGCTAGGCTGTGGCGGTAGTGTGTGTCATCAGTTGTGCATCCAACGCTGCCCAGCTGCCTTTTGTTCATTTAATTGTATTAACACAAGGTTCGGGGGGGAGATTCTTCTAAAATGGTGTTGTGTGGGAGGGCCCACCGGGTCCAGCCAAAGTAAATACATTCTACCCACAGGGTGTTGTCACACATAGTGTTGTTTTATGGTTGTTTAATAGTAAAACCTGGGCAGAAGAGGTTAAATCCATGCACTGGAATTACAGTTCATAGCCCAACTCATAAATGCAGTCACGGCTCGCTGGGGTGTGAAGTGGCGGGCGGCGTGTGGGGAGGATGGGGGAGTGTTGGCGGGAGGATAAACAATAAATTATTTAAAACAAATATTAAAAACGTACTTGCCGCCGCTCCTTCTTCCTGACAGGAGGCACAGGCTTGCAGCCTGCCCTACGGCCAATCCTGATGCTGCTCAGAGCAACGTCAGGATTGGCTGGGAGCCTGTGCCTGCTCTGTCCAGCCGGCAACACTGTGCCGGGCTGGAGAGAGCCCTGTGCGCATGTGTGGTTGGCCGGACCCAGACGGCCGGCCAAACACACGTACACTGAGGGGAGTGCTCTGTGCACTCCCCTCATTCCCGTCATTCCCAATGCCCGCCACTTTAACAACGAAACGATAATAAATATTTTTTTTATAGTTTTGTTGTAAAAGGTTTGCAGCAGCTGCTGCTGGCGGAGGGGCGACCCTCCTCCGCCATAGTGGAGGGGCTGCCTCTGCATAAATGACTAGATCTGAAACTCTAAAATTTTCTCTCATGGAATTACTTCTATTTTGGATGAAGTGTTTGACTCCTATGGGATTCACAGAGAATGCATAAGATTTGCACATGTGGATTTTCCACTAGGTTGAAAAATATGCTTTAAAAAATATGCAAATGTGAATTTTCTCATTTACTGTTTTTATTTTTCCACTTGGAAAACTGTTCTCATAGGGAAAGCCCTGTGCCAGCACTCTTTTAAATATAGGTTCGCTCCCCAGTCCTCTCCTCGAAAGGACCTGCTCTAGTCTGTGACAGGACAGGAGTAAATATACAATTGTTTCCAGTCGCGCTCGCGCTAATAAGAAGGGGCGGGGTGATGCGCGCAAGGGAGGAAGAATTAAATTAAATAAAAAATCATTTGAAAAAAACACTTACCTACGCTCCCGCGCCGCGCTGCTCCTCTGCCTCCTCCCGTCTCGCTGCAGGCAGGCACAGGCTCCCAGCCTGCCCTGCACCAATCCTAACGCTGCGTAGAGCAGCGTTAGGATTGGCTGGGAGCGCCAAGCCAGGGCGCTCCCAGGCAGACTGGGAGCCTGAGCAGGCTCTCTCCAGCCCACAACACAGGAGAGAGCCCTGTGAGCAGGTGTGTTTGGCCAGCCTGAGACGGACGGCCAAACGTACATGCGCCTCATTGCTGCTGGCGGGGGGTGATGCTCCTCTGCCCTTATGGAGGAGCCGCCCCTGATCGTTTCTAGGGTGGGAACTACATGGAAGCGGTACATGAACACCTCCAAACTTACAAACTGGTCCTTTTCACCGACTTCACAGCTCGACCCACCCAGAATAACCCACGAACTTGTCATCACTAGATTTGCAGAAGCAGAAAATCCCATATGATGAAGGAAATCCCCATTCGCATGAGCCCTCTGCGCATGTACAATCCATCAGTCCATATTCTGGGAATCGGAATCCTGAATTTCCAGAAACAAAGCCAACAGTTTTATTGTATAAGGTAAACTTGGCTGCGTGCAATGGCCTGAAATCTGGCCCCGTTATGACCCACGTGAGTGGCCCATTTTTCTCCAAACCCTGCGCAAACCCTTGTTTATGCAGGGATCGAAATTACACATTTTGCATAAATTATCACATTCTCTGCATTCTGTCCATGTCAATTTCAGCAAGTGAAACTTAGCACAGTTTGCTAGGGGGGCTGCCTGGTGAATACTGGTAGATGGAGATTTTGGAGTATTCTAATGGGGGCCTAGGTGTGTTAAGAAGGGCTCTTTGGTCCTTTTGCGAACAGAAGAGACACATACCATATACCTAAAGAGATCTTTGTCATTGGGTGAATACCTCACAGCATGTTCAGCTCTCTCGTGTAAATGAAAAACAAATCTCCCCCGCTGGAGCTGTTGGCCGGTGAGTGTTTTATGAATCACTTCCCCTGCCTGTCCCCTTCTTGGAAAAGTAAAGTACTGGCACCGCAACCCCTGGCCTCCACCGAGGGGGGCCTCCTTAAGTGCTTTTATAGCAGCTTACAGGATATGTGGTCAGGTGGATAATGTGCTGAGCTGGGGCTCCAAAGGCTTCATATGAATCCCAGCTTTGGTGCTAGAGTAAACGGTGTGATAGTGAGCCAATCAGATCATCTCAATGGGGCTGAAGTTGTAAATGTGTAAACATCAGTTGAACCGTGTGCGGTGTGATCCAAACTACCCCTTCCTGCTGACCCGTGCATCACTCCCTTCTTACCCTGGGCTCTGCAGTCTGCTTTCTTCTGGACCCCACACCCCTGATCTCTGGTCAGCACTTCAGTCTTTAAAATCTTCCTGCAGGAAGAAACAAGCATTGGCAAAGCAATGTCTTTAGCGCCGGCTGCTATCCTTTTTGCTTTAATGTATGTTCTGTTTTGGCTTGTTTTTTAAAATATATATTTTTTGAGGAATAGTCTGGCCTCTGTTAACATTAAAAAAACTGGCTAAAAGCAAACATATGTTTTGGTCTCAAATAGCACACATTGCCAGAGCAGTGCTTAGCGCTGAAGGGAACTCCTTTGTGTGTGGAAGTGCTCATTGTGAAAGGGGAGAATGCCGCCATTCACAGTGAACTTAGCCACAAGCTGAAGTGGGCTGACCCACTGCCCCATGCTGTATGGTGTAGTGGGCAGAAGAAATGTGAATGACAGAATACCTGACCAATGAATGAAGAGGGCTGGCTGAAAGCCCCAATAAATAAGTATGATATATGATGTAACTAAAATCAAAGGGTCTTGGCTAACACCAGACCCAAAAATGAAAAGCACTCTGCTCTAGGTCTGCACTGTCTGAAAAACTCTACAGAAGAGGCAAATAAATGAGAAAAAACATTCTATGCTCTGTACACAGACTATAGAACAAATCAGTACACTAGGTGAGGCCATTTCCACACATTAACATTTGTGCGCTGTGTAGTTTTATCAGTAAAACTGTATGTGCAAATGTAACTGGCATTTCAATTGAAAATGTGTTGTCTGTAATGGCAGAGCACTACCACACCATGCGGTCTCCACACTGCGCCACTCTACTCTATACCACACCTCTCTACGACACTCTACTCCACTCTGTGCCCCCTCTTTTTAAACCACTCCACTCTACCACACAACACTGCACGACACTCTATGCCACTTCACAGCAGGCCACTTTGTTTCACTCCACTGTACTCCAGTCCACTCTGTAACACTCCACTCTGTGCCACTCCACTCTACGCTACGCCACTTCACTCCACTCCGTGGCACTCCACTCTACAACACTCCATGTCACTTTACCACACTGTACGCCACTCCACTCTATGACATTTTACTTCACTCTACGCTCATCAACTCTACGCACCTCCACTCTACACCCCTCCACTCTGTGCACTCTATTTTATTCCACCCTATGCCACTCCACTCTCAAACACTCTACGCCACCCTACGACACTCCACTCTACAACACTCTACGCCAGTCCACTCTCAACACTACTCAACTCTATACCACTTTACACCATTTCAAACTAGGGCGCGCCACTCCACCCCACTCCACTTTATGCCACTCACTCTACACCTCTCCACAACTCTATTTCACTCCACAACTCTACTCCACTCTACACCACTCTGTTACAGTCCACTCTACACCACTCTGTTACAGTCCACTCTACAACACTCTGCTCTGTGACACCATTCCACTTTATGTCCCTCCAATCTACATACCTCCACTGTACTCCATGACACTCCATTCCACTACACTCCCACCACGACACTGCATTCTACAACACTCTACGCCACTCTTCACCATTCAGTGCCACTCCACTCTTCGCCACTCCAGTCTATGCCACTCTCCTCTACAACACTAAGTTTTAGCCATGCTGAACAGCCACACTGATGTACAACATGGGTAAAACACATTTGGCAAAGTCAATATCTCTTGCATAGACAAGACTTATTGGCTTTGCCAATGCTTGTTAAACCTTTGGCATATGTCTTTGACAATCACATCTTGGCTGAGCCCAGGGGAGTATTCCTATTTCACCTTAATGCTACTGTCTGTTTGAGTGTATCCTTCCACCTCGATTGGAATGCAGACATGAACTGCATCAGGCACTACTTTACAACTCTAGTCTTGCTTGTCTACTTCCGCTGCCCAAGGCCTCCCCCCCCCATGGTGCCGCAGCCGCGAGTACTACCCCATGAAGCCTATTGTCAGGCGACCCTACACAGCCTACTTCAGGTTACTTAGAAATTCAGCGTCCCAAGAGACAGACCTGTTTGTCGTTTCAGAGTATTCAAGATACCGTCATCCATCATTTGTAAGGCATCTCCATATGTAGGGCTTAAGTCGTTGGCCTGATTTAGCTGCATAACATTTATTATGCAAGCTTAACATCAAACGTTTTCATTAGGTATTTAGGTTAAAAAAACATCTCCAGAAAACAAACTATTGAAAAAAAAAAAAATAGAACATTTTGAAGGATTTTTAAGGCCAGTGTTTTAAAGTTTATCTTATCTCAGCAAGGGAAAGATAAGTTAATTCTAGAATGGAAAGTTTTCAAACAAAACGTTTCTATCAAAAGGCATTTCGACCATTTCTTTCAATGTCATTGCCCCCAGGATAGTGAAATCCGGAGTCGCTCAGAGACGTAAAGTTAATCCGTAAACGTTTATTGCCACCGATTTGAACAGCTTAATGCATTTTTAAAAGTAAACACGGGGCAAAAAGCTGCCGACGGGTTTTCTCCGATCATTCGTGCTTGAGTGAGAAGAGGCTGTTGTGTAGTTTCGGCCCCGCTCACCATGGTGGGCCCACTTCCTGCCAAGCGCTTCCTGTGGGAAAGGGCTCTTTGCATTAACTGAAAACAAGCCGAGCATGAATAAATGTCCATTTAATTATTTATTTATGGGCTTTCTTAGCATGAACAAAGGACCTAAATATGTACAAAGAGATGTTTAGGGCTCCAGGGCAGAGCGCAGAAGTAAAAGGGGGGAGTCGGGCCTCTAGCGCCTTAAAAGTGACCTCAAATGAAGAGATGTCTGAGGAATGGAAATTAACCTGCAATGACGTAAGATGGTGTTACAGCGTAGTTCGCATTTATATCGTATTTTCCATTTCTGACGAGGCGGCGAAGTGCTTCTATGGGTGATAGTGTGCCACCCTTGGGCCGGCTTGGATGGAGGAGTGTATGTTTGTGGTGTGGGCTCTGTGGGTAGAGTATGTTTGTGGTGTCGCCTATGTGGGCAGCGTATGTTTGTAGGGTGTCCTGCGTGGGCAGTGTATGTTTGTGGTGTGGCCTGCGTGGACAGCGTGTGTTTGTGGTGTGGCCTGCGTGGGTGGTGTATGGTTGTGGTGTGTCCTGCGTGGGCAGTGTATGTTTGTGGTGTGTGTATGTTTGTGGTGTGGCCTGCGTGGGTGGTGTATGGTTGTGGTGTGTCCTGCGTGGGCAGTGTATGTTTGTGGTGTGTGTATGTTTGTGGTGTGGCCTGCGTGGGTGGTGTATGGTTGTGGTGTGTGTATGTTTGCGGTGTGGCCTGCGTGGGTAGTCTATGTTTGTGGTGTGGCCTGCGTGGGCAGTGTATGTTTGTGCTGTGCGTATGTTTGTGGTGTGGCCTGCATGGGAAGTGTATGTTTGTGGTGTGGCCTGCGTGGGTAGAGTATGTTTGTGGTGTGTAGCCGGTGTAGGTAGCGTATATTTGTGGTGTGGTTGGCATGGGTAGTGCATGTTTGTGGTGTGACCTGTGTGGGCAGTGTGTGTTTGTGGTGTGACCTGCATGGGCAGTGTGTGTTTGTGGTGTGACCTACGTGGGTAATGTATGTTTGTGGTGAGGCCTACCTGGGTAGTGTATGTTTATGATGTGGCCTGCGTGGGTAGTTCAGTGGCAGAGAGTGTCATACAGTAGCATGGGGTGGAATAGGGTGGAGTGTGTTGGAGTAGACTGAGGTAGTGGGGTGTCTTGGATTGGGGTAGAGTGGGATGGATTAAGTGGAGTGGGGTTGATTGGTGTGGTGTGGATTGGATATGAATGGGGTGGATTGAAATGGGGTGAGGTGGATAGGATTGGGGTGGATTCACTTGGGGTGGATTATATTAGATTGGGGTGGGTGGTTTATATTGGATTGATGGGGTGGAGTGGTGTGGGGTGGATTTTGTTCACTAGCTTGGAGTGGTGTGGGTTTGATTCACTGGGCTGGAGTGGGATGGAATGGACTGGAGTAGGGTGGATTGGGCTGGAGTGGGGTGGAATGGACTGGAGTGGGGTCGATTGAATTGGGGTGGGCTGGATTGATTGGAGTGGAGTGGGTTGGATGGATTGGGGTGGGGTGGATTGAGCCAAAGTGGGTGGTTTGGAGTAAAGTGTGGTGGATTGGAGTGGGTGGATTGGAGCGGGTGTGTTGGATTGGATTGGGGTAGATTGGAGTGGGGTGGATTGGACTGGAGTGAGGTGGATTGAATTGGGGTGGGCTGGATTGATTGGAGTGGAGTGGAGTGGGCTGGATGGATGGATTGGAGTGGGTTGTATGGATTGGAGTGAGGTGGATTGAGCCAAAGTGGGTGGTTTGGAGTAAAGTGTGGTGGATTGGAGTGAGTGGTGTGGATTGGGGTGGGGTTTGTTGGATTGGAGTGGGGTGTGTTGGATTGGATTGGGGTAGTTTGGAGTGGGGTGGATTGCATTGAGGTGGGGTAGACTGGAGCGCGGTGGGGTGTATGGATTGGAGTGGGGTGGATTCAAGCGGATTGGATTGGAGTGGGGGGCTTTGGAGTGGGGTAGGCTGGATGGATTGGGCTGGAGTGCAGTGGACTGAACTGAGATGGGGGAGTGGATTGGACTGGGGTGGGGTGGCTTGGAGTGAGGTGGATTGAAGCGGATTGGATTGGAGTGGGGGGTTTTGGAGTGGGGTAGGCTGGGTGGATTGGGCTGGAGTGCAGTGGACTGAACTGGGGTGGAGTGGATTGGATTGTGGTAGAGTGGGGTGGATTGGAGTGGAGTGGGGTGGATTCGAAAGGAGTGGGATGGAGTGGATTGAAATGGAATGGTGTGGATTGGGGTGGGGTGGACTGGAGGGGGTGAATTTGATTGGAGTGGGTCGGGGTGTATTGTGTTGGGTGGGTTGGATTGGAGTGGGATGGATTGCGTTGAGGTGAGGTGGATTGCATTGGCATGGGGTGAATGGGATTGGAGTGGGATGTATTGGAGTGGGTGGACTGTATTGGAGTGGATTGGATTGGGGTGGAGTGGGTTGGATTGCCATGTATCGGATTGGAGTGGAGAGGGTTGGAGTAGGGTGAATTAAAGTGGATTGGATTGGAGTTGGATGGACTGGAAGTGTGTGGGTGGATTGGATTGGAGTGAGATGGATTGCGTAGTGGTGGAATTGATTAGAGTGGGGTGGGTTGAGTTGGACTGGAATAGAGTGGGTTGGATTGGAGTGGAGTGGGGGGTTGGACTGGAGTAGAATGGGTTGGATTGCATTGGAGTGGGGTGGGATAGATTGGAGTGGGGTAGTTTGGACTGGAGGGGGGTGGTTTGGACTGAAGTGGGGTGGAGTGTATTGGGGTAGGTTGGGTGGATTGGAGTGGGGCATATTGGACTGTGCTGGATTCGGGTGGATTGGATTGGGGTGGAGCGGATTGGAATTGGATGGACTTGGGGGGTGTGGGTGGCTTGTATTGGAGTGAGATGGATTGGGTAGTGGTGGAATTGATTGGAGTGAGTGGGTTGGACTGGAGTACAATGAGTTGGATTTCATTGGAGTGGGGTGGGATAGATTGGAGTGGGATAGTTTGGACTGGAGTGGGGTAGTTTGGACTGAAGGGGGGTGGAGTGGACTGGAGTGGATTGGGGTAGGTCAGATGGATTGGAGTGGGGTATATTGGACTGTGCTGGATTGGGGTGGATTGGATTGGTGTGGGTGGACTGGTTTGGGGTGGATTGGACTGGTGTGCGTGGACTGGATTGTGATGGGGTGGATAGTGATGGATTGAAGTGGTGTGAATTGGGATGGAGTGGGGTGGGTTGGATCTGGGTGGGTTGGATCTGGGTGAGGAAGGTGGATTTGAGTGAAGTGGGTTGTTTGGGATTGGTGTGGGGCATATTGTTTTGGAATGGAGTTGGACGAACTGGAGTGGGGAAGATTAGAATGAGGTGGGTTGGGAGGATTGGAGTGGGGTGGGTTGAAGTTGATTGGATTGGGGTGAGTGGTGTGGGGTGGATTGTAGTGGGGCAAATTGGAGTGGGGTGAATTGAGGTGTACTGCACAACTATGTGTTAAAGCATCATTTCAGAAATTACACATGAAACGAAACAATGCTGCATTGTAATATTTCAAACAAGATAATTGTCATCTTTTTAGAAGAGCGCAAACGAACAAAAGAAAACAGGAGTGGAAAGTGTTAACAATAACTTGGCAACATAAATAAAATATAGCTATAAAAATTTGCAATTTTGTTGGTCCTGCTGGCACGTTTTTGCCAGGCACGCACTACTTGATTGCAGGGCGCTAGAAGTAAAAAAAGAACAAAATAGTAGCTCACTCACGTCGAGAGCAGTGGACGGGCACTAATTAAGTTGAATCAAGCAGTGCTTGGTCCATGCTCCACACAGAGGAAAGGAAATGATGCTTGGCCTGCAGTGACGAATTACGGGGCTGTAAAGAAGAGTGTCACGCAAGCCTACAGATGGCAAGCAACAGGCGGGCTCCAAGCCCTTTAATGTACACTACAGAGTCTCGCAAGCGAGACGCATCTGCTAGTGCATGCGCTCCCAGGCTCGACCCTAATGACAAAATAATGAAGTAATACTATCCCAAATGCGCCACATAATGCAACATCATTTGGCTTTTCTTGCCGCATAATTTCCTCAGCCCTGCCACATAATTTGGTCCTCCCTTGCCACATAATTCCAGTGGCCCTGCTCATGGGCGTCCATGGTGCTGGCTGGAGCAGGGATGTAAGCAGTGTGGCCTACGTGGGAGGTGGTGTTCGTGTATCGGAGAGGTGGGACGGATGTTGTGGCCGGAGTGCAGGGAAGGAGGGTGGCCGTGTCTACCACCCCAAGGAGATTTGCGTCAGATGCTGGTGGGTGTAAATGTTGGCTGTCCTGGTAACACGCTTCACCTGCGGTGTGAGTGCTGCACAACCCGCAGCACACAGCTCTAGCACAGCTCAAGAACCCAGCCAAGCTGTGGAGTTTGCACATTCCACCTAAGAGAGAGTTTTGTGAGTGATACACGTTACCAGGCGGGTATTAAAAACGTATATTTGTGGCTGAAAAAAATCGCCTTCCTGTGTGCCTGACGTAATCTGTGATTTAAATCCGTGAGGTGTTTCATGTATCTGATGTCGATAAAACGACCAGGATCGCGATCTCATACTAACAGCGCCTGCTTTTCACTGCTTCGAAGCCCAAGGCTTTGGCAGTAAGCGCTATGTCAGTACTGACTGCATCTTCACTGGCTGGCCCCCGACCCCCCAGGATGGCGCGTGCCGGGGTAGTCCTTTCTCAGTGTTTAATGTAGTGTCTGTTTCTCTGGCCCCGTCGGCTCCTTCCCCACTCCCTGCCCGTCTTCTCTGTTCCTTTGTCTCTTCCATTTCCTTGAAATTACATTTCTCCTTTTTGGGAAATTTATTTGAGCTGATTACTCCCTCGGCGCATAAACATCAGCCGAGAGTGGAATTCTCACATTTTTTTCTAAATCGCTTCCCCTTTTTCCTCCATCCGTGACCGGTGAGGACCGGATTCAAAATAGACATTTAAATAGCTCCTTAGCGCGAACTATCGCACTCTGGGCTGCGACTAGAGGTGGTGCCCGACAGCACGAGCTCATTCAATCAATCATTCAATCAAGCAAGGTTTATAAAGCGCTAAGCAGACTAGAAACCGACCCAAGCAAGAGCGGGGACACTGACAGGCACTTTGAAACAGCCAAGGGCCTGATTTATAATTTGGCGGCCAAGTTATTCCGTCAACGGTGACTGATATCCGACAGATATCCTGTCCGCCGATATCTAAATCCCATTATAGCCTATCGGATTTATATGTCGACAGTCGGGGTAGCCATCACCGCTGTGACGGAGTAACCCGTCCGCCAAGTTCTAAACTAGGCCCCAAGTTTTAAGATTGCGTTTGAAAGCAGATTCGGCCTTCATGGCGCCGAGAACCAAAGGATGAACATTCCAAATCTTGGCCGCAAACCGGGCAAAGGAGGAGCCGGCCCACTTTTGCTTCTGAAATCGTGGCACCACCGCCAGCATGATGCCCAAAGAGCGGAGGGACCTGGCAGGGTGATGTGGACTGACCCTGTTGGCCAAATATGTAGGGATGACCCACTTGGCAGGAATGAGACCTTTGAACCTGGGCATCTCTTTAGTGGATAGCCTGCAGCTCCTTAAGGTGATGACGGATATGGTCCCCTTTGGGGACATTTAGTAATACCCGGGCAGAGGCTTTCTGTGCCAGCTGGGGGTTCCATAACTGGTAGGCAGGAGGACCCACATACAGAGAATTAGCAGAATCTAACCGGGAGTTGGTGTAAACATGTCTTCATAGACTTGAGAAGTCCCAAGCAGGTGCCAACCACAGCTGACACCTGAGGCCCAAAGGAAATAAGGTTGTCAAATGTCCTCCCCAGATTACGCACAAAGGTAGCTGGCGACGGAGGAGGAAGTGGATCAGGCCAACAGGGTTTCTGTTTTGCTGGTGTTGCACTGTCATTTGCTGTTTAAGGCAGGACTTAGGCTTCCTGTGGACATTAGTCTCGTTCTGATCCAGTGGTAACAGGATCTGCAGATCATCTGCATAGGGCACAATCTGGACGTGCTCTAGTCTGGAGGGTTGCATCGGGGAGATTGTGAGGGGTCTTTGAAATATGGATAGGGTGATACCATGATGAGGAGGGGCAGCGATCTTGTCTGTAGTAGTGCATGTCCAGCAGCAAAACAGGACCGGTGTTTAAGGAGTCCACCTCATCACCTCTGCCTCGCCCCAGACCGAAGCTTTTCTATGTTACCTGATGAACCCTTCGAGCCAAGAGATATCCAGCTGTCCCACGTCACCTGTGAGTTACATCTACTCCAGAGATCTCCAACAGTCCCAAGTCATCTGTGAGTTACATCCACTCCAGAGATCTCCAGCTGTCCCACGTCACCTGTGAGTTACGTCCACCCCAAGATCTCCAACTCTCCCATGTCACCTGTGAGTTACATCCACTCCAAAGATCTCCAGCTCTCCCACGTCACCTGTGAGTTACATCTACTCCAGAGATCTCCAACAGTCCCAAGTCACCTGTGAGTTACATCCACTCCAGAGATCTCCAGCTGTCCCACATCACCTGTGAGTTACGTCCACTCCAGAGATCTCCAGCTGTCCCACGTCACCTGTGAGTTACATCCACTCCGGAGATCTCCAGCTGTCCCACGTCACCTGTGAGTTACGTCCACTCCAGAGATCTCAAGCTGTCCCACGTCACCTGTGAGTTACATCCACTCCAGAGATCTCAAGCTGTCCCACGTCACCTGTGAGTTACATCCACCCCAGAGATCTCCAGCTGTCCCACGTCACCTGTGAGTTACATCCAACCCAGAGATCTCCAACTCTCCCACGTCACGTGTGAGTTACACCCACTCCAGAGATCTCCAGCTGCTCCACGTCACCTGTGAGTTATATCCACTCCAGAGATCTCCAGCTCTCCCACGTCACCTGTGAGTTACGTCCACCCCTAGATCTCCAACTCTCCCATGTCACCTGTGAGTTACATCCACTCCAAAGATCTCCAGCTCTCCCACGTCACCTGTGAGTTACATCAACTCCAGAGATCTCCCACAGTCCCAAGTCACCTGTGAGTTACATCCACTCCAGAGATCTCCAACTCTCCCACATCACCTGTGAGGTACACCCACTCCAGAGATCTCCAGCTGTCCCACGTCACCTGTGAGTTACGTCCACCCCGAGATCTCCAACTCTCCCATGTCACCTGTGAGTTACATCCACTCCAAAGATCTCCAGCTCTCCCACGTCACCTGTGAGTTACATCCACTCCAGAGATCTCCAACTGTCCCACGTCACCTGTGAGTTACATGCACTCCAGAGATCTCCAGCAGTCCCATGTCACCTGAGTTATATCCACTCCAGAGATCTCCAGCTGTCCCATGTCACCTGTGAGTTACATCCACCCCAGAGATCTCCAACTCTCCCATGTCACCTGTGAGTTACATCCACTCCAGAGATCTCCAACTGTCCCAGGTCACCTGTGAGTTATATCCACCCCAGAGATCTCAAGCTGTCCCACGTCACGTGTGAGTGACATCCACTCCAGAGATCTCCAGCTGTCCCACGTCACCTGTGAGTTACGTTCACTCCAGAGATCTCCAGCTGTCCCACGTCACCTGTGAGTTACATCCACTCCGGAGATCTCCAGCTGTCCCACGTCACCTGTGAGTTACGTCCACTCCAGAGATCTCAAGCTGTCCCACGTCACCTGTGAGTTACATCCACTCCAGAGATCTCAAGCTGTCCCACGTCACCTGTGAGTTACATCCACCCCAGAGATCTCCAGCTGTCCCACGTCACCTGTGAGTTACATCCACCCCAGAGATCTCCAACTCTCCCACGTCACGTGTGAGTTACACCCACTCCAGAGATCTCCAGCTGCTCCACGTCACCTGTGAGTTATATCCACTCCAGAGATCTCCAGCTCTCCCATGTCACCTGTGAGTTACGTCCACTACAGAGAACTCCAACTCTCCCACGTCACCTGTGAGTTACGTCCACCCCAGATATCTCCAACTCTCCCATGTCACCTGTGAGCTACGTCCACTCCAGAGATCTCCAACCCTCCCACATCACCTCTAAGTTACATCCACCCCAGAGATCCCCAACTCCTCCATGTCACCTGTGAGTCACATCCACTCCAGAGATCTCAACCTGTCTCATGACATGTGTGAGCTACACACGGTCTGAAGATTTAAAAATGTTTCATGTCAGTTATGGGCAGAGCAGTCTGTCCAGACCTCTGAAGCTGTTTCATGTCGACTGTGTCACTCATGAGATCTCAGGCTATCTTATGTTAACTGTGAGTAAATCACTCACTCGTGAGATCTCAAGCTATCCAGTTTCAGGTGTGAGTAACTAACTCACTCATGAGATCTCAAGCTGTCAGGTATGAGTAACTTACTCACTCACGAGATCCTAAGCTCTCCCATGTCAGTTATGAGTAACTGACTCACTCATGAGGTCTCAAGGTATCACATGTCAGGTGTGAGTGATTAACTCACTCATGAGCTCTCAAACTATCCTAAGCCCGGTGTGAGTAACTGACTCACTCATCAGATCTCGAGCTATCCCATGTTAAGTGTGAGTAACTACCTCACTCATGAGGTCTCAAGGTATCCCATGTCAGGTGGGATTACCTACCCCACTCATGAGATCTCAAGCTATCCCACGTCAGGTGTGAGTAACTGACTCATGAGATCTTAAGCTATCCCATGTCCAGTGTGAGTAGCTGGCTCACTCATGAGATCACATGCTGCCCAATTTTAGGTGTGAGAAGCTCCCTCACTCGAGGCTATCACGCCAGGTGTGAGTAACTCCTTCACTCATGAGATCTCAATCTATCCCATGTCAGGTGTGAGTCACTCCCTCACTCATGAGATCTCAAGTTATCCTATGTAAGTTGTGAGTCCCTCACTCATGAGGTGTGAGCAACTGACTCATGAGATCACATGCTGCCCCATTTTAGGCTATCTCAGATCGGGTGTGAGCATCTCCTTTACTTATGAGATCTCAAAATATCCCATGTCAGGTGTGAGTAACTCCCTCACTCATGAGATCTCAAGCTACCCTATGTCAGTTCTGAGTAACTTCCTCACTCATGAGATCTCAAGCTATCCCATGTCAGGTGTGAGTAACTCCCTGACTCATGAGCTCTCAAGCTATCCCATGTCAGAAATCGCAAATATACCATGTCAGGCATGAGTAATTCCCTCACTTATGAGATCTCAAGCTATCCCATCTCTGGTGTGAGTAACTGACTCAATCATGAGATCTTAAGCTATCCCATTTCAGGTGTGAGGAACTCCCCCACACTTGATATCTCAAGCTGTCCCGTGTCAGATGAGAGTAGCTGACTCCCTCATGAGATCTCAAGCTATCCCATTTCAGGTGTGAGTAAATGACTCACTCATGAGATCACAAGTTGTCCCATGTCAGACGTGAGTAATTCCCTCACTCATGAGATCTAAAGCTATCCCATGTCCAGTATGAGTAACTGACTCCCTCAAGAGATCTCAGGCTATCCCATTTCAGGTGTGAGTAAATGACTCACACATGAGATCACAAGTTGTCCCATGTCAGACGTGAGTAATTCCCTTACTCATGAGATCACAAGCAGTCCCATGTCGGGTGTGAGTAATTCCCTCACTCATGAGATCTAAAGCTATCCCGTGCCCAGTATGAGTAACTGACTCCCTCATGCGATCTCAAGCTATCCCATTTCAGGTGTGAGCAAATGACTCACTCATGAGATCACAAGTTGTCCCATGTCAGACGTGAGTAACTTCCTAACTTATGAGATCTCGGGCTATCCCACGTCAGGTGAGAGTAACTGACTCACTCATCTGATCTCAAGCGATCCCATGTTAGTAGCTCAAGGTTCCTGTTACCTTACGCTGCACTATGTTGGCTGCAGGCAGCTCAGTCTGCCCAGTAATTTACATTTGAAATGATGCCCCTGGGAAAAACAATCTGAAGGTATATTATGGCGATGTTCCAAAATCCAAATAATAATACAATTTATCACTGATGCTAAGCTGATCAACCAAAGCATTCCCAGTCACTGCTAATGACGTCACCTACGACATCACAGGTGATGACACAGATGTATCCATTAATTATTTCTGGTGTTTCGTAAAACACTGGGTGCGAACTTGTGATAAGTTCGGAGCACTGACGTCATCAATCACGTCGCTGTCATGTCATATTGAAGCTATTAAAGAAAACGTTACAGTCCAAAAACCTTTCTGATTGGTTCTCATTTAGTACTGTCCACATATAATGGGATGCACCAACTTCTCGGAACACAAACCCTGTGATTATCTGTTATGGGTCTGAGGTGAATGTGATCCTCGTGCTGGGGATCAGTGCTACACTCAGTCCTATTCTGATGATCAGTCAGTATGAACTATACTTCCTCCCAAGCTGATGTATGTGGTACAATATTCACTCAGTAAATGCTCATGGGCTGTTAATCACACAGTAAGGTTTGTGTTGCTAATCAGTCAGTAGGTGCAGTATGAGGTTCTGTGCTGATAGTCAGTAAGTGTGTTCTTAGACATGTTGTGAGAAGTCAGTAAATCCTGTAGTTGGCCAGTGCTGATGATCAGTTAGGAAGTTTATTTTTGGTTCCGGGCTGCTGATCGGACTATAAGTTCTGCACTAGGTACCATGCTGTTGATCATTCAGTAAGAGCTGTTCTTGTTCGTCTATTGATGATCAATGAGTAAGAGCTGTTCCTGGTGCTGTGCTGATGATCAGTCAGTTAGTGCTGTACTTGGTGCCAGGCTTATGATCGGTCACTGAAAAGTGTGCTTGGTCCACGTTGATGCTCAGTCAGACTGATGATCAGTCAGTAAGTGCTGTAGCTGGTCCCATGCTGATGAGCAGTCAGTATGAACTTACTTGCTCTCAAGCTGCTGATCAGTGAGTATTCAATCAGTAAATGCTCCTCGGCTGTTGATCACACAGTAAGAGTTGTGTTGATGATCAGTCAGTAGGTGCAGTGTGAGGTTCTGTGCTGAAGATCAGTTAGTGAGTATGTTCGTGGTCTTGTTATGCTCAGTCAGTGAATTATTATGATCAGTCAGTAAATGTGTCACAATGTTCTGTGCTGGTAAACAGTCAGCAAATGTGTTATTGGTCTTACGATCAGTCAGTAAGTACTCTAGTTGGTCCTGTGCTGATCAGTCAGTGACTATTTTCTCCGTCTTGTTGTGATTAGTCAGCAAGTGCTGTACTAGGGTCTGTGCTGATGATCAGTCTTTTAGTGTGTTCTTGGCCTTGTTATGATCAGTCAGTTAGTAATGTAGGTCTTTTTACCATCAGTCATTAATAATGTATGTGGCTCTGTGATGATGATGAGTCTGTTAGGGTGTTCTTGTTCTTGTTATGATCAGTCAGTAACTGATGTAGGTATTTTTATGATCAGTCAGTAAGTAATGTATGTGGTCCTGTGCTGATGAGCTGTCTGTTAGTGTGTCCTGGTCTTATTATGATCAGTAAGTAATGATCATGTGCTGATTATGAAGACTGAGTGACTGATGTACGTGATCATGAGCTATTGGCAGATGGTGAGTGACATATGTGCTCTTGACCCTAGCAGGACTGCAGGAAACCTGTCACTTATGGGGAAATATATGGGCAGAAGGGAAAGGAAGTCAGTCTGTCCAGAGACTGAGACCTGCCCGGGTTTGCACAGTTTCCTTTTGCATTGCTGTTCATTACCAGATAATGGCCCTCATTACAACCCTGGCGGTCAACAACCGCCAGGGTTGAAGTGGCGATTGTACAACCAACAGGCTGGTGGTACAAATCGGCATATTTGGACCCCGCCGGAACCAGCGGTTTTCCACCATGGTTGTCCCGGCGGTTTGAATCCACCAGGGCAGCGCTGCCCTGGGGATTTCGACTCCCCTTGCCGCCAGCCTGTCGATGGCGGTAGTGATCGCCATGGAAAGGCTGGCGGGAAGGGGAGTCTCGGGGCCCTTGGGGCCCTTGCACTGTCCATGCACTTGGCATGGGCAGTGCAGGGGCCCCCAGGCACAGCCCGTCGCGATTTTCACTGTCTGCCTGGCAGACAGTGAAAAGCGTGACGGGTGCTGCTGCACCCGCCGAACTGCCACATTGCCGCGGGCTACACTAGGAGCCAGCTGCAATGTTACGGCCGACATCCCCGCTGGGCCGGCGGGCGGAAACTCTGTTTCTGCCCGCTGGACCAGCAGGGATGTCCAAATGCGGCTGGCGGGTTTGCAGCCGACTGGCGGTACAACCTTGGTGGTCGGCCTCGTCAACCGCCAAGCTTGTAATGAGGGCCTATGTCTTCCTGCGCAAGACCCTATACATTATCAGATAACGCCTTCCCTCCCAAGACCCTATACATTATCAAATAATACCTTCCTGCGGAATACCTTATACATTATCAGATAATGCCTTCCTGTGGAATACCCTATACATTATCAGATAATGCCTTCATAGTCACTGTCCTATACGTTGTGTTATATCTTCCTGCGCAGTATCTTATATATTATCAGGCAATGCCTTCCTAGACAGTATCCTATACATTATAGGTAATGCCTTCCTGCGCAAAACCCTATACATTATTAGATAATGTCTTACTAGTCACTGTCCTATATGTTATGTTATATCTTCCTGCGCAGTATCTTATATATTATCAGACAACGCCTTCCTACACTGTGCCCTATACGTTATCAGATAGGCTTCCTAGACACTGTCCCGTACATCATTTGGTAATGCATTCCTTTGCAGCATGCTGTACGTTATCAGGTAATGTCTTCTTACACAGTATCTTAGACAATACCAGATAATGGGGGTTATTACAACTTTGGAGGAGGTGTTAATCCGTCCCAAAAGTGACGGTAAAGTGACGGATACACCACCAGCCGTATTACGAGTCCATTATATCCTATGGAACTCGTAATACGGCTGGTGGTATATCCGTCACTTTACCGTCACTTTTGGGACGGATTAACACCTCCTCCAAAGTTGTAATAACCCCCATTAACTTTCTGAGTATTATCCTATACATTATTAGACAATGTCTTCCAAGGTGTTATCCTATACATTGTCACGTTATGTCTTCCCAGGCACTATACTATACATTATCATATAATATATTCCTGCGCGTTATCCCATACATTATCAGATGTCTTCCCAGACACTATGCTATACATTATTAGACAATTTCTTCCTAGACGTTATCATATACATTATCAGGTAATGTTTTCCTAGACAGTGTCTTATACAGTATCAGGTAATTCATTCCTTCACAGCATGCTGCACAGTATCAGGTAATGTCAACTCCTATACATATCAGATATTGTCTTCCTAGACAGTATCCTATACATTAATAGACACTATCTTCCTCGACGATATCCTATACATTATCAGATAATGTCTTCCTGAGCATTTTCCTATACATTATCAGCTAATGTCTTCCTACATAGTATCTTTTACATTATTAGATTGTCTTCCTGAACATTATTCTATACATTATTAGACCATGTCTTGCTAGACGTTATCCTATACATTAATAGACACTCCTTTCCTCGACGTTCTCCTATTCATTATCAGGCAATGTCTTCCTTCACAGCATCGTATACATGATCAGATAATCTCTTCCTCAGCATTATTCTATACATTATTAGACCATGTTTTCCTAGCCATTGTCCGATACATTAATAGACACTCACTCCCTCGACGTTCTCCTATACATTATCAGGCAATATCTTCCTTCATAGCATGGTATAAATTATCAGATAATGTCTTCCTCAGCATTATTCTATACATTATTAGACCATGTCTTCCTAGACGTTATCCTATACATTAATAGACACTCCTTTCCTCGACGTTCTCTCCTATTCATTATCAGGCAATGTCTTCCTTCATAGCATCGTATACATTATCAGATAATGTCTAACTCAGCATTATTCTATACACTATTAGACAATGTCTTCCTAGATAGTATCCTACACTTTATGAGCTTGTCTACCCCACACAGCAACACACATTCTAGAGGGCATTGCCCGGGGGTAATAGCCCTTTACTGCAGTAACGAGCCTCATCTTTGGCTGAGGGACCAGCTGGGGAGCAGCAGCCATGTTGGAGCTCCTTGGCGGCTGCTTCGGGCGCCCAGTGTACACTCCACTATGAAAGGGATTTGTAGGGATGGAGCAGAAGACAGGACCAAAGTCTGATGTCATTCTGAAATAAGTGCGGCGCCCTTCTGTACGGAACGCGGGCATTCAAGATGGAGGTCTCCAGAAGTGAGGAGTTAGCCTGAGCTCCCTTCCTGAAAGGACATATAGATTTACCTTAATAAACAACCGAGTAACTTTTACTTATGACGTGTGTTCTGTACCTGAGTTACTTCACCTGCGATCATTGGGGCATTTGGGGTGGGAGATGAACCACCCTGAAAAGAAAAGTGATTTGGGAGACTCAGGTAAAGGGAGAGGATGACAGTAGGAAGCACTGCAGCGTGTCATATGTAGTGAGCCACCCGGACTGTACGAACACCCTGATGACCCGGATACAACTTGCACTCACCTTCTGACCAGGTGTGTCCAGAGGTTATAAACAAAGGGGTCGTAGGCCGCACGTGGTCTTAGGCCGTACCACACCGAGTGTCCCGTGCCGTGGGCGCCAGAGGGAGGCAGGGCACGGTAGGACCACCCTGCGGCCCACCACTGGGCATCAACGGGGTAACCAGTAAATGCAGCTATGCCACTGAGCATTACAGCATCAACATGACACGTCTTCTTTACTTATTGTAATTGGGAACAATATTTTGTTTGTAAAAAAAATCAACATTTGTATTGTCTATGGGAAAACATAATCTGTAATTAAAAAGAAAAATAATGATAACTAGTTTGAACATTCGCTGCAGTTTTTTTTAATTAATCTCATATGTTACAAATACCTTAAGATAGGTGTTTGTGACATCATGTGCACATGAAGGTCCACCAGTAGCTCTTGCAGCATCAGGTCTTGGATGTGGAGACAAAGGGGGTTGTGTAATTCTCCCCTTCAGAGCCATCTCTTTCTGCTTCAGTGGTGGCCCCTAGGCCCACTAGGCTGTGTAGTATAGCACATGTGGCTGTAGTATTACAACACATGGTAGGGCCATACTCCAGGGAACCCCTGCTTCTATGGAGACATCTATATCTGCCTTTAAGAAGTCCAAATGTCCTCTCTATAATAATCATTGCCTGTTTGTGGGCAGCATTGTATCTCCTTTGTGCAGGTGTTCTAGGCTGTAAGTATGCAGTCACAATCCAGGGCCTTGAGGGTTACACACTGCCCCCTGAAAAATAACACAGCTCGCTCAGTATTTATACCATATTAAATGTAATACCTCAAGTAGACATGCGAATAGTAATCACTGATGGTTAGAATGCACCAACTTGGCGATAATGCACCAACTGCACCTGAACTCACAGTGCACCTATCACTCCACCTAAGCACACAATGCACCAACCACTACCCCTCACCTCACAATGCACCCATAGCGCACATTTCACATACCATTCTGCCTGAACTCACAATGCATCTATCACTACACCTAAGCACACAATGCACCAACTGCACCTGAACTCACAAAGCACTTACCACTGCACCTAAATGCGCAATGCACCAACAGCTGTGCCTGAACTTACAATGCACAAATAGCTGTGCCCTAACACAATGCACCAACTGTGCCTGAACTCACAACTCACTTCTAGCTGCACCTGAGTGCACAATGCATCAATTGCACCTGAACTCACAATCCATCTATTGCTGCATCTAAGCACAGAATGCACCAACTGCACTTGGACTCATAATGCACCTGTTACTGCACCTAGGCATACAATGCACCAACAACCGCACCTGAACTCATACTGCACCTATTGCTGCACATAGGCAGACAAACCACCAACAACTGCACCTATCACTGCACCTAAGCATGCAATGATCAAAAACTGCACCTGAACTCACAATGCACCTATAGTTGCACCTAAGCATGCAATGACCAACAACTGCACCTGAATGCACGAGTAGGTGGAATGCGCATCTAATACAGCGCAGAGTGCTACAAGGCCCTGCCTATGGTAGGTGGGCGCTATAGAGATGCTGATAACGTAAAATCCACCGGCTCTGGGGTCCTCCGGAAAGAGAAGAGAGCAAGCACCATGGCACTGCGCCAGCTCGAGCGGAAGTTGGCCAGGGGACATGGCGACGTTGTGCTAACACGTCAGGGCGGCCCTTAAAGCCAAGCCTGGCGCCAGCCGTGGCTCATGGCAGGGGCCTCTCGCGCCTTCCTGTTTACTTTTCCATCTCTGCTTCCTGGGTCGCCCTCTGCTCGGTGCTTATGAAGCGGTCTGGCCTCTTGGCGCTCCGAGGCCAGTACTCCAAGGCCGACTTAATTACCGGTCCGTTAATGCGCCGGGCGGCCCCGGCGATGGAGGCACTCTGTGCTCTCTGGGATATTCATGAGCCTCCGTGTGCCCTGCGCTCCCTCTTAAGGCCCCCTAACCCCTCAGGACTTTTATTAAATAAAACCATTACACGCTAAGTAGCCATTGCGAGGCCCAGCTCGCTGTTTTACTGAGCAGCCATGTTAAGGTAATTTATTTTACATTAAAACCCGGGGGCACTGAAGCGTGTTTACTCCTGGAGAGGATGGCACGGTCGGCTGGTCCCATGTGGACCAGAAGGATGGTCTGGGGCATCTGCTGTGACGTGCCAGACGTGGATGGAGAGTCAAGGATTGAGCAAACACCCCCCCCCCCCACCCCCCCCCCCCCGGTCCCGCCTTTTCGGGGTCTTCCTGTATTGTGCGTACATCACCAGCACACGTGGATTCGCATGTGAAATACCACATTTTATTTTTCGCAATTAGTTTGGGTACATATCAGACCTATGTAGGAAAAACTACAATGAGAGCTACTCAACTGCGCATGAAGATACTATGATCTTCACAGACAACAATAAAGTTGAGGATAATATTGACTAAATATAACAAGCTGATTGTATACACATGCTATCGGACTGCTATGTTCTTGTTATTAATTACAGATAAAATAGTCCCATTATGTGGTTTTATAAACGTTTTTTATTTTTATTATTGTCATTAAATACTGATATAATCATACAAAGTTTATTTTTAGTTATGTACATCATTTAAAAAAAAGGAAGACAAAAATACCTGGATCAGACATACCACACACATACTCTAGACACAGTGAATAAACGATTAAATCTTATAGACTAGTGAAACATAACATATATGCAACATATATACAGTTGATCCTGATATCACAGTGAGGCTAAAACAATGTTTAGTGATAACAATACATTAACATACATACTTCTAATACATTATTGATAATCTAATACATAAGAGCAAAGGATAGTGCTAACGTGGTTCTATCTGAATGGTACCGTAGGGACCGAAAGGCCTACGCGCGTTTCGGTGTTTCGTGATGTAATAAGTCACCTTCTTCAGGGCCGTTCCCAATGGTACTGTTCAATAATGATATAGTCTTAGCAGCCAAATCTTCTGATACAATCAATTTTGGATTTCTAATATGTTCCTTGATAGTGTAGTCATGGATTCTAATAAAGAAAATTATATGGTAATTTGTATGAATGATAGTGCTAGCATATTAGGAGTCACCTGTCTATATTTTAAAATATATATTGATCAGAGGTGACATTTTATCATCCCAAGATAAGTATCCAAAAAGTCCGAATGTGCTTTACATGGTGGAATTAGTAGTAGAGTATGGAATATAAAGTGCTGCATGCTGCAGACATTTAGTTAGAAGACATGAATTGGCAAAAGTTTTCGTGGGTGACAATAGTACATCATGGGCATTGCTTACAAAGCCAGTGATTAGTGAATCATTGCTATATAGTGCGCCTTCCTTTATGTTACCAGCATTCTTTAATTCCCCTTGGTGGATACACGCATCATAATGTGTGTTAAATAATGCAGATAGTAAGTTCTCATGCAAAAAAATCTTACTTGAAAGATCTCTTCTAACTTTTTTTCAAATGGGGGTAATCCCAGCTGTCTTTATCTCTTTATAGGACAGATGTCAATTGATAGACCGGGAGATAGGCTAAATAAATGACAGGAGCCACAAAATAGATAGATATATCAGTGGTTATTGAGACCACAATGTCCATGGTGTAACTAAATAAATGTTCTTGATGTTAGTAGATGCCAGAATTCACCTGTACATCTGCTGTTAGCTGCCGTTGGAATTAGATCCTTGTATTTGATTGTTGGAGATCTTTAGAATTGTAAGAATATAAAGGATGAATCCAGGATATGTTTATCTAAATATAGTGAACAGAACTATCATTAGTGAAAAAAATGGACAGGGAGTAAAATAGAATATTCACTATGTGAATCTAAGTAGCCATTGCGAGGCCCAGCTCGCTGTTTTACTGAGCAGCCATGTTAAGGTAATTTATTTTACATTAAAACCCGGGGGCACTGAGGCGTGTTTACTCCTGGAGAGGATGGCACGGTCGGCTGGTCCCATGTGGACCAGAAGGACGGTCTGGGGCATCTGCTGTGACGTGCCAGACGTGGATGGAGAGTCAAGGATTGAGCACCCCCCCCCCCGGTCCCGCCTTTTCGGGGTCTTCCTGTATTGTGCGTACATCACCAGCACACGTGGATTCGCATGTGAAATACCACCTGTGACTTACACTCTATATGTTACAATGATTTCGTTTCGCTGATCATCTGTGTACAAACGCTGCAGTCGCTCTCCGGTTTACGTTGTCTGGTCCATGGTCCCTCCTATTGGAATGGGTCAGGCCCCTCAGTATCAGACCTCGAGCTGTAAATGTAAAAGTGTTCACGTCACAAACTAATGAAATAAATAAAGAACCGGTAGAATTATGTATTTGGAGATGCGAGTGAGAACTTTCATTTGGTTTCTACGAGGCTGCATATCACAGTTTTCGTCGTTTTATCCTCATCCTTAAAAAGACAGAGTGTGATGGGCTGCCTGACGCTGCACAGTGTGATGGAGAGGGTTGGCGTGGAGCTCAGGCCTCCCGGTTCAAAGGTCAACCACTGGGACACCGCGAGCACCGTGTGATCTTGTGCGCAGGGGGTGAGGGGTTTGATGAAATGCAGGGGGGGAGGTGGTATGGGGTGGGTTATGGAAGCAGGGGCTCTTTAAGAGTCTCTAATATTCACCTTTGACCTCTATCAGTTGGTTTTGTGTGTTTTTCACCATCCGCCCCGGTTCCTCTGGTGTAACCTCCGCCACACACCACGAGGTCGCTTGAGGCCCAATATTAGGGTGACCAAACGTCCCGGATTTGCCGGGACCGTCCCGGTTTTTCACCAGCTGTCCTGGCAGATTTCCAGAAATTTAGCTCATGTCACGGTTTCGACTGAAAACTGTGGGAGCGGCCTTTTTAGCATCTCCAGAGCAGAGAAAGTTTGTAGTTGTTATAAGAAGTAATGTAATTAACAGGTGTGATGCTTGCCTTAAAAATTGCATTTTATTTATGTTCCTAGGGGCATATTTTAACTTTTTGGTGAGAAACTGCGCTTATGCAGTTTTGTACCAAAAAGTTTACAGCCGGCTTGCGCCATTCCTGAGCGCCAGGCGGACCCCATAATAATGGAATGGTGTAAGACGGCGCTAACCTTGGGCTAGCATCAACAAAAATGATGCTAGCCGTGTGGGGGTGGCGTTATGGGGTTAGGAGGTTGTGCGTCAAAAAATTACGTAAGGCTGGTTAGCTGCAAAAAAAATGCTGCTAACCAGCCTTGCGTCATTTCCAGACGCACAACCATCCTAAAACATGACTCCTGTCTTAGAAAAGACAGCAGTCATGCCCACCACCCCAATGGCCAGCAGAGGGGACCAGTGTCCCCTGGGCATGGCCATTGCACACAGTGCCATGAAGGGGGCCCTTTGCTGGCAAAATCTGAAACTTCATTTGAAGCAAACTTTAGAACATGCTGACATCACAGCAATGTCCCCTTGGACCTCTGATGTCAGGCCAGGTACCAGGACCCAGCTGGGACTTGGTCTGCACTGCCATGACTTGTCTGTGGATCTCACTTTTGGCTAGGCGGTGCCAGGGCCTGCCACTGGGGGTTGGGGGGAGGGTACTATGAGGAGGTGGCACTGGTGAGCTGTGTGAGATCCTGGCACTAGTGACCTGTGTGTGTGATCCTGGCAGTAGTGAGCTGTGTGAGACCCTGGCACTGGTGAGCTGTGCAGAGTCCTGGCACTGGTGAGCTGTGTGAGATCATGACACTGGTGAGCTGTGTGAGATCTTGGCAACGGTGAGCTGTGTGAGTGTGAGCTGTGTGTGATCCTGGCACTAGTGAGCTGTGTGCGGTTCTGGGACTACGAGCTGTGTTACAAGCTGGCACTTGTGGGGACTGTGAGGGGCTGGCATTGGGGGGTCAGTTGGATCAGGGAGTGGAGAAGCACCCTCTAACCCAGCTTCAGCGGGGATCCCATGGACTGGTCCAACTGTGTCAGGGTCATTGTTAGATGTGATGTGTGGCATGCAGGTCACGAGGCACAATCTAACAAATAACACGAATATGGAGAAGGTAGCAAAAAGCAGCTGTGGGTGGAGGCTGCGGGGGTGGGAAACCAAACATTGATACAGAGAAAAAGAGAGCTACCCACTGAGAAGAAAGAATGAGCGTGTGGCAAGTGGAGTGAGAGCGCGAAAAACAAGCATATGCAATGCAATGGGTCTCGCATTTGCTTGAGTTAGAGCTATTAGAGTTGTAAACTCCTAACCGGACTTTTCTTGCCACATAACTTGAAAATCAAAAGTAAAACAGTTTCACATAAGTAAGTAAGATTCACAGCGCCGCGACCACCATGAGCATCAGCGATAAGGAGAGACACACAAGGAAAAAGAAGTTTGCTGGCAGTCAAACTTATCCGCAAAAGTGCAGTGAGCCATGTAACAGGGGCGATGGCCAAGGCGGTAACAAAACCTTCCCAAGGAGGGACAAACGTAAACCATTTACCAATGATAACAAAGAATTTTTGAAGGGCAAGCCCAGGAACGAGTGATAGTGATGGGCGTGCAGTGGGCGTGGTTAGAAGCCCAGATACATACCAATACGTCGGAAAAGCAGCGCTTGCACGCTTGACCTAAAAATGAAGGACAGGAGAATGCAAAGAAGAAAAAAGATGAAAAGGGGAAAAACAAGATGGAAGAAGGCAAGAAGGAACAAAATACGTTGAAAATAATAAAAGTGAAGGAAAAAAAAGAAAGAGGAAATGGATGAAACTTTGTTGGGGGAATGATTTCAGCAGCCTTTGCTAGAAGTGGCTGGTATTAAAGTATCTGCCCTCTCATGTAGTGTAGTGTGTTTTAAAGTGGGGTCTTTTCTTTCTGTAGCTCCTCCCTTGGGTGAGGAGCAGGCACCGGTGTGCAGTGTGAAGACGTCTCACCCTGTCACTCTCACTCGCACGTTCCACAAGCACCAGATTCACCCCTGCTGTCACTCTTGCACTGGTGCTTTTCACAAGCACCAGCTTCACCCCTGCTGTCACTCTTGCACTGGCACTTTTCACAAGCACCAGATTCACCCCTGCTGTCACTCTTGCACTGGTGCTTTTCACAAGCACCAGCTTCACCCCTTCTGTCACTCTGGCACTTTTTACAAGCACCAGATTCACCCCTGCTGTCACTCTTGCACTGGTGCTTTTCACAAGCACCACCTTCACCCCTTCTGTCACTCTGGCACTTTTTACAAGCACCAGATTCTCCCCTGCTATCACTCTTGCACTGGTGCTTTTCACAAGCACCAGCTTCACCCCTTCTGTCACTCTGGCACTTTTTACAAGCACCAGATTCACCGCTGCTATTGCTCTTGCACTGGCGCTTTTCACAAGCACCAGATTCTCCCCTGCTGTCGCTCTTGCACTGGCACTTTTCACAAGCACCAGATTCACCCCTGCTGTTGCTCTTGCACTGGCGCTTTTCACAAGCACCAGATTCACCCCTGCTGTCACTCTTGGACTGGCGCTTTTCACAAGCACCAAATTCACCCCTTCTGTCACTCTGGCACTTTTTACAAGCACCAGATTCTCTTACCCTGGCACCTTTCACAAGCACCAGATTCTCTCACCCTGGCACCTTCACAAGCACCAGATTCATTCCCGCTATCTTGCTTCAGCGCCTTTCACCAGCACCAGATTCTCTCACCCTAGCATCTTTTACCAGCACCAGATTCTCTCACTCTGGCACCTTTCACAAGCACCAGATTTATTCACACATTCTCTCACTCCAGCCCCTTTCACCAGCATCAGATTCTCTCACTCTGGCCACTTTCTCCAGCACCAGATTCTCTCACTCTGGCCTCTTTCACGAGCAGCAGATTCTCTCACTCTGTCTCCTTTCACCACCACCAGATTCTCTCACTGTTATCCCTTTCACAAGCACCAGATTTACTCCCACTGCCTATCTTGCTCCAGCACCTTTCACCAGCACCAGATTCTCTCACTCTGATACCTTTCACAAGCACCAGATTTACTCATGCAGTCTCTCACATCAGCCCCTTTCATCACCACCAGATTCTGTCACTGTGGTCCCTTTCACAAGCACCAGATTCACTTCCACTGTCTCTCTCACTCCAGCGTCTTACACAAGAACCAGATTCTCTCACACTGGTATTTTTCACAAGCGCATGGTTCTCTCATTTTGGCACCTTTCACAAGCACCAGTGTCACTCCTGCTGTCTCTCACTCCAGCACCTTTCACCAACACTAGATTTTCTCAATTTGTTCCCTTTCACCAGCACCGGATTCTCTCACCCTGGCACCTTTCACAAGCACCAGGGTCACTCCTGCTGTCTCTCTCACTCCAGCACCTTTCGCAAGCACCAGATTCTCTCACCCTGGCATCTTTTATCAGCACCAGATTCTCTCAGTCTGGCACCTTTCACAAGTACCAAATTTATTCATGCAGACTCTCACTCCAGCCCCTTTCACTAGCACCGGATTCTCTCACTCTGGCCTCTTTTGCACCAGATTCTCAAACTCTGACCTCTTTCACAAGCCCCAAATTGTCTCTCTATGGCCCCTTTCACTACACCAGATCCTCTCACCCTGGTCCCTTTCACCAGCAGCGGATTCTCTCATTCTAGCCCCTTTTGCAACAGATTCTCTCACTCTGGCTCCTTTCACCAGCACTAGATTCTTTCACCCTGGCCCCTTTCACCAGCAGCAGATTCTCTCACCCTGTTCCCTTTCACCATCACCAGATCCTCTCACTCTGACCCCTTTTGCACCAGATTCTCTCACTCTTGCCCATTTTGCACCAGATTCTTCCACCCTGGCCCCTTTCACAAGCACCAGATTGTCTCACCCTGGCCCCTTTCACCAGCACTAGATTATCTCGCTCTGGCCCCTTTTGCAGCAGATTCTCTCACTCTGGCACCTTTTGCACCAGATTCTTCCACCCGGGCCCCTTTCACAAGCACCAGATTGTTTCTCCCTGGCCCCTTTCACCATCACTAGATTATCTTGCTCTGGCCCCTTTTGCACCAGATTCTCTCACTCTGGTCCCTTTCACCAGCAGCAGATTCTTCCACCCTGGTCCCTTTCACCAGCAGCAGATTCTCTCACCCTGGCACCTTTCACCACTTTCACCAGCACCAGGTTCGCTCACTCTGGCCCCTTTCACCAGCACCAGGTTCTCTCACTCTGGCCCCTTTCACCACTTTCACCAGCACCAGGTTCTCTCACTCTGGACCCTTTCACCAGCACCAGGTTCACTCACTCTGGCCCCTTTCACCACTTTCACCATCACCAGGTTCTCTCACTCTGGCCACTTTCACCAGCACCAGGTTCTCTCACTCTGGCCCCTTTCACAAGCACCAGATTCTCTCACTCTGGCCCCTTTCACCAGCACCAGATTATCTGACCCTGGCACCTTTCACCAGCACCAGATTCATTCCTAGTACCCAGCTGAGTCTGTGTGGTACCACACAGGAAGCAGCAGTAAGGCTTCAGTCTGATACAATTAAACCAGCCCTTCCTGCAGAGCAGCCTGCTTAAGACAGATGTGCTACAGCACTTCACCTCCTGACACCGGTAGTAATCAGCCCACCCTCCTCTGATGGAAGCTGCTCATTTGCCTCAGTGGCTCCAGTGATAAATGTGGGCAGCTCTGGCCTTCTGTGTGTGTTTTCTAATGTAACATTCTCCTGCACTTTGCTTGTGCGTTCCTGCGTGTCCTGGGAGACTGATGCTCCAGTGCAGACCATCACTCTTCAGAAGGTCACTAGTGCTGCAGGAATTCCAGAGAACCCTGTACATTTTTCATTAAACATTGATCGGATAAAATGGAATCACCGAGCTGACATCGAGGCGCCCTCCTGCGTGACGCACACAAATGTGTGGATGCACTTATCGCGCTTCTCTAATGCTCCTGCGCCAAGAAGAAGGGTCTTCGCAGAGCTCCAACCATTACACATCATGCAAACAACACATTAAGAAGCGTTGCAGCGCAGAGATGCTTGTTAAGGATGGGTGGAGCGTGCGGGGGGAATGCAGCAGGTAATACTATTATGCGATTGCAGGGACCTCACCTGGGTTTGGGGGGTACACGCAGGACAGGAAATCAAACCAGATTTGTCGTTGTAGAGTTGGGACAGACAGCAAAGACTCAGGGGCTCATTTACAAGCCCCTTGCACTGCGGGTGCATCACTTTTTTTGACGCTCCTGCGGCGCACAGCGCAGACTCATTTCTACGTGGACACGCTGCGCACTTTGCGTGGCTCTTCATGGCCTCGTAGATATGGTGTAAGGCAGCGCATGTCGCTGCATTGCCTTGCTCTGCGTCGGGGACGTTCCATAGGTGTTGCGGTGGATTTACCCATGCAACGCCCACGGGTTTTCATGCATTCCCAGAATTACCAAGCCGTGTAAACCTGGGGATGAGTCAAAACCGTGCGCCTCCCAGGGGGGTCGCAATACGCAAAAATATCTCCATTTCTCCTCGTGATTTCCCCTTTCTATGTGTGCTGCAAAATAGAAAAAGTAAAAAGCCTCTCAGGATTGTTTTTGTGCAGGAAGGTGTCCGTTCCTGCACAAGAAAGATCCTGCATGAGACGCAGGCCCCCTGGCACGATGGTGCAAGGGCGCCTCAGTTGGTACCAGGCAGCCAAAAGGGCTCCAGGGTAGGGGGAGAGGACAGAAATGCACGTATTTTGTAAATACGGTGCATTCCTGCCCTCACCCTGTGGCGCGGGCAGCATGGTCCCTTGCTATGCTGCCCTGTGCACTTTACTGTAAACATGCCCCTTGGTGCAGGTTTTTATCTCATTGGCATGGTCTGTGAAATGATTTCTTGATTGCTGCCAGGGCTCCATTCTTTTTATATCATTAAGTCTATAATTTATATGGAATAGTTGTAAAGCGCTACAGCACAAAACCAAGAAGTATTTCCAGAGGTGTAACAAAACTTCGGGGTCCCCCCTGCAGAGTACCTGGAGGGGCCCACTTAACTGTGGACTCAATCAGGGGCCTTCTGCACGTGCACAGTGTTCTGTGCTGAGGCCCCCAGGAGCTCAGCCCCCCTGCACAGCGTGGACTGCGGGGACCTTTGTTACGCCACTGAGTATTCCCTCTACACTCCGAATTAGTTTCTTCTCTTTTCCTCTTATTTTCATTAGCCTATGCTTACATTTCCCTGCAGACTTAAAGTACTTTATGTAATGTGTTATTTTAAAGCAGGGGTATCCACTGTAGGTCTGGGAAGGCCGCATAGAAGACAGATTTTCAGTATAGCTACATATGATAATTTTCTTTTTGTAATTAACCTAATAAAACCCATTTAAATAGTTTATTGTTATCCAGAACCCCTTGTAAACCTCAGCTGGTCTCCACAGTCCTAAAGAGACAGGAGGGAAAGATAAGAGATGGCTGTGTTACTTTGAAATTAGGCCCATATTTATGGGAGTTTGGAGAAGGATATTGCAGCAAGTCACCTCCCTGCACTGCCCTATGTCAAAGGGAAAGGGCACGAAAGTGCCATATCCATGGCACATGGTGCATTCCTGTCCTTTCCCTTCGTGCTGGTGTCGTTTCGGCAGCCTAGAGCTAACAGTACCCTTGCACCATTGTGCAAGGGTGCCTGCGTTGCATGCAGGATTGCTTTTGCACAGGAAGGGGCACCTTCCTGCACAAAAATACAATCTTGGGAGGTTTTTCCTTTTTCTATGTGTGCTGCAGAATGTAGGCCCCCGCAGCTTCCGCGGTGCGGGGTGGGCGTGCTCCAGGGGGTTCCCTTAGCACAGTACACTATGCACGGGCAGCAGGCCACTGGCTGAGTCCAGGGGGGAAGGGCCCCCCTCCAGGTACTTTGAAGGCCCCCCCTCACGTTTTGTTATGCCACTGGGGACCGCTAGGGTACAGAGAGATAGGGGGGCATCTTTAAAAGTGGTGAACCCTGCTCTCAATGTGTGCACAAACCCCCATGGGTGCCCAAGCTGGGATTGTATCATGAATGCAAATTGTGCACCTAGGGACAGATGTAGCAAGGCTTTTGCGCCTCGCAAACGGCAAAAAACGCTGTTTGCGAGGCGCAAAAGCCTCTACGCGATGCAGAAACGCATTTTGCGAGTCGGATCCGACTCACAAAATGCGTTTCCGACTCGCAAATAGGAAGGGGTTTTCCCTTCCTATTTGCGACTCGCAACGCGATGCAAGTTGATTTGCGACCGCGAAAGCGGTCGCAAATGAACTCGCAGTTACCATCCACTTGAAGTGGATGGTAACTCATTCGCAAACGGGAAGTGGTCCCCATGGGACCCCTTCCCCTTTGTGAACGAACACAAAAATATTTTTTTGCTCTGAAAAAAAACGACACAAAAGGTTTCGGTATTTTTTTCCAAGTGCAGCTCGTTTTCCTTTAAGGAAAACGGGCTGCAGATGGAAAAAAAAAACTGCTTTATTGAAAAGCAGTCACGGACATGGTGGTCTGCTGTCTCCAGCAGGCCACCATCCCCGTGAGTGCCCATACTCGCAATGGGGGCGCAAACTGCGACCCACCTCATTAATATTAATGAGGTGGGTCTTTGCGACCCCATTGCGAGTCGCAGAAGGTGTCTGAGACACCTTTCTGCATTGCAACTCGCAATTTGCAACGTACCTACATCTGACCCCTAGTGAGGTAGAACACCCCTGTAAGGGACCTATGGCGTGCCATGTGCTTGTCTCCCCCACTCTGAGGTGCGTAAATCACAATGGAGGATGTCACCGAGGGCGCAAATGGCATCTGTACTAATGCGCAAATGACGTCCCAGTCTTAATTAGGGTCTCGGTGTATCAAAGGGTTTTACCCATTCTGTGTCTATGGGGAAAAAAGTGTTTGTGCATAAGGCCCTCTGCTTGTTATAATTGGTAGAAATATGGCCGGACTAACTAGGCACTGTGGTTTGATGCTTTCTAGGGCCTATAATCAGGACCACTGGAATTATACGGCAGGAGAGAGTCAAATTATGTGGCAGGGTTGAGTAAATTGTGCTGCAAGTTTAGGCAAACTATGCAGCCTAATTCGGAACATTTTGCAATAGTATTACTTCATTGTTTCATCACTTTCAAAGTTTGTAACACTGCCTGGGTATTGGTTGCACCTCATTTGTACCAATTTAATACCCGCCTGCAGCAATAACCAACAGAAATGCGATCAGTCCAGCTTCTCAAAGGACCTTCCAGGGCGCACAACACGTGTCACTGTGTTTTTTGAAACTTTTGAACCATTTGAGCGAGAAACAATTTTTTTAATTAAAATCTGAAGATTATGCGGCAGGTGGTGGATTATGTGGCAAATGAGGCAAATTTATAATAATGAGAAAACCCCGCGGCCGCACAATCGCATAATTCCACTGGCCCTGCCTGTAATGAACGCGTGCTTTCCCGAGCCGTCCGTGCACAGCTCCTAAAAGCTGGAAAAATTAGACACTCATGAAATAAATACTAATTCAAAGAGGCGCCATTTGAATAAACAGTCAGAAGCGGGTGTAGGGCACCGACATATATAACCTATCAGAACCTGCAACCGAGGGGCAGAAGGCTCGAGACACAGACATCGGACCCCTGTATAGTTCGCAGCATCAGTAAGCGCCTAGAATCCCCGCTGTGCCTCCTCACATAAACAGGGATAAACAGAGGCGCCTCGGCCCTATCTGCCGGCACCGCACGCGCATCTCATTGTCGCCTTAGGGTCGCCCCACACAAGGCACAAAGTGTCCCCAGAATAAATGAGGCTCCGATGACTCTAATGAGTGATATCGCGCCTCGAATCGAGACGTGACGCTCTGGACAGGCAGGTAGTTAACGTGTAGTTAGGGACTGGTCAGTGGGGGTGTTTTTCGGTGGGGTTGGGGGTGTCTGGGTGATGGATGCTGTCGGGAGTGAGGCGGGACATGCTGTGTGTATGGATTTCATTCTCTACCAGAACTGTTTAGTATACTGTGCCAACCGCGAGGCCTGCGGTAGTTGCGCCACGAAGCTGGTCGCTAGGCGCTAGATCGCGGGTTTATCCTTCAGTTTTTGACTCTCTGTCCCTCTTTCTAGGCTCAGGCTGTCGAGATGGGCTGCCGGCTGAACAAGCCCCCCAAGCAGGAGGCACCCCGCCCCGGGAACATCTACTCCACCCTGAAGAGGCCTCAGGTGGAGACCAAGACCGACCTGGCCTACGAGTACCGCTTCCTGGACTTCACGGCGCTAGACACCGGTGAGTGAGGAGGCTGGGAGGGCTGGGGTGGCAGCGCAGCTCTGGAGGAGGGGGCGAGGGGCAGCCAGAAGTAGTGGGTAAAGCTGGAGACCATGTAAGGCGGGTGCAAGGAGGTGGTGTCATGGCGCTAATCTATGCGAGAGAACTGAGCCCCCTGCCAACTGGTGGGATCTGTGCATGGTAGGACTGCAGTGGCCTCCTCCAACCCCTGGCTCCGGTGCCACTGCGCCTGCTGCACAGTGGATAGCTACGCACCATACATACATGGGTGGACTGGGTGGCCCAGGTGTCACCCTGATTTGTGTGCAGTGAGTCTCCAGTGCGCACTGTGCACTTTAAGTTTACTTAGTGTTTACTTCAGTGTACCCAGTCACCTGCAGTGAATGTCCTATGTGTACAGCGTGCCCTCAGGTGTACAGTGTACCCTCGGTTGTGCAACGTGCTCTCAGGTGTACAGCGTGCTCTCAGGTGTACAGCGTGCCCTCAGTTGTGCAGTGTGCCCTCAGGTGTACAGTGTACCCTCGGTTGTGCAACGTGCTCTCTGGTGTATAGCGTGCTCTCTGGTGTATAGCTTGCTCTCATGTGTGCAGCATGCCATCAGGTATGCAGCATGCCTTTAGGTGTGAAAGGTGCCCTCAAGTTTACAGCATGCCATCAGGTGTGAAACGTGCCCTCAGGTGTGCACTGTGCCATCAGGTGTGAGACGTGCCCCCAGGTGTGCAGCATATCCTTAGATGTACAGCGTGCCCTCATATATATATATAGTGTGCCCTCAAATGCAGTGTACCCTCAGGTGTGCAGCATGCCCTCAGGTGTGAAGTGTGCCATCAGATGTACAGCTTGCCCTCAGGTATACAGTGTACCCTCAGATGTGCAGCGTGCCGCCTGGTGTGCAACGAGCCCTTAGGTGTATAGGGTGCCCTCAGGTGTGCAGCGTGCTCTCTGGTGTACAGCGTGCCATCAGGTATGCAGCATGCCTTTAGGTGTGAAAGGTGCCCTCAAGTTTACAGCGTGCCATCAGGTGTGAAACGTGCCCTCAGGTGTGCAGTGTGCCATCAGGTATGAAACGTGCTCCCAGGTTTGCAGCATATCCTTAGACGTACAGCGTGCCCTCATATATATATAGTGTGCCCTTAAATGGCAGTGTACCCTCAGGTGTGCAGCATGCCATCAGGTGTGAAACGTGCCCCCAGGTGTGCAGTGTGCCCTCAGGTGTGAAACGTGCCCTCAGGTGTGCAGTGTGCCATCAGGTGTGAAACGTGCACCCAGGTGTGCAGCATATCCTTAGATTTACAGCGTGCTCTCATATATGTATATAGTGTGCTCTCAAATGGCAGCGTGCCCACAAATGGCAGTGTGCCCTGAGGTTTACAGCATGCCCTCAGGTGTGAAACGTGCCCCCAGGTGTGCAGTGTGCCATCGGGTGTGAAATGTGCATTCAGGTGTGCAGCATATCCTTAGATGTACAGCGTGCTCTCATATATGTATATAGTGTGCCCTCAAATGGCACCGTGCCCTCAAATGGCAGCGTGCCCTCAGGTTTACAGCATGCCCTCAGGTGTGAAACGTGCCCCCAGGTGTGCAGTGTGCCATCGGGTGTGAAGTGTGTCCTCAGGTTTACAGCATGCCCTCAGGTGTGAAACGTGCCCCCAGGTGTGCAGTGTGCCATCTGGGTTGAAATGTGTCCTCAGGTTTACAGTGTGCCATCAGGTGTGAAATGTGCCATCAGGTGTGCAGCATTCCATCAGTTGTAAAACATGCCCCCAGGTATGGAGTCTACTCTTAGATGTACAGCGTGCTCATATATATATATATATATATATATATATATATATATATATATATATATATATATATATATATATATATATGTATATAAAAATATGTGCCCTCAAATGGCAGCGTGCCCTCAGGTTTACCGCACGCCCTCAGGTGTGCAGGATGCCATCAGGTGTGAAACGTGCCGTACCTTTAGATGTGCAGCGTGCCCCAGGGGCCATATTATAACTCACTGCCCTGTAAGGGGATCTCTAATCCCCCTTAAAAGTGCAGGCGGGTTGCCATTTGCCCAGTGAAGCACAGAGGGGCTGTTCAAAGCCGCTCAGTTTTCCACTTGAATGTCCTGTGCCCAGGGCAACGCCAGTTCGCGGCTGCCCTGGGGGCAGCGCATCCAGCGCTATAGGGTGCACGTTCTCTGTATGTGCTCTGCGCACCTGTTTCAAGGTGGCCGCGGTACAAACAGAGAGAGTGCGCCCAGTGTGGAATAGGGCCCAGGTTTGTATAGTGTGCAGCTTCGAGGCGCTGTGGCTTGAGCACCATTCAGAACAAAGGAGAACATGCCAGCATTGTGGGGGAGGGCTCCCCAGACCCTGGTGGAGACAGAAATGGAGGCCTCGGGTGCGGCCTCACTCGGGTTAAGGGCGGTTGGACGCGTCTGGCTGGGCTGCTATTAATATCAATGCATAACTTTATTTTAGCAGAGAGTAGACATGGGTAATGCTGGACGGTGCCAGGGTCTGTGTGCCAACAGAGGGCGCAGAGGGAGTAGGTCGACAGGTCTGGTTGTCCTTCTGCCGTCACCATCTCCGTTCGCCTGGGCATCTCTTGAACCCCTGGAAAAAACTGTAAAATATGCTGAATGGGTGTGTTCACTTTTTTTACACAAAGGGTAGGGAGAGGGTGTGGTGTTGGGGCCAGAGCTGCAGACTTTGGACCTGGGGAAGCAGGAGTCTCGGCGCCGGCTCAACATCTTGTGATTCTGGACAAATCACTGAATCTCCCGGTGCCTAGAAACCACGAATGTGTCCTTGTGTAATGCAACCGGTGCTCATGTAAGAGCTACAATACCTTCGGGTCGAGTTCACACTATAGAAAACTGCAAACAAAAAAACACATAGCCCCCCCTTGGCAAGGCTTTACATCAGAACTACAGGTAGGGTGACCAGATGTCCCAGATTTCCCCGGACAGTCCTGGTTTTTAGAGGACTGTCCCGGTGTCCTGACGCTTCTCTTAATTTTCAATAAATGTCCCGGTTTTTGGGACAAAGGTCAGATCTTTAAATAAATGTCCCGCTTTTTGGGACAAAGGCCAGATCACCTAGGGAAGCATAAGTCAAAAACACCAACAAAGTATGAAATAATTAAAGTAATTTATCTGACAAAGGCCCCTGTCTGCTCCCTAGCAGAGAGATGGAGTGGGGGGCAGAGAGATGGAGTGGGGGGGCAGAGAGGTGGGTGGGGCGAGTTGGGGGGTGCAGGGTGGGTGGTCAAGTAAGTGTGTGTGTGCGCGCGCGCGCATTCACAAAGCTACGCAAAAAAAGGGGACAGGCCACATATAAAAGTGAGAGTAAAGTATTTAGTCCTTCTTTTATGTCTGACCTGCCCCGGATTTTGCTCCTCAAAATCTGGTCACCCTAAGTACAGGCTAAATTTGATTTAAAAGCTGAGCGGGGCCATTCCAGTGAGAGGGCTTCCGCCCCCATCCCGGCGCAGCCTCAGACCCCCCCCTATCCTGTTTGCACCTGTTTTCACCACTCCCTTCCGGACTCGTGTTCACACCATCAGAAGGGGCTCAGACTTTGGCAGAAGATAAGGCACGTAGCCCCCCAGCAGCACGCGCCTCTGTCTCTCGAAGATGCGCGCCCGGGACAGGCAGTGATGTCTGCACTGACTGCTCGTTGCACCCATAGGCGCTTCCTTTCCACAGGCGTGTGACAAACACCTGCCCCCCCCCCTGTGTGCACGCACCCCGGTGGCACAGATCGAGCAAAACGCATTAGTGCACAGGGCAGCCCGGAGACTGACATCTGGCGAAGGAAATTTAACATCCTTAACTATGACTGGACTTAAAAGTACGCACCTTTTATTCGGCACTGCAGGTGAAAGCAAAACATAGCAGGAGCGAACACCCACATAAAACGGAAGTTGTGCCTTTTTGTGGCGAGCTGCAGTCGCGATCACCCCTCTCAGCCCCCTTACTTTTGGAAAAAATTAGACCTCATACAGTGGAAGATAAAGTGATTTACACAGGGACCCGAGTGTTTGTTCACTTTAGGGAACCCAAACTGGACCCCAGGACTTGTGATTACAAAGTCTGCCAATTAGAGGCTCAGCCATGTCTCTTTCCTCCTTAGAGGCAGCAGAAATGGACGAAGGATGCCACCATCCGTCTGTCTCACCCTAGACCTCCCTCAGTCTTTCCTCTGTTTCCATCCTCTGACATCCCCAGCCTCACTCTACCCCTCTGATCTCCAAAGTAACCCTCCTAGACCGTTTCCCTCCTCTGTCCCTCCTGGCTCAGCACAAACCTCTGTTTACGACTCTCCTTCTACACCCCGACCTGGCATCTCCGCTCCGCCAACCTCACCCTCGCAACCGTCCCACGCGTCCGCAGAACTACAACCAGCGGTAGATCATGCTCGCACCTCGCTGCCAAAACGTGGAACACTCTTCCCACCCATTTGTGCCAGACCAAAGACCCCCTTACCTTCAGGAAACTTCTCAAGACCTGGCTGTTCGAGCAGTAGCAGCACCCCACCACCACATCCTCAGCGCCTTGAGACCCTCAGCGATGAGTAGTGCACTTTACAAATTCCTGATTGATTGATTGATTGACTACTGTGATCTCCCTAATACCTTTCTACAGATTCTCCCCTCCTCCATCTCTCCGTTCATTCATCCCAAACCTCCTCTTAATGCTGTGATACCCCAACTAACCCTTTCTAGACTCTTCCCACCTGTATCCCCCCATTATCCTATTCAACTGGACTCACATGTCCACTGCTCAAATTAGCTCCTATTTCCCTATACTAATCCACCACTAATCCTCCTTGGGTCTCAGAGCAGCGCTCTACTCGCCGAAAAGTGCTTCAACATCTCGTCAGGGATAGTAAGCGCTATATATATACAATTACATATTGGCCCTTTCTAGGTAGTAGGCTGGCCTTGTGTTTTTACGTAACCCTCCGTCACACTCCCTAGTACCCTGTTCACGCCCTGTCTGCACGTGCACTATCTGGGGACACTTTGCACTTGTTGTTGTATCCCTCCGCGCCCCCTGTCTTGCACCAGATTTGTTCCTGTGAACGACAGTTGTGAGATTATCACGTCGCGCCATTTAATTTGAAAACCACAGGATATCTGAGTGGAAATCCATTTTCAGCCTTAGTGGGCAGCCAGGATATCACACCATTCCAGACAGCATGTTCTCTGTTAGTACTGCCGCAGGCACATCCCTTCTGGGACTGGCCTCAGAGGCGTCTGCAGAGCTACAAGATAGCTCTTTGGGCTCTGCGCCTGCTGCAGAGATCTGCGCTAAACTGCAGACTTCCTGTCCCCTAAGAAACCCGCTACTGACCCTCTTATGTGCTGAACAACTTCCAGTATCCAACCTGAGACATCGTGAGGAGATCTTTGAAGGAGAGGTTACGGTAGGACTCAAGAACACGTGGGATGGAATGACCTGCTGTGTGATCTTCAACAGGATTCAGTTTCGAGAGGGACAAATCTCTCCTTGGACAATATAGGAGAGTAACTTCTCAAGAAGCTCCTGGAGGCCTAACATGCCGACAGGATCCTTCTTGAGCGCCTGCTGACCCAACATGCCGACAGGATCCTTCTTGAGCACCTTCTGACCCAACACGCTGACAGGATCCTTCTTGAGCGCCTGCTGACCCAACACGCTGACAGGATCCTTCTTGAGCGCCTGCTGACCCAACACGCTGACAGGATCCTTCTTAGGCACCTGCTGACCCAACACGCCAATAGGATCCTTCTTGAGCACCTGCTGACCAACAAGCCAATAGGATCCTTCTTGTACGTCTGTTGGCCCAACAAGCCATTAGGATCCTTCTTGAGCACTTTCTGGCCCAACAAGCCAATAGGATCCTTCTTGCACACCTGACGGCCCAACAAGCCAATAGGATTCTTCTTGCACGCCTGCTGGCGCAACACACTGACTTGATCCTTAACCTTCTGCTGACCCAACAGTAGGTAGGATCCTTAACCTTCTGATGGCCCAACAGTAGATATGATCCTTCCTAATCTTCTGCTGACCCAACAGTAGGTAGGATCGCTAACCTTCGGCTGACCCAACAGTTGATCGGATCCTAAACCTTCTGATGGCCCAAGAGTAGATAGGATCCTTAACCGTCTGATGACCCAACAGTAGATATGATCCTTAACCTTCTGCTGACCCAAAAGTAGATAGGATCCTAAACCTTCTGCTGACTCAACAGTAGGTAAGATCTTTAATGTTCTGTTGACCCAATAGATGATAGGAACCTTAACCTTCTGTTGACTCAACAGTTGATAGGATCCTTCGTAACCTTCTTCTGACAGGATCCTTAATCTTCTGCCGACAGACATGCTGACGGGATACTTCTTGAGCGTCTGCTGGCGCAACAAGCTAATTCTGCATTATCCACCAGGATCATGGGAGTAAATGTCTTTCGCACCACCTCCTAAAGCTGCCACTGACTCCATTCCAAGCAGGGACCTCTGCTCCACTAAATGCCTCGGATCCCACAATTGACTCATACATGAATGTTGGTCCCATGGAGTAGAAAGACCTAAACTTTTAAAATCATTTAATCCCCACTGTAAAGCTGACACAAACTACCTCCGAATGGGGAATTTCCACAAAACCAAACTATTCTGAAATTATTTGGTCTGATTAACCGTCTCCTTGGCCAAGTCTCCTTAGCATGTGCTTGAACAGTGGATGGTTGATTACCTCCTATGCACCACTCCGTAGGCCTATTTATGTCTTCTAGATTCCCCTGGAAAGAAGACCCGTGTGTTTTATAAAACATGAACAAATAAAATCAGTGGGATTTTGAGAAAGAAGCAAAGCTGAAAGAAACTGTGTTTGAATTGCAGCTCATGGGTTTCAATATGTTAAGATAGCTGAGTGGGTTAAGGTGTCTGCTGCAGACCTTTGCATGAGAACTGCCAGGTATCAGGCCTAGTTCCAGCAATAACTCAGCTGGTTGGTTGGCTGGCCAGAAAATAGAGCATGTTGCAATAAAAAAATATCATAGCTAGAATATCGACTACCAAAATATTGTGAAGGTAAATATACATAGGTATGTAAGGATGTGCTATTCTTAAATTCACATCTGAAGCTCTGTATATGTATATTGTCAACGTACATTTACAGGGAGTTAAATACAGCAATTATGTATTTACCTATACACACAGCTTCCCAATATTTCTATGCTCAATATTCTGGTGGCAATGTTTTTGTGCCATGGTATTTAAGTTTTCATAGTATGGTCCTATAGCCAGCTGGTTAATGGGCCTGTTGCAAAGGTGTGTGTGGAAGTCTGAAGGCATGGGTTTCATTCTCATTAAGATAGACCAGTAGGTTTATGCTCTGCAGAAGTCAAAGAGTGAGAATGAAGCAAGTGTAGGTTGATTATGGCATCTTTCACTTAAAGCACCAGACAATAGTTTAGTTTGTGGTGTGGGCACTATTATGTAAACACTCCTATAGTATTGTGAGGACAACTGTTTCCTTCACACGAGCTCTACCAGGAGCCTGGGGCCAAGCTGAGGCCAGGCCACACGAGAAAAAATCGCATTCCGATGTAATGGCCTTTTATGGTATCCTGTTGTATTATTTATACAGGTCTGGTATGTAGGGAGTGCTCCAGGGCTAAGTATAGAGGGAACGGGCCTTAGGATGCAGATGGGATTACATCTTAAAAGGTGGGCCAGAGCCCCTGAGACCCCAGTGCCTGCGCACTGAGGAAAGCATGAGTGTAATACAGGTGGAAACTTCCCACCGCCTCCCCGGGTCCACACACTGAGACAAGACTATGAGTAATCCCCCTCAAACCATACACTGAGACAAGACGACGAGTGACCCCCCTGAAACCACACAATGAGAAAAGACGACGTGTAACCCCCCTGGAACCACACACTGAGTGAAGAGTAAGAATCAGTCCTCCACCCCAGGGTCCACACAGTGAACCAGGATTTAATTGACCCCTCCACCCAGGGTACACACACGAAGCAAAGAGAATGACTCACCCTCTCTCCCCCGGCCCACACACTGGGGGAAACATGAACATTCATGAAGCTTACCCCCATCACCACTGGGTGTCTGTTAGCTGTAGTACAGAGAGGGGGCTGGTAGGAATGTGAGGGATCACTTCAGTGCCACCTTACAGGGAAGTGATAGTGTGGAGTGATTGCACAATATGCATCCACCTTCAATTACTGAAATTACACTGGGTACATTTAAAGTGGAGGAAGAACTATTCTCTGGTTAACTCGAATTCGCTTGTGTGCCAGTCTTTCATGTGATGTCTGCATGTGCTAAGCAATCTTATACATCACCACTCGTCATGAAAGAAAATAGAGGTCATTCACGCCAAGGGCTGTATGATGAATATAGGTGCTATTTATGGCACTGGCATGCCAATGGGTGCGTTATTAATTGAGTGCGATAAATAGCACCTAAGACAATTTTGTGGGGAATAACATGAGGACTTTGGTGTTTAACACATCAAAAAGTGCATGATATGGGTAATACCGTATGCTTTTCCCCTGCTAAATTTTGGCAGGTTTGACATTTAACAAAGGTTGAAGTATTTAACGCATCTGATAATTATTGGATGCTTTTAATACCTTCCAACTCATAAATCAAACCTATGCATAAACAGGGATTTAAGCACAGGTGAAAATAACCAACCCAATCAATATTAAGCTAAGCTTGTGCTTTCATATCTTGAGGCAACCCAAAGTATTTCTTCATGACACAAGTAATCCTTGGATTTAAGAAACACTGGACGTATATCATGGTTTTCTCTCTGGCAGAAATAGGTTATCTCTGCTGTTGTAAATTGTCCACTGTTTAGGGGATGGCTATACCTGCTCACAATATCCCTCTCTGTTTGAATCTGTTAATCATTTCTTGTGCTCTGTTTTCATATTTCTGATTATTTGGAACACTCCTGCAATTTCTCAGCAGTTGCCTAAACTGTAAACTTCAACCTTCTCTTAAAAATGATCACTCAGAAAAATATTGTTGGAATTGTTGCTTTTTGATAAATGCCTGTCTTGACAACCCTTTCTCTAAACTCTACCTGAGAACGAGAAAGGGCGCCTGCAAGTCATGCTGGTCCATTACATGATTTATCATTAAATTACTCGTGTTAAACCACCTTTAAAATTTTCTCTCTGTGTCTGACCAAAGAAGACAACTCTCGTTAGTGCACCTCTCCCACTTCTAGTTACAAGCAGCCGTGCTCCTACTGAGTGGAATCGGTTATTACTCCAAATATGCCATTAAAATATTGGCCTGCTTGGGAGCCATGCTTGAACCCATTGCTGTTCCCACCTTTTTACTCAGAATCAAATAACTAAAAGGTAAGTAATTTAACTTTACCCTATTCATAGGCTGTCTAAGTTGCATCCACTTCCTACCTCCTTTCCTTTGTCTATGAGGAATCTTGTTATATAAACTACCAGCGTCCAAGCAGCATAGCCCTACTCCAAACCCTGCCCGTGTTAGTTTAGCAAGTTTCTAAAAAGAAGTCACCCATATCTTTTAGATGAGAGGTATTGTGTAACGCTACCTCCTGCTATATTTACATCAACAAGCGCGGAGAGCTTCCAGTAGAGAGTTTGTACCTATAATAAAGAGGCACCCACGTGAACTGGGTAAATATTTAGGAATATTTAAAAATATGGGTATGGTAGGATGTGATCCTCAAAAACTGACTTTTGCATTTTCATTCACCCAGAACATTTCAAGGATGTGATTTAAGTACTTATATCACTGAATGTTTTCTATACGGTTATTCATGGTAAGTTTTGTGTGGTCGGGTGACATTTCCCAGTGTAACATCCATCGTAATTTTTCCTCTTTTTTTTCCGACAAAATGGCTGAATGGAAATACACTAAACATGGCATAAAAGTAGAGCTTTACACAATTAATTGTCTTTTGTTGATTTGATGCATATGTATTTAGTAGTTTTAAAGAAATTAGTGTTTTAAAAGTGTTCTGGTCAGGGCACACAGGTGTTAAATTTTAGAGATAGCCGTAATATTAATCCCCGGATCCTATGTGGATTTGTTACAATAAATAAGCGTACATCATTGGACCAGAAAGCGTTTTTGCCTGTTGTTTATTACTGATTTATTGTTTAATGTCAATGGCATTACAGTAGAAGATGTTATCAACAATGTCATCAGTTACATCACCACTGATGTAATTTCAGCTGTCATCAATGATATATCATGAGTGATGTCATTTAACATGTCATGCGTGATGTCATATGTGAGGTTATAAGCAATTTATAAGATAGCCACAAGCAATGGTTATTTTACCTATCATAACTGGTGAATGTAAGAGGTTTCTACGTTTTGTTTTGTAACCATAACTTGTTTTGTAACCATAACTTCACTGAAACTGTATTTTTTCAGTGAAGTTCTGAGATCTATATTAACCTGCTTTAAGATGTTATAACCAAAGCTAACTATAAATGTGTTTTTGGAATGATTTTTTTTAAATCTTATACCACATTTAACATTTCCCTGCACTCAGACAGCCATGGTGATCGAACCCAATGTGCATGGGCTTTAGCTCTGAGCAGAAGATGACTGTAGGTTCTGGTTTACGGCCTCAACCTGCACCAAACCTGCTGCCACCAACCAACCCTTGTTGTGCCCACCCTTAGCACCAAGCTACCCAGGGTATTTGTTCGCACTTTACAAATATTCAGATCAAATCAACCCTTCATCTGTGTGCAGCAGGGTTGGCAGGAGGACCTGGCTTTTGGCCAGACCCTTCACCGAACTCACTACTGGCAGCCAACCAGTACTGCACGGGTGGCTTGACCTTTTTTCAAAGAATCATTAAAGAATTGCAGATCCTGTCTTGGGGTTCACTGACCTTAGTGGGGACTGGTCTGGTTGCCACAAACCCTCCCAGAGGGTCCACAAATCCTGCAGCAAATGTGGGTTGTTTTTTTATTTGAACTGAAGGGGGATCCCCTCGGGGCCCTCTTATCTGAGACAGGGTGCCAGGGGATGCTACCTCCCTCCCCCTATAGCTTTTTTCAGTGTTTTAATCAAAACTTTAGGCTTGAGTCCTGGTAATTGCACCCTGTAATTGCTGCAACACTTGTCTTAAGTTGCAGCAAGCCAGTCTAAGAGCTTTGGGTTTATTTGTCAGATTAGACTGTTCCCTATAACATTCTAATTCAAGAACTTCTTGGAAGGTGGAATAAAACATCACCGGCTGATAGCAACATGTGAGAGAGAAATACTCTTCTGGGTGGAGACAAAGCCCACTCTTTGCAGATTTTAAACAATTGGTAAGCATATGTCATCCAGATAGCTGTACTGCCAAGCCAGATCTTAAAAGTAAGTTTACCTCACTTTTTTGTGAAGAATTTTGAATAGTCGTGTACTAATAATTGGCCTATTTTGTCATTCATAGACACTTTACTGTAGGAGGAATTTAGAATATGTGGGATGTTGTAAAAAAAATGTGGTGAAATGTGTGGAAAGTGGTTTCAGTGCACTTAACACTATGTTTGCCCTATGAGAAAAGTGCTGCATTTTACACCAATAGTTGCAGACAGAGAAAATAAACAATCAGCGAAGCTCCCGGCAAACAGCAGCCACTGCAAACCTTTAACAATAAAATGATAACAAACTGTGTTCATTGTCGTTTTATTGTTAAAGGGGCGAGGCCATGGGGGCTGACAGGGACAATTGGGGAGTGCATAGCACTCCCCCTCAGTGTGCATGTGTGTTTGGCCGGCCGTCTCGGGCTGGCCAAACACACATGCGCACTGGGCTCTGTCCAACCCACTGCTGGATTGCTGGGCTTGCAAGAGCCTGCACAGGCTCCCAGTCTGCCTGGGAGCGCCCTGGCTGGGCGCTCCATCCAATCCTAATGCTGCTTTCATGCAGCGTTAGGATTGGCTGCAGGGAAGGCTGGGAGCCTGTACCTCCAGTGACCAGGAAAGAGGAGAGGTCCGGCAGCAAGGCAGGTAAGTTAAAAAAAATAATGAATGGCTATTTTGTTGTCCCCCGCCACGCGCCGCCCCACCCCTTCACTGTGCAGCGAGACATGACTGTAAACAATGCTTGCATATTTACTCTAAATTTTCAGTAATGTCATAATAACTGGTTATGGTAACGGTATTCGGAATTGTGACACAACAGCAAACCATCTGACATTCTATAAATTACTCTATCAGTGGAGCAGTTTCAATTTCTCCCAAATGCTACTGCAGCACAGCACCACTGTGCATAAACAGCAGAATACTGTCCTGAAAGACCTTCCACTGATGCCCTAAAAACATTCTTCTAACTCTTTAAAAAGGTAAACTTTTCTGTGTTGCTGGACACCACGAAGGGCCTCATAACGACATCTCTAATATCACCGGGTAACCCCCTCCCCACAGTTTCCTGTACCGGGGGCAGTGATACCTGCAGGGAGGGGGTAATAGGAATCTCAAGCCGGACCCTGAGAGTCGGCTTAGAAATAAGAAGTTACCAGGGGAATCAGTCATTTGATTCCAAATTCCTCCCAGTATTTCACCCTTAGGCTCCTCCTGCTTTCAGTCTGCAGTGGCCCTGACTGAGCGTTAATGAGTAGGAAAGAGTCTGTAGAGTTCAGGAAAAGGTAACATTAATTCAATTCAATTTGCATTTTTAAAGTGCGCTACTCACCCGTAGGGCTCTAGGCGCTGTGGGGTAGGTCCTCATTCAGTCGAAGAGCCAGGTCTTAAGGTCCTTCCTGAACTGAATAGCCATGGAGACTGCCTGAGGTGGAGAGGCAAGGTGTTCCAGCATTTTGCCACAAGGTAGGTGAAATATCTTCCTCGGGGTACAGTGGTGAGCGACTGCTGGGATGAGCAGAGAGGTCTGGAAGGGAAGGGCTGTTGTGGAGGGCTCTGTAGGCATTGTGGAGGGCTCAGTAGGCATGTCTGAGGAGTTTGAAGTTGATCCTCTTTTTTCGACTGGGAGCCAGTGGAGGTCTCTCAGGTGTCCTGTGATGTGCACTTGGCGGGGATGGTCAGGATGATTCTGGAGGAGGCGTTCTGGATTTGTTGTAGCTTGCTCAGGTTCTTCTTGGTGGACCCAGCATAGAGGGTGTTGCCATAGTCAAGTCTGCTTGTGTTTAGGGCGTGTGTTATGGTCTTGTGGCAGTCGCTTGGGATCCATCTGAAGATCTTCCCGGGGAGTCAGAGGGTGTGGAAATAGGTAGAGGTGACGGAGTTGACTTGTCTTGTCATGGCAAGTGATGAGTCAAGTATGACACCAAGGTTGTGTGCGTGGCCTGTAAGAGTGGGGGGGGCTGCCAATTGTGGAGGGCCACCAGGAGTCGTCCCAGGCTGAGGAGGAGATTCCCAGGATGAGGATCTCGGTCTTGTCAGGGTTTAGCTTAAGGCAGCTTTCTTTCATCCAGGCGGCAACTGCTTCCATCCCATCTTGGACGTTGTGGGGTTTTCGGTCAGGGAGATGATCATCTGGGTGTCATCGGCGTAGGAGACGATGTGCAATCCGTAATTTCTGACGATTGGGGCGAGTGGGCCATGTAGACTTTGAACAGTCTGGGACTCAACGAGGATCCTTGGGTTACTCCACAGCTGATCTCTGTGGGTTCTGACTGGTGTGATAGGAATCTTACTCTGCGTTCTGCCTGTCAGGAATGAGTGTATCCATGGAAGGGCCTTGCCGCATATGCCTGCTGCGTGGAGTCTGGTGCATAGGGTGCGGTGGAGCACTGTGTCAAAGGCGTCCGATAGGTGCAGTAGGATGAGGGCTGCTGTTTGGCCACAGTCGAGGAGAGAGCGGATGTCACCTGTGGCGGCGAGCAGGGCGGTCTCGGTGCTGTGCTGATTGGGAGATGTCCAGGATGTTGTTGCCCTCGATGTGTTGGCGGAGCTGAGCGTTGATTGCTTTATAGGCAGCCTTGGCTGGGAAAGGCAGCAGCAAGATAGAGCGCTAATCCTTGAGATCCGTGCGGTTGGCTGTGGGTTTCTTCAGGAGCGAGCGGATCTCGGCATGCTTCCGGTCTTCAGGGAAGGTGGCCGACTCTAGGGAGATTTGGAGAATTGTACCATTCATGAGTAGTTAGGGCTTTTTGGCGTCAGACAACGGTAGCTATGAGGAGTAGTACTGAATTGTTATGGTTCATGGATGGGTAGCGCTAGACAGGGGAGTACGAGTCTCTGTGGTTCACGGATGGTAGCATTAAGGGCTACTATGGGTTTGTGGATTTTCAGAGAAGGGTTGAGCTAGGGGCTAGTAAGGGGCTTTTGGGGTTCAAGGGTGGGTAGTGTGAAGGAGTAGCATGGATTTGTAGAAATCAGGGAGGGGTAGCGCTAAGGTGTAGGAAGGGGTTTAACAGGTTCAAGGACCGATTATGTTAAGGGGCAGCAAGGGGTTTTTAGAGTTCAGGGATGGGTAGTATTAGGGTGTAGTAAAGGGTTTGGAGTGCTCAGGGAAATGCAGTGTTAAGGGGTGGTAATGGGTTTTTAGGGTTCAGGAAATGTCGTGTAAAGGGGTAGGAAAGATTTTTTAAAGCTAGAGGAAGGGTAGCCTCAAGGTTAGTAAGACATTTTTATGTTTCGGGTTAAGTACCATTAAGATGTAGTAAACAGTTTTCCATATTCAGGGAAAGATCGCTTTAATGGGCAGTAGCGGTGTTTCAGGGTGTGGATAGTATTAAGGGATACTAATGGTTCTAGGGTTCATGGAAGGTTAGCGTTAATGGATCGTAAGGAATTTTGGGGATCAGGGAAGGGTAGTGTTAAGGGGTAGCAACGCATTTATAGGGTCAAGGATTGGTCACATTAGGGGTTGTAAGGTTTTCAGGATTCGGGCAGAGTAGTGTTGAGTGGTAGCGTGAGCGTCTTAGGGCTCAGTGAAGGGTAGGAGTAAGGCTTCTCAAGGGGTTTTAGGGTTTATGAATGCATAGCATTAAGGGCTAGTAAGGGTTTTTTTTAGGGTTCAACAAAGGTAGTGTCAAGGTGCAGTTAGGGATTTCAGGGTTCCAGAATGTGTAGCGTTGAGAAACAGTAAGGATTTTTGGGGGGTTAGGGAAGGGTATCATTAATGGGTAGTAAGTGTTTTTAGGGTTCAGGGAAAGGTGGTATTAAGAGGTAGCACCCACTTGTAGGGTCAAGGATTGGTGATATTAAGAAGTGGTGGGGGTTTAGGGATCAGTGAAGGGTAGTGTTAAGGGGTAGCAGCACATTGTAGGGTCAAGGATTGGTCGCCTTAGGGGTTGTGAGGTTCTCAGGATTCGGGCGGAGTAGTGTTGAGTGGTAGCGTGAGCGTCTTAGGGCTCAGGGAAGGGTAGGGGTAAGGGGTAGCAGGGCACTTGTAGGGTCAAGGATTGGTCGCATTAGGGGTTGTAAGGTTTTCAGGATTCGGGGCAGAGTAGTGTTCAGGGGTAGCGTGAGCGTCTTAGGGCTCAGTGAAGGGTAGTGTTAAGGCATCTTAGGGGTTTTAGGGCTTATGAATGCATAGTATTAGGGGCTATTAAGGGTTTTTTAGGGTTCAACAAAGGTAGTGTCAAGGTGCAGTTAGAGATTTCAGGGTTCCAGAATAGGTAGCGTTGAGAAATAGTAAGGATTTTTTGGGGTTAGGGAAAGGTATCATTAATGGGTAGTAAGTGTTTTTAGGGGTCAGGGAAAGGTGGTATTAAGAGGTGGTGGGGGGTTTAGGGTTCAGTGAAGGGTAGTGTTAAGGGGTAGCAACGCATTTGTAGGGTCAAGGATTAGTCGCCTTAGGGGTGTGAGGTTCTCAGGATTCGGGCGGAGTAGTGTTGAGTGGTAGCGTGAGCGTCTTAGGGCTCAGGGAAGGGTACTGTTAAGAAGTACTCAGGGGGTTTTAGAGTTCAGGAACGGCCGGCGTTCAGAGCTAGTAAGATTTTCCGGTACAGGGAAGGGAAGTGCTGTTAAGGGGTACTATGGGGTTACTAGAGCTCAGGGAGGGGTAGCTGCAGGGGTTTTTAGGGTTTATCAATGGGTAGGATTAAGGGATCATAGGGTTTTAAGGTTCAGGGACCAGTAGCATTAAGGGGTAGTAAAAGGCTTTTGGGGTTCACCGGAGAGTAGCTATAACAGGTGGTAAGTGTTTTTAGGGTTTATGGATAGCTAGCATTAAGGGGCTGTAAATGTTTTAGGGTTCATGGAAGTGTAGCGTTGAGCGGTAGCAAGGGGTTTTAGGACTTCGGGAAGGGTAGCATTAAGGACTAGTAAGGGGTTAAAGGTTCAGGGTTGGTACTCTTAAGGCGTAGTAATGGGTTTTAGGGTTGAGAGAAGGGGAGATTTAAGGGGAAGTTACATTTTTCAGGGGTCAGGAATATGCCGCATTAAGGGGGAGTAAGGGGTTTGCAGGGTTCGGGGGAGGGTAGCCTGGAGGAGCTTGTAGGATAGGATAAAATCTTTGATTTGCTGTTAACTTCGGTTCCTTATCACAAATCTGCAGGACATTTGGCAGATCATTTTCACGTTTAGCTCAGCCTTGTCAAATTGGATTTCATGCAAATATGTCAAGGAGGGCGCAGTTAAAGGGGAGGTTTAAAAAATGTTAATTTGCTAATAACATAGGCCCTGCTAATGAATCTGCTTAACATTGGACCAACTGTTAGCAAGTTAAGCCCAGTGCAGGAATCTCAGCTTCCACAGGGTCTGGCAAAGGCCAGGGACAATGGGGGGAAGTAAAGGCACCGTGTGCAGCAGGGGGCTGACCAGGCCCTGTGGAGTGCGTGGCATTGAAGGCCACGTGCAGACCAGGTTGGCCACGGGTCCTGCCAGTGCCCAACACTGTGGGTGTCCAACCCCTGCTGTGCATAACCTTCAGCACTGACCATTGCTCAGGAAAGCTGACCCTGTGTTTCTGTGACGTTTTGAGGCCGCAGGTCTGGAAGGGACCATGCTTGCCTTCCCCTGAAGTACCTTTTGCAATAGGCACTCTGGTCTAAATTGGAATCATTCATTAAATGATAGTCAGTGCGCGGCGAGGGGTCACAACAAAGTAATCCAAAAATGATCCGAGTGAGTGGATTCTGGGCTCTTTGGAGTTCAGCGATGCTCTAGGCTTCAGGGGAGATTTTGTACTGATGTGGTTGGGATATAACATGGGCCAGGAAATAAATAATTGTGCTGCTGCAGTGTTTGGCACATAGGGCCTGATTACAACTTTGGAGGAGGTGTTAATCTGTCCCAAATGTGACGGATATACCACCAGCCGTATTACGAGTTCCATAGGATATAATGGACTCGTAATACGGCGGGTGGTATATCCATCACTTTTGGGACGGATTAACACCTCCTCCAAAGTTGTAATCAGGCCCATAATTTTTAACCTCATTCATTTGCCACATACTGCATCATCTGCTTCATGATCTGCAGATTTTACCCAAAAATATGTTTGTAGCTCAAACAGTTCAAAAGTTACTAAAATGCAGTGACGTGTTGCTGCGCAGCGGAAGGCCTTTTGCAAAGGTTGGCTGATCACTCTTCTCTTGCTAATTGCTATGTGTGAGTGTTTAACTGGTATTAATGAGGTGCAAACTTTGCCCAGACAGGGTTAACAAGTGTAACAAGCATGTTCAATGCCACGCGTCGCGCATTTGCTCGAGTTAGAGCTAGTAGCGTTGTAAACTCCTAACCTGACTTTTGGTGCCACACAAATTAAAAGAAAAAAAAATGCAGCATGATCGCGTTATGTAAAATGTATCGCAATCGCGCTGCGTGGAAAATAAACAGATAAAGTAGTCCGGACTCCAGGCTGAAAACATCGAGCCTCGTATGTTTTTGGTACTCTACTGGTGCTGTGTAGGCGGGCTAAACACCGGAAAGGGCATGACGTATGCATGCCTTTCACAAATGAAAGCAAGTGGATTTCAAAAGGTAAGCCCAAGAACCTATGAAAGTGACTGACGTGACATGGGCGTGGTTGAAAGCCCAAAGAGAGATTACAGCATAGGACGGAGCGCTTTGCGCTCACCCATAAAAATGCTGAAATAATAAAGTAATGCTATCAGAAATGTGCTGCCTTATGCCACATAATTTGACTTTCCTTCCCGCATAATTTGATCAGCCCTGCCGCATAATTTGGCGCTCTCGTGCCGCACGATTCCAGTGGCCCTGGAGATGACAGTGTTTGGTTGACCGCGACCACCCGGCAGGAAGGGCGTTGAAGTCTGTATGGCCCAGGAGTGGAAACTCCTTACTGGAACACAAAGGGGTATTTTTCCCCGGTGCCCTCATACAGGGAGTGCAGAATTATTAGGCAAGTTGTATTTTTGAGGATTAATTTTATTATTGAACAACAACCATGTTCTCAATGAACCCAAAAAACTCATTAATATCAAAGCTGAATATTTTTGGAAGTAGTTTTTAGTTTGTTTTTAGTTTTAGCTATGTTAGGGGGATATCTGTGTGTGCAGGTGACTATTACTGTGCATAATTATTAGGCAACTTAACAAAAAAAAAATATATACCCATTTCAATTATTTATTATTACCAGTGAAACCAATATAACATCTCAACATTCACAAATATACATTTCTGACATTCAAAAACAAAACAAAAACAAATCAGTGACCAATATAGCCACCTTTCTTTGCAAGGACACTCAAAAGCCTGCCATCCATGGATTCTGTCAGTGTTTTGATCTGTTCACCATCAACATTGCGTGCAGCAGCAACCACAGCCTCCCAGACACTGTTCAGAGAGGTGTACTGTTTTCCCTTCTTGTAAATCTCACATTTGATGATGGACCACAGGTTCTCAATGGGGTTCAGATCAGGTGAACAAGGAGGCCATGTCATTAGATTTCCTTCTTTTATACCCTTTCTTGCCACCCACGCTGTGGAGTACTTGGACGCGTGTGATGGAGCATTGTCCTGCATGAAAATCATGTTTTTCTTGAAGGATGCAGACTTCTTCCTGTACCACTGCTTGAAGAAGGTGTCTTCCAGGAACTGGCAGTAGGACTGGGAGTTGAGCTTGACTCCATCCTCAACCCGAAAAGGCCCCACAAGCTCATCTTTGATGATACCAGCCCAAATCAGTACTCCACCTCCACCTTGCTGGCGTCTGAGTCGGACTGGAGCTCTCTGCCCTTTACCAATCCAGCCACGGGCCCATCCATCTGGCCCATCCAGACTCACTCTCATTTCATCAGTCCATAAAACCTTAGAAAAATCAGTCTTGAGATATTTATTGGCCCAGTCTTGACGTTTCAGCTTGTGTGTCTTGTTCAGTGGTGGTCGTCTTTCAGCCTTTCTTACCTTGGCCATGTCTCTGAGTATTGCACACCTTGTGCTTTTGGGCACTCCAGTGATGTTGCAGCTCTGAAATATGGCCAAACTGGTGGCATCGTGGCAGCTGCACGCTTGACTTTTCTCAGTTCATGGGCAGTTATTTTGCGCCTTGGTTTTTCCACGCGCTTCTTGCGACCCTGTTGACTATTTTGAATGAAACGCTTGATTGTTCGATGATCACGCTTCAGAAGCTTTGCAATTTTAAGAGTGCTGCATCCCTCTGCAAGATATCTCACTATTTTTGACTTTTCTGAGCCTGTCAAGTCCTTCTTTTGACCCATTTTGCCAAAGGAAAGGAAGTTGCCTAATAATTATGCACACCTGATATAGGGTGTTGATGTCATTAGACCACACCCCTTCTCATTACAGAGATGCACATCACCTAATGTGCTTAATTGGTAGTAGGCTTTCGAGCCTATACAGCTTGGAGTAAGACAACATGCATAAAGAGGATGATGTGGTCAAAATACTCATTTGCCTAATAATTCTGCACTCCCTGTCCATGGATGAGAATCTGGCAAGTTCAGATCTGATGCTGATTTCTATAGAAATGTCTTTGTTGCTGGCGATGGCCAATGTTATGGGATCCAGTGATGGCTGCAGGGGCGTGGCTTGGAGGATGATATAGCCAGGGGCGAAGCTTGGTCAAGAAGTTTGGGGAGGAGGGGAACTGAGTTCCAGAGTTTCCATCAGTCAGGCCGGAGTACAATGTCAAAATGCATTGTACGACAAGCAGCGGGCATGGGAGGGCTGTGGGGCAGTAGAGAAAAAGAGGAACGGGGATTGGTAGGGGTACCAAGAGAATAAAACACACTATTTTGTAAAATAACCAACAATTTTAACACTTTCGAAACAGAGAGCGAGAGCGCGTGTTCGGCTTTTGTGTGTTTATGTAAAACTTTCTTGTGAAATCCGACAGACACCGCACTATATCCGACTGAACGCACTTGTATCCAACTACGGTCCAGAAAGTACATGTATTATTAGGGGGTGTGACACCCCAGACACACCCTCCCTGAAGCTACGCCCCCGGCTCTAGCTGGGGTAAATGCTTCAGGTCCCCTGCATTGGATGAGGGCATTACTGGACAGTATCCTGCCCCGCTGGCAGATGCTCTAAGGGACCTCCCTCACACCTCCCAGAAGAGGGCAGCGCTGCTTACTCCCCCGAGGGAAGGGCGGCCCCGGTTCTAGAGGATGCATGAGGGCCCTGGCTCTCCGCCGCTCCATTAGAGGCCCCCGCCGCGCCATTACTGCCCCCCGCTGGTCGTCAGATTGAAGGCTGGTGGCATCAGGTGTAATTTGCGGGCCTGTAAGTGTTGGCGCCTGGCGGGATGCTGGCGCAAGCAGCCTCACTTGGTTTCCAAGGTTACCTCCGCTTCTTTATTCCAGACCTTTCTCCCGGGCTCCCACCTCGGTGTGGAGGGGCCTCTGCTTGTTATTGCCGTCAAGATGGCGAGCTGGCGAGTGCCGCACGGGGCCTAACATCTTTGGCGGAAGGAGCCGGACACTAGAGCGCGAGATACAGCTCCTCGAAGCCCTGGACACTTCCTGTAGTCTGACGCATAGGGCCAGGCACTAGAGCCCGACACATAACTCCTCGAAGTCCTAGCGACTTCCTATAATACTACCGGCCGAGGGACAGACTGGCGCTTACCCTCTCTGGTGTATAGGGCCAGGCACTAGAGCGCGAGAGATAGCTCATCGAAGCCCTAGTGACTTCCTATGGTAGTACCTGCCTGCCGGAAAACTAGAGCTTACCATTTTAGGCTGAAAGTGCAAGGTGCTAGAGCGCGAGACATAGCTCATCGATGCCCTAGTGACTTCATAGCCCCTCGAAGCCCTAGTGGCTTCCTATAGTAGTACCTGCAGAGGGGCAGGACTGTGGTCTAGCATGTCTGACTCAGAAAGCCAGGCACTAGAGCACGAGACATAGCTCCTCGAAGCTTTAGTAACTTCCTAAAGTAGTACCTGCCGGGGGGCAGGGCAGGCACCAGAGTGGGAGACATAGCTCCTCAAAGCCCTTGTGACTTCCTATAGTACTACCTGCTGGGGGTCACACTGGAGCTTACCCTCTCTGGGTCATAGGGACAGGCACTAGAGTCGGAGAAATAGCTCCTCGAAGCTCTTGTGACTTCCTATAGTACTATCTGCTGGGGGGGCAGACTGGAGCTTACCCTCTATGGCTCATAGGGCCAGGCACTAGAGCAAGATACATAGGTCCTGGAAGTCCTGGTTACTCCTTAGGGCAGTACCTTCATAGGGCGGTCCCGGACCCAGCATCTCTGACTCATAGGGCCAGGCACTAGAGCACGAGACATAGGTCATCGAAGTCCTTGTTACTCCTTATGGCAGTACCTTCATAGGGCGGTACCGGGACCCAGCATCTTTGACTTATAGGGCCAAGCACTAGAGCGCGAGACGTATCTCCTTGAAACCTTGTTACTCCCTATAATACTACTTCCTGAAGGGCGGTACCAGGACCTAGCAATCTCTGACTCACAGGGCGGGGTACTAGAGCACGAGACATAGCTCCTCGAAGCCCTAGTGACTTTCTATAATAGTAGCTGCTGAGGGGCAGACTGGAACTTGCCATATCAGGCACTAGAGCTCTGTTACCACAGTCCCAGGCATAGCTCCTTAAAGCTCCTCTGAGTTCCCATCACTAGTGTGTATCAGCCCAAGGGTGAGACTAGTGTATTCCAATCCCAGGCTCCCCCCCCAAAAAACGCAGATTCCCTCATTAGTACCTGCCTAGGATCACACCTGGATGGGGGCACATTGTCAGCATCAAAGGGCCTAATTGCGCGACAGGGGCCCACCTTGCAAGTAAAGCTCAGCGTTTCATGTAATATTTTCAGTAAACATTTCTCTGCAGAAAACCTCCTAATTCATTTGCAAGCCAACAACTGGAAAACAAACAAATAATCTAAAAATTTAAAATGTGTTATATAGCCCTATATTGTCACCTGAGGTTGTGGTGACATTTACAAACTGCTCAGCGCTTGGAGTCCTGATTAATGATGGCATCAGAACCCATGGACGTCAATGTTGCCGGAGAGGGAGGGAGTGTGCAGAGGAAGAGGGGAGAGATTGCTGGTGGGCGAGAGCAGAAGCGATGTGGGCGCCATGATGGTTCCCCTTTCCGGCTGCTGCGTCTAATCACCCTATATTGTTCCTCGGCACAGAACAATTTTCCAGCTCTGTTTGCTCTCACTCATTGCTTGTTTTCTTCTCTGGATGTAGCTTGCATTTCCCTGCAGTGCCATTCATCAGCAGTTCTAAAATTAGATGCCTGTGGAAGGACACAATGCAAATATTCTCAGGAAAAATCGGTCCAACATTCTTGTCCTTAAAAGCACATTCTTTGGAGGAGAGATGTGTCCTGCCAGAGACCTCTCTTCCCTGCTGCAGTCTGCGCTTATCTGTGTTGTCTTCTAGCTGAAGGTTTTATTTGCAGTGCTCTGGTCACCTCATGTGCCATACAGATAGACGTGTAAAACCGCTCCCTCCACAACTGTGTCTGACAGGCATGTGGTGAAATTACAGGGAAAGGCTTGTGCGTCCCATGAAAGATCTTAATCCATATTCCACAGGGCAACTAGGAAAAGGAAGACAAAACAGGAAAAAAAAACGCTTAAAGCTCCCACTAGGACATCAAAAGATCTCAGAATAGACGCCTCACCCACAAAATAGTGGCATGCTTCATCATCGGTGCCTATCCACACCCTTGTAGGATGGTGCCACCAGGGAGAACTCAGCCAGAGTTGGCAGTTCTTATGTAACGTATTTATCTGGATAAAGCAAGCATCCAGGAAAGTGAAAAAATTGCTAGACATATCTTTCGGTAAACCCAAGGAAAATCCTTTTTATTAGTAGGATTCTGTGGACATAGGTAAAAACAAGTACATGCTTTGATTGAGCGTTAGGGTGCCAATTATTCCTGATTTTTTTGCCAACATGTTTCGACCCATGCCAAGAGCCCATCCGGGTCTGTGGCCTTCGTCAGGGCAGTGCTTATCCCTGCCTACCTGTTCATGCATACTGTGCACGTATATAAGGCTTGATGCTCTCACCTGAGAATGAGACTTCTCATTCAAAGTATCCTGTTTTTGGGTGGTTCTGGGGTCATGCGTGCCTGGTGCAAGGTGCCATCCTGTAGTCAAACATTTGTCAAGGATTGGCAACCACTGCTGGAACCTACAGCCGCCGCTCAGACCCCCACCATACAAGACCTTAAAACAGCAAAGGGTGTTCCAAAGAACAACTGAGCTATTTATATCAACCTTAACTTAACATCAACTGCACAGTGTTACCCCCAGCATGTCAGGGTAAGTCAATGTGAAGTTAAGAACAGTAAAGCTGTATTCCCTATATATGCTTCCCTCAACAATATTTTGGTAGTCCATATTCTGAAGTCCATATAAGTGCAGGTCGATATTATTGACCTTGATATGTTAATGCACGAGCCAAGCAGAGCTTTACAAAGGAAGACCCTTGTCCTCAAATCGGAGCTCTCACTAAAAGAAAGATTTACCACAATCATAAGCTTTTGTTGGCCGAGGGCTCTCATTAATCTATACTTTTCACTGAAGTCATTGGCTAGTCAAATGACGGTCTTATTGGAGTAAGACCATGATCCTTCAAATGAGATCAATGGATCTTTCAATGAGTCTTTTTGGATGAAATTCCATCTTTCAACCAATGATGGTCTTATTGGAGTAAGACCATAAATCAATCTTCCAATTAGTCCTATTGGATGAAATTCCATCTTTCATCCAATGATGGTCCTGTTGGAGTAAGGCCATGATTCTTCAGAGGAGGTCCATGAGTCTTCCAATGAGTCTTATTGGATGAAATTCAATTTTTCATCCAATGACGGTCTTGTTGGAGTAAGGCCATGGTTCTTCAAATGAGTCTTGTTGGATGAAATTCCATCTTTAATCCAATGAAAGTCTGTTTGGTCAAGGTCGCCATTCTTCACATGAAAGACTCATTGAGTGATGTCAGTCATTCATCAGTTAAGGTTTCTTAGGAGGAAGACTATGGTTCCTCACATGAAGGTTGGTTCGGAGACTTCCAGTAGACTTTCCCTGCCAGAGCAGTCACAACACATTGACACACTTTCATATGACTCATCATAATGGGAGAATGAACCTCTCCTGCACCATTCCTCCTGATGTTATGAGCTGCAAAAGCATTTGCACCTTCCATTGACATTTTGATACATTATGTTTAGTTTTTGAGCATCGCAACCCCTGCTACTTTGCCCAACAAAGGCTTTGCAAGGATGAAACATGTTTTTGTAAAGCACTGTGACTTTGGACCGCAGTCCGGACCCTTGAGGAAAGGTTTCATTGTATACTGGCTCTGGACATACAAAAGTAGTGTCCCTTTGGCTTAAAGGTCTAACACTATTATGTATCAACACAGTTCCCCATTGGCACAGAATAGGTCAACCCCTTTGATACATCCGGCTATTGGTTCTCTAAGTGAATGCCTCATTAGCAAGGTATGAGTAATTTAAGATAATGACTCACTGTACGGATCTCCTGTCTGTTCCGGGACCAATCTCAGGGCGTCAAGGTCACAGAAATTCATTTTTAGGTTTGACGTGTACGGTGTTTGCACAATTTCTGGTGAATATATTGTATTCTACACTTCCTTTGAGGGGCTCTGGGGCTTTCTGTTTCAGCCACTGGCTTCGTTTGCTCAGGAGCCTACAGCCATGACTTAAGACATCGTAAGACATTGTCAATCACATCTTGAATCAGCCCATAGGATCATTTTAGTCTCACAGTTTTCTGTTGGCTCTTTGGGTGTATTCTTCCGCTTCCATTGGAATACATAAAGGACTATTTTATATTTGAAATCATTTGATAAACAAACTGCTAGCACTGGGAAGCAAGTGCTGATAAACTATCTGATAAATGAATACTACAGAAAACAAGTGTTGGCAAAGCCAATAGGTCTGTGCTTTATTGACTAATGAATGCAGTATAAGCGAGTCTTTATTGAATACTTTGTTGCCTTAGATACAGCCCTGTTCTTATTTTTGCCAAATAAAGGGTGCATGGAAAGGGAGCTTTCATTATAGTCCTTCTTTTGTTTCGCTTATAGAAATAAAGGAAAGACTATAATAGAGGGTCATGTGCCTCCCCACATTCCCTTCACCTAGAAACAAAAAGAGGACTGTACTGAAGGCAACTGGGCCTTCAATATAGACAGCGTTTCGTATCTAGGAAGTTAAAATAAATGAATAATACCGGGCCCTGGTGACATTAATGGAAAGCTGCTCATGGGGAAGGGCTGTGAAGTGACAGGTTTGCTGGTGGGTGGAGAAAGTGAGAAGAGGGGCAGGAGGGAGAAACAATAAGGGGTGGCCTGTGGGAAGGAACAAGGACTATATGAGAGAAAGGGACGAGAGGGCTTGATGGAAGGAAGAAGTGAAAAGCTAGACGCATGGAAGGAAGCCAACAGGAGCAGAGAGAGACCCAGGATTGTAAGTAAACTCCTCAAATAGTTCAGGGAAAGAGCCGTATTAGAGGTGGAAAGATACACCCTAACAGCCAATAGCATCAGGTGAACAAGGAATGCTCCGCTGGCCGAGCTAAGTTGTGACTAATAAAGTTTCAAAGCCCTTCAATGTAGAAGCCTGATTTGCAAGCCTTCTTTTTTCTTGTTGGTTAGGCAGTCCATCAGAGTGTGTCTGTTTCCCAGCTCTCTCCCTCGTGTACCTTTCCCCTACCAAATATCCGCCCTGTGCTCTCTCCCTCATGTGCTGCTCGCTCGCTCTTGCACTTCTCGCCTTCAAACGGCTCATCCCCTGTGATCCATGTAGCTCTTTTCTTCAGGTGCTTCTCTCCCTGAATGTGGTGTTCTCTGCCTCTTGTGCTGTTTTTCAACTCTTTCCTCGCCTGCCTTATTTTGCCCTGTGTACCCCTCCCACCCATTCCCTGTAGATTTCTCCTCGCCCTCTGCTTCATTGCCTCACCCAATCCATGATCCATTTTTTTCAAATATTTTTTTTTTTGGAGCGTCGAGCAGTAAATTGCTGTTGGCATCTCCACCTCCATCTCGTAGACAGGGCCATATATGGTCATGTGCATGCTTACGAAACCAAGCAGCCGCCGTCTGCATCATCATGCCTTTTCTTTCTTTTTATTTTATCCAATGCTGCACAGCATCAGCACCCAGTATTACCAAGGATGAAGGTCATGTATAGGTTTCCCGGTTTTATGGTATTTATTTTTTAACATTTCCGTCTGTATTTATCAATATTTATTTTTTTGACATTTTATCAGTATCTATCAATATTTATTGTGTTCCGTGAATAAATGAAGTTTTAAAACGGTATCTTTCCACATTTATTTAAGAAATAAATGTGCACTCATACTTTGACGTCTGTCTTTTTTTAGCAAATTAGGCTGCCAAATACAACATAACAATACGCCAAGAGGTAAATATTAGCATTATACTATAAATGGATGTTGACGTATGTTGTTATTTAAAGAAATCTCACCCTGTTTTTTTAACTCCACACACCATCTATCTGCTCAGCTGTTGGCCTCCAATTGATGAAAGACAGTATGAAAAGTTACTCAAAAGAAGCCCAATTTTCTGTATTTTTTGATATTTAAAAATAAATGCAGAAAGAAAACACATTGTTTTCTGTATCTATTTATCTGTAAATCAGTAAAAATGGAAAAGTGGGATCCTTAGTCATGTATAATCATGTTCTGGGTTAATTTGTTGGCTGCCCTGGTTCTTCAAGAGAGATTCTCCGTGGGTAGTGATCTTTGTAACTCAGTAGGTGGTTCTAGTTCTTCGAGGCTCAATCTCATTGGTCGCGGTCCGAGTCACTAAAGGGATAGTTCCATTGGGCAAGCGTTACTTCACTCTAGAGATAGTCTCGTTTGATCTAGGTATTATGGACAGGGGTGGGCAGTCTCTGTAGGTGAACTAGGTGGTCATCAAGTTAGTTGGGATGCTAAATACAGGACAAAAAAATCAAATAAAAAAAAGTTAAAATGAATACTATCCGGTCATGAATTGTATGGGTTGCTTACAACCTGTTGCTGACACCTCGACTAGTGCAGTCACAGGTTTTGGGTTTCAGAGTGAAGCACCCAGGCTGCTAGTGAAAAGGGAACGCTAGCAAGTGTGTCAGATGTCTCCCCATCTCCTCACCCGTCTGGTCCTTCTCCAGGACCAATCTAGATGTTTTTAGAACTGGAGTCTGAGAACTACAAGTTGCAAACCCCTCTTTAATAAATAACCATAACAGTGCCCCTTCCATTTACTGGAACAAAGCCCCCCCCCAGCAGTGTCATCTTAAGAATTGTGGGGGTCCCCAGGAAAGGAATACTTTAGGGCCCCCGTCCTGAACAGCTCTGTACTTTGTTACACATTTTCTGCTAAATCAAGTCCATTGATGCCAAACATTTTTATATTAGAGGTTGAGTTGGGTGAACAGACAGATGTGAGTGAGAGAGGTAATTCGCTTTCCCGGGGGGTCCCTTGGAAGGTGGAGGCCTTGGGCAGTTGCCCACTGTGCCCATGCCTTAAAACATCTCTGCCCCCAGACTGCACTGTGTTTTCCCATTCGCCCCATGGAACGACCAGTCGTGTCCTCGAGCCAGCAGTGGTTTTAGTGGGCACTTGAATGACTAATCCACTGTTCTACCCTTTGTTATATTCAGGGAAGGGCAATTGTACCCAAAAAAGAGCGCAGGAGGCTATTTTACTGTCCTAACTTCAACCATGAAATTCTTTGGGCTAAGTTAAAACTCTCCCAATATGTTAAAACATGGTTTAAATAAAGCTTGGCAGTGCCAACTGGTGGCGCCCTGGGGGTGGCACTGAAGGCAAGATATTAGGAATACTTGAATTACACACAGATCTGGGCAGTAGCTGTGATACTCCTGACCCTGTCTGTGTTCAAATAGAGGTGGACGAGACAACAAATTAACAGTAACAGAGCTGAGCCAAGAGTCTGGCTTGGCTCTAAGCGCCCGTGCATGAGCTGAGCCAGAGCCAGGAGTCTGGCTTGGCTCTAAGAGCCCGTGCATGAGCTGAGCCAGAGCCAGGAGTCTGGCTTGGCTCTAAGAGCCCGTGCATGAGCTGTGCCAGAGCCGAGCCAAGAGTCTGGCTTGGCTCTAAGAGCCCGTGCATGAGCTGCGCCAGAGCCAAGCCAAGAGATTGGCTTGGCTCTAAGAGCCCGTGCATGAGCTGCGCCAGAGCCAAGCCAAGAGTCTGGCTTGGTTCCAAGAGCCCGTGCATGAGCCGAGCCATGAAAACGTTTGACATGTAAATCATGCAGCAAACATAATGTAAAAATATGATACAGTCTGTTCCAAATTCACAAATGTTTTTTCTTTGACATGCTTTAGCGCTTCCCCGTAGTACAGATTTTATCACTGCATTGAGAGATAGTCATTAAAAGTGGTAGCTTTAAGCATGAACTTAAAAACATTCTAACCCTCATTCCCACCCTGAGGACACTAACATTTGTGAGCTAAGATTCAAGTCAGTTGTCATGTGTGCCCTGTGTGTGGCCTGGGTTCTTATTATAGATGGAGTAAATGAAACACAGCGGAGATCCCTGTACAACACACATCCTTAACTCACCTATTTCAAGGCATTCTCATATGTGATAATGAAGAAAATAGAGGCATGGTGAAATAAAACATTTATCTAAGATAACATTATTTAGTCAAGTGCAGAAGCCAACACTGATCCCAGATTTTCTGGTTTTAAATTGTGCAATTCTGGCACTAGATGGATTTACACAACGTATATATTTGTAGAGTGTATGTTCACCATGAAGGGTATCCTGGCACTTAAATAACAGATGTTTATGTTACCCAACTAAATGGTGTACTCATGTAATCAACCGCAGAAGGATGAAGGGCTGAGTGGATCTGTTGGGATTTCAGCATATCACATGAGGTCAAACAGAGATGACTGCGGTGGCTGCATTAGCCCACTGAGCCACCAGACATATCTTTCCGGCTCATGTTTTGCATCAAAGGTTAAGGCCTTGTTCTCATTTGTAGGTGCACGAGGTTACAACGTGGGTGGCAGGAAGGAGCCACATAAAGGCTCGGCTTCTTCTTTGGCTTGGGAGTCCAAGAGGACCTCCAGCTGAGCCAGGGCTTTGGCTAAAGGCTGGCTCGGGCCTTTAAGGGCTCACTCGCCCACTTCTATCTACAACGACACTGCCTCACTTCCTCTGTGCCCATCCCATCTCTCTTTCATACTTCCACCTAAACCTCTCTCCCTAAAGGTTCACTGCCCCTTTTCTCAACCCATCTGAAACTCCTATGTCCACTCTACCTTTAGCATGCCCTCTCCTTTGCTTACCGTCTCAGGCTCAAAGAGGTGACTTAGTCAATGCTTGTTTACATAATGCTTATCACTGTGTTATCACGAATTTCAGAAAAGGGCCGAGAAGCTGTGTAAGTGATGGAGGCATAGGACCCTCGTAGTCCAGTAGTGCAAACGCAGGGCAGCTGCAGCAGACGTAGGGGAGCACAGCACTCTCATACAGCAGCTAAATCACCAACATTAGCCAGTGCTTAATTTGAGCTGGTGGTTTCCGGTGCTTGGCACCTGCACTTGATTTTCAACACCGGCACTTACGGCAGTCTGCCACATGGAGGCGCTGTTTTCAAATTTAGATATAAGCACAGCAACAGTTGGTGATTAATTCAATATATACATTAAAAATGGCTAATACCTGTTGTCTTATAGCTTTGGAGGCCTGAAGATGTCTGAATTGTCACATCCGTAGGAGTGTCATGGTTAGTGGTTGTGTTGGTTCTGTCATTGGCAGCCCTGGCATGGGCACTGGGTGGGGCAGGCTGCAGTGGGCTCCCGACCAGCGCCCTGGCACTAACTTTGATAGAAATTAATAACTGCATTTATCCCATTTTTCAGCACTCCTAAACGTGAGGTAGAGAGGACCGAGGCACGAGTTATTAGACTAGAATTAGAGATTTAGTCAGCCAGAGATCACATCTATGCAGCCCATCCCAGTGTAGCCTCCGTCACTGCTCCTCCAAACTACAGGCCGAGGGGTCACCCCTCTGCAGCCCCCCATTACTGCTCACACCATACTACAGGCTGGAGGTCACCCCCTGCAGCCCCCATCACTGCTCCCTCCTGACTACAGGCCGAGGGTCACCCCTCTGCAGCCCCCCATCACTGCTCACCCCCTACTACAGGCCTGGGGTGTGGGGTCACCCCTCTGCAGCCCCCATCACTGCTCACACCATTCGACAGGCCGAGGGGGTCACACCTGCAACTCCCCATCACTGCTCCCTCTATACTACAGGCCGAGGGTCACCCCTCTGCAGCCCCCCATCACTGCTCACCCCCTACTACAGGCCTGGGGTGTGGGGTCACCCCTCTGCACCCCCCATCACTGCTCACACCATTCGACAGGCCGAGGGGGTCACACCTGCAACTCCCCATCACTGCTCCCTCTATACTACAGGCCGAGGGTCACCCCTCTGCAGCCCCCCATCACTGCTCACCCCCTACTACAGGCCTGGGGTGTGGGGTCACCCCTCTGCATCCCCATCACTGCTCACACCATTCTACAGGCCGAGGGGTCACCCCCTGCAGCCTCCGTCACTGCTCCCCCAAGCTAAAGGGCGAAGGGTCACCCCTCTGCAGCCCCCCATTACTTCTCACACCATACTACAGGCTAGAGGTCACCCCCTGCAGCCCCCATCAGTGCTCACTCCATACTACAGGCTGGAGGTCACCCCCTGCAGCCCCCATCACTGCTCCCTCCTGACTACAGGCCGAGGGTCACCCCTCTGCAGCCCCCCATCACTGCTCACCCCCTACTACAGGCCTGGGGTGTGGGGTCACCCCTCTACACCCCTCATCACTGCTCACACCATTCGACAGGCCGAGGGGGTCACACCTGCAACTCCCTATTACTGCTCCCTCTATACTACAGGCCGGGGGCCACCTCCAGCATCCCTCATCACTGCTCACCCCAAACTACAGGCTGGAGTCACCCCTCTGCAGGTCCCATCACTACTCCCTCCTTACTACAAGCTGGGGGGTCACCCCACTGCTCACCCCCTACTACAGGCCTGAGGTGCGGGGTCACCCCTCTGCACCCCTCATCACTGCTCACACCATACTATAGGGCGGGGGGGGGGCGGTCACCCCTCTACAACCCCACATCACTTCTCCCTCCATACTTTAGGTTGCCCCTCCCCCAGTCCCCCCCATCCTCTCCTTCCTGCAAGACGGGGTGCCCATTGATAGAAGTGCCCCCTCAGAGCGCAGACTCCCCCCTGCCCAAGTTGTCCTCTTCTCATGGAGTTTTGGCTCATTATGCTGGTGGTCCGGCTCCGCGTGAAGCTATCGCCTCTCTCAGAAACTGCCCCCTCCCTCCGACACTGCCCCCCCCCCCCCCCCCAACACTGCCCCCTCTTCCTTTCCAAAGGTTGTTCTAAAAATAAAGCTTTTGTGAGGAGGGAAGGTCCAGCTGTTCCGCCACAGAGGAGCCGGGAGGCCGGAGAGGCCCCTTTAGGAACAGGGCTTTGGCGGCGGTGATGGAGCGGCGCACCCCTGACGTGTGTCCCCCAAACTCCCAGGGGTTATTTATCTGTGTGTTTATTTCACCCAGACCCCAAGGCCCCCCACCCACACACAGACACAAGCCCTGGGTCCAGATAACGGTAGAATCTCGCTGAGGTTCGTGTTGGTGCTGCTTGCTGCTGCTGAGTGTTTCGTCTTACTGCTATGTGCTGCTGAGTGTTTCATGTTAGTGCTGTGTGCTTCGTCTTAGTGCTGCTTGCTGCTGCTGAGCGTTTCATCTTTGTGCTGTGTGCTGCTGCTGAGTGTTTCATCTTACTGCTGTGTACTGCTGCTGAGTGCTTCATCTTACTGCTGTGAGCAGCTACTGAGTGCTTGGTCTTAGTGCTGCTTGCTGCTGCTGAGTGTTTCATGTTGTGTGCTTCTGCTGAGTGCTTCGTCTTAGTACTGCTTGCTGCTGCTGAGCGTTTCATCTTTGTGCTGTGTGCTGCTGCTGAGTGCTTCGTCTTAGTGCTGTTTGCTGCGGATGAGCATTTTGTCTCAGTGCTGTGTGCTGCTGCTGAGTGTTTCAGTTTATTGCAGTGTGCTGCTGAGTGCTTCATCCCACTGCTGTGTGCTGCTACTGAGTGTTTTATGTTAGTGCTTTGTACTGCTGCAGAACGTTTCATCTTCTTGTTGTGTGCTGCTGCTGAGTGCATCTAAGATGTGTGTGTAGCTGCTGAGTGTTTCATCGTATTGCTGTGTGCTGCTACTGCTGCTGAGTGCTTCATCTCAGTGCTGTGTGCAGCTGCTGCTAAGTGCTTGATGTTAGTGGCGTGTGCAACTGCAGCTGTGTTTGATATTAGTGCTGTGTGCAGCTGCTGCTAAGTGTTTGGTGGTGGTGCTGTGTGCAGCTGTTGCTGAGTGTTTGGTGGTGGTGCTGTGTGCAGCTGTTGCTGAGTGTTTGGTGGTGGTGCTGTGTGCAGCTGCTGCTAAGTGTTTGATGGTAGTGCTGTGTGCAGCTGATGTTATTGCTGTGTGCAGCTGCTGCAGCTCTGTTTGGTGTTCATGATCTGTGCAGCTGCTGCTTAGTGTTTGGTGGCGGTGCTGTGTGCATGCTGAGTGTTTGGTGGTACTGCTGTGTGCAGCTGCTTCTGAGTGTTTGGTGGTGGTGCTGTGTGCAGCTGATGTTATTGCTGTGTGCGGCTGCTGCAGCTCTGTTTGGTGTTCATGATCTGTGCAGCTGCTTCTTAGTGTTTGGTGGTGGTGCTGAGTGCATGCTGAGTGTTTGATGGTAGTGCTGTGTGCAGCTGCTGCTGAGTGTTTGGTGGTAGTGCGGTGTGCAGAAGATGTTATTGCTGTGTGCAGCTGCTGCAGCTGTGTTTGATGTTCGTGAGGTGTGTTGCTGCTGCTGAGTGTTTGGTGGTGGTGCTGTGTGCAGCTGCTGCTTAGTGTTTGGTGGTGGTGCTGAGTGCAGCCGCTGTTGAGTGTTTTGGTGGTAGTGCTGTGTGCAGCTGATGTTATTGCTGTGTGCAGCTGCTGCAGCTCTGTTTGGTGTTCGTGATGTGTGCAGCTGCTGCTTAGTGTTTGGTGGCGGTGCTGTGTGCATGCTGAGTGTTTGGTGGTAGTGCTGTGTGCAGCTGCTGCTGAGTGTTTGGTGGTAGTGCTGTGTGCAGCTGATGTTATTGCTGTGTGCAGCTGCTGCAGCTCTGTTTGGTGTTCGTGATGTGTGCAGCTGCTGCTTAGTGTTTGGTGGTGGTGCTGTGTGCATGCTGAGTGTTTGATGGTAGTGCTGTGTGCAGCTGCTGCTGAGTGTTTGGTGGTGGTGCTGTGTGCAGCCGCTGCTGAGTGTTTGGTGGTAGTGCTGTGTGCAGCTGATGTTATTGCTGTGTGCAGCTGCTGCAGCTCTGTTTGGTGTTCGTGATGTGTGCAGCTGCTGCTTAGTGTTTGGTGTGCATGCTGGGTGTTTGGTGGTAGTGCTGTGTGCAGCTGCTGCTGAGTGTTTGGTGGTAGTGCTGTGTGCAGCTGATGTTATTGCTGTGTGCAGCTGCTGCAACTCTGTTTGGTGTTCGTGATGTGTGCAGCTGCTGCTTAGTGTTTGGTGGTGGTGCTGTGTGCATGCTGAGTGTTTGATGGTAGTGCTGTGTGCAGCTGCTGCTGAGTGTTTGGTGGTGCTGTGTGCAGCTGCTGCTGAGTGTTTGGTGGTAGTGCGGTGTGCAGATGATGTTATTGCTGTGTGCAGCTGCTGCAGCTGTTTTTGATGTTCGTGAGGTGTGTTGCTGCTGCTATGTGTTTGGTGGTGGTGCTGTGTGCAGCTGCTGCTGAGTGTTTGGTGGTAGTGCTGTGTACAGCTGATGTTATTGCTGCATGCAGCTGCTGTAGCTGTGTTTGATGTTCGTGATGTGTGCAGCTGCTGCTATGTGTTTGATGGTGCTGCTGTGTGCAGCTGCTGATGAGTGTTTAATGGTAGTGCTGTGTGCAGCTGCTGCTGAGTGTTTGGTGGTGGTGCTGTGTGCAGCTGCTGCTGAATGTTTGGTGGTAGTGCTGTGTGCAGCTGATGTTATTGCTGTGTGCAGCTGCTGTGTTTGATGTTCGTAATGTGTGCAGCTGCTGCTTAGTGTTTGGTGGTGGTGCTGTGTGCAGCTGCTGCTGAGTGTTTGGTGGTGGTGCTGTGTGCAGCTGCTGCTGAGTGTTTGGTGGTGGTGCTGTGTGCAGCTGCTGCTGAGTGGTGGTAGTGCTGTGTGCATCTGCTGCTGAGTGTTTGGTGGTGGTGCTGTGTGCAGCTGCTGCTTAGTGTTTGGTGGTGGTGCTGTGTGCATGCTGAGTGTTTGATGGTAGTGCTGTGTGCAGCTGCTGCTGAGTGTTTGATGGTAGTGCTGTCTGCAGCTGCTGCTGAGTGTTTGGTGGTGGTGCTGTGTGCAGCTGCTGCTGAGTGTTTGGTGGTGGTGCTGTGTGCAGCTGCTGCTGAGTGTTTGGTGGTAGTGCTGTGTGCAGCTGATGTTATTGCTGTGTGCAACTGCTGTGTTTGATGTTCGTGATGTGTGCAGCTGCTGCTATGTGTTTGGTGATAGTGCTGTGTGCAGCTGCTGTTATTGCTGTGTGCAGCTGCTGCAGCTGTGTTTGATGTTCGTGATGTGTGCAGCTGCTGCTAAGTGTTTGATGGTGGTGCTGTGTGCATGCTGAGTGTTTGGTGGCAGTGCTGTGTGCAGCTGCTGCTAAGTGTTTGGCGGTGGTGCTGTGTGCAGCTGCTGCAGAGTGGTGGTAGTGCTATGTGCAGCTGCTGCTATGTGTTTGATGGTGATGCTGTGTGCAGCTGCTGCTGAGTGTTTGGTGGTGGTGCTGTGTGCAGCTGCTGCTGAGTGTTTGGTGGTAGTGCTTTGTGAAGCTGATGTTATTGCTGTGTGCAGCTGCTGTGTTTGATGTTCGTGATGTGTGCAGCTGCTGCTAAGTGTTTGGTGGTAGTGCTGTGTGCAGCTGATGTTATTGCTGTGTGCTGCTGGAGCTGGGTGTTTGACGCCACCATGAAGCACTTTACAGGGGCCAGGCTCACCCCATGATGATGGTGGTACCCGAGGCACCACCGTAAAGCACTTTACAGGGTAAAGCTCGCCCCATGATGAGGGTGGTACCCGAGGCAAGGACCGAGGCTCCAACATCAGGCATTTTACAGGGGCCCAGCTCGCCCCGTGATGAGGCTGGTACCCAAGCCAAGGACCGAGGCTCCAACATCACGCAGTTTACATGGACACTTTTAAGCATCCCTGCTGAAGGCACCATAGAAGAGGCTCGTGCTCAAACCGAGGCAAGAAATGTATCTGCACTCTTTAACAGTCCCTGACCAGCTCACAATAAACTTCACAGGAACAAAATCTCACTAGGCAGCACAGATAAAGTCAATCGTTGTGACTTTTATATAGTGAAATGACATTACCAAGCTTTACTAAAAATGAAACACATAGAACATGCATTGTACTGGGGGGAGTATCAGAGCAGGCTCCCCCATCACTCCGTTGTATAGCACACTAGAAGGAGCAAACCACCTCTAAGCACTGTTTTGGAGAGGTGCAAAAGTTACAGGATCAGGCTCTCGGATATGAACAGAACCGGCACCCTCTGGACCACCTTCGAAACTAAAAAAAAGTCACACCCCACACCTGTTATTCTGGGGTTTATCACGCTGTAAAAAATGCGTGAGGTTTGAAAATGCGGCAAAGCCGTAGAGACTGGCATGTGACTGACTGTGCCCCAGCACAGCAGGCCTGCAGCGGCAGGGCGCCATTCCTGTCCATACCAGGTTGATCTTCTCTGTTCCTTCCAGAAAGATTGCTGGAAGATGTTCAGCCTAATGGTCGATGCAGTTTGTGGGATACTTGTCGCAATGTCCTGCAGTGGCATTCATGCAGCGCGTTTAGCACCAAGGTCTGCACAATCTTTTTCACACAAATTATCTCTGTGGAAAATTAGTCATGTAGTGCCTTTGAAGTCTAGATCTATTTCCAAAATGCTTGTGTCCGAGCTGGGGTATTAAGATAGTTTTAGGGGCCGAGTGAAGGGCAGGTATAGATAGGGTAGTCTTGAGAGGTCCTTGGGGTAACCTATGCTAGGCTTTGTGCCTCAGGCAGATGAGAGATGAAGAAATTACTCCCCCCCCCCTTTGTCACCCTTGCCCCACCCAGCAGGAGCAAGGACCTTGCACTGCAGCCCCAAGGTGACCTGGGCTAGGTGGATGCATATGATTGGAGGCTCTTTAGGGGTTTGTTTCACAGTTCAGTTTAGATTAATAGGAACCACATATTTCCGCAACACGGACCATATTGTCAGGCAACACCAGGAGGGGCGGATCACGAGCAGATATCCTAGGTGGAACAAATCCAGATTGTTGAGCTGAGTTTGCAAATGACGCGAAGGGCAAGCTGGGCTTGAAGGTATGTTCCAGGTTGAGGTCCTTCTGCTTGAGTGGTGATGGGGACCCAGAATCAGCACCCCTTAAATTTAAGGACGAAAGAGCCACCGGACCCAGAGCAGAAACTTAACTTTCAATATAGTGAAGTCAAGCTGGTTTTCGTTGACGCAGAGCTGAGCTTGAACCTCAACCCCAGGCTCCACTTTCACTTCACCCTAAATATAAATTCAAACCAGACCATGAATCGAAATCTAACATTAAAGATATGTCTGTTCTTAAACCTCAACCTGCAGCTCAACCTAAACATATATTTATACTTAAACCTAAACCCAGACTTAAAGCTAACCCTAAATGTAATCTTAAATAGGTGTCTTCTTGACCTCTATACTAAAGTTCAACCTAAATGTAAATGTACTTAATTATAAACCCCCAATTTAAAGCTAACCCTAAATGTAATCTTAAACAGGTGTCTTCTCGACCTCTATGCTAAAATTCAACCTAAACCTAAATTTGCTTAATTCTAACCCCAGAATTAAAGCTAACCTTGAATGTATTCTTAAATAGATGTCTTCTTGACCTATATACTAAAATTCACCCAAAACCGAAATTCACTTAATTCTAAACCCAAATTTAAAGCTGCCCCTAAATCTAATCTTAAACAGGGGTCTTCTTGACCTCTATAATAAAATTCAACTGAAACATAAATTTACCTAATTCTAAACCCAAACTCTAAAATAACCCTAAATGGAATCTCAACTGGGTGTCTTCTTGACCTCTATACTCAAATTCATCCTAAACCTAAATTTACTTAATTCTAAACTCAAACTTAAAACTAACCCGAAATGTAATCTTAAATGGGTGTCTTCTTCACCTCTATACTAAAGTTCAACCTGAACCCAAATTTACTTAATTCTAATCCTAATCCTAAAAGTAACCCTAAATGTAATCTTAAATAGGTGTCTTCTTGGCCTCTATAATAAAATTCAACCGAAACCTAAATTTACTTAATTCTAAACCCAAATTTAAAGCTAACCCTAAATGTAATATTAAATAGGTGTCTTCTTGATCTCTATTCTAAAATTCAACCGAAACCTACATTTACTTAATTCTAAACCCAGAGTTAAAGGTAACCCTAAAGGTAATCTTAAATAGGTGTCTTCTTAACTTCTATACTAAATTCAACCTAAACCTAAATTTGCTTAATTCTAAACCTAGAGTTAAAGCTAACCCTAAATGTAATCTTAAATAGGTGTCTTGTTGACCTCAAAACTAAAATTCAACCGAACCCTAAATTTACTTCATTCTAAACCCAAATTTAAAGGTAACCCTAAAGGTAATCTTAAATAGATGTCTTCTTGACCTCTGTACTAAAATTCAACCTAAACCTAAATTTACTTAGTTCTAAACGCAAACTTAATGTTAAGACTAAATCCTGAACCACAGTGTCTACTTTATACTAAACCTCAGCATACCCCTAAACTTAAATTAAAGCCAAACCTAAAGCTAAGTTTTAGTCTAGTGATAAAAGTAAACCTCACTGTCTGCTTTCCAGCCTGAAGTTCAACATAAACTTCAACTGAAATTTAGACCCAAAGCTAAATCTACACCAAAGTAAGGGCCAGATGTTTGAGGGGTCACTAGGTTTTTTTCAGAAACGAACTCCTGCTTTGGGAATTTGGTTCCGAAAAACAAAAAAATAGTAGAAAAGTTTGGTGAATGGCCATCAAAACTGACAGCGGTCATCCCCCCAAAACTTTTTTTTACTTTGAAGGGATCTACCGTTATGGCGGCTCCTTTCAATGTACAGACATGACCACTGGGCCAGCGGTCATCTCTAAACATGGCGGATTACTGTCGGGATGGCGCAGATAATGTTCTAAACCTACACAGAAACTAGGAGAAAACCAAAACTTAAAATGAAACGTCACATAGTGGTTACTGTCACATGGCTGCACCCTGATCCCTTCTGAATCAGTGCGTAAAGCAGCCGTTTACCAGAGTTGTTGGGGGGTGGACTGCGGATGCCTGGCACCCCCTCCCCCCACACACATGACATTTGAATCATGCCATATTTAGATATGGAAAAGGTATCCCTGTCCAGACAGGATGTCCGCACTCCCTGCGCCGGTTTTGTGGCTGATAAAACAAAACGACTGTGTCAACCTCTGCAATTAACAAGGTCTTTGGCACAGGAACTGTAAAAATACCAAAACACCCCTGATGCTGCCAAGAGATTTCAGTCCGGAAGACGGTTGCGGAAAGTTAGCAGCAGAGGTCACGATTTTAAGACAACTTGAAAAACACGGTGAGGCAGAGTGGATAGTGCCTAGAAGCCAGGGCAGAAGTGGGGAGGGTGGCGGAGAAGGGGGCCTCTGTGAAGTGCACCCTTGTGCAGTAGAAGTGAACACCCATCCTTCTCTACAGAAGCTGTGCCAGGGTGAACATTCCACTTGTATTTATCTCTGTAAGTGCCTGCACTTATCTACAGGGCTGTGAAGGAGCTACTGACCACACTTTGTGCAGAATCTGAGTGTCTGCACTTCTCTACCGGAAGTGGGGGGGGTGGTGTAAAACTGAACACCATCCTTCTCTACAGAAGTTGAGAAAGAGTGAACATTCCACTTTTATTTATCTCTGTAAGTGCCTGCACTTACCTACCGGGCTGTGAAGGAGCTACTGGCCACACTTTGTACAGAGGATGAGTGTCTGCACTTCTCTACCAGAAGTGGGGGGGTGTAAAACTGAACACCATCCTTCTCTACAGAAGTTGAGAAAGAGTGAACATTCCACTTTTATTTATCTCTGTAAGTGCCTGTACTTACCTACAGGGCTGTGAAGGAGCTGCTGGTCACACTGTGTGCAGAGTCTGAGTGTCTGCACTTCTCTACCGGAAGTGGGGGGGGGGTGTAAAACTGAACACCATCCTTCTCTACAGAAGTTGAGAAAGAGTGAACATTCCGCTTTTATTTATCTCTGTAAGGGCCTGCACTTATCTACAGGGCTGTGAAGGAGCTGCTGGCCACACTTTGTGCAGAGGATGAGTGTCTGCACTTCTCTACCAGAAGTGGGGGGGGTGTAAAACTGAACATCAATCCTTCTCTACAGAAGTTGAGAAAGAGTGAACATTCCACTTGTATTTATCTCTGTAAGTGCCTGCACTTACCTACCGGGCTGTGAAGGAGCTGCTGGCCACACTTTGTGCAGAGGATGAGTGTCTGCACTTCTCTACCGGTAAGGGGGGGGGGGGAGGGGGGGTGTAAAATTGAACACCCATCCTTCTCTACAGAAGTTATGAATGAGTGAACATTCACACTTTTATTTATCTCTGCAAGTGCCTGCACTTATCTAAAAGGCTGTGAAGGAGCTACTGGCCACACTTTTGTGCAGAGGCTGAATATGCACACTTCTCTTTGTGGCTGTGAGTGACTGTGTGTCTCTGCAGAGCTCTGTAAGAGTGAATGTTCACACTCGGAGCTGTGGGAAGTGAATATTAAAGCTTCTCATTAACTGAGAGTGCCTGCACACCTCTCCAGGACCATGGACAGTAAACACATACCTACTGGGGGTGTCTGCACGTCTCTGAAGGGGCTTTGGAAAAGTGAGCATTCACACTTTACACGACTTTGAGTGCCTGCTCTTCTCAATAGTGAGAATGAGTTCTGTTTATTACTGTGAGTGCCTGCACTTTTCAATAGTGAGAATGAGTTCTGTTAATGACTGTGAGTGCCTGCACTTCTTAATAGTGAGAATGGTTTCTGTTTATGACTGTGAGTGCCTACACTTCTCAATAGTGAGAATGAGTTCTGTTTATGACTGTGAGCGCTGTGAGTGCCTGCACTTCTCAATAGTGAGAATGAGTTCTGTTTACGACTGTGAGTGCTTGCACTTCTCAATAGTGAGAATGGGTTCTGTTTATGACTGTGAGCGCTGTGAGTGCCTGCACTTCTCAATAGTGAGTGCCTGCACTTCTTCTGTTTATGACTATGAATTCTGTTTATGACTGTGAGCACTGTGAGTGCCTGCACTTCTCAATAGTGAGAATAGGTTTTGTTTGTGACTGTGAGCGCTGTGAGTGCCTGCACTTCTCAGTAGTGAGAATGAGTTCTGTTTATGACTGTGAGTGCCTGCACTTCTCAATAGTGAGAATGAGTTCTGTTTATGCTTCTGAGTGCCTGCACTTCTCAATAGTGAGAATGAGTTCTGTTTATGACTGTGAGTGCTGTGAGTGCCTGCACTTCTCAATAGTGAGAATGGGTTTTGTTTGTGACTGTGAGCGCAGTGAGTGCCTGCACTTCTCAATAGTGAGAATGAGTTTTGTTTGTGACTGTGAGCGCTGTGAGTGCCTGCACTTCTCAGTAGTGAGAATGAGTTCTGTTTATGACTGTGATTGCCTGCACTTCTCAATAGTGAGAATGAGTTCTGTTTATGCTTCTGAGTGCCGGCACTTCTCAATAGTGAGAATGAGTTCTGTTTATGACTGTGAGTGCCTGCACTTCCCAATAGTGAGAATGAGTTCTGTTTATGACTGTGAGCGCCAGCACTTCTCAATAGTGAGAATGAGTTCTGTTTATGACTATGAGTTCTGTTTATGACTGTGAGCACTGTGAGTGCCTGCACTTCTCAATAGTGAGAATAGGTTTTGTTTGTGACTGTGAGCGCTGTGAGTGCCTGCACTTCTCAATAGTGAGAATGAGTTCTGTTTATGACTGTGAGCGCCTGCGCGTCTCAATAGTGAGTGCCTGCACTTCTCAATAGTGAGAATGGGTTTTGTTTGTGACTGTGAGTGCCTGCACTTTTCTGCGGGGCTGCAGATCAGTAAGTGCACACACACACACACACCTCTGTATCACTGTGCCCGCACTTCTTCACACAAGCCTGAGGAAGTGAATGTTCACGGCCCTGATGACCTTGCCATCTACCGGTCCCTCACCTGCCATTCATTGAGAAGGTCATTGATAAAGCAGTCAGTGAGGAGCTCTACACCACACTGATGCTAACCATCTCCTGCACGACTAGCCTGGAGACCCTACCCAACCCATTGTAAACAAGGCACCCCTGACCACAGATGAACATGATTCCTGACCCCTGATAAAGCTGGACCTCAGCTGCAATCGACACAGTGGTCTATTGCATCCTTATACGCACACTGGAGTCTGAAATGGGGTTCACCAGTAATCACCTCCACTGGTTCTCCTCCTGCCTTTCCAGCCAATACCCAGTGCTTAATTTGTGCTTGTTGTTTCCGGTGCTGAGCACCGGCACTTATTTTTGAGGGCCGGGGCTTATTCTTCTGTCTCAAGCATTTGCTGCGAGCAAAAGACACATATGGGAAAGACGGAGGAAGGGAAAAACGAAAAAGCGTCACAAAGGGTGAAAGCAGAAAGCTGCAAGAGTGAGCTGAAGGGGCAGGGAGTGGCTTTATATGGGATTGAAAAGACCCGAGATGGCTTCAGGTTTACGGCGCCTCAGTATTCCGTGTTACCTCATTTAATTGCAGCAGCGCATTTTTAAGAGGAGGGCTTTTGGCACCGGCACGTTTTAATTTACAAATTAAGCACTGCCAATGCCAGTTTATTTAAATGGGCACCTTCAGGTCCTAAGGAATCCCGATCGCCTGTGGGGTCCCCCAGGGTTCCATACTTTCCTGAGTCATCTTCAGTCCTTATATAAAGGCACTTCGTGCTCTGCTCACAGACGACATCAATGTTCACCATCATGCGTGATGGTACACAACTCTCCTTGAAAGCCTCCTCTGCTTCAGACATCCAGCACCCCAAACATTGCCAGCACATCATCCAGGCTTGGTTGCCCAGTGCTTGCCTGACGCGCAAGGCAACTTTGAGAAACTGGGTACTAGTTGAGGGAGGTAGGTATGCACCCCAAGTAATAGGCACAATCCCTTTTCGAGTGAACAATTAAAGTCACTAAATAAATCTGAGCTCAAGCCCCTGTAGCTGGGGCACAGATCAGACAGGCTTAACATTAGAGGCAGTGTGTAAAGTATTTATGCAGAACTAAAAGAGTAATAAAGTTGAAATGTAAAACAATCAAAAACCAAAATAAATAGAAATGTAAACCAATAAAAAAATCCCAAATAGAGTAAAATGTATTCAACAAAATGACACAAAAATGACAAAAATCCAATAGGGGACCCGGGGATATGAATTTTTGAAGTTTATGTAGGAATAGCGGCAAGAAGCTCAAAGTGCCATTGATAGGCATTAGATGTGGTAGAAGAAGACATAATCACAATTTGACACTGACCGTGGTGGAGTGCGTATTGGATACAAAGCCGAGTTCATCCTGGGTAAAGATTTTGCCTTCTGACTCTAGTCCTTTAAGTCCCAATCCACCACGGGAGTACACTTCTAACGCTCCCACGACCTCAGGGAAGGCACTTAAAGACTCACAGGTGCAGGCAGAGGCCAACAGGAGAGTCCATCACAGGTCCAGTTGCCACTGGTCAACTAAGTACTTCCAAGAAACAGCTTCTCTCAGTTTGTTGTATCCCCGTAGCTTGAACAGGAGGTCAGCCTTTTGACCCTTGAAGTCCACTCTTCTGTCCTGGTTACAAGAGGGAGCATGTTAAGTCCTTCAGAGCTTCTCTCAGGTCACAGACAGCAGGTTCTCCCCCCTTCTGATTTTCCACAGGTCTGGGAAGTTTTTTGAAGTGGTTGCCTGGAGGTGCCACATTTCTGCCTGGCACTAGCTAGTGGGTTCGAATGACTCCTGGGCATGCCCCAATTAATGTTGCAAAACTTCCCGGGGTCAAGCCTAACGACATTGGGCATTTCCAAGATGGCAAAAGCTTTTAGCCACACTAAACGTGGACTCTGAGGGCTGGGTGTGTGTATGGTGAGGGTACAATGTTAATCCTAGTGTCCATCCACATCTAACAATAAAATCCAGTTTGCGGCAGTCATTGCCCCACAATAAACCAAACGTCAGAAGTCTGGCAAGACAAAAGCAGAGTCGTTCAGCAACCAGACAGGATCTCCAAGAATTGCCTGGGCCCCCTGTTCTCTTGCTTTTGAAGTGTACCCCAAGGGTTATATGTAAACCCAGAGACAGAAGTCTGGTAGGACAAAAGCAGAGTCGTTCAGCAACCAGACAGGATCTCCAAGAAGTGCCTGGGCCCCCTGTTCTCTTGCTTTTGAAGTGTACCCCAAGGGTTATATGTAAACCCAGAGACAGAAGTCTGGTAGGACAAAAGCAGAGTCCTTCAGCAACCAGGCAGTGAGTCCACACATATTGTCTTGACATCCTATTGTCTCCCCTTTCAAGTGTGCACCAAATGCTATACGTGAACCATGCAGTCCTGTCAAGCTGGATTTGACACTCGAGCAGGATTTGACACTGTAGTGTCAAAAAGGATGCCCACTCTGCATTTTCAGTGGAGTTCAGAGGAGTCATCTCTGCCCATTCAGGTAAGCCAATTGTTTGCTCTTGGAAGGCATTTCACACATATTCAAAGCTAATTACCAGCTGAGAGCTTGAAAAGGCTTATGTTAATTAGCCGCTGACAGTTCACGTTTCTATAGCGTAACTTTCTCGATGTTACTTTTGCTTAATATTTACCAGAGACGGCTGGTAATTAGAGCATGGGGCGGGGGCCACACATGCACACTCACTCACACCCATGCATTCACATGCACACACACACACACCCATTCACATCACACGCTCACATATAGACACAGAATCATACATACATGCTTGCACCAAACATTAAATAAAAACATAACACTTATCTTCTGCAGTGTCTTTGGTGAGAAGCTCTGGAGGTACCAGGAGGGTTGCGACTGCCGCATCCTTTCATTGGCTGACCTAATTGCCGCCTCATCTCATTTGCAGACCTTAGATCAGCCAATGAGAGGAGGTGTCTGTCCCTCCCTCAACACAGAGTGTTGTAGCATCAGTGAGAGTTGCTGTCTGCACCCGACTCTGTGACAAGGTGTCAGTGATAGAAACACAGGGTTTAAAATTGAAGCGCCTAGATCCGAGGCTATCAATGGCGCTCCCCCTCATCATGAATGGGACGTCCTCCAAATGCTTTGTGAGGCTGAAAAGGTGACATCCACAGGAGCTGTGACATATTCAACCTGCCTAAGTTCAGCTCAGGCAGTCAGGAGCCTGCACATTTAGTCCATGCCTAGCACCTGGCTGCCTTTTCTGACCACGAAGAGTGTCCGTCAGGCTGACCTTTCCTCAGACAGACACTCTTTATGTTGAGAAAAAGGTGGGTGGCGTTGCCCCTCCCCCCTTCAGGATGATTTTATTAATTAAAAATCTGACTACACCATTAAATTGGATTATTATAACTGGTAAAAATAGTTGTTTCTTTATTTGTGTAGCTGGTCCCTTTCCTGAGATTTAGTATTAATATTTTAATATGTTCTCTGGTTTTCTTCCTAGGATAGCTGGGCCTGCCACATTGAAAATAGCTTTTCGGGGCTAGCCACTGTAAGGACATGTTAACATTACATTTTTTCATGTCCTGGCTTCTGAGTTGCAAGGCCTAGATAGAGGTGACATTCATATTTAAAATTAAGGTTTCTACCTGTCAAACGGGGTTTATTTTGACATGTAGCAATGCATTTTTTGCACTGTGACAGTCAGGTTGCAGTTGTAGGCCTGACTCCATGTTTACACTGCCACTATATGGGATGCAGTCCACTAGTGGCATTTAACTTACAGGCTCTTGGTACATTTTGTACCGTATACTAAGGACTTAAAGGCAAGTTAAATATGCCAATTAGCAGTATGCCAATCTGACCATGTTTAAACAGTAGAGCACAGGAACTTTACTACTGCAGTAGAAGGGGTAAAGTGCACAGAGTGCTAAAGCTTATAAAAATCCCGGATAACTACACAGAAAAGTTGGATTTTCTGCAATGAGCATCTGCTTCTTGATGCTGCAGTGTAGTCCAGCTACCTTCTTTTCTTTGGTGGCAAGAGCAGGGCAGGTGTAGCAGCAATATCAAACGTGTAGCCAGGATACCACGTGACGTGCGTAGCTCCTTGGGGAACTTACACAGGTCTGTAATGAAGGGTAATGAGGCACTGTGTGGGATGAGCCTAGAGTAGGAGGCCTCAGGCACCAAGATGAGGTTCTAGGAGGCTGAGGAAAAGGTTGATGGAAGGTCAGGAGAGGTCTGAGGTGTGAGTAGGTGGCATCTTAAGAGGGTTGGTGCACATGGCTAGGAAGGATCATTAGGAAACAAGCCGTTGCTGTATACTGGTGTGTGTGTCTCATTGCAGTAGGTGTGTGGGGAAGGGTGTGTAGTGTGAGTTTGAGTATGTAGTCTGTGATGGCTATGCCCTTTGTAAAAGAAAAACACAACCTTCAGAATAGCCTATAGAATCCAACACACCTTTAATGCAAAGTAATCAACAAACAAGCAGAAACAATGCAATACAATTGGACCAGACCTTCTGCCCTTGATCAAATGGCACATGTAATGTCAAAACCTATAGGTTAGTTTGTCATATTTATACAGTTTTAATTAATACAAGTGAATGGAAATGGGAACATGTGCCTGAGACTGAAATAACTGATACTCACTAACCAGCAGGTCTCAGGATCTTCTCACAAGAAGGAATGTCATAAGACCTTGACAAACTGGTTCAGAAAGCACCTGCAGGCGCGGACTCCTTTATTTTCTAAGCATTCTTTCATCAGTGTGGCAACCTCAGAATGAAGCTATACTCACTATAGAGCGTGGAACTTGTGGGGTTACACAACACAAAATAAACTAGTTGTGGTGCATTAGAAGGCATGTAACTTAGCAAACATACTAGGATTTTACTGGTCTTTAGGCTGAGGAATCCAACATATCGATTCAGTAATAAATGCTCTGTGAAGTGTTGGGACGGCGTGAAAAGCACTGACAGCCTACTAGGGCTCAGACCCCTACACCCATGATGGATGCCAGGAGGTAATCCAAAGCCATTCTATTCTTAAAACCATGGACTTCTTGGCACCTACCCGATCAGAAGTCAGCTCCAAAGAAAAGATGGTTGTGTTAGCTACCACTTGTACGTCAGGTTGTAGTTTCCAACATAAGAGAGTTAGATGGGGCGGGAGATGTTTCTCTTTCTGAGCATGTAGACTCTAGACACCATGCCCCTTCCCTCAGATCTCAATCTAACAGAGCATCCTTCGGAAAAATGCTTAAAACATGGCTCTTTTCTATTCACATCAACTAGTTAAACTGCTCATTATTTAGAGAACATCAGCGCTAAGACGCCTCTGCAATTGCGCGCTTTACAAAAGTTTTACTTACACACCTACTTACTATTTCGACATTGCGTCTAGTCTCTTGAATAATCTGTTCTACACCATGGATGTGGACCTTGATGGAGACGAATCTTTTTGTTTCTGACATGTCAGGGTGGCTCTACCATCGCTGGAGGGAGTGAACAGCAGAATGTGTAATATCAGGGACAATGTGAGTACAGCTCACACGCTCAAAACAATGCACTGTACACTTTACAGTTGTGCGGACGACACACAAGTACTCTTCAAACTAGATCATTCCCCCAAATTTAAAGGGCACTTTCAATCCACAAAACCAGATAAAACTAGGTGGAGTTTATCCAGATGCCAAGGTATGCTTCATACTTATATGTCCAGAACCAGGCAGCCTGTCTGATTTATAAACAACCCAAACATTGCCACCACCTGATGAAAGACCTTCACTGGCTGTTGTAGATCAAAGAACAACCTTCAAAGTCGGCTACATCTTTTTCAAATTACTCTACAGCAAAAGCCCCATCTTCGTCAACTCCCAAATCCAGAAGCACACCCCTAAACGCTCACTACACTCTTCTCACAGGAACCCCAAACCAGTTCCCAACAGCTCCTGTCAGTCCCTAACTTTAGTAAGAAGAGACTGAGTGCTGACAGAACTCTGGAACTCTTTTCCCCTTGAGATCAGCTCGGCATCTTGCTTCTCGGAATTCAGGGAATCATTAAAAACCTGCTTATTTAGACAAGCGTGTAACTAAAACTCTGCCTATCAGTATCTCACCCCCTTGTTCCTTCTATAGCGCCTTGAAACCGTTTGGTGTAGGCACGGTTTATAAGCTCAGTAACATAACACTAACTAGCGGCTGAGTCACCTATGGTGCTCTCTCAGGATAGCTCATCGTGAGGATACTCATGGGCAGTACAACTGGCCACAGCTATTTGCTTTGGTGACATTATGGCATTGATTACATTTTGTATCTATTAACTGTTTTCGTGGGGGTCCCTGAAAATGTGAGGAACCCCCTTTGCATTCAGACAAGTCCAAAGTCATGCGTCATTGCAAATGCATCCTTTGAGTCCGTGTAGATGGTTTAACTCTTTTCCTCGGCCAAGATGCAGGTACAAGTAAGTGCAACAAGTTCAGCCACTTGAGACATTCTACGACTTGATGTACAGGTCGCACAGCATACCCTGCAACCAGCACACATCATAATTTCTAACATATGACCCATCAACAAAGTACATCAACTCACAATTGGGAATGGGGATCTCAGTTAGATCAATATGGGGCTAAGTGGCACGCCCATCATTGGGTTCGCAGTCTCCAAGAGAGGGCATCAGAGATGGGAGGCAACAGACAAGAGGCATTTGTGAAGTAGATAACAATAAAATGTCCTATCGAAACAACCTCTCTGTAAAGAGATGTTGGGTTTTAGTGGTGAGGCGGAAGGTGGCCACAGCATGGGACACAGTATCAATCACAGAGGAGCTCAACGCTATGATTTCAGAGGCCACAACAATGTGTGCCGTGGCAACCACAAAGCGGACACATGGTGGGAGCCCAGATGCAACTGGATCCAAGGCTGCAGAATAATAGACTACAGGCATTTTCTGATATCAGTGGCCGTGGACAGGCACCCCCAGGGCAAAACCCATTGCATTCATGACACTATCAAGTAAACAGTTTAGCATAATCGGGAAGTCCCAAAGCTGATGCAGGAGGTATTGGCAGTTTTATTGGTACAAATGCATTTTCTGCATCTTTAGACCGCTGCATGTGTTTGGCTGTGTCTTTCGCGGCATAATCTTGCAAGGGCTTTCCATAGCAGTGTAGCCCAGGATCTGCAGTACCCAGCCACACTCAAGAAAGTACGCATCTGGCAAATGGTCATTCAGCCCGGTGCCTTACAAATGGCTTCAAAGCAGTTGGGTGAAAGATGGCTCTCGCCCTCAGACATTTCATGGGCCATAGTATGATACTTGGGGAGGGCAAAACTGCAGATTCTCTTTTGAAGTATTTTCCCGTTTAATAGTAAATTTGTTGAGGAGGTAGTTTAATTCTACCTTGTAGTTATCTAAAGTAACAAATGTCACAAGTAATTCGTTAACAGACTGGGCCAAAGTAGAACCCTGCGGAAAAACAAGGGGTCTGGGTCTTTCTTTAAATGTTGGAAAAAGATGGACGAAGACTCTGTAAATCCTTGAGGGACCCTCCTCCAAGAAAGGTCAGATCCTTGAAATAAGAACGCGAACAGGAACGGACCGCCTTCATGTACGGCGTGGAGAGGAAGGAAGATCAGAGGTCTACTAGGGTTAAGCAACGGGCAGTTGTAGGGATGCAGGAAGCATGGTGTCGGGGTCAGACTCCACAGGGAAGCATGGTGTCGGGGTCAGACACCACAGGGAAGCTAGGGACCACAGTATTTGCATGCAGATTCTGTACAAATGTGTACACACTGGCCTTATTCTCTTCTCGTCAATGTATTACTCCTGCTCCCCCAATTCAGCAAATCATTAATCAATGGACGAATCCCTGCCTCATTCTCTGGTTTGAGTGGATACGGAGGTATTCTGTGGTGCATTTTCTGCAGCTGCGGATCAATCTTGAACTCACGGGTTCCAGTGAAGATATGACTTTCACATCATTAGCCCCTGTGAACCACAATCTGGGTGATACATAAGAAAGCAAATCAGTTAAATCAGGAGACATTTCATTGTTATTCTCAGCAGATTGATGCAATCGTAAGAACTTCATTCTCACTTACAAATGCTGTTGCGCTTGATTATATTAGCTGGTGAGGCAGAACTGGGCAGAAACAAATGCTTTTAGGTGAGGTGTCAGAGAGAGAAAGATCCAGGATCAGAGATCGGATAGGGAACACGTTAGTTAAAGCTACTGGTTGTGTCTATGGACACGTTCTAGAGGGGTAGTGAGGGAAACTCAGAGATTTTTAAGGCAGAGTGGCTACCACTGGTGTCAATGAGGCAAGTTGTGTATTTACCTTTAATAGGGTAATCTGCAAAATTACCTTTCTGGTATTGGAGGATTAGGGTATTCATGGCACAGTGAACCTCTCAGGTTATCGTAAAACTTAAAATAAAACATTTTCTATAACTAGGTGAAATTTGGGTGATTCAGCAATATCTGGCACATACTGTATTTGACACAGTTGAACAATCCTATTTCAGATACCCCAGGAAAATTGGAGGTAACCCATTATACTCATAACATAACAAAAACAACACCCACTGAGAGACCTGCTGGATTTACTGAGGTGTACTTTGGGGATGGGGCCTTATTGTCCCAAACATACCTAAGTCACCTAACTTGGATGCTTTGCAACATGCCTTATGTGATCACTTAGAGCTCTGCCCAAGTTGGAGCAGAAAATCA